>NC_052943.1:15689432-16341431 GCF_013358895.1 Oreochromis aureus | reverse complement strand
GCTGTTATACTTTTAAAATATTAAGCTTTTTTTCCTTTAATTTGTCCCATTGAAATGAATGGGAAACTTCCACAATTCTGCTAAAACTTGCTTTGTTTTGAAACTTAACTACATTCTCATACTTTTCGCCTAGAACAACCATTCAAACTTTAAAATGTTCACAAATTATTGGGCTATTCATTAATGATTCAGCTTTTTCATATCTGTTACCGTTTTCATCTTATCCCTCTTTAAGTTTTGAGTTTCATCTTTGTGATTTTCACAAAATACATGCGTTGTTATGGTTGCTATGCAGTTGGTTCTAAGTGAGCCACTGTACCTTTGGCAATTTTCTCTTCATGTCCGAACAACTTCTTGCTACTCACTCAATTTTCACTCAACCACACAAATTATACATCAAAACGTAGGTATTTTTGCTGGCTTTCAGAAAATGTCACCATCATTGTTGTGAAATTTATAGAATTTTGGCAAATCTCCTCAGACCAACACAAAGTCAGAAAACTCTCCATAGAAAGTCAATGGAGAGTTTGTTCAAAATCATCGCTTGATTTCTGTAATGAGAGGCATATTCGAATCGTCATATCTCTCCTTAACGAAGCGAAGTTAGGACATGAGGCTTGTCCCCGTATATCTTCAGACACTCCTGACGCTCACAATTCAAAATTATTTTCTCACCTATTACCGTTCTGAAATGAGTTAGACTTGTTTGAGGGTAGGAAATTCGTCCTTCGCTCAGATTTCTTCAGATTTCAAACTCTGGAAATGAACCACTTTTTTCTCTCATTATCTTTTTGATGGATTTCCACAGAGACCTGAAAATTTCCATGACTGTTCACCAAAGCCTGCTGTCTCTTACGGTGAAAGAATGATATCAATACTCCAAATAGATTTAGCGTTAGAAAGCTTTTGTTTGAGGGCAAGTCAAGGCAGTTTTCGCTTGCCTCTACTCAGTTATGGTGCATTAGAAGTCAAATATCTTTAATAATTCATATTTTAATGATAAATTGTAAACACTTTAAGATTCCCCATCTCTTCTGAACAAAAGCGATTGTAAGAATGACTGTTCTAGCCCCTACGGTTAGGAAATTATGGCCATTTGTTTGAGAGGAATCCTCACTATGAGAAATACACTGCAGAAATCCTGTCTTTCTCTGTGCTGAGTGTGTAAAAACGGCTGCACCTGTTTTGGCGGGAAAAAGTACACAGCTCTCTGATTGGTGGATTCAAATTTAGCAGCTCCCAGGCTGCTTGACTGACCTAGAAACTTGCTTGTCTCTCCTGTGTGTGTGTGTGTGTGTGTGTGTGTGTGTGTGTGTGTGTGTGTGTGTGTGTGTGTGACAGAGAGAGAGAGAGAGAGGCGAGACAGAGTTTTTATGGGAGCATCTTATTGTATGATTTAAATTCAATATATTTAGACTGGTTGACTGAATTTGATCCTGTGTGTGTTTCTCTGTGCATGTGTGTTTCCATATGTTTCCATATTTGTGATTGTGTGACTGTTACACTTTTTTGCTGAGTTTTTTTCATTTAACATGTACATTTGAAGGACCCTTAGCATGTTCAGCATTTTTCAGCTGTCCATTTTGCTTTTCCAATTTTTCTGTTTAAGTTATTACTATTGTGCTGAATCATACTATTTCTGCTATTTTTATAAGATTTGTGCTAAATATAGTATTTCTGCCCAGTATAGTATTTCTGATTAATTATAGTTTTTCTACCAAATCATATTACAGTATTTTTGCTTTTTATACCATTTTTATAGGATTTTTATATTGCTTAATATAGTATTTCTGCTTTTTATAGGATTTGTGCTTAATATAGTATTTCTGCTTTTTATAGGATTTGTGCTTAATACAGTATTTCTGCTAAATGTAGTATTTATGCTTAATCACACTATTACTATATATTTCTGCCAGCTTCCCAGCCAGCCAATCATATCTGAGGTCTGCAGTTTCTTCTCTCGTCATATCTCAGCGACGGATGTACAAAGAGTAATGAAAATCGCAGTCAAAAGTCAAAGTCCGCTGATTCACCCAGTACAAGAATTATGCTTCTAGTCCACCTAGTTTTGGAGTTACACGACGTTTTGTAACTCCAAAAAACGGCGCTCTTTGCCTCACACCGCGATCTAATTCTGACTGCTCATCACCCTGTTTCCCAAGTGCTCACTGTCTTTCCCAGTGGGGCAGCTGGTAATAACACAGGTCTGCAACCCTAAAGGTCGTGGGTTCAACTCCACCTTGGACAACATGTTTTTTGCCCTACAAATTAATACACTATCACAGACCACTAATTCATATTCATCATTTATTACAATTCTCAAAACTTTTACCAGCTTTTCTAATATGGACCTCACATTCTTCTTAACACTCCATGGAACAAATACTCTTCCCTTTAGGCTCTGTGAATGTGTGTGTGTATCAATATTTCTCCCATTTTAAAGTATTACTCCTCCATAATTGATTTCTCTTAAATCAAAGTACTTTTACTACATCTTAGTACTTCTGCTCAATCATAGTATTTCTGCTAAATCATGGTTTTTGTGCCAAGTCATCAGAATCATGTTTATTGGCCAAATATATGTGCATACAAATACAAGGAATTTGGTTCCGGTAGATGGTGGCTGTCGAGCACAGCAATGTAAATCTCACACACACACACACACACACACACACACACACACACACACACACACACACACACACGCACACGCACCCACACACACACGTATCTATATATACATTACACATGCATACCCATACATACACAAAGCTGTGTAAACCAACTATAAATAACTAATCTAAACGTATATACATAAAATACAGAAATGAAATGAGGTGGAATGAATACTACAGAATGTACATAAGGTGCAGTTGCAGTCTGGCAGTGGGAGGAGTGTGACAGTTCAACTGTTTAGAAGGGAGATGGCGAGGGGAAAGAAACTGTTCCTGTGTCGGGTGGTCCTGGTCTGCAGGCTTCTGTACCGTCTGCCAGAGGGCAGCAGATCAAAAGTCTGTGTCCAGGGTGTGAGGGGTCTGTGATGATTTTCCTGCCCGTTTCCTGGTTCTTGAGAGGTACAGATCCTGGATGGAGGGCAGGGGCGCCGATGATCCTTTCTGCTGCCAGTACAGTCCACTGCAGTCTGCACCTGTCCTGTTTAGTGGCTGCACCATACCAGACTGTGATGGAGGAGCACAGGACAGACTCAATGACTGCAGTGTAGAACTGGATCAGCAGCTCCTGTGGAAGACTGTACTTCCCCAGTTGTCTCAGGAAGTACATCCTCTGCTGGGTCTTTTGAGGATGGAGTTGATGTTGGTCTCCACTTCAGGTCCTGGGAGATGGTGGTACCCAGCAACTTCAAGATCTCCACAGTCGACACAGGGCTGTCTGATATGATGAGGGGGCAGAGTTGAGGGATGTCTCCTGAAGTCCACTGTCATCTCTACAGTTTTAAGAGTGTTCAGCTCCAGATTGTGCTGACTGCACCAGAGTACCAACCGCTCAACTCATCATAACATTTGTGTTATGTTATAGTATTACTACTAAGTGGAGGAATTTCTGTCATGTTACAGTATATGTGCTGATTACAGTATTTCTGCCAAATATAGTATTTCTGATTAATTATAGTTTTCTACCAAATCATATTACAGTATTTTTGCTTTTATACCATTTTCATAGGATTTTATATTGCTTAATATAGTATTTCTGCTTTTTATAGGATTTGTGCTTAATATACTATTTCTGCTTTTTATAGGATTTGTGCTTAATACAGTATTTCTGCTAAATGTAGTATTTATGCTTAATCACACTATTACTATATATTTCTGCCAGCTTCCCAGCCAGCCAATCATATCTGAGGTCTGCCGTTTCTTCTCTCGTCATATCTCAGCGACGGATGTACAAAGAGTAATGAAAATCGCAGTCAAAGTACACCAAAGTCCGCTGATTCACCCAGTACAAGACTTATGCTTCTAGTCCACCTAGTTTTGAGTTACACGACGTTTTGTAACTCCAAAAAAACAGCGCTTCTTGCCTCTCACCGCGATCCAATTCTGACTGCTCATCACCCTGTTTCCCAAGAGCTCACTGTCTTTCCCAGTGGGGCAGCTGGTAAGGAAATTATAGCCATTTGTTTGAGAGGAGTCCTCACTATGAAAAATAGACTGCACAAATCCTGTCTCTGTGTTGCGTGTGTAAAAACAGGTGCACCTGTTTTGGCGGGAAAAAGTACATAGCCTTTCTGATTGGTGGATTCAAATTAAGCAGCTCCAGGCTTTTTGACCCACCTAGAAACATACAGGAAACACTGTATGTACAGCCCTGTTTGTTCACTTGCTGCTGCTGCTGCTGCTGCTGTGTGTGTGTGTGTGTGTGTGTGTGTGTGTGTGTGTGTGTGTGTGTGTGTGTATGACATGAGAGAGAGAGAGAGAGAGCCCTTTTATTGGTGTATCTTATTGTGTGATTTAAAATCAATATATTTACACTGGTTGATTGAATTGGATCCTGTGTGTGTCTCTGTGCATGTTTGTTTCCATATATGGGGAGCGATCGTGGCTCAAAAGTTGGGAGTTCGCCTTGTAATCGGAAGGTTACCGGTTCGAGGTCCGGCTCGGACAGTCTCGGTCGTTGTGTCTTTGGGCAAGACACTTCACTCGTTGTCTACTGGTGGTGGTCAGAGGGCCCGGTGGCGCCAGTGTCCAGCAGCCTCGCCTCTGTCAGTGCGCCCCAGGGTGGCTGTGGCTACAACGTAGCTTGCCATCACCAGTGTGTGAATGGGTGAATGACTGGATATGTAAAGAGCTTTGGGGTCCTTAGGGACCATAAAAGCGCTTATATAAATACAGGCCATTTACCATGTCCATATTTGTAATTGTGCAAGTTATTACTATTATGCTAATTTACAGTATTTCTGCTACTTTTCGGTGTTTGTGCTAAATACAGTATTTCTGCTAAATCTTAGTATTATTGCTTAATCATATTATTTGAGCAAAATCATAGTATTTGAGCATATTCTTTCTATTTGTGCCATAGCATAATATATTTGCTGAATTACAGCATTTCTGCTATGTTGTAGTATTTGTCCTAAATCACAGTATTTGTGCAATGTTTAGGTATTTTTGTTTAAATAAAGTATCTATGTAATCTTGTACCATGTTTGCTAAAATCCTGTATTTCTGAAAAGTTATCTTGTTTCTGCTAAGTTACAATATTTATTCTAATTTCTGCTGCTAAGTTCTGCTATGTTATTGTATTTCTGCCAAGTATTATGTTTTCTTTACGTTATTGCAGTTCTGCTAAGTAATTACATTTTGCTAAGTTCTTATGCTTCTGCAAAGTTATTACAATTTTTGCAAAGGTTTTACAACTTCTGCAACTTTTCAGCTTTTTTTCAGCTAGTTTCAGCTGACAGCTTCAGCTTTATAGCATCCACACTGCATTTTGCGCCAAAGGAAATGCAAATTTTTATTAGTTATTCTTCTAGTTGCTTCCGTACACTTTTTGGCACTTAACTACTTCCTCAGTTTTCAGCCGATTTTCTCAGTTCAAACTCTATACTGTTCTGCTCTTTCTGCTCTTTCCGGCAATGACTTTTGGTGTTTATTACTCTTATACTTTTTAAAATATTACACTTTTTTCCTTTAATTTGTCCCATTGAAATGAATGGAAAACTTCCACAATTCTGCTAAAACTTGCTTGTTTTTGAAACTTAACTACTTTGTCATACTTTCACCTAGAAACTCCATTCAAACTTTAAAATGTTCTCAGATTATTGGGCTATTCCTGTCTGATTCAGCTTTTTCAGATCTTCTACCGTTTTAATCTTATACCTCTTTAAGTTTTCAGTTGCAAAATTGTGATTTTTCAGAAAATACATGCGTTGTTATGGTTGCTATGCAATTAACTCAGAGTGGACACTCATCCATTCTGAATTTTTCTTCATGTTCCAACAACTTCTTGCTACTCGCCCAATTTCCACTCAACCCCCACAAATTATACATCAAAACGTAGGTATTTTTGCTGGCTTTCAAAAAATGTCACTATCATTGTTGTGGGAGTTATAGATTTTTTGCAAATCTCCTCAGAGTAACACAAAGTCTGAAAATTGTCCATAGAAAGTCAATGGAGAGTTTGTTCAAAATCACCGCTGTATTTCTCTAATGAGAGGCAATTTTAAACCGTCATATCTCCTTAACGAAACAAAGTTGAGACATGAGGCTTGTGCCAATATATCTTCAGACACTCCTGATGCTGACAATTCAAAAAGTTTTTTATCACCTATTGCCGTTTGGCCATGAATTACACTTGTTTGAGAGTAGGAAATTCATGCCTTGCTCAGATCTCTTCAGATTTAAAACTCTGGAAATTAGCCACTTTTTTCACTCGTCATATCTTTTGATGGATTTCCACAGAGACCTGAAAATTCCCATGACTGTTCACCAAAGCCTGCTGTTTCTTACGGTGAAAGAATGATTTTGATGCTCCATATAGATTTAGAGTTACAAAACATTGTTTGAGGGCAAGTCAAGGCAGTTTTGCTTCGCCTCTACTCAGTTACAGTGTATTACAAGTCATATATCTTCAATAATTTATATTTTATCTCTGAATTAAGAAGACCTGCAGATTCCCCCATCTCTTCTGAACAAAATGGTGTCAGAACGACCATTCTAGCCCCTACGGTTAGGAAATTATGGCCATTTGTTCGAGGGGAATCCTGAATGTCAGAAATACACTGAAGAAAACTCATAGCTGTCTCTGTGTCTGTGTGTGTAAGTGCTGATTACAGCAGGTGCAGCCAATTTAGCTGACCTAGATATACCAAGCACAGACTCTTAACAGCCCCTGTACACTTTGCTCTATGTGTATGTGTGTGTGTATATCAATATTTCTCCCATGTTAAAGTATTACTCCTCCATAATAGTATTTGTGCTAAATCAAAGTACTTCTACTACATCTTAGTACTTCTGCTCAATCATAGTATTTCTGCTAAATCATAGTATTTTTGAAAAATCATGGTATTTGTCCCAAATCATGGTTTTGGGGCAGAACCATAATATTTATTTTATGTTATGAGATTACTACTAAGTGGAGGAATGTCTGTTATGTTATAGTTTATGTGCTGAACATAGTATATCTGCCAAATCATAGTATTTATCCCAAATCATAGTATTTATGCAAAATTACAGTATTTCTGCTAAAAAGCAGAAATAGTACCTTTAGCAGAAATTTCTGTGAAAAGATATTATTTATGTTAAAACATAGTATTTCTGCTAAATCATAGTATTTCTGCCAAATCATAGTATTTGTACTTATTCATAGTACTTGTGCCAAATCATAGTATTTGTACCCAATCATAGTATTTCTGCAATATGATCGTATTTGTGCCAAATCATGGTATCTTTTGCCAAATCATGGTATTTGTGCCAAATCATGTTATTTGTGGCCAGTTAAAATTTCTGTTATATTAGTGTTACTACTAAGTCATAGAATTTCTGTTATGTTATAGTATATCTGCTGATTATGGTATATGTGCCAAATAATAGTATTTATAGCAAATAATAGTATTACTGCCCAAACATAGTATTTCTTGTAGTATTTGTAGTAGTAGTTGTTGTAGTATTTGTGCAAAAACATAGAATTTCTGCAAAATCATAGTATATCTGTTATGTTATAGTATTACTACTAAGGCATAGTATTCCTACCAAATCATAGCATTCCAAATCATAGTATTACTGCAATTCCATAGTATTTGAGCGAAATCGTAGTATTTGTGCAAAACATACTATGCCTGCAAAATCACATTATATCTGCTATGTTATAGTATTACTACTAAGGCATAGTATTTCTACCAAATCATAGTATTCCTTCAAAATCATAGTATCACTGCAATTTCATAGTATTTGAGCGAAATTGTAGTATTTGTACTAAATCATGGTACTTGTACCAAATCATAGTATTTTTTGCAAATCATATTATTTGAACCAAAACATTGTATTTGTAACGAAGTCATAGTATTTCTTCTAAATCATAGTATTTCACCCAAATCTCAGTAGTTGTGCTAAACCCAGTATTATTGCCAAATCGTAGTATTTGTACTGAAACATAGTATTTGTGCCAATAAGAGTATTTGTACTAAATCATAGTACTTGTGCCAAATCATAGTATTTCTGCCATATTGTGCTAGTTGTGCAAAACATAGACTGTCTGCAAAATCATAGTATATCTGTTATGTTATAGTATTACTACTAAGTCACAGTATTTCTGCCAATTCGTAGTATTTGTACTAAATCATACTACTCGTGCCAAATCATAGTATTGAAATCAAAATATAGTATTTGTACCAAAGCATTGTATTTGTAATCAAGTACAGTATTTCTGCCAAATCATAGAATTACTGCAATTTCATAGTATTTTGAGGAATCCCTTTTGTTATAGTATTACTTCTAAGTCATAGTATTTCTGCTTTGTCATAGTATTTGTACTAAAACGTGGTATTTCTGCCAAATCATAGTATTACTGCTATCTCATAGTATTTGAGTGAAATTACAGTGTTTCTGCAAAAACATTGTATTTCTGCTAAATCATAGTATTTCTGTTATCTTAGAGTACTTGTACTCAATTATAGTATTTGTGCCAAAGTTTAGCATTTCTGCCAAATCATATTTATGTGAATTTGGACACTGTAATATTGCTGTATTATGTAGTGGCTAAGTAGGAGGCTGACTGTTACTAAGTGCATCAGTGTACATAGGTCATCTCTTGTGTTGGAGTGCCCTCTTGTGACGCCTTTTGGGTAGTGCCTTAGTAAATGTGAACACTGCAAGAAGTGGTATCAGACTGGTTTGTAGTGGAGGAATTTGTTGCCAGTTTCTTTAATCTTTAATCCGTATTCATGTTGTAATGTATACCCTGTTCTTAATCATAGAAACCACACCATATCACCCTCCACATCCTCCTACTGTATGCCATATCTCCCTGTAACATCCATCTGACTGCCAATAAACTCCACCTGTGGTAATCTAATCCCTGGATGCCAGCCTCTCCTTCTGACCGAGGATAGCTACTATTGCAGCACCACCCAGCATTAAACTGACGTACACCATTCTGTACAGTGCTAAATCATAGTGTTTGTGCCAAACAATAGCATTCACCCAAATAATAGTATTTCTGCTATGTTATATTATTACTGCTCATAGTATTTGAGCCAAATCATAGTATATGTCCTAAAACATAGTATTTCTGCCAAATCATAGTATTTGTCCTAAAGCATAGTATTTCAACAAAATCACAGTATTTCTGCTATGTTATAGTATCTGTGCTTGTAGAAAAACCTGTGTTATTGTGAGCTACATTACCCAGCAGCCTCTGAGCAGTGAGGGAATTCATGGGACTTCTGAGCTAGATGGTCTTCCTTCGTTCCTGGGCTAACGATTGAGGAGAGAGCTGCTGGGAAGGGGAGCAAATAGCCCATCCTGTATTTGTTGGGGATGGTGTGTGTCACATAAACGTGAGTTAATGTTCCATGCTTAAGATGTTTACACTGCTACTTGTGTGTATTGGTTTTACTTACCTTTAGCGTATGTGCTAGTTAGCGATAGCTATGGCAGCACAGTTATTTGATTGTTTTGGGCTTGTTCCTGCTTTGTTTGTTCCCCTGCAAATTTATGTGAATTTGTACACTGTAATATCGCTGTATTACGTAGTGGCTAAGTAGGAGGCTGACTGTTACTAGGTGCATCAGTGTACATAGGTCATCTGTTGTGTTGGAGTGCCCTCTTGTGGCGCCTTTTGGGTAGTGCCTTAGTAAGCGTGAACACTGCAAAGAAGCGGTATCAGACTGGTTTGTAGTGGAGGAATTTGTTGCCAGTTTCTTTCATCTTTAATCCGTATTCATGTTGTAATGTAGTAACTTTTGTGGCACAAGTACCACAATATGGCAGAAATACCATGTTTTGGCACAAACACTTTGATTTGGTATACTTTAGCTTCTTCACCCTTGTCAGCAACATTTTCATTTTTTTCACCACTTTTCAGCACAAATTCCAGCTTTTTGGCCGTTTTCAGAAAAAAAACTCTTTTCAGCAGAAACTCTGCTGATTCACCTCTTTTCAGCGCAACGTTCTGCTTCTTTGCCTCTTTTCTACAGAAATTCTGCTGATTCACCTCTTTTCTGCAAAATTTTCATCCTTTTGCCTCTTATCAGCACAGTTCTCAGCAGCTTCTGATAATTTCAGCCCAATTGTCAGTCTATCTACCTCTTCTTTGTGAGAATGAGTTTGGCTCAGTGAGATGAGTAGCTGCCTTGAGACCAGGAGGTTCGAGGGGAATCCTGAATGTGAATGTGAGAAATACACTGCAGAAAACTTATACTCTCTCTGTGTCTGTGTGTGTAAGGGCTGATTACAGCAGGTGCAGCTAATTTAACTGACCTAGATATACCAAGCCCAGACTCTTAACAGCCACTGTTCCCTTTAGGCTCTGTGTATGTGTATGTTTGTGTGTCTGTATCAATATTTCTCCCATGTTAAAGTATTACTCCTCCATAATAGTATTTCTGTTAAATCAAAGTACTTCTACTACATCTTAGTACTTCTGCTAAATCATAGTATTTCTGTTAAATCAGTGTTTTTGCCAAATCATGGTATTTGTGCCAAAGCATACTATTTCCACAAAATAACAGTATTTCTGCTATGTTATATTATTACTGCTCATAGTATTTCTGCCAAATCTTTGTACTTGTTCCAAAGCACAGCATTTCTGCCAAATCACAATATAACTGCAAAATAAAGGTTTTTTTAGACAAATCATAGTGTTTGTGCTAAATCCTAGTAATTCTGCTCAATCATAGAATTTCTGCTATGCTGAAGTGCTTTTTGCTAGATTACAGAATTTCTGCTAAGTCAAAGTATTTCATGTAAATCATAGTATTTATACCAAGTCCCAGTGTTTCTGCCAAATCATAAATCATAAATAATGTGGCGTGTTGGTGGAACAGCTAGTTCTCTCCCATCATGCCTTGGGACATGTGCTGCTGTTTAGATGTTCTTGTTTCATTGTTTATGGTTACGTTACTTTTAACTGTTGTCTTGAATGTTGTGTTTATACTACGGTACAAAGTCACTGACAGTTATTGTTTTATAGGAAGAATGCAGTACCATAAGTGAGTTCTGTTATGCTGTTAATGAGCCTTGAAGCACATTGTAGCACAAGCAAGTGTTTAATAAAGAGCATCCCCTACCAGTTTGGGGTGGAAATACAAGCTCAGTCTCTCCTCTGAGCTTCTTTGTAAGATTCATCTGCATGCTGCCAATTTATCTTCAGACACTACTGACAGTCATGGTGTGAGCAGTTTTACTGTCATCTTACTGTTGAGCCATAAATTACGTTTCTTTGAGGGGTGGAAATATGTCCTCGTCTCAGTTTTCAAACTCGAAAATGAAGCCGTTTCTTCTCTCGTCATATCTCCGCGATGGAGGTAGAAAGAGCTATGAAAATCGCAGTCAAAGTACACCAATGTCCGCTGATTCACCCAGTACAAGAATTATGCTGCTAGCCCTCCTAGTTTTTGAGTTACACGACGTTTTGTAACTCAAAAAAGCGGCGTTTTTCACCTCTCACCGCGATCTATTTCTGACTGGTTATCAATCTGGTTTTCAGGTACCGCCGCCCCTTTCCAGGTGGCGCAATTGGTAATGACACGGGTCTGCGGCCCAAAGGTCGTGGGTTCAAATCCACCTTGGTCAATATTTTTTTTTTCACTTCAAATTTATACACTATCACAGACCTGTAATTTATATTGCTAATTTATTACAATTCTGCAAACTTTTATGATTTTAGCAGCTTTTCTAATATGGACCTCAGATTCTTGTCAACACCACATGGCAGAAATACATACAAGTAAACAGCCTGATGAAGCAGACAGAAGCAGTACCTCTGATTGGTGAATTTGAGCAGAACCAGGTTGTTCTGCCTCTTTTCAGCAGAAATTCTGCTCATTCACCTCTTTTCAGCGCAATGTTCTGCTTCTTTCCCTCTTTTCTGCAGAAATTCTGTTGATTTACCTCTTTTCTGCAAAATTTTCAGCCCTTTTACCTCTTATGAGCAAAATTCTCAGCAGCTTCTGCTCATTTCACCATAATTGTCAGTCTCTCCATCTCCTTCCTTGTGAGAGTCAGTTTGGCACAGTGAGATGAGTAGCCGCCTTGAGCCCAGGAGGGCGGGCCAGGTTTAAAACATAGACTGTCTGCAACATAACAGTATATCTGTTATGTTATAGTATTACTACTAAGTCACAGTATTTCTGCCAATTCAGTATTATTTGTACTAAATCATACTACTCGTGCCAAATCATAGTATTTGTTGCAAATCATAGTATTCAAACCAAAATATAGTATTTGTACCAAAGCATTGTATTTGTACGAAGTACCGTATTTCTGCCAAATCATAGAATTACTGCAATTTCACAGTATTTTGAGGAATCCCTTTTGTGATAGTATTACTTCTAAGTCATAGTATTTCTGCTTTGTCATAGTATTTGTACTAAAACGTAGCATTTCTGCCAAATCATAGTATTACTGCTATCTCATAGTATTTGAGTGAAATTACAGTGTTTCTGCAAAACATTGTATTTCTGCTAAATCATAGTATTTCTGTTATCTTAGAGTACTTGTACTCAATTATAGTATTTGTGCCAAAGTTTAGTATTTCTGCCAAATCATATTTATGTGAATTTGTACACTGTAATATCGCTGTATTACGTAGTGTCTAAGTAGGAGGCTGACTGTTACTAAGTGCATCAGTGTACATAGGTCATCTCTTGTGTTGGAGTGCCCTCTTGTGACGCCTTTTGGGTAGTGCCTTAGTAAATGTGAACACTGCAAAGAAGTGGTATCAGACTGGTTTGTAGTGGAGGAATTTGTTGCCAGTTTCTTTCATCTTTAATCCGTATTCATGTTGTAATGTAGTAACTTTTGTGGCACAAATACCACAATATGGCAGAAACACTATGTTTTGGCACAAATACTTTGATTTGGTATACTTTACCTTCTTCACCCCTTTTCAGCAAAATTTTCATTTTTTTCACCCCTTTTCAGCACAAATTCCATTTTTTGGGGCTGTTTTCAGAAAAAAAAAAAACTCTTTTCAGCAGAAATTCTGCTGATTTACCTCTTTTCAGTGCAATGTTCTTCTTCTTTCCATCTTTTCTGCAGAAATTCTGCTGATTCACCTCTTTTCTGCAAATTTTCAGCTTTTCACATCTTCTCAGCACAAAACTCAGCAGCTTCTGCTCATTTAGCAAAATTGTCAGTTTCTCCATCTCTTGTGTTTGTCGGAACAAGTTTAGTTCAGTGAGATGAGTAGCTTCCTTGAGACCAGAAGGGCCAGGTTTAAATCCTGGTCATGGGATTTGAACACCTGTTTTCAGCACAAATCTCAACTTATTAGCTGTTTTAAGCAGAAACCTGTTTTACGCAGAGAAACTTTTTAACTCAATTTCAGCTTTTTCACCCCTTTTCAGCAAAATTTTCAGTTTCCCAGCTTTTTCAGCTATTTTCAGCAAAAACATCTTTTCAGCAGAATTCTGAAAAGAGTTCTGCAGAACACTTTTCAGCAGAACTTCTGCTGACTGAACTGTTTTCAGCAGAATTTTCACCTCTTTTCAGCCCAAATTCTGCTTGTTCACCTCTTCTGCAAAATTTTCAGCCTTTTCACCTCTTATTAGCACAAATCTCAGCTGTTTTCAGGAAAAACTCTTTTAAGCAGAAATTCTGCTGATTCACCTCTTTTCTGCAAAATTTTCAGCCTTTTCTCCTCTTACCAGCACAATTCTCAGCAGCTTCTGCTCATTTCAGCAAAATTGTCAGTCTCTCCACCTCTTCTTTGTGAAAATGAGTTTGCGTAATTGAGAGTGACTTTGGCACAGTGAGATGAGTTACCGCCTTGAGACTAAGAGGGCCAGGTTGAAATCCTGCTCAAGGCAACATTTTTTTTTCACCACCATACAACTTTTTGCAACTTTTCATCTTTTTCAGTTTTTGAACAGACAGCTTCAGCATTAAGGCATCCACACAGCATTTTCGCAGGAAATGCAAATTTTTCTAGTTTCCTCTTCTTGTTCTTGGGTTTGCATCTTGTTGTAAACCCTTTGCATTTCCATTCATGAAGGCATCTCGCGATTGTAGATATTAATAATGATACAATCACCTTATCAAGAGTTTTCTTGACTTGGTTAGACGTCGTGTCACTTGCACTGACATCTCCTTGGACCTTCTGTTTAAAATTATAGTGAAAAGCTTTAAAATACAAATTCAGTCCACCTTTGAGGTGTACAAAGGTAAAACTAGAATGTCTGTGTCTTTCTCCAACAAATCATGGATCTAAATGTAACTGGTGTTGCCTTTATGTGCTGTTATGTGGTTGATTGATCTTTGCCAGTATGTGTTGGCCTTTGCCAGATATTTATAAGATATTATGTGTAACTATGATAGAAATAGCAGAGCATGCAATTCAAAATCTCAAATGCAGTATCAGCTGCTTGATTTTGACTCTTATGAAAAAACACACCCACACCTGAGTGAAGCTATTGTGGTGCCATTATCAATTCTTGTTTCTGCTTGCTGTGTTTTGGTTTGCTGGGCATTCACAGGGTTTCTGCCTTAATGCCAAATGTTTTATTATCTCTTCAGTCTGAACAAATTGTGAAACAAATTTTTTTTTAAAAAGACGACTTGCTTGTGATTCATGTGTAAAAGAGTTTGTCATCATTGTTTTGCGATGTGCAACTGACAGAAAATCGGGGGGGTGTCCACGTTCATAAAAGGAATCGACAAGCTCATAGGAGCACGAATCAGCAGCAGCAGCATGTCAATCACAACGTGTAACAGATGAAGAAAAGCAATTGAAATACTTGCTTTTAATCTGATGCACTGATTGCAAGAAGTCTATCATGCTTTAGAGTCAAATGTTCTTGTGCTGTAATGTGTTGGGCTGTTAGTCCAACTTAAGAAAATGTATGAATTGTAACTGACTAAATGCATACATCATAAATTAATCATAATCTTATTTAATGTTGCATATATGTATGAAATGCTATGACGATAACCTCTGAAATTGTCTGTAGATACTGATGTTCTCTTGAGTCTCAAAAGATTTTTTTATCCATACTCACTGAGTTTAGGGATCAAAAGTTTCTTGCACTTTGGTGCAGGCTTAAATATGCAGTTGGGTTGTTTTTTATCACAATGAAATAACTGTTGACTGCACAGTTTAGTGCCTTTATATTAATGACACCACTGGTTTGCATCAAGGCTACAATGTTGCAAGTGACCAAAGAGTAAAGAGTGCTCTTTACTCTTTTTGTTCCCTGCTGAAGATCAGCCTCTAGCTGCTGGGTGGAGGTTTAGTATCATTCAGGGTTCTTCTCTACCTTTGTATTAGCATGCTCTCCGTGCAGATGTTTGCAAAGAGCTAATGTTGTGTTCGCAACATCAGCTTTTTTGGTTCTTTTCCTGCAACTTGGCTCATGATCAATGGTAGTTCAATGACCCTCTTAAGAGACAACCCCCAGTAGGGTTTATAAATACCTGGGACTCTCCACCATTTGGTTTTTGGAACTGAAGAAGCATCTTCACGAAACTTAAAGAAATCCAGTCACTTTCTTTCCAAGCTCTTTAGATTATTATGAACTGAACGACCCCAACCTACACAGACATAATGCAGCTACTTCTGTCCTGAATGCAGTTTGCACTTACAATTGTGCTGCTACCATTACTACGCTACCATAAACGGTAATGTGATTACAGTAATGTGTTACTTTGTCCTGGATAGATGTCACTATTTTGTTAGAATGCTAACCAAAGCTATTGAACTTGTTAAAAAATCACCCTAAAGTTGAGAGAGAAAGTCACCAAAAAACCCCATTCGGTTACTGACCATTTCTCCAGGTATTAGTGGACATTTGGCCATGCACTGTTTTAATGTAATCAACCTGAAATCAGATCTAATGTATTTTATTATTTATTGAAGTGAGGGAGACTCGGAGAGGATTAGCTTTCAGGATTCCAAACATTCCTCGCAAAGAATGTTCAATCAGGGCCGAGCCTGAGGCCGACAGGAAAATAAATTGCTCTAGGCTCCCATGCGAGCCTCTTCCAGGCCGTCCTGGCTCTCTGGACCATCTGCACAATGTATGAGGGTAGAAGAAGAAGAAGAGCCCTCTGGTCGCTGTGTCTCAGGTGAATGGTTGAAGAAGATTGGCCCCTCATTCAACATGTGGTTCTCATCAGTGCAGGCGGAGAGGAAGAGCAGCCGATTCATAGCACTAATAGGAATACAGTGCAGTATAAACATTACTCATCCTCTTATCCGCTCCTGTTGTGTTTGCCTTCACATGCTCAGGGCCATGTGAACTGGTTCATATGGGCCATTTAGTCTAATGGTGGGATGAAATTTTCTGGAGCAGGGACTATGTTGTTCAGAAGAGATGAAAGACTTGAGTCTGAAAATCTGCCATATTCGGACTCTAAAGGCATTGATGCATAGTAAAGTATTCTGTCTTTACGGTTTCTTTAACTTTGATACTCTGCGGGAAGTAAAGAGGTGTTGCACGTCACGTGGGAAGGTTCAGCGTTCATCCATTTGGATGTCAGCATGGCTGCACAGTCACGAACAAAGGTTGCCTTAACTGCGCATCTACCCTTTTGTTCCAACGTACAAACATACAGTGGGGAGCACGGGGTGCTGCTCGCTGCGAGTTGGGGCAAACATACAGGCCGACACACTTTCAATTACAGAGGAGCCTAAATTCCTGGGGAATATTTCATTTAAACTGCGACAAGGGAGGGAATTGTTTGCCCTGCCTTAAAACTGTGACCTAGTTTTCTGTCAATGTGTTGCTCTGGTGAGCAGTGGGTTGCTCATCATCATGTAAAGAACCAGGGGCACTGTCTTTTTTTATTTGTGATTCAACCAGGCAGGAAGTACAGAGATGATGTCAGTCTAATTAAATAGGTACATGACAAAAAGAAGAGGGCTGTAATGCACCGGTCATGCATGCAGATTTTTGGAGGACCGTGGGTGGTGGGGGGAAATGCGGGAAAACCCCCTTAAACTGTGACAAAAAAAGCTTTCGACCAGACGCCCCAAAATAGACCCAAGAATTGGTCCTGTGAAAGAAGCTTCTGGCCTGGATTGTGTGTTTTGTTTTACGGCCAGGAATTTATGTGGTCTGTGAGGGTTGGAACAGTTCAAAGATTTTTTTTATTTTATTTGGAAGGTCACTGAAGTGAAAAAAAAGAGAAAGTCCCTGTAGGAAGTGTGCCTGTGAATCCTGATCTCAGAACACTTCAAGATGTGATTGAGCACCTTTCTCTCGCTTGTTAACTCCGCCAAAAATAGATGAGTGATGTAATTAGAAGTGTTAGCTGTGTGAAAACAAGCCAGGTGTCCAAGATGCAGCTGAAGAGCATGGCCTGCAAAACTTAACTAAACTAATATTTCTCAAGATTTAATCAAGGCTGAACTTACCGGTACTTTTCTTAAATACCTAGACAGGTGGACATTCGTTGCTTTGTGCTGTTACATTTTGAAGCCTCAAGTTGAGTGTTTTGGCCTTAACCATCTACCACAATCATAAACTATGTCAAAACTATAAAAGGACTCACTGAGGTTTTCAATCAAGGCAGCAGCATAGTTATTTTCTCTTAGAATGTACCCAGTCAAGCTGATTTCTGCAACCAGTTGTCCCTTGTCGACCATTAGAAAGAACGCACTACAGAAAAAGAGTTGAAGTCTGCTGTTCTTAATGGTTTGGTGGACAAAAGGGTCCTTAGAAAGGGTGGGGGAGGAGGCTGGTGAAGCTGCTGCTCACCTCGGGGTCTCAGCAGAGGCCTCGGGCCTCATTTTCTCTTGATTGTTCACCTTTGTCTGATGTTTATTTATGCTTTAATGCACCTACCCCATCTTAAAATTGAGGCAAAAGACAATGCACGTAAAGATGAGCTTGAGTTCAAATTAAACTGCCCTAAGCTTGAAGGCTGCTATTAGAATCAGAATCAGAGAAACTTTATTAATCCCAGAGGGAAATTGAGTTAAAGAGGGAAGTTGAGTTTTAGAAAATTAGGATCGTCCAGCTTGAGTTAGTGTCAAAAGAGTGACACTGAGCCATCTTCTGTGCCTCCTTAACAAAGTCAAGAAGGTACCACTGGTCCTTCTGTTGTTCCTCATCTCTCAGCTTCATTGTGAGCAAGACTATTGGTCTTTTCCTTCGGTTTCAGGAAACTGAAGCAGAGACCTTCTTTCATTTTTGTGCTTGCATTGCTGTTGCTTTGCAATAGCCAACGTATCTTTGGTCTCTTCTGTTTCACTACAAGCTGGTTGATAAGACACAAGAGGCTTGTGCAGCTCCTTCAACTGAACATAGCATCATATATGACAATTTAAAGGTACCAGAGTTGGTACCTGAGGCTGCTCTCTTGTATCATGAAGAGAACCTCTTTTCAAACATTTTTTAAGTTTGCTTTGAAGTTTGAAAGTTACAGGCTTTCAAACACTAAGTGAGCTGATGTTGTTAGAACAGTTCAAGAGCTGTGTCTCAGAGCAGACTGTGTTACATTTGAATGAATAAAATGTAACCACCCTACAGCAGGCTAAAGTTCTGCTGCAGAAATTTGCTTTGACCTACAAGAGCATTTGTGTGAGTAAATGTGAAAAATCCAACTGTGAGCATACATAGAAAAATGCTGAATTTTAGCCCCAATAAGCTAAAGGTGGTCCACCAAGTCCAAAGCCAGAGAAACAATGTTACTAGTGTCATAAAGCAGGGCATGCCATTGCTGTCCGTCTGTCTCTCAATCGTAAAAGCAGCAACCTCAGCAAACAAGGCAAGTAAAAGCTGTTGCTAAAAAAAAGGGAATTCTTCTGAGAGCCTTTGTTGAGCTAGATGAACCTGATGATTGCTTTAAACCATGCATCTTTGCTGGATCTGTGTCATTGACAGGATCAGTAGTAGTCAGGAAAAATATTAAGCAATACTGGCGGTTCATTCTCTGGGATTTTCTTCCACCCTAGCACAGGGACTTCCTGTAATATAAGCACCTCAGTAAGATGTATAGTGATGGCTTTGCATTAGGTTTACTCTTCAGAGCTGGTAAAGTGGGCTGGATTTGACTTTATTTAAAAAGTAACTGACTCCATTTAGCATTTGTATACATTTCAATGTTGAAATCCAAAAGTATTAATACATAATAACTTCAAACTCTTTGATATTTGTAAATAAGCAGCCTGATATTCCTGTTAGAGCAGGGCGATATGACCAAAAATATTTATCACGATATACATTTGAAAATTTGCGATAACGATATAACTGACGATATAATTGACACTAGATGAAATACTTTACAACTCCACAACTTTATTAGTGCAAAAAACCCCATCAATGTATTTTCACTTAAACAAGCAGCTGTTTTTTATGTGCATCAAAGTTATATAAAAATGTAACAGTGCAAATTCCTTGCTGACAGTTTAACCAAAAGGCATTTCCAGTGGAAATTGGCCGACATATCCTCAGCATAACCATGTATAATATCCACAAAACTTAAAAAGAGGTTATACACACACAATACGGTAATATTATGTTGAAGCACAATACGTATCACTCAGCGAGGTGCCTGCCTACGATAGCCGTAATGCTCCGACAATCCATCAAGCGGTGCGGGTCCGTAGCTTAGCAAAGTTGTACTAAAACATTTGACAGATTTTCGTGCGCCGTGTACCACATAAAATCGTTTCGAGGTCAGTAAACACAACCAGAATTCATACATAAGGCGCACGGGATTATAAGGGACACTGTCGATTTTCAGAAAAATCAAAGGATTGATTTTAAGTGTGCCGTATTTTCCAAACAACACGGTAATAACGATGGCCCGCTAGCATGCTCTACCAAAAATAGTGCTTTTTTGTCTATCTGATGGACGAAAGCTAAACCAGTTCCACACCACTGAAGTTGCAGCATTTTTACAAACCAATTCTGCTTCATCCATTTCATTTAACAATCCACTTTCGCTCTTCTCATTCTGCGTCGCTGCCATGTGAGTATGTAAACATAGGCACTGCGCATGCGCGTTTTACCCATATTCTATCGCGATATTTCATTTTCCTATCGTTGCCCAAAATTACACCGGTATTACCGTGAACGGTATGATATAGCCCAGCCCTAATTCCTGTGTAACCTCATGGTCCTATACCTGCAACTCCTAAAATCCTGTGTGCAGATGTCAGTAAAGCTGTGGTCTCAATACTTCAGCATCTATCTAGCTCTGTAGAACTGGAGCAAGAACACAAGGGGAGTTACACTTTTTTTTTTTTTTAATTAATTAACACTTAAGCTGTTTCTGTGCAGTTTGGCACACAGTCTGTCTATTAGTTAAAGGTACTGTGGCTGTATCTTCAAGGGAAGAAAAAAACATGAATGTGTGATAACTTCACTCAGAGATGGATGTATGAGAGAGTACTGGAAAGAAAGATGGGCGAATATGTTAGAAAGCTGAGTGCTGCTCAGGAAGTGCAGTGATAACCCTATAAAATTTAGACTTTTGCATTAAGTAATTTATGTTTGTTTGGGTTTTTGTGTCAGTAGATCTGTACACGACCTGCTGCTTAAATGTTTGGTTATTTTATGTCGTGAGATGTCTTCAAAATAAAATGATTGTGTTCTTTTTTTAAAGATTGTGTGAGAATAATATACAAGTGCACAATCAACCATGCTTTTTACAGCTCACAGTAATAGTCTATCCTAGCTTGTGCAGGGCAGCCTGTGGCGTCCAATGTCTCTGTGAGGTTAGGTCAAAGGTCAGGTAGTAGTCTTCAGTTTGAATTTAAGCTTTACTTTAGCTTCACTTCCTAAATTCCATCTTTAGATTACCTTTATACAGCTAAAAGTTAGAAAGTGGTGTATATATAAAGTCAACAAATGATTCTTTACCTTCATAAAAACGAAGCATCCATTTTGAATAAAACGCAACAGAAATGTATAGCTGTATTTAGTCACATAAATATTCATTAAGGAACATATTCAGATCAGACCAGATTCCATTGAATTTAATGTTTTACATTACACCAATAAAGTTACACAGAAAATTTACATGTAATCAAATTACCTAAAGTTAGCATTTTGGGCATGAATATTTTTTGAGTACAGCAGTAGCTCATGTAACATCCAATTATGCACTAACCAGATGCTTTATTAGGTATACCTTGATAGTACCAGGTGTGACTCCCTTTTACCTTCAGAACTCACAAGATTCAACAAGGTTGGGGAACATCTATCAGAGCTTTTGGCCCATATTGACCGTACATACATGATGTCAGTCTCCTGTTTCACCACATCCCAGTGGATCGAGACCTGGTAACTGTGGAAACCATTTGTGCTTTGTTATGTTCAGGTTAGGATGGTTAGGAGGATAGCACTGATACAAGACATGTTGTTTATGGCAAATTCTCACCTAGCAACATTTTCCAATATTCTTTTCTGTTTCTTTGTAGCTGACAGGAGTGCCCCAGCTGTGATCCTCTGCTGTTGTATCTACTTCAAGGTTCAACATGTTGTGCGTTCAGAGGTGCAGTTCTGCATACCTTGTTTGTAACAAGTTGTTGTTTGAGTTACTGTTGTCTTTCTAGCGGCTCCAAGGAGTCTGACAATTCTCGTTTGACCTCTGACATCAACAAGGCATTTTCACCCAGAGAACTGCAGCTCGCTGGATATTTTCCCCGTTTCGGACTGTTCTGTGTAAACCCTAGAGATAGTTGTGCACGAAAATCTTCGTAGATCAGCAGTTTCTAAAACACCCAGACCAGCAGACACAGATGCATAGCAAAATTTTTTACTGTAAGAGTTGATCTAGTATTGGATTTAGGCATTTCAGGTAGAGAGAAGTCAGTTTTAAATAAAACATTTTCTCGACCATCAGTGACAATAAATTTTCATCACTTCCATTCCAGCAACTACTCTGTGCGGGGATATGAGGATACCTTTTTTTTCAAATGATTGTCTTTAGGCGTTTTTTTCTTTTATTGGACAGTGACCTGGAAGACTGGAAAACAAGCAGTCAGAGGCGGGGTGTAAAATGCAGTCGGTTTCTCAGCTGGAATTAAGCTGAGGACGTTTTAGTTATGTTGCATGCACTGTATCCATTCACGGTTGGGATGCTTATATAACACGCAGAGATAATAACCACAGTGACAGTTCTATCTGTGGCGTAGTACAATATGTGTGGAAAATAATGAGGTAAAGTAAGGAGGCTCATTTGTGCGACTGTGGATATTTGCATCTATATGGAATTAGGTTATTGCAGGTAGGCCCACAGCATGTTTGCGTGTCTGCATGTACATAACCGTTTGTGTAAGTGAGGCTGCTCTTTAGTCAGCTGGTCATCAAACTGCTCTGCCCACACATGGCTTCACTCCTCCACATTCAGACACAGTGATGAGTCACATGCTCCATTCTTACACTTTTGTTCTTACAGCGTCTTGTTGGGACATACTGACTCTTATCTCTCCGTCTCACACATGCAGATAGACTTTCTTTGAGTCCCCGTTTCAATAAGAGGTGCACATTCTTGAAAGACATGTTTAAAAAGTTTCACCTCAAAAGTGTTTTGCAGCCCATTTTTGTCCTGACAGTGAACTGTGCGAAGTTGATGAACTCTTCTGCAACCTCTTTATGTCAACACTGCAGTAACCAGGCCTTCACTTGGCATCAGCAAAATTGTCTCAGCGCATTCTTGTCAAACGGCTGCCACTCAACGGCTGACCGTGGGACATGGGCCAAGAAGTGATGAGAAGACTTCAGAAGAAGGGGGGAGGAGTTAAAGAGTGCGCTGAGACTTACTCACTTTTGGTTGAATTTCATGTTACCTAACAATTAATGACAAATGCTTGATTAGCCCTGCACATGCATGTAGTTTTTGAGGATCCCTGTTTCCTAAAAGTCTTCTGTTCTTTATGTTTAGCTCTCATGTTAGTACATGCTAATCAAAGATGGTTACCATGGTTACACTATCCTCGAATAATAACTATATTAGCTTTGTCTTGGTTGTAACCAGGAGTTTCTTGAATTACTTTTGCGTCTCGTCAGCTCTGACCATTCTCCTCTGACCTTTGGCAGAGAACTGCTGCTCACTGGATATTTTCTCTTTTTCAGACCATACTCAGTAAAGATGACCACCCTAGAGATGGTTGTGTGGGAAATCCCAGTAGATCATCAGTTTATAAAACACTCATTCACAGTCCAGCAACCATAACAGATTCAAATTCAGTTAAATCACCTATTTTTTTCCAACCCAGCGTCACAGTAAAGCATCCTGGTACTGCAACGTCTGCATGCGTGTCTATTTCACACTTAGGAGAAGCAAAGCATGACATCCACAAGGTGGGCCAGGGTGTCCGTTACATGCTTTGCTGTGATATCAACTTGTTTTTTTTCCCCTTTCTAATGCTCATGTGTTGAAGTAGTCAGTGACTATAAATTTACTAATGCAAGAGTTTATAAATTCTCCCATCAGTCAGCTAGAGTGAACTACATGTATTGATTCCTTAACATGTGTAGAAGTCTTGGTATAAAACCGAGTTTCAAAGCAACAAGATCTTAAAATCACGTGTCGTGTAAGTGATCTGTGACAGTGACAAATAACAACGTGCAGGATGTTTTTCTTTCTTTTTTTGTGATACACTCTTGTCAGGTAGTATGATAAATTATAATGTTAGACACAGACTTGATGATGTACTTAGTCAGTACCTGAGTCATGTAGTTCAGCAAGAAGATAAGACGAACACTTGCAAATATGGAGACATAGCTTCCATGTAAACAGACGACTCCCACCCCCACATTTTTACCCACTGTACCCCCGAGGACAAAAAACAGACATCTCCCCAAGTGCCGGTGATTGATCGGCGGATTCTTTAACGCATCCAAAGCAGTTAGACGACTGAGAACTTACAAAGATGTAGAGATGACAAAGTAAAAAAAAGAAAGTCTTTTGCTGTAATGTTTGTTGTGGTCCAAGTAAAGGGAAAAAAATGCTTATTATAGTTTTCTTTTCCTCACAGATATTCAAGAGTGTTACGAGGTGACCTTGCAGCTGAACACAGAACAAACTGTTGTGAAAGAAGACAACAGGCGAGATGTGTGGGAGGTAAATTTCCTGCTTTACATTATAGATTTCAAGAAAATGAGCTTAATGTTCACACGTGCTGTTGTGCGCTTTGCTGTTACTCGGTAGGCAACGCTAGATGTCATTACCTGTGTCCCTCGCACTCCTACACGGATAACATGTCACCGTGAGTCACAGTAGCTATGACTTCAACCTGGTGAGTGAGTGTCAGACAGAGAAAAAGTTGGACGGGGGCACCCATGGGTAGAGGGAGAAGAGGAAATTAGATAGAGTCAAAAGAGCGCTGATTACCATTTGCTCATCAGTGGGAGTCAGCCAGTCCTGTCATTATAACAAGTGTTTATAGTCGCATGGTTATTTAGAATATTTTTAGTGTGGGACGCAGAATGAAGGGAGATTTTATGTAGGCCTAAATGTTTTTTAAATGTACAGCATCGTGGAGGCAAGTGATGTAAAAAAAAATCCACACATTCTGGTTATATACAGACACTTTTTTGTCACTTATCCCCTAATGGCCTTTAGATGGGTTGGAACCGCTCACTCGATATCACTTGTGTGCTTTAATGTTGCTTTGCAACTTTCCTTGAGCTATGCCAAAATGTTAATGAAATTGATCTTTGGCTGACTTCAATAACTCATTAGCTGAATGGTCTTTGTTCTTTTTTTTGTAGCCAAGAGAGATATGCTATAGTGTCTGTATAATAATGATGACATGAGTGTGCCTAGACATTTGTTTGCAGTTTCAGTCCCCACGCAGGCTGGACCGGCAGAGAAAACATGATTTTAATTTCAGCACCAAATTTTTAAATGTAATTTAAAAAAATCTAATTTGAGGCACAATGGCAAGCTTTCATTCTTCTAAGCAAAGAAACCAGATTCTTGAACTGAAATGTCAGACTAATACAATTATACTGGCCTGAAATACTCTTCAAAGACACTGTTGTCGTTTAATCCAGCTAATTAACATACTCAGTAAAACCAAGACTGTATTTCACAGTATTTAGAGCCTTGTGAGTGTGCAGCAGTTTATTGATAGAGTATTAGGAGTTGATTTGAAATCTGCTGAAACACCACAGTAACTGAATGAGCACTTACTTTGCCTTTAGATGACCGGAGTCTTGGTAGCATTGAAAGACGACCATTAACTGCCATCAAAATACATCACAGGTGACGAAAGCCCACTCAACATTGGTTTTAAAGCTTTTCTCAGTTTTAATGTATGCGGGATGCGGGAAAATACAGACTTGCTCCCTCTGCCAGTCATCACAAGCCATCATGGCAAACTCGATAGGCATCTTAGTTTAGATATGACTGTTTGTTTTGACATAGACCAGAGATAAGCTCAGATTTAGTTCATCTTTAGCAGATATAGTATCTTTAATCTCCATATTTACCTTTATAAAGCATTTACTTCGACCAAGCTGCCTGACTGAAACACTGATTCCCTAATTTTGCTCAGGACCCATTTTACTATAGATGGGGATCCTTCATAGTTTATTTAGCTTTAGTGCTTTTTTCTGTTTATTGTTTTCTGCTGACTCATTTGCTGCCTGATGCAGCTTCTTTGCTGTTTATTATTTACTAAGTGCTGTCCCAGATCCCATGTTACACAGTTTTCAGTGTAAAAAAAATGGGAGATATATCAATATGGGGTTTATACAAATAAATTAAGCAGTCCAAAAAAGAGCCAACTCTGTAGAAAAGACATTAAACTGTAAACGGTGATTTATGTATGACAACTGATGGCTCACACTATACCTCCTAAATGACTAACTTTAAAAATAAGCGTAGAATTTTTCTCAGGATGGTCGTCACTAGAGATGGCACGATACCACTTTTTTATGTCCGATACCAATACCATAAATTTGGATATCTGCCGATACCGATATGAATCCGATATAGTGTTTTTTTTTAATCAATAAAACTGTTTTTTTTAATATCTTGCTGCATTTTGTATAAGTTCATACTCAAGTTTAAATAAACAACAACACTAAAGCTATTCTGTTATACCTGTATGTAAAAAATACACTGCGCCCAAAATATTTCATAGTTCAGCAATACTGATCAATCTAATAAACTTAAACCTGCTCCATCCTTCCTATTCTGGTATTTTAAAGAGTACTTAGCAGAAATATTAAGCAACCTAACTAATAGGGTTGCAAACTCCCAGCAAAAGAAAATAGGGAACCACCCCCCACCCTCCACCTCATGATGCTTAATCGACTTAATCAACTTTAATTTGATGCAGGGTGGAAAAAAATGCACAGAAATAAATTATTTTTCAAGAATAATTAAATAGATTCAACATCTTTCTTCAACAGAATTGCAGAATTCACAGATGGTACTTTCCCAAAGGAAAAAGTACTATAGCTTACTAGGGTATATTAGACTTAACAGTTACTATATACAGTAATGGACTTCTATACATTTTACATCAGATTAAAACTTTGGGTGTAAGATTCAGATAATTATTTATTAAAAGCTAGACATTTTAAATGAGAATAAGAAAGAAAAGTATGTCTTTGTGCCCCTTTTCCTGTTCATGCCCTATCGGCCCCCCTGGCTAAACTTTGCTAGATCCGCCCCTGCACAGTTACCAGCCGTCAGCTACATAGAAAAGGATCCTGGTGTAAAAAGTAATATTAAATAAATTCTAACAACAGCTTATCAAGGTTAAACGTGCTGCTGTTGTTCAGCCGCTGGTTTCCTCTTTCTGGTGCAAAGTGGGCCAAAAACAAAGAAGAGAGACGGACTCGCGACAGAAAAGCTGATCAGCTGATCATTAAGCAGTTTCAGTAGGAAGGGGAGGGAAAGAGAGGCAGTGGCTCTATATATCGGTTGTTAAGCTTAACATGGGAACGCTTTACAAACATTCAGAGATGAACTTATACACTTGCTTTACTTCTCTCTGGGATCACTTCCTCGGAGATGAAATGCTGGTTTGGTAGCGAGGCTACAAATACACACAGCCGCTCTATCACGTGATACATACTGCTCCGACGTGCTACGGTTATGAGCCGAGTTACGCCGTGTCGCAAGTTTTGTGAGGTGCTTTTTTTGATATTTAATGGATCGGATTACATTTTTTATTTCTCGCCGATATCCGATCCAGTAATTTAGGTCAGTATCGGACCGATACGTAATATCGGATCGGTCCATCTCTAGTCGTCACATTTCTGATCCACTCCAGCTGCTCTTTGTGTTTGGTGTGATGGGATCGATAATAACTTTCATCCACAGTCCAATAATTCGATTGATACTTTTTTGATGAATGCACATGTGGTTTTACATCATGTAGGACTTTTTGGTTTATGAAAAGGAACGTGAGAGTAATTCAACCCATTCCCATTCACATGGGAAGTAAGGTTTAATCTAACATTATTCCCTTATGCTTAACAGCCCTTCCCCCAAGTCAATCACTTAATGTCAGTGTGTTTTTTGACATTTTCATAAGTCTGAACTGGATTATGGCTGGTCAGTCGAACAGAGGAACTACACTAAACTTGTCATCCACTTGACTGTATTGAACTGATGCTCCAGAGCAGAAGACTGTTTCTTTTAAAATCATCTGTTCCAAAAAATAGTCATTTTAAAAAATTAATCATGCTTTCTTACAATCTTCCCCCTTCCTGGGCAGTTAAAAAAGTAGCCCTGGTTGGAAATCACTGGATTATTCAAGCATAAATTGTTGCTTATTGCAGGGCCATGTGTTCAAACTCTGTCACTCCCCATGGTAGAAGATCTAAACCATAAATTATGACTGTGGCTTGAACTTTAGTCCAACATCCTAAGCTCCTCTCTGTGCATCTGTGATCCACCCTGTTCAGCTTCTAATTCAGTGCAACATGCCTCTTGATCCATCCCCCCATCCTTCACTCTCTGGATCCCAGCTGCTTGTGAGGCCTATAGGCACAGTCCTGGAAAGAGAGAAGCTGCTGGAAGGATGCAGCAGTCATAGTGGGAAGTTTAAGGGAGAGAAAGAGAGCTGCTTAATGGACACCCGACGAGGTGCTCATCAGTATTCTAGTCATGCGGTCACCTGAGTGGAGGATGGGAGGGAAACTAAATGAGTCTGCAAATTCCCTGATTTGGTGCAGAGTAGCAGGTGAGAGTGGAGAATAGCTCCTTTGGAAAATAAATAAAAGAAACCATAAGAGAACAAGTTAGTTTCATGCGATTGATTTCATAGTGGTTATTTAATGTTTTGGTTCCAAGACAAGTGTGATGTCACTAGTTTGGTTTTATTGGGTGATAATCATGAAATATCAAAAGAATAGAATTAAAATATATCATGAATTTCCAATGTTACAGGACTTGAAGTAATTAATTGAATGACTGCACCAATTTGCAGATGTCTGGCTATGTGTGTTGTGCAAAGGGCATACTGTTAGCTTCCAGCATTAGAAGGGGCTACAGCTGCACTGTCTGCCAGTGTCAGCTGACCTGCCTGTCCATCAAAGGACACACTCACTCACTGAGCCTCACTAATGTAAAGAAAATGTTGTGAGAAGACTGCAAACTGCACATTGATGTAATTCTGATGGTTGAATTTTGCCTTCCAACTCTCTTCCTGTTGGCTACATAGATGCCAGGTACAGCTGCCCGCATGCTTCAGGGTGTGGGTGTATATATATATATATGATCTTTTCAACTTGAGCAAAAGAGGAGCTTTCATTTTAATTTAAAGTAATCAGGAGAGAGTTAAGAGCCTTTATTTGAAAATGAATTTGAAAAATTGGTGGAAACACGTGGTTGCAGATTTGCACGGGTGATTGCCTGCTCTAAAGGCTGCCCTCTGCTGTCAGTTAAGGGTCTTTATCGGGTCTATGTCCAGCTCTATTACAGCCAGGCTTAGGACACTGTGTTTAGTTTCCTCATATAATATATTTGCTAAACTTTGGCTGTCCAAAAGTCTTTTGTCTTGCACCCCTTTTACAACAAACAGTTCTGTGCTGCATTTTTTTCTTAACTTACTGATTTTTCCAAAGCTACTCTCTCTCTTTAACACAATGTTATTTCACAAGATTGGGAGTCACTCCTGACTGTTCTTTAAATTTAAAAAGTATTTAAAATAATTACATAAAAAGTTTTAAATAAGCAAACTTGTTTCCTTGCAGAAACCTAAGAACACTAATAGGATACATGTGCTCATTTCTCTTTATGATACAAGCACCAGTAGGTGACTAGGTTTTTAAGTATAAACCCTGAAGACTTGGAAAATAGCTAGCGTGGTACTGTTAAATGTCTGTCGGAAGTCCTGCTTAGGGTTCAAGAAGCTTCTTTGACAGACTAAATAATTAAAAAAGACAAAAGAAGGTAAAAAAAAAAAGCATATACTGTATTGGTAAACTGTAGAGGTGCTGGTAGGCTGATAAATTTATACTTGAGACAAAGCCAGATTAGCTGTTAGCTCTTTATGCTAAACTAAGCTAACTTGTTCGTCCTAGCTCTGTCAGTGTTGTCAGATTATTTACAAATGCAGTTAATGTCATGTTTAGGATCAGTAATGTTATGTATATTTTTCATAGGATTTATTATGAATGATAATAATAATATATTCAACTAAACTCACTGTCTTTGTTAGACATGTCTGTTCAACTTCTCGCTAACACAAATCTCTATTCAGCCAACATTGCAGCAACTCAGTGCGTTTAGAAATGTAGACATGGTCATGATGACCTGCTCAAGTTCAACCCGAGCATCAGAATGGACAAGAAAAGTGATTTTAAGTGACTCTGAATGTGTCATGGTTGTTGTTGCTGGGCGGGCTAGTCTGAGTAATTTCAGAAACTGCCGGTCTGCTGGGATTTTCCCAGACAACCATCTCTAGGGTTTTACAGAAAATGGTCCAAAAAAGAGAAAATATCCAGTGAGCAGCAGTTCTCTGGGAGAAAGTGCATTGTTGATGTCAGAGGTCAGTGGAGATTGACCAGACTGCTTTAACAAATTATGCAGAAGAGCATCATTTACCTATATACTTAATGCCATTTGAAAGTTAATGAATATGATTATCTTTTCTGGTATCCACAAGTGTGTCCATGTTATTGCAGGACGAGATTTTTACGTTACTTGTCTGAAAAACAAATAATATGTGTGTCCACTGCAGGATCAAGAGGGAGAGAGTGTGTGCCGGGTCCGAGTGACCAGCAGGAGCAGCCCTCAAAAAGTGGAGCGAGTTTCTGGTTTGGTGGCTCGTTCTCATGTCGACGTGCCAAAGGTGAGTAACGCAAAGCAAAGATTTGCTTTCATGGACTGTCATGAACTCAACTTTTCCTCAGTGATCCCATTAAACATCCGAAAGACGATACTGTGATGCTTACAAAATTTCCACGACAGTTATTGAGCTTTTTATTATGGTAATACTGAACACCGTGGTTAATAGTATATCATAAAACACTTAAAGGCCTAAAATATGTGGTCATATAATTCACCATGCTGAGGATCTCTCTGTAGCTACGGGCTGATTTTAAAAAGATTTAAATAAGTAATTTAAAACTGTGCAATATATGCTGTCCCTGAATCAGCGTTTTCTTAGTCACTCGTTATTCACTATGATAGTTCTTTTTTTCCACACAGTTTAATGTCAGACTACCGTACTTCACAGTAAAAAGCAAAGTAAGCTCATTTAAACACTTTATGGTTGATTTCAGTAACGTGATCTGCCCCGTTGTACATTCTTCATTTCTTAATATACTCTGGCCACTCACATCCTACAACACTGGACTCAGAGTCACCCTCCCAAAACATAATTATAACACATTCAAAGAGAAACGGTTCTCTGTATCAGCAGTTTAATAGAGCCCATCATATCAGTGTTAGCTCAACATCTTAAGGATATAGTCATTGATTTCTTGTTTGTCTCTAAGTTTGGACTATCCGTAACCCGATGACATTTGACTCCTGGGGAACGTTCAGTGGTTCCCGAAAGCCATCTTTAATTGCTCTGCTTAGTCCTTTATTTTCTAGACAGTACAGTGGGAGGTGAAACTTCTCCCACCAGAGAAAGATTTGCTCTTCTTAACCAATATCAGATGCTGACCTCTTGGTATACATGCAACTTTTACTGTAACAAGTGAGCATGTCTTGACAAAAGTTACAAAATGCATTGATTTATCATATAGCCTGACTATAAACAGGGTTATTTTTTAACTTTTTTTGCTGCATGACTATGACTCAACCTTGGATTTCAGCCCTTCTCATGAGTTAACAAAAGTGCAGCACATGTTGTCAGATAGATAGACAAAAGCCCAAAGTACTATTTGTTTAACTAGCTTGCTATGAGGTAAAAGGCAAATACCGCTCTCATGTCTGTCTATTAGAGATGAGGTTTACTTTGGTTTAGGACTAGAAACAGTGGGAAAAAACTGGCTTCGCTTGTCAAAATGTCACAAAATCCATATTACCAACATGTATAAATTTCCCAGATTAACACCTTGCATCTATTTGTTTGATCTTCAAGTGAAACAAATTGTAAAAACTACATTGTGTGGATTATGATTTTTGTTTAGATCGAAAAAATTAAATGTGCTGTTTTCAGTCCTGCTAAAAGAAGCTAATTACCTGGCACCTCTTGTTTTATTGTGCTGTAACTTTTGGCAAGACAGCAGATAAGCTTCTTGCCAAAGTGATACCAAAATGATGCTTCTCCAAATGCCAAGCGGTCTCTTTAAAGGATTGTGGCTCATCTGATGCTTACACGAGCAACATGCTCAGTCCTCATCTTTCATGTGAGAGATATGTCTCAGTAGGCTGCCATGTTCCTCAGTGCTTTTAAAGGCCGCCGTGTTCACACGCATTTCCCCATTACAGCACGGCCAGAGGCACATGGCAGCACAGTGGCTGCAGGCGTTGGCTTTTCAGCTGAGCCCAGAACTAGTGCAGTAGGTGTGTGTGTGTGTGTGTGTGTGGGTGTATGTGAGGGGGGCGTTTGGATTAGTGGACTTGGACCGGGTAAAAGATGAGGTGATGCAGGCTGAGGCTGCGAGCACACGGATTCATTGTGCTTGTATGATAATGCCTGCATAATAAAACAGTGACAGTACAGGTTGATTCTGGTAAGGATAATATGGAGCTGGCTGCGTATGTGTGTGTGTTTGTGTGTGTGTGTGTGAGACTCCCTCTTTCACATGAAGGAGGGAGATGAGGAGGCGCAGGGTAAGGGAGGGAGTGTAAGGGAGAGAATGGGGGTGTAAAGAGAAAGCTATAGTGGGGGAGGCTGGAGAGAGACAGCAAGGCGGCTGAGAGGCGAGGGCCGGTGCAGTGCAGAGCTGGAACGGACACCCAGAGCTCAGCCTTCCGCGGGTTGCCATGGAAACCACATTCCTCCCCCGCCTGCATCCCTACAGACTGCTCTGACTCTCTTTCTCTCTATATCTATCTCTCCCCTCGCTCTTCTCTATGTTTTATCCCGTCTTTTTCATTCCTCTTTTAATTTGCGTCTTTGTTTTCTTTCTCCTCTCTCCCTCCATCTCGCTCTCTTCTGCTGTCACGCCGTACATGCTTTCAGCACATTCGTGATGATGCACACTCAGCAAGCACAGTGATTTCAGAAGCGTTGCACTCTGTGGCAAGGTGGATGGATAATTACACAGTTTATTTTGCATTCCCATGCACTCACGGATGCATAAGCACTTTGTTGTTTTCTCAGCATCTCTCTGTTTTTCTTCTCTCTATTTTTACTTCCCCTTCTGTTCAGCACCATGCTTCAGTAATGCCCCTCTAGTCATCGCATTTCTGCCCACACACAGGGCACCTTAGCTCGGTTTCTCCTCTGTTACGGCATCTGTAGTGGACCTCAACCACCTTCATCACATTTTATCAGCTACTTTCACCTGATCCTATAACCTCCTACTTGAACCAACCCCCCCTTTTTCTTATTGCTCTTTTTCCTCCCTCTTCTTTATGCGTGTACAAAATCTGCATAAACACTGTTCCTTATCCGTGCAGCTCTGATAAAATCTCTCACTCTCCTCTTTTCCTGTCTCCTTCATTTATCTCCATGTGTATGCTTCTCTCTCTCATTATTCCATCAGTTGGAGTTTCATGTGTGTGGTGGAGCAGCTGTTCTCTGCCACTAAGGCCTATTAATAGGAGTCTTAGGCATGTAGCCTCAGTTTTCTGCTTCTGAAATGCTGGGAGAGCATTGTGGCGAATCTAACTGATCTCACTCATTTGAATTAGATTGACTGACTTGCTGTCTTCTCACCCTGTGCGAATTACTTGCCTCCCATCAACACATCACCTGTCAGCGAAATATATATCTCACATATTCTTCTATAATCTGGGAATTCCTTTCAGTGGATGTAATGATACCCGAGAGACTTGTTTCTTCATCCCCTATTACAGTTGGTTAAGGCTACAGTAGAAGATCTTATTATGTGTTGATTGGGAGCTGCCTCTTTAAGACTGCCTCACTACCGATTGTCCTTTTATGGTGCTCCATCCGGTCAGGTGACGAAGGAGCAGTCACACAGCTTCTCTGAGAAATGCCTAGAAATGACTGAAAAGCTCAATAGATGGTCCGTGCAGTGGTTGAGAGGGGGGGTTGTATTGCTCGTTATGATAGCTTGTGTTTGTTACAGGGTGTCCAGGTGGGTTTATGTAATAAGAGCGCTGTGAAGGCTGCTGCTGAGCTGATTGTGTCGGGGGTGCTGAAAGGTGAAATGAAGCATCTCTGTTCAAAAAGCAAATTATGTGCTCCTCCTTTATGTCATAACTCAAAGGTCCTTTTTATCATTTGCCAGCAGAGGGTCAGAGGTCACAGCCTTAGTTTTAGCCATAAATCACCTAATGCTGTTTGCCTGAACACAATATTAACAAGGATTTTCTTACACACTTCGGACACATTTAATTCAGTTCAATTCAATTTTATTTATATAGCACCAGTTCACAGCAACAGTTGCCTCAAGGTGCTTTATATCGTAAGGTAAAGACGCTACAATAATACCCCAACAATGAGACGATAAGCAAGCACTTGGCAACAGTGCGAAGGAAAAACTCCCGTTTAACAGGAAGAAACCTCCAGCAGAACCAGGCTGAGGGAGGGGAGGCCATCTGCTGCGAACGTACTCTTCGCAAAAGCTGCATTTAATCCAGGGCAATGGTATTTGATTACACTATGTTCACTAATGTGTCCTTTATCCTCCATTTATAAACTTGTAGCTTGTGCACTGTTTTTAAACAATCAGTATAGACAGTGCTTTATCCATCAAGACATTTCTTGCCCAGTACAATTTAATTCGTGCAAAATAATTTTCCTGTATTAATTCTGTATTCTGTACAGATTACCAATCTGTGGTTATTCTTTTCTTGTCCTGCCCATACCTACCTTTATATATTTATGTATAAAGGTAGCTTCTTACTGCACACCCCATGATTGCACTGACTGGTAAATGCAATGTGGACAGTTTATAAGAGAGACAGGAGAGAGGGGCTTTAGGAAAGGATGCTTGCAACATGTGATCTGTCATGTGTGCTGTGATCGATATGCTTACATTGGTCTTTCAGGCTGCTGCTTCAAAGCCCCGCCTCGCCGCTCTGATTGGATTCAGCGGCATATGTGGCTGCACATCCTACGATGTAACTCATACAGTGGTTTCCAGCATCTGTTTAAAAATACCTATTTTTGCTCTTTGCTTGAAAATGAAAATCTCTGCAGGTTAGAGTGAGAGGATATCATTATAATGAAGTGAGTTACTCTTGCATGTAATTAAGTGAGCCTGAGCCTGCTGTGTGTGCCTCCTGGTAGGGCTGCAACACAATGCAGTTTGCCCTCAAAGTCCTGCTCAGTTTAACAGGAAGGTTGCACAGATAGGCATTTATACATGTCAAATTTTCAATATGGCAATATGGTGTCTGTCAACACACTTAAAAGACTTCTCGCTTTAATGTATATGCGCTGTAACATGCAGACTATGTATAAATATACCCTCTCCCCCATGCAGACACACCCAGCTCTGTTCCCCGTCACATTTCATTAATAATGCATGTATACAGGGCTTTAATGGCGACACTGTAACATTCCCTCTCAGTTCACTAAAAAAAAACCTTCACCCTCAGTGTCAGGATGTTTTGTATCTAGCTGTGATCAGCCCACGAGTTCACAAGCATTTAAAATGGCTCACAAGCAGTCCTATCGCATTACTGAAAATATAACTGCCACAGATACATGAAAGCCATATAGTGGGGTTTTTTTCCGCTCACACATTCTCACTCTCAATCTCTTCCTCCACCCACTTGAAAGCCCGAGCGTGTAATCGTGTTGGTTTGGTACACTTGTGTTGATGTCATCATTGTGAACATGAAATAATTCCCCTATGGTTCTTATACAAGGCTTCAGGAGTGCACTTTTTCCCTCGCCGTGCTTATTTTTGACCCAGTCCTGCACACGCGCAGGACTTGCCATTAAAATAATGCAACAGCGGTGCCGCTTTGAAACGAAAGAACGCTTTAAAGTAATGCAGCGTGATTCGAATGCATCCTCTGCTGAGAGCCATGATATTGAGGAGAAAAGGGATTTTCATCTCCTGCACCTACTTCCACTGCGAGAGTATTTACAGATGTGTGCTGTGACACAGAGCCCGAGGTTGACAATTACTAGCACAAGAAAGCTGTTCAGGCTGCAGCTGAACTAAGGATGACCGTGGAGATGACCAGTGATCAGAATGACAGGGGTGCTCATTGCAAGTTGGATTTCAGCTGCATTGGTCTGATGAAAACATGGATTAGACTCAGAATTTGCGGATCAGAGGCTGAGGACTGCATTGGCAGATTGCAGACTATGACTTCCTGACCTTTTTCTCTTTAAAATATTAAGAGGGAAAAAAACACAGACACACACAATGTTTTATTGTGTTTTGATTAGGGAAGAAGTGCCTTTTCACTCAAGGCAGGAAGCAGCGAGGTTTGGGTGCTGCGGTCCCTTTAAGAGCAGCTACTGAAGCGCTCAGTCCTGTTGGTGCTGCTGCTGCTGCTGATGGCGGCGCTGCAAGTTGATTGGCTGTGGCTGTCAGGGCTGAGGTGCTAGAGGGATGCTGCTACATATCTCCCCCTCCCCACCCCCTCCGTCCCTTCCTGCTTCCCTCTCTCTCTTTCTCTCTTGCTCTATATCTCTCTCTCACTAGCTCCCTCTTGCTAGCTCACATCCCTCTGAATAATCCACATCTAGGGCAAGCTGGCTGAGAGGCAATCCAGTGCTCAGCTCCTCTCTGCAGGCTGAGAAAAGAGACAGAGAGCGAAAGACAACGATTTTCAACGCAGGAGGAAAAAAAAACCGTGAGATTTTGACAAGAACAGGAAGATACCAAGAATTAACTGAAGATTTTCATCTGCGGATATCATTTATTTATACATATTGTTTATATATCTATATATATATATTTGTACACACACATATAGATATTTATATATATATATACATTTATCCTTGTACATATCTGTATTTGTGCTTGTCTGTTTATATTAATATTTTTATATGTATTTGTGTGTGTAAATATATATGATATATAAACAAAAAAATATCTATATATCTATGAATTTATATGCGTATCACTGTGAACCAAGAGAAGCAAGAGGAAATTTCTATCATCAGGGCTGGTCTCTGATTGTGTGGCGGTATACAATATTTTAAATATTTCCTTTGATCTTCAACGTCAAGAGGACAAAGACTACGTGCCCATTTTGTATTTTTGTTTTCCTGTCGCTGCTTCCCATCCCTCTCAGTCCGTTTTTTTTTTTCTGCGTCCGGAAGGAATAAACTGGAGAGTGACAGGATTTGACGAAAAGGGAAAATCTGTAGAAATTCCTGTGATTAGTGTTATTTCCATCGGCATTAGCGCTCTGTGAGCCGATCACAGCGTGCTGTGTGAGATCTGAGGAGGCAGCAGAGACAGAGTGCCACGCCGCTCATCTCAGCGTCAGCCCAGCCAGCACAGCCAGCATGCACAAACACCACCACTGCTGCAAGTGCCCAGAATGTTATGAGGTGACCCGTATGGCTGCCCTGCGTAGGATGGACGCCCCGTCGTATGGAGGAGACTGGCAGGCCGAGCCCTATGGATACCCACCTGGGTATGGTGGAGGCCAGACCTTACCCCCTCCAGCCTCAGGGGGAGGTGGAAGCATGGGAGGAGGAGGGGGCACTTTAGGGAGAAGTAAGGGCAAGGTTATGTCTGGTGGGGGCCCTGGAGGCCCCAACCCAAAGGGCCAATCCAAGGGTGGCCCCAAAGTAAATGGCAACAACTCCAGTGGACAAGGAGGATGGTGGCCCGAGTGCACCTGCACCAACCGGGAGTGGTATGACCAGGTAACTCCTCTTCCTCACTCTGTTACATAGCTCAGGCTCGTGGGACCTGACGAGGGAGATCAGAGGGGCTGTTGCCATAGTAAAACAGAAATGATCATGTGCCAGCTGAAGCTGTCGGTTTAAGGAAGAGAATTCAGATTTAGTATTCTTCTCAAGCTCTCTCTTTCCTAATTGTCGCTTGTGTATTTCGCATTGTAGAGCAGAATAGAGCTGATCTAGCTTCACGGCACATACATGTAGATTAACTTCATTTTTGGATTGGGCGCAGATGACTAATGCTTATAGGTTTAACACACCAAGTGTGTGTGTCGTCAAAGGCTTATGCTGATGCAGTTACCACAGGCCAAAGAAATGGTGCATTTTCATTCATGGAAGCAGCACCGAGAGGCAGTTTGCAATTATTGTGAATTAGCCCTCTAGTCGGTAACCCTGACATTACAAGCTGACTTAAAGAAATTAGATGTAAGAAACAGATTTTTCAGAGAGGTGTCTAATTAGCTTAGACTGGAGGAAGGGATGATGAAATCCATCTCTGATGCCAGTCCCTGTATTTTTTTGCAGGCCATTGTGCTTCAAAGCATCACAATATAACGACTGTGTTGTGTAATACAAACAGAGAATGAGACGCAATCTAAATGCTGCCTGTCTTATGTGTCGCACAGTGTGAATGAAACTGCCTCTTTACATGTGCACCATTTTGTGTTGCCTCCATTTATTTACATGTATTTGTAAATCACAGTTGATGGAAGGTCAGAATAGCTTCAGGAGCACAGGCTTTAATTAAGGAAGGTGCATGTATGTGAGCATGAGATTGAGCTTGGGTGGGGGAAGGGTTGCTCGGTGAGCATGAGATTCAAGGAATGGATCTTGCTGTGCATGAGTATGTGCCTGTGCAGTCCTGTATTTGCGGCAAGTGAAGCCACTGCATTATTTGTATTTCACCCCCTGTTGTGTCTGATCCTGGTTTTGGAAGAAGAATAGGAAGAAGTGAGGAAGGTGAGAAGAAAATGGAGGCTGAAATTTCAGCAGCACGGTGGAAAAAGCTCCTCCTGAGCTGAGCCCTCGTATGAGCTGCAACCTGGTTGATATTAGCAGATTACTACAGTGGAGGAGAGGCTTTAGCTTTGAGGAGGCGAAAAAAGAAAATGGACATTCTCTCTGTCTTGTTCATGATCCATTTAAATCTATTCCATTTCAGCTGCATCCAGATCAGTCATGCGTATTTCATGTTTCACACATTTGAAAGCTCAAAGCAGATGTGATTATGTAAGCATTTATTCCTTACATGGAGAAATTTACTCTCCGTCAGTGTTACCCCCTTGTTTTTCCAGCGTATTTGTTCAATATTCAACTTACAACAGGAGCAAATTAGCATCTGCTTGATGAAAAATCTCTTTCGACTGCATCGTGATTCATGTAGGGATCTTATCCTGTTGAAACAGCACCATTAATGGATAAACCCCTCTGTTGAATCCTGGCTTCTGCTATCCTTTCGAAGGATCCCTACTTTCTCGTTCTATCGTGTGAATATATACCAGCATAAAAACTCTGCAAAAAAGCGTATCCAACCCGGCATTCATGGCTTGAATATACGAGTTTCTTACATTTCTTCATTGGAATAAAAATAGCTAGAATTGCGGATAATGAGTCAGGGAATGGGGCATGCAGCGGGGGTTAGTGGGGTAAAAATGCAAAGGTTAAAAAAGAGAGAAATAAGCCAATAAATGCAGGCAGCAGCCCTGAAGAAGGGGGAGGGGATTATGTAAGAGGAGGCAGTTGGTGGTGCTGTCAGAGAGAGAAGCAGGAGAGGCACTGACACTGTGGACAAGCATCTGTCCCTCCATCTCCTAAAACAGGCATGTGAATGGCCTATATATATGCGCTTCCCATCCCATGAACGAGCTATGGCACGGCATGGGTAGAAATGCACACCCACCATAACCCCCGCCCTCCCGGCCCTCCTCACGGTTGCTCATCCTAGCTAGGGAAAAGTGAACGTCCCCCCTCCCCCACTACCTATAGCACAGCTAGAGAGAGCAGGGCAGTAACACACACGCCCAACATCCTTGTAGCTTATAGCTTTCATAACAACTCATGTTTTGGGGATGCTAGCATGAAAAGCAATAACCTTGCACAGTCATTGAGAATTGTATGAGCTGGCTTTTTATAGCTGGATCATTGACATTTTTAAATGGCTCCTGTAGCCATGAACATTTCATGCATATGTGAGGAAATCATCAGGCAACCCCAAGACATAACGATGGCACATTAATTTGTTTTTTCTCTGTCATCTGTTTAGGGAATGATTGTGTTGCTTTTGTCATGAGCTTGCTAGTTTAATTATGGATGATTTCTGCTGGGATTATAAGAACATTCTTTAAAACAAGAGCTTTTGAATTTAAATCTGAGAAAAATAGAGACCTCAGTCTACTGGGAGCATCAGTCAGAAAGCTCCCTCTTCCCCCTGCGGGCTTCAATCTGTCTTTGTGTGTTCTCCAACTCTGTGGCTATGATTAGCTTTAAATATTAATTGGATTTTACTTTATTTATTAGCATCAAGATTTAGTCCAGAACGCTTTGCCAGACCTGTTGTTTATAACATGTCTCTGTGGTGGTTGTGGTATTTTAAATGAATGCACAGACATGGTGGGCGTTCCATGCCAAACACTCCCATAGGTGATTACGACTTGGGAGCTTTCGGGCCTCAATCTGAAATTTGTGCATATGTGTGTTCGTGCGTCTTTTTACAGTCGCATTGATTTATCGGTATCATTGGTTTCTACATCTGTCTGATGAGATTTTGTTCAGTCTGATTTGATTTGCCGTTCATGTGACAGCAACCCAGAGAGCATTAGCGGATGGGATTTGCGTGTGCTCCACGTCCAGAGGTCTTGAGCTGGATCCTCTAACTGTGATCTCGAAAGGCTTAGTCTAAGGCTTGGAATTTTCCTCATCAGATCAAGGAAGGGTTTATCTATGAGCTTGTCTAAGAAAAAGGAAAGCAGTGTGTAATCTGGATGAAACAGCATTCACTATGTCCATGTGTTTCCTTAGAAATTTGCTGTGAATGTTAATCCAAGATGGATGGCATTTTTCATCATTGCACCTGCAGGAGCTGTTACCGTCTCCAGCCCAGTTTTATACAAAATTAACACACAGCTGTTCTTAAAAGAAGTCGTGACGTTTTGCAATGATTTGCTTATAATTTAAACTATATATTTCATTAGAAATTAGTAAAAAGGTAACATGAAGTTCAAACTGCAGCATTTTCTTTTATTTGTTTTTATTTTAAATGCAAACTTATTTTCAGTATGATGCGAGAAGCAAATTTATAAAGGTTGAGGTTGAGACAACTTTAGGAGGTGAATAATAGCAGTCTACAGAGCCATGTTGCTCTAGTATGTGATAACAATGTCTGACATTGTCTTGGTAAAATAAGGAAGGACTTTCCTGAAAAGGATGGCTGGATGGCAGCATTAGTTGCTCTAATGCTGGTATATATTGTTGTTCATTAATGGTGCCTTCAAGGATATGGAAACTACTCCGGCTTTTAGCCCTAATGCCCCCCATTACCAGTACTGATTTTTGAAATGTTTACTGATCAAAAGCGTTCACTCTTTTCTCCATCTTCCATCATTTACAAAACAAATTTCACGTTTTAATTCAGCTTTTTTCTACTATCGGAAAAAGAATGCCATCCGTAAGTCAAAATTTCAGGTTATTTTCTTAAAGTAATGTTATTATGTCTAATGTTTGAGTTATGTTGAGACCCCCAACTCAAAATTCTTATCTAATAACCTGAAATTTTAAGCTAATTTACATGTGGGTTTTGTCTTTTATTACCCATGTTACAGCTGTTTTGAAATGTGTTGCTGGTATCAAATTCAAACCAAAGATATACATTTTTCAGAAAACAACAAAATTGATCATTTTTTATCTCTTATCATCTACTACTTTCAAATAAATATAGGGTTTAAATGTTTGAGAATCATCGTATTTCTGTTTTTATTTACACTTTACACAACGCCCCAAATCTTTTTGAAAAAGGTTTGCAGTAGAAGTAGTTTTGCATCTTTCTTGGTGTGATATCTGAGTCTGAAACACAGATTCTCAACCTAGTAAGAAAAAGTGCCATCATCAACTTTGGATGACTTCATTCAAGTCTGTATCTATTTTTTATTGTTTTCCAGGTTTTAACATTTGTGTTCTGTGTTTTATTCCAAGCTTTATTGTGTTTCATAGTTTAAACCCTTATGAAGCCGTATCATGTACCGATAAAACTATAAAAGCCCACTTATTTGCTTGTCTGCTGCCACCCTACAGTGTCAGTGCTTTTAGACATCGCTCTTTAGCTTCAGTGTTGAATTAACATTTCATCTGAAGACCTTTCTTTCCTAGCCTGTTCCTCCCTCTCTCCCACACTCACCCCAAGCAGCATTTTAAATTTAGTAGGAGGCAGAAACAGGCAGATATAGTGTACTGGTAATTACTCTCTGAAATCTTTCAATGTGTAGCTCAGGTCCTGCGTTCATTTTAACCTTGTGAAGCGTTTCGGAACCTGCTATAAACAAGGGCTCAGTTTGGGTTGGTTTTTCATGCGTTTGCTTTTCATTGTAACTTCACACAATTGGAGTCACAGCTTGCATTTTTCAGGAAAAAGTTTAGAGTTATCAGGATGTATGTGATCTGATCTTTATGTAAGTCTTAACTATGGACTAACGCGCTAAATGAAGAATGCTTACACAGTTTCTGTCTGACTGTATCGAGTAATTACTTAAAGTCCAAGCTGGAAAAGTAAGTGAACCCCATGTAAACCCAAAAGCTCAGCTGTTGAATGAGATGAGATTGGCAGTGTGGCTTAAAAGAATTGGGTTTTGGCTTAGCCACAACCTAAATGAGATAAATATTCACACCCTAGAACATTTCTCATACATTTTGGCATTACATTTCTTTCTGATTTAAAAAAAAAACGGAGTAGATGTGAACCAGAACCTAACCTAAGCCCTGAGACTATTTGTTGCTATTGGTGTGGTAGTCATTAAGAGGTAAAATAAAGCCATACCAGCTCAGATTACTAATAGAATGTGCTCTTAGTTGATGTGAACTATGCTTTCAACCACAGCTTTCACAGGACCTTAGAAGAAACACTAAACAGATTCAGGCAGCTGGAACAGCTACATAAGTGTTTCTATACCTCAGTGTTCATCATAAATCTACAATAAGACAACATGCCTACAAATGGAGCAAATTCAGAGCTCTTGCTACTCTCCCTAGTGTGGGCGTCCTGCAAAGATCACACCAAGAACACAACATGCAAGCGTGAAAGCGGTGAAAAAGAACCCGAGAGTAACGTTAAAACACCTGCAGAAATGTCTACAACTTTAGATTTGTTTATGTGTCCACTATAAGAAAAAAAAACACCTGGACTTACAGGAGAGGGGGCGCCATGGTTTGGGGCTGTTTTGCTAACTCAGAGACTCGGAGACAGTGACCAATACGTGAACACAAGGAAACACACAAAGAAGAAAATTCATGTTTTAAAATAACAAAAATCAGTTATTTTAACCTAATGGAGACTGGCATGACCTGAGCAAGGCTGTTCAATCAGACATCCCTGAAATACAGATGAGCAGAAAAATGTTTGTAGGAAGGAGATTCTCACTCACTCATGAGTTAAGTGAAAATTAAATCACATATTTGGAGTAATCAATGTAGAAGGTTTCAAAACCTTTTTCCTCAAACGGATCTGCCTGCTTTAACCATGCAGGAGGTGCAAATGTTTGACATTTTCCTGCCTAAATTACTGCATTACAGCTTGTATTAAGCCATCTAGCCAAACCGAAAAATATGAAATCATCAGGAGATATGAAAGATTTAGTGCTTCCTATTGGCTGAGTTTATTTTCAAATAAGATCACATTTAAAATGTGGTACTCGCCAATCTGTATCTGTTGTCTGACATTATTGCTGTGCTTCATATATTTTTATAGTTTTCTAGGGAGCTAAATGAAGAATTCTATGCTTCCGCGGACCAAAAGGTAGATTAACTACAGCAAAAACAATGCAAACAAAAAGCACTAGCATTGGCAGCTAGCTAAATTGTTAATTTAACTATTAGTATTGACTTATTTTTCTCAACTGTATTTTTTTTTATTCCTTTTTGTTTTGCAATCAGTAAAAAAAACACTAGAATTTCCTACAAAGTAAAGACTCAAAAAGTAGAACAAAGAAACTGCTTCTTCGTAATCTCGGAACTGCTACGATGTTCCAACATGTTGAGGCACTACGTGGCGTTGCTCAAGGATATTATTGTGTATTATCATCCAGTATATTGAAAACTGCGATACAAATGTGCAAATTCAGCATTCCAGGTCCACGATTTGTTGCACCAAGCCTTTCACTTTGTTGCACATTTCAAGGAGCAGCAGCTGCTGCCTCTTAGCGGTGTTTTAGTGTCTTAATATTCCACCCTGGCATGCTCACTTGGCAGCATGACAACATAGCATAGGAGAAAAAAATGTAGATGAACATGTTTCTGCTACTGAAATGGAGCATAGATGTTTGGTTACTTTTCTTTTGTACTTACAGCTGTGGTATTTGACAGTTTAACCCTCCTCTTGTGTTAGGGTCGGCACCGACCCATTTTAAATTTCAAATGCATAAAAAAATCACATACATTTGTTTATTGTATCAAGGCTTTTGACTTTGTCAGAAACCTCTATTTCTACAAAATAAAACAAAAAAAATATTTTCACTAAATTATAAAATGCCCTATTTGAAATTATGACCTTTGTGTTGTTAGGGTCGGTTTCGACCCAGGTATAATATTATGAGTATAATGCAATAATTAAAGCCAAAACTGAAATCATAAGTGAACTGTCAGCTAAAACACTGACATCAAGCTCCTCTCCTAATCATATGAGCTTTAGGGGATTCTTATTTTGCGTGTTTTTCCAGTACACCTGCACAAAACAAAACAAAACAAAAAAGACGGCATGTCAAGACATGTGAGGTGAATTCACTCATTTGAGTGGCCATTTGACTTCGAGAGGACATTTACAATTTCCAGCATACAAAAATGAGAAGAAGATTCACAGTGAGCCAAGTTCTGGATCATATTTTTGGTGAAAATGAAGGAGAGGACACAGAGCAGCACAGCGATTCAGATGGGCAGGTTTCTAAGGAGGAAGACAATGTGGAGTATCATCCAGAAGACACAGACACATCTGATCAGAGGTGGAGGTCGCTGGTGCTGAAGCTACTCCTGCTGAAAGATTCAAGTCCAAAATGGTAAGATCTTTTGGAGCTCAGTACCTCATGATGTACATGACAGGGCAGCTGCTGCAAATGTCATCAAAATGACCCCTGGAATCACAAGGTTTGCTCTGACCAAAGTCAGTGACATCAAGAGATGTTTTGAGCCATTTATGCCATTGTCACTAAAAGAATCATCATTACTATGATAAACTTTTGAAGGAAAAAAAAGTCCATGGCGACATGTGGAAAGATATTGATGAGGAATACCTGGATGTGTTCTTCTTCTTGCTGGAGTGTACAGATACTGCAATGAGGCCACTGATAGTTTATGGGACGCATCGACAGGCAGAAATATTTTCTGGGCAACGATGTCACTTCACACATTTGATATCATTTTGATTCAAGAGACCTCAGATTTGACAACAGAGAGACCAGACCGAGGTCTGACAAGCTTGCTCCCATCAGGGATGTCTGGGTGAGATGGGTGCAGCTTCTTCCGCTGATGTTCATCCCAGAGTCAGAGGTGACAGTGGATGAACGTCTTGTCCACTTTTCGAGGAAAATGCCCCTTCCGGCAATACATACCCAGTAAGCCAGGGAAATACGGCAGAAAAATCTGGGAACCTTGTGATGCAAAACCAACTATGCCTGGAATGTACAGATTTTCACAGTCAAAGCTGCGAGTGGCATCCCTGAGAAGAACCAATGAAAATGTGTGGTCCTTGATATGACCACTGGACTGCAGGGTCACAATATCAGCTGTGATATTTTATTTTATTTTTTACCAGATATGACCTCGGACAAGAACTTCACAAAGGAAACTTCACAAAGGTGTAGCTGTATCACTGGGAAGTGATAAAAGCCCACAATTACCCATGACTATAACCAAAACAAAGGAGGAGTGGACTTTCTCTTTTTTTCAGTTTATATTAAAGGTCTACTGCTGAAAAAAAAAAACATTTTTTGTCTTTTCTTGATGTAAATATCTATGGGTCGAAATTGACCCGTAACACCATCGATGTCATTTTAGTTATTAATCTTAAAATGAAAAAATCTATAAAACAGATTTATTTAAGAGATGTGTCCTATACCCCTCAGTAATAGTCAGGTAACACAAAACCTTTTATTTATTAATATGATTCACTTGAGGTTAATTTACTACTTTTTTTAATTGAAATCGAGGGTATTGTGACAAAAAAGACCCAGAGGCCCACACCAAAGGTATTAAAACCAACATTTTCATGGATGAGGAAGCCTAACAAGGTAACCAAGAGGTGAGAAACAAATTGGATGATAACTTATTGTTTTTAGTGTATTTTATAGCTGATTTAATTCACGGGTAAAAACCGACCCGTTAACATAAGAGATGATAACAGAAAGCTAACACAAGAGGAAGGTTAAACTGATCTTTCCATTGGATTAAAAACAATGGATTAAAAACGCTGCTACAGGCTGTAACAGACTGTTTCATATAACTATATACACATAGACTATAAGCACACACCCCCAGCCTTCTCCCAAAAACACAGAGTTCTGTACCCATGAGATGTGAGGGTAAAGAGAGGACACTGAACCATGGGAAATGCACTACATTACAAGGGAAACAAGGCGTACTGAAATATTTATGTGCACTTTGACAAAAGTTAGCTTTTTTTTTATGCTGTTAAAGAGGGTAAGCACAGAGCGTCGGAGAAATGGCTAGTCAGACATTGACGTCAGCAAACTGTGGAGACTTTGACAAGCCAGCCACCATTATAGAAGCTGAAGACCTGTGATATAGCACGGCTATACCTGTGACCCAAAAGCTGAACTGTGTTTAATCCCACCTCCTACACCTCTCTTAAAAGCCTCTACTCGGTTGTTGTTTTTCTCTTTTTTCCCCCGTTTGCTGCGTTACCAAACTGAATCAGCTCGCACTCTTTCAACATGGAGGTTCTGTGTGAAACGCTGGAATCAGAGAAATTTCTTGTGTCTTCTGCCAACACAGATTTAAGCTCATCAAGTGGTTTACTCATTAGCGCAGCCCCTCTACAGCTATGTGATGTATGTAGAGGCTTTAGTGTAGCGTTACAGGTGCAGTAGCCCGAAGCGGCAGATCCTGTGTGTGGAGGTGTGTGTCCTGCTGGAAGCCGAGGCTGTCGTGCCCCTGTGATCCATATGGTCATTGTCAGAGGCCCTGCCAGGGCTCAGCCCCGTATCAGCTCGCCCATTCCCCTCTCTGGCACTCGCTGCCAACTGGGGAGGAGAGCAGAAGAGAAAAGAGAGGGGAGGGGAGTGCTATTTGTTTGTTTGCTTGCCTGTTTTGTTTTATTTAAGGGGTTTTTGCTGATCACAGTAGAGACTGGCCTAGAAATGAGACTGTGCTGCGCTGTGCAGGGCAGACTGGACGTCTGAATCAGCGATGGAGCGAGGGATACGGGCCTTTTGATGGAATGAGATTTTGGTGATCCTGTACCCCTGTAGTTGTTTATTAAAAGAATCAAACGTTGTGATAGATCGTTTGTACAGATATAAAAGCCTTTTTTTCCCCCTGTGATGCTAGACTCCTTTTAGTAAGAATGTGCTAACATCCTCAGCAAAGTACACCAGTTCCATCACCCACATGCTGCAATACATGAAATACGTGTATATCCAATCAATATCAGTGAAGAGCTAGTCCCTAAGCCTTCTGACTCCTCTTCATTTTTGTGGGGGTGTGTGGGTGCTTTCAACAACGCTTGTGCTTTTATTGCTTTTATTCAACCGCCATATCAGCTGTTATTTTGGTAACACTTTACAATAAGGTACACAAAATCCTGAGTTGTCCAACCAGTGAAACAGGATGTAACTACTGAATAGTTATAAAAGTTCAGAATACTTTAAAATAAGTGCTAGTATAATCAGGATTAGCATTTGCTGTGAAAAAATAAATAAATGTGTACCTGCAGCAGCTTAGTCATGCCAAACCTAAGGTTCTTTTGCAGAAGGAACTTTGTTTCAGTCTCCTAATTATTTTCAGACACTTCTGTTTTGCAGTTTTTGAGATGCTCCTAATGATACCCATACTTCCTGCTCAAGCCTTTTAAATTAAAAGCCCTCTTGTGGCTCCAAAGGCTTAATCACTACCTATCTAAATAAGCTTTTACTTGTCTATATCTTCAAGTCATGTTTAGTTTAGTACTCAGCATTTTCACACGATACATTATGACAGAAGGGAAAGAGTTGGCATTACTAACTGGAGAGAGTATATCTGATATACAAGAAAACAGTCAGAGTTAGGGCTGTGCGATATGACCAAAATCTCATATCCCGATATTAAGACATCTATCGTCCGATAACGATATAAATCACAAAAATGTAACATTTTCTGTAAATTCTGTGAATGTCGGGCAGCTCGACTTGCGTGAAGTGTTTCCAGCTGGGCGTCGCGTACCTGGAGTCGAGTGTTTTAACTGATGCATGAAACGATACATTTTTAGACATAGGTTGCTGCCGTTTTCTTTGTGAGTATTTATTACACAGCATGCTGCGGGGAAAAGCCTGTTCTAATGTTTGAGTCTGAGGTTTATTTTTTAGCACCTGGCGGCTCTTTTTTGCTTCTCATCCGTAAATACTCTGCATCTTTCACGTGATTCAGTTTATTTTGAAAAGTCTCAACAGGATCTTGAGCTTTATTGTGAAAGGTTTATGTGGAAAATAAACAAGCGGACACGAGGTGGTTTTACCGTCGTTGTTGCTAACCACAACGCATAAAAGCAAGCGCTTGTCCGTCTGTAGTGTGGTTATATTAAATATAAGAGAAAGAGAGAACTTTAGGAAATTAATATAGCCACTACAGTGACCATCAAAATAATGAAAAAATATTGCCGTAAGCAGTTTATTTTGCGACACCACGAAACAAACGATAGCGTAAAATGAAACGATAGACGTTTTTCTATCGTCATCCGATATATATCGTTATATCGAACAGCCCTAGTCAGAGTTGTAAATATGACTCTACATTGCATGATGGAGCACAAAGGAAACGGAAGGAAATCTAATGCCATCTGTTTAAAAGAGCAAAAAGGTCTTTTAATACGTCACTTTTTCCTGTAACGAAATAAGCTGAGAAATGAAGTGTTGGCTAAATGGAGTGCTTTAACTAAATAATGAAGATTAAGTAAATGTGTAGATGTATATGAATCAGCTTTAGTGCTCATATTTCAGATTTGTACGTATCTGCTTGTAGCAAAGGAAGCACTGAGTTTCAATTCTTGGCTTGGCTCAAAATTTAAAATTCATCTAATTCAGCATGAATTCCATCAATGGGCTCTTCCTAAAAGGTTCTTTAACCAGTTAAGTAGGTTGTCTAGTGTTTGATAGAGTTTTCAGGAAGGATATAATAGCAGTTGTGGTTACTTTCACTGATTTGGTCCTCACTCATTCATAGTGAACTACAAAGGGATATTTTTGCGTTCATTCCACGTTTTAGTCAGTGTTCGCCTTGCCTTTATGTATGTATGGTATATATATGGATCTCCAATGGTATAACTAATTATAATACAGGAAATTCTCTGAGCTTCACTTAGTGATGAGAATTCATGATTTCATCATACAGAATAATGAATACTTTTTTGCGTCTGTGCTCCATTTTCTAGTTACACCGACGTGCACGCGCGTGTGTGTGCGTGTGTGTGTGTGTGTGTGTGTGTGTGGAGGACATTTGGCAAAGCAGTGCATTTCTTACCATGTGTAGCTGCTCTGAGTGCCATCTCTGTCTAATGCATTATCCAAGCAGCCCTTCAGCCATTTGGTCTGGCCTCTCATTTGTGTGTGTGTGTGTGTGTGTGTGTGTGTGTGTGTGTGTGTGTCTGTGTGTCTGTGTGTGCTGTGTTGTTTTTCAGTGTTCTTCATTTCTATCATCCCCCTCCTGTCTCCCACTGCCCTTCGCCTCCTCCGCTTTTTCTTTTTTCATACATCACATGAATCAAAGGTTTCATCTTGGGGTGACGAGCAGTGTTCGGAGAAGATGCAGGAGCATCTCCAGACCTGTGCAGCAGCATGATTAGGCCGGTGATATTTGTATGCATTGCTGCACAGAGTGCGACCTTAAATTTAGCCATTTATTGATTAAATTTGGATGACTTTGCAGTACAAAAGTAAGATCTTTGTTAAGTAGCAAATGCCATCTTTTTGATACCATTTTCTGATGAGAAGAGAAGATAAGCCTGAGCAATCCCAAACACATTTATCTAAAGCAATATAATTTCAATATTAAGTGAAAACAAAAACTATATATTTTAACCCATATCTTACAAATTAATGTCAGCTAATGTAAACAATGGCCTAAAATAAGAACCAAGTTGTAGAAAATCCTTTAATAAACCTTTTAATGGCTTAACTTTTTTTTTTCTTTTTTGTATTTTCAGGTCTCGTTGCCCTCAAAGGCAGCTAATTCTCAGGCCTCATTATTCCACATGAATCATTTAATAACCCTGATAAATGTGTCCAGGTTTGACTTTTTTCTGCATGCTTTTTATATGTTTTATAAAAGAAATCCCACAATATAGCAGTTTTAAAGCTATATTAATAAACTATTTTAGAGCTTTTGAAGGAAAATTTTTGTTAGATACTCAGACTATGAATAGATGGCTAATATGTGATTCTTTGCACTGTTGTTGCATCTAAGGATTACTGCATATAAGAATATACAGAGGGTTGACAAATAAAGGTGGAATTAGAAACCTTGACCCAGTGAGGCAGTCCAGTGGCTTTGTTTTGCTGCCAAAATTACATTTATGCTCCCCGCATTGGTGCCTTGCCTTGTCGATGTGACATCATCACACAGCCACATGCATTTATACTCACCATTATGGCGCTTTTATCTATTTGCAGTCTTCTGCAGCACTGTTGCAGAAATCTCCCTAGGTGAGTTCTGTGCCATCTGGGAATCCCTGTGCTCCTGCACACGTGTGTCATATAAATGCCCATACGGGCGGACTAGCCTTGCCTCAGGCTTGTTCATTTTGCGCCAGTGGATGTGATGCCACTTTTGCCATCCATGCGATGTATTCCCACAGTGGCAAACATAAACCAGTGCTTAGACAAAGTGGTCACTGCAATTTTATACAAAGTTATTCAGAGTAGTCATCCTTATCCTACAGTAAAAAATGACTCTCCTGATATGAGTGGTCTAGTCCAAGATGAAAATGGCCCATGTGTCATAGCCTTTGCCAAAGCTTTGGACACCTGTGGCAGAAGATGTAAATGAAAACATGATGTTCAATGCCAAGAAGTACTGAGGCTGCCGTGGTGGTGGCCGCCAACAAGTTACTAGAACCATGTGTATTCTTCTCCTTTTTAATATGTCTGTATGTTGAAGGAACATGCTGAGCAGAAGGTTGTCTCCAAGCACCAGAACCTGCATGGGGCATCTGCAGCTTCCTGTCGCATGAACATACAGTATATTTTTATATCACATGGGCTTCCTGTTTCCACCCACCAAGCTGACAGCCAGCATTATCCAGGCCTCTGTCTGTTGTATGTACAAATTATATTATTTTCATAAGGGAAAATCATTTCTATCTACATCAAGTTTGGAAAAACAGGCAGACACATCTAAATCACAGAGACAGGGGAAAAAAATTATTATACTGCTGTTAGAAGATTTAGAGTTTACGTTTTGTTTGTCCCGTGACACTTATCACATCTGCCGTGCTCTTCTAGTACATACCAAATACAAACTGTGCCACATATTATTGTCTTTACTTGCCCAGATTAAAGTGATTTAACCTGTAGAGCATTAAGGACATGGTGTCCATATTGTCCTCTTTACATGTTAATGCTCGCATTTGGATTTATGATTTTCTGCCATCCTGAAAGTAGTTCAGTAAGCAGCCATAGCCACAGTTTAGTGTAATAAGTACCTGTACCTATTAGTCAAACAGATGCACAGCAGCTTAATGAAACATTGATTCTCACCATTGGAACACATGCTAATGGATGCCCTCTTGGGGAATCAACCCCCATAAATTCTTAGGTTTCTTGTTTTCCTGGAGGAGCTAGCCATCCATATTTTCTCATTTTGAATATTAGCAACAAAAATACCCTCATGTCAGTCTGATCACATAGATCTGGGTGATTTTTATCTGTGAAAAGTGCTATATAAATACATTTTACTTATTTACTTATCAGTTAGACTCAAGATTCTCAATTAAAGTGACAATGATCACATGGTGTATCAGAGTTCTCAAAGGAAACCTTTAAGTTGCAGAAAAAGTGTTCCTAGACCACAAGTTAGGTAGATCAAAACGCTGAATGGATTTTCCAAAATAATTCAGCTTTTCTTTCTTCTCTAAAAAACTGACTTGTTTCACGAGTCGCAGCCAATAAGCATGGTATGGCAGCTTAACGCTTACAACAATTATTTGATAGTAAAGTTAAGTATGTGCTGCATTAATTTTAAACTTAAACCTGAAATCACTCGTCCAGGTGAGGCATTCGATAAAACTTCCCACTACTCCTCTCCCAGCTTTTCCTGAATTCCCCAAATGCTCTTAAAAAAACGAAAACCTTGAAACAGATGCTTCACTCCAGCAAAACTCTGTAAACATTATATAGAACTGATCATAAGCAGCCGCTTAAAAGATCTGCCTCAGATATTTTTGTTGACTTTAAGCTGAAGCAACACGAGCTGAGGCAGGCAAGGAGAGAACAAAGGAAACATTTATGTTTTAATGTTAAGGCATAGCAGCTAGAAATCATTCAGATCTCTTTATTACCAGTGTGGAAGGTGTCTTATCAACACTTTTAAAGGTGCAAACTGCCTTTTTCACAAAACTGTGCTTTTCCAGGTGTAACAGGGTCAGATGGGCAACACTTGACTGGATGACTTAACAGTCATCAGTACATAAAAAGACCCATCATGTCAGTAGTAGATCTTTGTAGTCTTTAACTGCAGGGTTGTGTGCACAGAGCATAACACTGTGACACTTTATACATCTTGTTTTGTATTTGTATGCAGGATGCTAATCATAGATGCTACAGCCACACCCTCAGTGGCTACTGCTCAGTGACTGAAAAGTCTTCCTATCCTAGATAATTACCAGCCAACATTTCAGTGTTGAATAACTCATGCTTATAAAATCGTTCCAAAATGAAAGTCGAACCATGTTTGAGGCACATCTTAAACATGTTTGATTTTCTAGTAAGATAAGTCTGTGTCTCTACATTTGCTTTACTGATTAGAATAAAATTAAATTAACAATTTTTTTTTCAAGAAAGCGTCTGGATTAAAAAGGATGAGGAGAACGACCAGATCTGAGCAGTGACACAAACTTGCAACCTCACACATGTTTAACACTCATTCTGGTGAACTAATTGGCCTCATGTTTTCCTAAAAAATGACACTGACATTGTGCACAGAGAGGACAATTGTAAGAGTTCGACGCATTAAATTAATCATGCAACAAATGAAATGAAATTTAGATGCAGAGAATCACAAATAGCTTAGAAAAAGTGCTGTTTAATGGTAGCATCTGTGTACTTGCAGAAGGGGTGTGCACGTCTGTTCATAGCCATATTGATGATACTAGTTGCGTTTAATTTCTTCAAAGCAATAATTAGATCTATATTATTTATCTGATCAGTTTTTAAGTTCAGCCTTTCTCATTGTACTGTGATCAGTTTTGACCAGGGAGATGACGTCAGGGTTTCAACCATGTTCTGACTCTTAAAATGACCATAACATTAAAAATGGACTTGCATCTGTTTTACTTAGTAAAACATGAAACTAAGAACTGAGCCCAGAAACTCATCAGGAAAGTTGATGTTTAGTCCAGTTGTGGTGTGAACACTAAGTTTAGGGCTTCGTTCAGCACTGGCAAAAGTAACAAACTTTCACTGCATGTACTGCCTATTTAAACCAGTGAAGTTTGTATACATGCTAACTGATTTGATAACTTTTATGACAAAGCCACCAAACAAGAGAAACTATAAGTCAAAGCCTACTGTATGCCATTTCAGTGTGAAACTGTAACCAGAAGCTGAACTCTGTTTTCATATTTAACGTGCCCCAGGATAGAAATCATGTTTTTGGTTAAATATATCTAATTGACCTTAACACCCTGCAGCATATCCATGAAAATGTTAAAGAATGGTCTGGCATTTTATGGAAACACACATATTTCGTGTCTCACTAAGAGTTAAATCAGAAAGTCTATCCCACCCTTGGTTTATTTTAGCATAAAAATAGACACAGGAAGGAACAGCTGGTATAGAGGTTACAGCTGTGCCTATAGGTACTGTTAATTACCACATATACACATTTTAAATCTAGCATTTAGCCTAAATCTAATCAATTGTATATTATCAACAATTATAATTTTTTGGGGCAGTTTGTTCAGCACAAACATTTTACATTCGATCAGCTTGCAGAAGCATTAAATGTATGTTGTTGTTAAATATGTTTAAAATGCACACTGTGTGTAATCCAGCATAGATGAACATGGAATTTAGCAGGAAGACATGATACTGATTGCCATATGTCAGAAAAATTCCCCACCCCGCATTCAGAATGTCGAGGAAAGCAGCAGCGCCGAGCCCTCCCTGTACGTGAACCACCGAGTGTCTTTTATGTTGTGTCGGTGATGATGCAACAGGGGACGGTAGGCAGGGGAGGGTGATTAGGAATAGAGATGGGCAGAGAGGAAAGGATGGGAAGCGGGAGGAAAGAGATGAAGAAATGAGAGTTTTTGGCGCAAAAGAAAGGGATGAGCCAGTAAAAAATAAATAAATAAACAAGAACAGGAAAGAAGGGGGAGGAGAGGAAAGCAGAGAGGAGCCTGTGCTCAGACACAGCCCTGTGTGTTGCCATGGTGCAGGCTCAGGCAGAGCTGCACAGCAGCTTTGCTGCTCAGCTAGCTAATTACCACAGGCTGCAATGTTGATACGCAGGCGACCAAAGCCTGCTTGTTTTCCAAGACAATTTTTTATTTTTCCCTCAACCTTTCCTGTAGCAGTCAGGAAGCAAATCATTTCTTTATATGCAGAAAAATATATCTCTGATGCTGATGATGCTGTGACTAAAATGCAGTATAAAAATGTGCAGTTGCTATGTGGTGAATAGCATTATGGAACACAGTAGTGGTCCTCAGCTCTAATGTAAAGCGCTCTTCTAGCCCAGAGCTTCATTGTCCGACTGCCCCTGCTTTCTGAGAGCCTGCGGATCCCAATCAGCCTGCTTATAAAACCCAATATGGGCCATTGTGGATTAATACTCACCATTAAAATTTGCAATTATGTAATCAGCCAAATCCAAGCCCTGCATATGTTCTCTAGAATATCTCAGCAGGTGGGAATGTGGGAGGGGAGGGGAGGGACAGTGTGATTGATGGGAATGACGCAACATCAGTACATTCAGCCAGAATTTGGGATTTTCAAGAAATTCAGCCCGTCATTCACACCGCATTAACATTTGGTGTCAAACTAGTCGTTCTTTTAGCCTTTCAAAATGAGAAATGAGCTGTGCATTTCTATGATGATGCAAATGATTTGACCAGCAGTCCAAAGCTCACAGATTTACTGTGCTTACATTTAAGAAGCTGAAACCAAGAGTTTTTGGGTTAGGTGGAATCATACAAACCCATCTTGAAAACACCTCCAGATATTAATTTTAGGCTAGCAAGAGAAGTCTATTTAAATTGATGGTCACCCGCCCATAAAGTGTAGAGTTACCAGTCAAATGTGATTACAAATCGTTTGCCCAACAATAAGGGTTAAAAATGTGTTTTTTTTCACCTGAGCCAACACTGTCAGCTTCTTTACCTCAACCCACTAGAACCCCAAAGCAACTGTGATCCTAATTCATATTACACATATACCTGGAGTTACAAAATAGCTTTAAGTTTTCATTTAGTATAACCCAAAATGAATGAATGAGTGAGTCATCAGGAAAGTGGTTACAGAGGTCAAGTTAGAAAGATTTCTATAGAACCCGAAACCTTTTTGCAGCCACAGTTATCGCCATCTGGTGGCCTTCGAATAAAATGCTGGTTTAAAGTGGGCTTCATCTTTACGACCCGGAAGCTACAGCGGCATTTTATCCTGTTTATGCAAAGAAACTGAGCACATGCATCAGTCCTACATGGTGATTGGCTTTTTGATGGGAAGGGAGGGACCATCAACATCTCTGGCATTTCTACTCGGGATTCTTTGACCTCATAATATCTCTGATGCATCTGCACTGGCTTGTCCTAAAGGTAAAAATAAAATTAACATATTAAATCTTGCTTCCGTAGTCTGCATTAAAACTGAAGTCGCAAATCAGCGAGTTGTGGTTTCACAGGGGGATTTTGTGCTGGGATTTTTCTCGGCAGGGTGTGGTGACATCTTGGGAGGTAGTTTGCTCTCATACCTTTATTTGTAAAGAGTCCAACGGGCTTATTCTCGCTATTTATAGTCTTGAAGCTAAGCATGCATCTTCACGTTTGACAGAAAACATGATAAAGATATTTTAATCCATTCCTTTTATTTATTAATGCCTGCAGCCCATTTATTTTGCCATCATATTCCATCTATTAAAACAGTTGTTGTGTTTCAGCAGCCAGCTGGTATACAGTGGGGGTTTTTGTGTCAGAGAAATAAAAGGTTTGCATGTTTTCAGATCAGTGTGTCATCTCTCCAGTCCAGTAATATGGCTGCTCTGCTCTTGGCTGAAACCCATTCTTTAGGGGACAGTGTGTCTTTCCTGAACACAGCCCAAGGTGGGCAGTGAAAAATAGGCAATCTGGACCCTCGACAGGAGGCAGATTGATTTGGCAATCACCAAAGTGCTACAAACGTTTAAAACAATGCCCTGTTTCTTTTGTTCCCCTCTGCTGTTTGGCGCTAAATACATCAGCATATGGATAAATGTGCTCATGTATTCATAACTATCAGAGGGAAACTAGAGGCACAGCTCTTGTATTTGTTGCCTCGCTTGTGTCCTACTTACTGTAATTCTTCATCACTTTCAACACCTACACTTATTGTGAGCCAAAACTCAGGCACGGGTAGTGAATGGAGATTTGTGTGCACGTGGGCGTTCCCAAGTGGAGCTTATAGAAAATCATGAAACCTCAACCATGACAGGAGGATCTCTGCTGCTGTGTTGAGACAGGCCTCGGCTCCTGAGAGATGGGGACGAATGGTTTTTATTGGCCTTTAGGCCAAAGTTAGGCTTGTTATTTTCACTATATTATTTTACAGTGGATCGCTAAGCACTCTGTATTTGCTCTCTATAGTTTTATCACTGTCTCATGATTTTGCTTTGTGAACGAGCGCTGCCTGAACAGCTGCAGCGGCCATTTAGTCCAAAATATTCTAGCAGATTTGATGAACGGTAGGACTGTGTGAGCAAAATCGTGTGTAGTCAAAAGCAGGTAAAGGAAATTAGAGAAAGCTAATCTCTTTTCTTGCAATAACATGCACTTAAGGGGTTTAAGGATCGTGTTTGCAATACTGTTAGGACCATGAAGCAGAATCACAGTTGCAGTGTTCCCAATTAAAGGAAAAAAAGTCTAAAATTGGATTGGTTTAAATGCAGCTCAGAAGATTGTGATCTGGGGTTCACTGGAAAGGAATAAAGAAAGGTGACAAAAGTGAAAACAGAGCATTAAAAAACAACATTGTTTGCTACTCGCAGTGTTTATTTATTTTCATGAGGATCGCTTTGATTTTCAGTATGATACTTCTGTAAGATTTCATGTCTTTAATACATTTGAGATGTCAGGATAGATTTAAGACTGATGAAAATCTTAGTTTCTTAGAATATAAACAGTTGTGTTTTTGGTAAATTTGAAGCTACAACTAGAAACGGCTAATGCAGCTCTGTCCATGACTAAAAATTCATGTGCCAGCAACCGTGAAACTCACAGTTAAAATCATTTTTATTGCCACATTAGTCCATACAAAAACCTTCATGTAAAACTATTGCATGTTCACCTGGTGGAGGCTGGTAACTGCTCATCCACCCTCTCTGCCCATCTTCCCATCTCTCTGTTACTGTTACTTTTGCTGCCTAATAAAGGCATAACAGACTAAAAATCAATCTTTAAGTAAAACAGCTGACCTAAATATTCATCTGATATTTAACTTATAAGATCTTATTTAGCTAATTTATTTAGAGCTAATTTCTGGATATTTTCTTAAGTATTTGCACTCGCATTGTGAAATATCTCATCTCATCCTGCCTGGCTGTTTCCTCCATGGAAGCTTGTTTTCCTCCACTGAAAATAATGTCCAAATTTTTAGTTATTTGCTGAAGATGCATCTTCGTAACTTAGCACATGCAAAATAAACCAAAATTAGGAATACTTCATATCAGAGCAGCAGAGTAGTAAACCAATGAAAGCTTGAAAATGGCAGCACTCAGTTGGTTGTAGCTAGTCCTGAGTTACAAATCCAAACCATCAGAGAGAAATAAATTCAGAGGCTTTTTCAGGATAACCAGTCAAAAGCAGAGCGCTAACATGCTACAGTGACCTGTGCAGGCAGGATTATGCTGATGACTATTACTCCTGTCACTGTGAAGCCTCACCACAGCACATGTGGTAGTTTTCATTGGAGCTGTTTCTCTGTGACATTGACTCGGTGGTGCTGGTTGTGAGACCAGTGACTAATTTGAATTAGCAGTTTAGTCATTTTCCCAGTACATGTATCTGCTAAAAATCTGTGATGATTATTGTTTATAAGTTTTTCATTACCCATCTTTAGCACAGCGGTTGGCTGTTTCCAAGAGCACCTGTAATGCTGTTACCCACTTATTAGCAGCAACATCTGAAAAGCAGGGATGACTCAGTCATAGGACCAACACCGATGCATCACTTGTCGTGCAGCTTTATATGTTGCATGAATGTATGGATTGTATGGTCTTTAAAAGCAAAAAATAAAAACATGGTTAGGATACTGAGTCAGTCAGTTGAATCCATTAATCGATTGCTTCTAAACTGGACAATCAGGCCCTTTTTTGGAATGTATAAATGAAAAACTAATATTTATTTAGTCAAAAATAATCGTTCTCAACATTTCTGCTGTTAAATAAATATGGTTTTCTTTAATCGAACAATATTTTGTTGAAATCTGTAGGTTTATTCTGTACCTTATTATCTGTAGATTGCAAAAAATGTTTCAAGTTTTCTTTATTTATAACGCCCTCAGGGTTTAGATCCTTGATTTAGATAATCACCTGCAGCAACTGCTTTGTTGCTTTGTCATTTTTCCAAAAACACACAGACCACAGCAGTGCTGATATTAGAAAATAAAGAACGGCTAAAGTCATGATATTAATAAGGCCATTTGTTTGTCTCTGTGTATCTGTCGTCATGGAAAAATAGAGAAATCTACTGTGGTTTTGAGTGTTTTGACTGGGTTTTTTTTATTATGAAAGCATTACAAGCATTCACGATGCAGTCACAAAACTTTCATAGGAGAATGTTTGACATCACAATTAAGGTGGAGTCTTACAATTAGTGTGGTGTATGGATTTGCTGGTGTCTTTGCTGTGTGGCAGATTCATGAAAAAATTCTCCATAAATCAGGCGCGTTAGTTCTCGCTACAATCAAAGTCAAAGTAAATCAAAGACATTTGTGGAAACATGTTGCTTTTGAAAAAGGAAAATACTAAAATATCACCCACCCCACTTGGAAAAGCACAGGTCTGTCTAACTACACTGTAATAACATTAATAGAAGTTCAGCTGTATTCAAGTGTGCCAGTAAGCCATGACATTGTCACCGTGAACCAGCGTGAGCAATGTCAGCCACTATTAATGTTATTATTTACAACCTGCTCTTTTCCCATTTTGTCGTGTCAGAATCCACGCTTGCCACATGCCGGATGTACTGTCACAAGCACACAGAGCGAGGTGCAGTCAAGTTCAAACCCGATCAGCTGTAGGAAGCCTTCTTGAGCAACATTGTTATGAATATTCGTTACACTCAGTACTTCTACCTAGTGGCTGCTACTTGTGAAGGTCAAACTAGCCAGCTCTCATTTGAAGCTGCTCAGCATGGCAGAGAGGTAAGCCAGAGCATGCTTTTGTAATATTACATAAAGATGAGGAGGGTGTGCTGCTGACAGCTGTGACGGGCTATTAATTATAGTTTCATGGATGTGTGTCTGCGGTGTGTGTTGGGAGGGTTTGGAAGCGGGGGGGGCAACATAGTCAAAATGCTCAATCATAGCCATCAAATCAGAAAACTTTGAGCTTTAATTGGTCTGTTTTATGTGCGAACTAATTAATTTCCCCATTGAAATGAATGGCTGAATTCAGCTACCGTTGTAGAGGGAGAGCTGGAGCAGTTGACCTTTACCGCTGTGGGATTTTCTTTATTACATCTCGTTATTCCGCCTTTGTCCCTGACATTGAGTTTTGACAGCATCTGCGAGTAAAACATCTCTCGCTGTCATCTGTTCAGCCTTCTCAGATGCTTCTTCTCTCACCTTGCTTCTCGCCCTCCCTCTTCCCGCTGGCACAGGGGATACAGCGGGAATGAGATGTTGGGCGCATGGTAATTGAGCAGGTATTGATTAGACTGCAGCGTGGCCTACGAGAAGCCAATAAGAGCCGAAGGATCAGAGCAGCAGCACCGACTGCATCTCTCATCCCACATTCTGCTAGAAAACAAACGCAGCACAGCTAGAGGCATCTACTTTTTTAGATAACGTAAGCACGTCATAGCATGCCTTGTTCTCCTATCTGCTATTAGCACTGACTTGGGGCCCGGGAAGAGCTTCCTTCAGCATCGGCTGAAGCATTTAAATGACTGGGCACATCGTCTGAGCGGGGCTGACTGTCATATTTCACCGCGATGTCACCACTGGAGACTGAGCTCCCATGTCAGCGTGCCTTGGTGAGAGCAGAACTGATATGGAAATGTTTGCTAAGGAGGAAAGGGTTATTGCCCTGTCAGCATGCTGTCACCGTGCACATGCTGAAGCCTCTCCGTCTTCTTCCCCCCTCTACCTATGACGAAGATGAGGGTTTAAAGCACAGAATGTAATGCTGACAGTCAAACCTTCCTAAGGTTTTGGATTATTTGGAACAGAGGCAGCTGCCTGCGTATATGTTATGCAAGCTTCACCAACACATTTAAAATTAGATTTGTTGATATTTGTTATGTTTTTTTGCCATTTGTTTACCACAGTAGTAATTATATGTTAAAGAGAGGCTGTGTGCAAACCTGTTTAGACTCATTTTGCTCCCCATATTGGAGTGGATTATTTGTACTATTCAGGCTTGTACAGTAGATATGACTATCCCTCAGTAGCCTTTTATCTTATCTTAGGAAGTAATAAAAAGTAAAAAGCTGTAAAAACTGTAAAAAAAAATCACCTATAAAACAGTAAATTGTTAATTTTAGAAAAGTTTGTGCTAGTCAAGCAGTTAATGCTGTAGTGATAAACATATTTGTTTCAGTATTATTGTGTTTTCAATGATCTCATCTAACCCTGTACAAGGAACCTTTTCCTTTCAGTACCCGCCTGCCTGTGTGCTATTAAACATATGCATAGTCAGAATAAAAAGAATATTCCTTCTAATGGATTTGTGCCTTAAATGGTGATGGTTCACATCTTTATAGACATGTAAATTATAAGCTGTGGTATTCACTTAAATCGGTGTGTGGGCTCTGCGGTGTGTATGTTCTTGCGTCTGTGTAGAAAAGGCAGTCAGGCACATCCAGCCTATGGCCGGGCATGTGTGAGCACAGAGCCACATAAACTGCAGTGAGGTAACAGCGAGAGCCCTGAGAGGTGGAGCAAGGGGAGGTGGCTAAGCCGGTTTGCCGGCCAATGCTGTGCGAGCGCTGGTTACCATGGGAACACATTGATTATTTAACAATTTGGATGAAGCCTGTGCCCTGCACTTGCCAAGGTTCACTGGGAGTCTGTGTAGCTTTACTGTCCTGAGGGTCTGCAGCCAAGTTGAGTGCTGTGTGGTGCAGTGCCACTAGAACATGATACACAAGCTCTGTGATGCCGAGAGACAAGAGACAGACGCCACAGTCGCAACTGACAGAAGAGCAAGATGATAGATTGGTGAATAGGAAACCATCATGAACAGATGAACCTCGGGAGTGAGAGAAAGAAAGCACTGTGGCGATCATCGCTCCCGGTGGTCAGTGTGGACTTGTTGGAAGGAGCTCATGCTGGGGAGGCAGTCTGGACTTATTGTCCTCGTGTGCGCATTAGGTCTTTGTGTCCATATCGCAGCTTGTTTGTATGGGTGTCCCTGCAGGATTGTGCTAAAGCTTCAGCCTGAACTTACCACTGCAAATGGACACATGTAAAGAACAGCAACTGTTTGTATAAATGATTAAAGTCTGGAGTTAAAAGTCTTTTGCAGTCGTACTCATACACCTTAATGAGCTTTTGTTGAAACCCGACTCTAATGTGGCCACCGTCAAAGTGTCTTTTCTAGATGAGAAAAAGCACTTTTAAATGAAAGGTGCAAATGCTCACTGAATGCTCTGTGATCAGATCAACTGGCTTGCGATGTGATTGGACCCCAGCCAGCTGTGAATGCCATCTGCCGTGGGCACATTATTAAAAAACAATCTGCCCGGGAAGTTAAAAGGTCACCTCACATGACTTCTTACAACTAGCAAGTTCCGTTTTTCGACAAAAATTATTAAAATAAACCAATCATGCTGTTGTTTCCTTTTTACCTGGAGAATGATGTTTATTAACAAAAAAACAGAAGATACACTGCCCATGTGGGAAGAATTGTGATAATTAGAGTGCTTATTGTACCAGGTGTACTTGCAGATGCCCGTGGATTGGATGTAATTATCCAGATAATAGATCGAGACAAAACTCCAATGTGGCTGCCATGTAAATTTCTTCTGCAAAATTCAGACATTGAGTGGATTTTACAGTCTCAAGGAGACTCACTGAGTGTTTGGAGAGGCATAGACATAGAAAGTCAGAATTTTCGCTTCACATGTGTGACCTCACGGTAGGAAAATCCAGATACTGTAAGACGTCGTTCTTCTAAAGGGGCTATTATAGCACAGGTAGTGGTATATGCTACCTCTGCTATGTATTTTAATCTTCCTTTATGGTCAGATCTCTTTAATCAGCTGTTTTGTTTCCTGTGCGTGAGGTTAGCATAGAGGTGAGAGCAGGTTGTCCACAGGGGGAGGCGGGGCGGTAATCCAGTCCAATCCAAGTTACCTGGGTAAATTGCTAAATGTTAAACAAACTCAGGGTGAGATTATCTTCCATTATTCCTTTTTGTTTGCTTGTTATGTGAGATTCAGATAGAGGGATTACGCAGCAATCCCAGGCCAGGATAATGCTGCTGTATTTTTTACCACTGATAGGTTTATTGTCTTTCAGCCAGAGTTGTAGGTTCGGTGATCCCCTCGGGAAGCATTGGTTTCCTGTGTTACTTACGATAAGCACTGGAGGCATTATACTGTAACAGGTGTGTTCACATGTGGTCTCAGTAGTGGATTCAGTAGCTTAGTCTGTCAGTCACCAAGGGACAACAGTAGCCAGTGTATTCCCCCGAGGTGCCCCCAGGCTGTGTTTCGTCAACTACGGTTTCATGGTTTTCATTCACAGTAGACTGCCACTGACATAAAACATGCTTTCACCACCAAAATCTTCTGTTGAGTTGGGGTCTAAGATGAAGGGAGGGGAAAGTGCAAGCCGTTCGTGAGAAATGTGCAAACACAAGCACAGACATGAGCATCTGTTAGTCCATATGCAGATAACAGCGACGGCCCAATTGTGCTGACTGGGAGGGAGGACGAGGAGGAGGAGGGCCACAGCTGTCCAGAGTCATAGCACATCATTACTGAGTGGAGCAGGTTAAAACTACAGCTCCTCTTTGTCTGGAGACCTACCTTCATTACCAGGGAACTTGACACTGAGAAGTGTGAATGAAATTATGCATATCTTGCAAGGCGCTTTTGATCAAAGGATGAACTCTTTTGTCAAGAGTGTGTGTCAAGCCACTGTTTTGTAGACACAGATGTGTTGCAGCCACAAGCAGCTTGATTGAAAACCCTGAATCAGAGGCTTGTTTAATGCCGTTCAAGTAGATTAACATCTTACAGTAAATGTCTTTATTAGCATGATGTACACTCACCTGCCACTTCACTTGGTACACCTATTCAACTGCTCATCACCACAAATATCTACACCGCAACTATCAATTGATCACGTGGCAGAAACCCAGTGCATTTAGGCATGTATGCGTGGTTAGGACCACCTTTTGAAATTCAAAATAAGCATCAGAATGAGGGAGAAAGATGATTTACGTTACTTGAACATGGCATGCTTTATGGAGCCAGAGCATTTCAGAAACTGCTGATCTACTGCTATTTTTCTCCACAACCATCTCTAGGGCTTGCAGAAAATAGTCTTTAAAAAGAGAAAATATCCAGTGAGTAGCAGTTCTCGGGCAATCAACAATGCCTTGTTGATCCCAGAGGTCAGAGGAGACTGCTTCGAGGTGTTAGGAAGGCAACAGCAACTAAAATAACCACTTTTTACAACCAAGAAATGCAGAAGAGCATATCTGAATACACATGTCTAATCTTGTAGCAGAAGAAGGCCACAGTCAGCAAAGTACTAAGGCAACAAGTCACCAAAAGTGGACTATTTCTGCTGAACTTAAGATGGCAGTTTCATAATTTGGTTCAATCAATATAAAAGCGTGGATCCATCGTCCCTTGTATCAACAGTTTAGGTTGTTGTTGGTGGGCATTCTTTGGGCCCCTCAATAACAACTGAGTTATTTAAACACCACAGCCTACCTAAGTATTGTTGTGGTCATATCCACCACTTTATGACCACAATTATGCACCAATCTACTGATAACCACTTTTAGCCATCAGATCTCAGTCCAGTAGATTATCTTTGGGATGTGCTAGAACGGGATATTTACACAATGGCTGTGCAGATAACAAACATGCTGCAAGTATGTGATGGTATCATGTCTGCAGCACCCTGCTGAATCTATGCCATGATCACTTAAGGCAGTTCTGAAGGGAAAAGGGGGTCCAACCCAGTACTAGCGATGTGTACCTAATAAAGTGTGAGTGAGTGTATATTCAAGGACTTGACAATAAAATGCACATCACCCCAGACAGCTGAGGACCTGCTAAGAAATATAGTAGATATATAAACAGTAAGACAATATAAAAATGTTCATCTTGTTCTACCATTCATCCCGCGTGTGTCCCTTTAATATCCATGCCTTTGTAAATAATTGATGGTAACTGTTCAATAGAGCAAGTAGAAGTGGATTTTTATATCATGAATGTGACAAACTGAAGTTAACTGAAAAAAGAATTTATATAGTTTCATTTTATCAAACCAAATCCCAGATTCCTGAATTTCATTTCCCTATATCTAATTATATATCATGTACATCTGTGTATATGTGCTCATACTGTAGAGCAGTAGAGCAGCATCACTGCAGGTAGTTATACATTATAAAGTGGAAATGGCACAGTAACACAGTTTAGATTGAAAAAATCTATCATAGGCGATGTGTAATATGTAAGTCTTCAGAATCAGTCAAACTTACCTGCTTAAACACAGGCACTGTACGCTGTAAGGTGATAGGATGAGATTGGGAGAGGTTGGCGAGGTTAGTGTTAAGACAGACAGCGAAGGATTTTCTCCTCAGTGCTGGACCTGGAAGTATAAGGCCCTGCAAGCACCGCTGTCTGCATCCCCCTCACGCACACAAGTCAATCAAACCTGTAGAAGTAAAGGATGGCCATCGGCTGCTCCAACACAAACCCCCTCCATCAAACTCTGCATGCCTGAAGTGGGCAAAGAAACACCAGGTGGCACAATAGAGCTGAGCTGGGAGGTTAATTGGACTGTGAAACTTAATTTTGTTTGAGTTTGGCTTTTTAAATGCTGCTTTTGATATTTCTGCTAGGAAGACGTGCTCCCTATTGTACATTTGAGCTTTTTTAAAGCCTTAACGGAAACAAAAACAAGAGAATAAACAATTTCCCTAAAAATTATTACCAAGAAATCTAAAATAGCTTTTAGAGTCTGTATTCATTATATTTTGAGCTAATTTAACCCATCATAGTACTCAAGAATTGTTTGACCCTTAACTTTTGACAGTAACCCCGCAACAAGCAGTTACTGACCTCTCTGTCTGTTTTGCTGTTAAACTGTTGCGTCCGGACAACTGAAAAAGGTGAAAAAGTTTATTAAAAAATTGGCATCATGATGCGTTTAAATGAGTTATTTCAGACCAAGCACCAGTTATTTTCTGTTCACTAAACAAGTACGACAGACAGATATTTTGCATATAGAGAGATTAAATAACTGCCTGTTTGCATGTAGAATAACAGACGTGACGGGGATTATTGTGTAGAGTTTGTCTAATTCCGTAAACCTTGTAGCGCACCAAGCCAAAATTCATGCATTTTTCTAGATGATGCTCCGTGCTTTCATTATGTGGAAGTAGATGTGGGATAAACGTATTGTGCCAACAGCTGGAACACAAGCTGGTTTGTTTTATGAGGTGACCGCAGGATGTCTGGCTGTGACGGTTAATAAGCAGCAGTCTCACTGCCCCAGTCCTCATTCTCAGTCCTCACACCCCCTTTCAACCCCTCCCACCCCACCCTCATCTCTCTCCCCAGTCTCACTCCCAAGGAGACTCACTGCCTGTTCCCGTGGCATCCGTTCATTTTGCTCCCAAGTGATAGTGTGTGTACCGCATTACGTCTGCGTGCTGCCAGCCTCACACACTGAGATAATGTGTATCTCTTCATATTCACAGGCCAACCCTCCCCCCATCATTGTCAACGCAGACTCACTAGATGCAGGCCCTTATGTAAGTATCTGTTCTCGTTGTCTGTTACAGTATATATCCCTCTCATTCACACTTCCCCTGTGTCAGTGCATGAACATGTTTGTATGTTTGCGAGTGTGTGTGGATGAAAAGGCCTCCTCCTGGCAGCAACATGCTGTTTGCCATGTGGACCGACATCCATTTTCCTATTGACTCTGCCCGTTTGTTGGGATTGTGCATTCTGCAGTTGCGCATGTATTCTTACAGCGTTTGCATTTTAAGAAAGAAATGCACCTCTCATTTACAGCATTAAGAAATGTGTGGTGGTTTTCATATATATAGTAAAGCCATATTTTGACACTAATCCCGATTTACTGGGTTTCTTGTATTCAGTCTGATCTTTTTCTTTTTCCTTTTGTTTTTTTGGATATACAATGAAGGATTTTGCCGAAGCATTTGCACACATTTTTCTTACGTGTTGGCAAACTACATACTTTGTCTTCAGAGGTGTCACTAACCATGCTGTTCATTTTTTGTGTTTTGTTTTTGGCAGGTTAATGGAAGTGATGGGATGTATAAATATGAAGAGATCATTTTGGAGAGGGTAAGTTTTACCACATTGTGGATGCATTTCTCCCACAGTATCCTCTTTCTGATTTTTTTTTTTCACATGATTGATGGATTTCTCCCCACTAGGTGGTGGTAAGCAGCTCAGTCTAAATGAATACCAAAGACAAATCTTAATGATTGTTAATTTATATAAAATTTTATGCAAGTGAAGACAGGCGTTTTCTCACTGCATTAGCAACGTCGTAAGTGTGATGTCCTATGTGACCCACATTAACGCCAGCTAGGCATGGCTTTTTACATAATCCTGATACACATGTCATCAGCAGACACCAGAAATGTAAAGCACCTTCCTGTGCAATTGTTTAGCAGCCACCGCTGCACTTGTCAGCGGTGGCTCAGGTTTAGTGGCAGAGCTATACTGTACATTTCTGCTCTCATTATTCCACCCACGTATAGATGCATCTGCGAACCCACGGTAGATGCAGCATATCTCTTTGCCCCTTCCGCTCTAAGTGGCATTTCTCCATGTAGAAAGCTTAAATAAACTATGCACAGACACACTTTAAAAGGTCTGTGGGTGTGTAACTTTTGGTGGTAAGGCCCAGTGTACTCCTCTTGGCTCCAGAGCAGCACACTGGGAGGCCTCAGCCTCCCTCTGTCCTAATTTGTTGCGACTGTTGCTCATTAATTATAGAAAATAATAAAGCGAAGTCTTTTCTCAGCTGTCTTGTTTGCTGCCTGTCTCTGTGGCCATGGCTGTCAGATGCAGCAGTGTGCCTCGTCCCGCTGGATCAAAATGGGTCCTCTGTCATTTCAGGGACAGGAACGGCAGGAGGTGGCAGTATCCATCTCCTGCAGAGAGTGAGAAGCATTGTATCAGGCAACCGAAATGACGACTCTGAGCTCATCTTTACCCCAGATTTTTAATGTACTTCATACACAAATATCTCTCTGTGGGTTCATAGAGTGCATGCTCCCTCTTCTAATGGCATTTCAATTTGTCACACGTGGGGACGTGCGGTCACACACAGGAGCCTCCACTGAAACAGGCATCAGGAAGTGCCTGGAGAAATCTCTGGATCATTTTGCCTCTATCACATGATTTAAATACACTAAAAGAGATAAATTGCACTAACCTTGAGCTTACTTTGTTCGCTGTTTATCATATCCTGCTGAAAATGTTAATCTTAACCTTTTTTCAGGGGAACTCTGGTCTGGGCTTCAGCATTGCTGGAGGAATAGACAATCCCCACATTCCTGATGATCCAGGGATCTTCATCACCAAGATCATCCCCGGAGGAGCAGCTGCTATGGATGGACGGCTGGGGTAAGTTACCGTCTTCCTCCTGCTGCCTCCTATTTCTTCAACTCTTAAGCTCCGCTACATCCTCTATACTCTCTCTATTCTAACCTCTCTACTCTCATCTTTAACGCTCACCAACATTGCGTCCCGCCAGGCAGTGCTGTGTGGGAGGCAGAGTTTCTACAGCCCTTTGCCCCCAGGCTCTGTGTGCTTCCTCAGACTTATGATTCACTGGAAGACCAAAGCCTGAAACATGCAGAAATTATGATATGGAAGTTCTTTTTCATGTTCTTTTGAGGTTTCTGATTACACGGGCTTTGCTTGGGTGTCCCTTTTTTATGTAGTCAGTAAACTCCACACAACCACATGCACTTTACATGTGACATTTAAACCTTTTCTTTCACAGGGTTAACGACTGCGTGCTGCGTGTGAATGATGTCGATGTGTCTGAGGTGGTTCACAGCCGGGCGGTGGAAGCCTTGAAAGAGGCAGGACCAGTGGTGAGGTTATTGGTTCGACGGAGACAGGCCCCACCTGAGACGATTCTGGAGGTCAACCTGCTGAAAGGGCCCAAAGGTTAGAGTCAGTGTTAACATATTCTTTTTGAAAGTGATTGCAGTGCTGCTTAAAAGGTAATAAATAACATGAAGATAATCTTACAAATAGGGCCTGGAATGAAAGCATGCAATCAGAGGTGATCCTTATGTCTTTGTTATTCACCTAGGACTGGGATTCAGCATTGCTGGAGGGATTGGGAATCAACATATCCCAGGAGACAACAGCATCTATATTACCAAGATTATAGAAGGTGGAGCTGCTCAAAAAGATGGACGACTGCAAACCGGAGACCGCCTGCTCGCTGTAGGAGCCTGCACCTTCCTCTGACTCAGTAGCATATCTGACACTCGAATCCAAATGAATTCATTAGCTGTTCGTGTGGTTCACTTGCAAGTTAAACAGATATTTAGCATTTTCCTTGCAGTCAATTTATAAAGCTATTTCTATAACCGGACAAGTACAGTGCTATGAAAACAATTGTCCCTTTTATAATTTTTTTAGGTTTTTTTTTTTACATATTTGTCATAGTTACATGTTTTACATAATCAAGCTAATTCTAATATTAAACAAAGATAACCAGAGTAAATACAAAATGTAGTTTTTAAGTGATGATTTCATTTTTTAAGGGAAAAAGTAATCCAAACCTACCTGGTCCTGTGGGAAAAAGGAATTGCCACCCTCTTGTTAAATCACGAATTAATTGATTAATCACATTAATCACATTACTATCCACACCCAGCCCTGATTACTGCCAGACCTCTTAAATCAAGAAACCACTTAAACAGAACCCGAAGACAAAGTAGGCTTTGTTTGTTCAAAAAGCAACAAATGTTGACATCTGTCAGCCTGGGAAGGGTTAAAAAGCTATTTTAAGGCTCTGGGACTCCAGTGACCCACGGGGAGAGTCATTATTTACAAATGGAGAAAACTTGGTGGTGGAAACTTCTCAGGATTGCCCAGCCTACCAAGAGCATATCAACGACTCATCCAGGAGGTCACAAACGATCCCAGAACAACATCTAAAGAACTTTAGGCCTCACTTGCCTAAATTAAGGTCGGTGTTCATGATTTAGCAATAAGAAAGAGAATGGACAGATATGGCATCCATGTTCCAGGGCAAAAGCCACTTCTGAACGAAAAGAAGATAAAGGCTCGTCTCAAATTTGTCAGAAGTATCTTCAGGATTCCCAACATATATTCTGTAGGCTGGCGAGACAAAAACTGATTTTTTTTAAAAAGGTTTAAGTCCGATTACATCTGGCATTAAATGACCACAGCATTTTATAAAAAGAACATATCAACAGTCAAATATGATGGCAGTACTGTGATGGTTTGGGGCTGCTTTCCTGCTTCAGGACCTGGACAGCCTGCGCTCTACCAGAAAATCCTGAAGGAGAATGTTTGGTTCACGCCCTGAAGCTTAAGCCCAGTTGGGTTATGCAGCAGGACAATGATCAGTAACATACCAGCAAGTTCACCTCTGAGTGGCTCAATCATAACAAAATGAAGGTGTGCAAGTCCTGACTTAAATCCGATGTAGATCTTTTGGCATTACCTTAAACAGGTCGTCCATGCTCGAAAACCCTCCATTGTGGCTGAATTAAAATAATTCTGCAAAGAAGAGTGGGTCAAAACTTCTCCGTAATGTGAACAACTCATTGACAGTTATCACAAACACTCAATTGCACTTCTTGCTCCCAAGGGTGGCAATTAAGTTTAGGGGGTAATTATTTTTTCCGGGCTCAGTTAGGTTTTTTATTCTTAATAGATGAAATCAACATTTAAAAACTACAAACGGTTATCTTTGTCTAATATTAAAACTTGTTTAATTATCGGAAATATGTTTGTGTAACAAATATTAAAAAAAAAAAAAAGAAATTAGGAAGATGGAAACTACTTTTTGCATGGCACTAAAATATACTGGGTTGACTGAGTGCTCAGATGTTAGGTACATCACATTATTTACTTAGGTGTCACATCCTGTCACTTTAAGCTAAATGTGACAACATTATTAGCACTTACAATAATTTATAAGAAAAGTAACACAGTCACGAGTTGGGGCAATAAAGCAGTCCCTCAGCTGGGCATGAGAGACAGAAATATTTGATAAAGGCAGATATTTTTCAAAAAAACAATCGTTAATCAGCATTCATGAGTATAAGTCCAAGTAATTATCGCTGCCCTCATCACTGAGCTGTCATTAATCGTTATTTAAATACAAAGACAATATATTTTACGAAATTCTCTAACACCTTTGTAACATTCATGACCTTTTTTTGTCAGATTGAACAAGTGATTAGGCTTTTGTAGCCTAGCTTCTGTCATTTTATTTAATACTACTTCTACTAATATTAATAATATTTTTTTCACAAAATAAAAAAAGAAAAGAATGGTTTGACAAACACAAGAAGCTGGATACTGAGGTATAAGATATGGTGTTACTCATGGTAAACAAAGCTGAATGAAATTAAAGCAAGGTTGAGACAACAACAAGAAAATTTAGATCATATTTACAAAGAAAATGAAATTGAAAAACAAGATTTTAAAAAGACATCACATAAAGTCTATAAACATTCAGAAGTCCCACATTCTACAAACCTCTTCTCCTCAGGAAGGTTGTTCCGAATCAGAGGGGCCCTGATGGGAAACCCAAAGTCACCTTTAGATTTAAGCCTCGACTTTGAAACAGCCAGAAGGGCCCCACCTGAGGATCTAAAGCTGTCCGGCTCATATGGAGTCAACATTTCTGCAGCGTAGCTGGGGGTGAGACCTAGATGTGGTTTAAAACTGAAAAGTAAAATCTTAAAATCGCTTTTAGAAAATAGGATTTGGGGTGATGTCTGCTTAAACAAGCAGAAAGCCGTGCTGCTGCATTTTGAAGTAGTTGCAGGCAAGGCAGAGAATTGGCCTTTGAAAGAAATGCACACAAAAGAAAAATGTCAACTCAAAGAAATCAGTAGTTAAAATGCAGATCTGTTGGCAGGGTGGTATGCTGCTACAGATCATAGACTGATCAAGAAACATGCCATTATTAATTTAAGCATTAATTTAATAATTTCTCAAGACTTCATTTCCTGTTCTCTATTGCATTTTTGCAAGTGAGCACATTGGTTTAATGTTACCAAACTGCTGGAATAACTTTTGACTGGCAGCATATTTCCTGGGACCTGAATCTTAAAAGAGAAACAGAGCATCCTTCAAACCTCTACCTACTGCTTTTGACCTCTGTTATCACTGCACGGCACACCAACCTTTCACTTTGCTGTTGAAATGTACTGAAATCTCATAATACCTCCAAGCTATGATTCATTATTGTGTTGGCTGGTGTGATGACTGCTATGATGCGTGATGTTGTCACAGTGCAGCAGGAGACACAAGGCTTTCAGGTGTTGATACAAAGATTTTTTTTTTCTTCCCCCTCTTCTGATTTCTGGACTATCGTCGCATTCAGGTGAACAACATCGTGCTACAGGATGTGCGTCATGAGGAGGCAGTAGCTGCACTGAAGAACACCTCCGATATGGTTTACCTCAAGGTGGCCAAGCCGGGACCTGTGCATTTGAACGACATGTATGCCCCACCAGACTACTCCAGCAGTACGTATCTACCTCTTCCTGTTCTTGTAGTCGTACTATAAGTGCAAATTCACTAATCAATAATCAGCAAGCTCCAAAATTAGAGACGTAAGGTAAAGAGTAATTTTTTTTATATGATTTTGTTTTTTTAAAGTTTCATCTTTACCAGCGATGTTTTCTGAAATTTTCTGTTGGTTCACTGTTCTCTCCCCAAAACTGCTATGCCCAGACACCCACATAGTGTATGTAGTGAACGCTCGTGCACACAGACACACAATCCTTCCCACAGCAACAACAAGCACAGTTCTCTGCCTCCCACTGAGTGTGGATGGTTTCTCACATCCCACCTGCTCATGAGAGCTTGAGCTGCAGCATCTCAAATTTCCACACAACAGTGATTTAGTATTAGATGGGGCTATCGAGGGTTTTGTAAGTTCCAAATGTTTGAAGTCGTCTGCGTTTAAGTTCACTAACCCTTGAATCTAGATATGGTTCCGGATTTGCAAGTGAAGTGGTTCACTTGCTTTATCACGCTCGGCTAACGCTAAAAATGTCAATTCAGAAGAGGAGGCTGTTCATGTGTGTGATCTGTCTGCTATGTGCATGCACAAGGAAACAGGTTTTTACAAAAATGCGGTACATGCCTTCACATATTAGTCAGTGGTAGTTCCCTATTTTGCAACAGACATATAGCAGAAACAATAGATTACATTGTGCGCATACAAAAGCGAGCCAGCTTATAAAAAATGTCCCAGTGGTACTTTAAAGGAAAACCTGGGTCCTATTTTTGTGGTTTTGGCCACTATTTCTACTCCTAATAATATCATCGTTCTCACCAAGTTAATTGCTAAGCTTTGGGAATGCAGGAAAGAAGTTAATAAGAAATTAGATGTGGTCAGAAATACAAGCAGTCAGATGATCAGACAAGTTATAAAGAAATGGAGAAGTTAGAAAAACTTGTTTGGAGGCGTATATAATACAAACTGTCTTATATCGATAATCTGTACTCCAGAGAGATGGATATAAAGAGTTTTGTAGAGAGGGATTATTGCCTCTATCATGGGTCCCGTTTCAGACTGTGGGTGAAGTTATTGGCTCTAGTAAAAGATACTTAACAAAGGGATTATTTTGAGCTGTGAATCAGGCAAAGTCAGTCTAGTAAGAGTCCAGTAATAAATATATGGAGCTAAAAAACAAGATAACAGGTCCACCTTAAGTATTCTAATCTGCTCATGCATATCGACCAGTTTATTTCATTGTGTTCCCACTTTGGTTCACACAGAGACACAAAAATCATACCCACGTTGCAATAAAGTGGAATTTTCTTGCTCCAATATTCAGGTGAATATTATCATTATGAATCAGTGGTTTGGTGTGGTAATGAAGCTGTCATTTAGGAGCCGGTAATATCTGATCAACCAGCTTAATGCAGTTATGTTTTGTGCAGTCCTGCTGTTGCACAGGTGTTGTAATCATTCTTTCTTTCCCCCTACTGGCCTGGCCCTCCCTCCAGCCTTCCCCACCATGGTGGACAACCACGTAAGCCACAACTACATGGGGGGAATGGAACCCAAGCCAGTGTACCCGCCACCCCAAGTCACCCCGTCCAGGTACTCGCCCGTTCCCCGGCACATGATGGGGGAGGAAGACTTCACGAGGTAGGTTAAAGACCGGCTTCTTCCATGAATGATCCTCCTCCATAACCTGACATTCATAAGGCTGTATGAGCGTAGCTTTGGCTAAGTCTTAGCACAGGTTGTTGGTGGAGATCAGCTATTGGCCTTTTTTGGTATTTGCTGCTGTAGTTGTATTAAAGAAACACGGTTATAAAATATGTAACTATTTTAATTTAACATGGATGGTATTTTGTTCCCAGTAGCCTCTTTTTTGTTGCTGTTGTACAAGCGTTGTTGTGGTGGCTTCAAGGATACACCTGTTTACAGTAGCTTATAGTGTCTGATTAACAAAAGAATCTGCTTAGCTTGCAGTTTTCATCTCATCGAGGCCCCGATGGTGCATACTACATAATAGCTGGACAGTGTGTGGCAGCTGTGTGCTGAGAGAAGTCTTTTGTCACATCTTATACTTGTTACGAGCGTGTTTTACCCTTTGACCTCCTATCCAAGTACTGGATCAGAAGTAGCATTCATAGAGGGTTGATTGGAGTGTCCCATGAGGCCTTGAGTCAGCTTAACCCACAGCTCTAGGGAAGAGGCTATATTCCCTCTGTGTGTGTGTGTGTGTGTGTGTGTGTGTGTGTGTGTGTGTGTGTGTGTGTCTGCGTGATTGCATGCGGGTGTCTATGTGTGCTGTCTTACTGGCCGAGTGTTACGTCGCCTTGTAATGTCCTTGTACAAGCTGTCTACATGACTTGTATGTGCATTTTGTCGCATCTTTGTTGGTATGTGTGCTTTATTTGTGTCCTACACTTGTCCCGTTCACTGTGATTCCTGTACCCCACAGCAGGGCTGAACCTATTTACAGTGTCATCCACAAACCTGGGGACAGCAAGGTGCCCCAGGCCCTCTACAGAGGCTTCTGTCCTTCCCCTGCTCCCTTGTGCCAAGGTCCACTCCCCTTCTCTGGCAGGTACTAACCTAGTCCATCATACCTTGCTTAGCTAACCCTCCTCTCTGTAGCTCGGCACTTAGAAAAATGCCAGGGCATATAACCCATCAGGATTACCAATAGTGTGTTGGGCCACATCTGTGCACATAAATAGCAGTAGAGAAGATTAAGATTAACCAAGGGAGGAGGGAGGAAAGGAGGGCTGGAGGGCGAGGCAGGCGATATTTTTGTTGAGAATTCTTTTAGTTTTCTGTCTGCATGTAAATTTTTGCTGAGGCTTTTTCGGTTTATTTGGAACAACTACTTTATCTTTCACAACTTCACAAGAAACAAGTATCAACAGAACACTGAGTAGAGAAGAAGTGAAAAGAAAATCTCATTAGTTATTGCCCTTTGTTTCGTTTTTTTTCTTCTTTTTTTCGTTGCCGCTTTTTTTGTGCTTTTCATATTTTAAACGGCCTACTCCCATTCGGTCAATATTTGATTTCCTGCTAATTTGCTCATATGTGCGAATCTCAAACAGGAGTGCTTTGTTCACCGCAGTTTAAAATGGAGTCGTACCTGCTCTTCACAAACACATCACCGCAGGAGTGCAGCCGAAAGGGCTTCACGCTCCCACAAGCTGCTCAATTCCATCTGTCAGGAGGCATTGATAAAACTAAGCCTATATCTCCAGCCAAAGCTACTTTGGCTAGTGCTTAATGCTGAAGACATAATATACATATTATTTATGGCTTGCATTTGTTTTGTTTTTCTGTTTGGCATTAACAAATGTGCAAAAGGCCTCCTGGTGTTTGATTTAATTAAATTTTTTTCTTTTTATTTGTTTCTAGAGCCACAGTTTTGTCCATTTTCCATCACTTCATGGATGACTGCACTGATGTCTGTGTGTAAACCATTGTTTTTATGTAATTTACCTATACTGTGTAACATATATGCCTTGCAGTGAGTGAAAAGCAGAGTAACTGTAGTCCTGCTCTAACTAAATGCTTGTGTAAATGTGGTGCTTGAAAGGAAGGGTTGAACTGAAGGCTAGTGTGGATGGCAGGAGCGTTGAAATATTTTGCCTGCTTCTCTATGTATGTAATTGTAAACAGAGAGCCTGATCCTGTACAGGGCAGCAGACCAGTAGCAGCAGATAGTGCTGCAGCTGTCATGATTCATATGCATGCTGGGAAAACCAGGCCATGCACTCAGGTCTTACCCCTCTCATCACCCGTACTGCCAGCACCAATCACACATGCATACTGTACGCTGACATGTTTGCTCACAGTGTGCTGACACACACGAACACGCGTGCCATGCTTAACCTCCTAGGACCTGCCGTCCACATATGTGGACATCACATTTTGGGTTATTTAGACCAAAATACTTAATTTTACTCTACATGGGCCTGATATCCACTTACGAGGAGATTATACTGCTACTGTTCTATCAAAATTTTAAAAGAATATCCTCATATGTGGCTCGTATTTGTCTTAAAAACAAAAATAAGGTAAAAAAAAAAATCTGGTAATTCTTTGTTTTTACATTCGTCGGGCCCCAATATGCCCAAATATCAAAGAGAAATTAAAAATGCATGCTATGGAAGAGTTCGGGTCTTAGGAGGTTAAAGTGCAGCATGCAATTATGACAGTGACACATGCCATACCTGTGCATATCGCACCTCTTTCCAATCCTAAAAGCTTCCTCATTGGCTCCAAACACGAAGGGTTATTTTAGATGCATGCTATAGTAGGCACAGGCTTCCACAGAAGTAGAGCAGACTTGTTGTGAGGAATGAGTCAGAGCTTATATCGGCCCTCTGCCCATCTGCACATCCCCCTCAGTGGTGTCATCGCAGACACGTCCCCGACACCCCCTTCCCCATCTGATATTACCCCCCTTTCTGGAGATATGTTATATTATATGGTGTAATCAGATGGTCCTTTAAATCCTTGTTTCTGTCCACATTGGACTCAAGAAAAGATAAAACCTCCGTGTTTAGTATGCATGTTTGGTGTAAACATACATCTGCATGTAGTCGTGACAGGGCACAAGATGACTAAACAAGCAACAATCCTCTACTAGCCCTGTCGGGCTTTACTGCAGATGCAAATTACTGTGCAAACATTTTAAGCATTTTACATGTTTAGAGGCATTTGATCAACACTAAATTTATCCTGCATCTTGATAAAGACCCCAAACATAAAGTGAGAGTAATATTAATAAGAGAAGGGGAAAAAAAGCATCTTCAGCAACAAGAAGAACAAGGAGTCCTGTAACAGATGGCGTGGCCCCGACAAAGCCCTGTTCTCAACATCATTGAGTCAGTCTGGGATCACACGAAGAGACAGAAGGCACTACGACAGTCTAAATACACAAAACTGCAAGAAAGTTTTCAAAGTTGCTGAAAGAACATTGAAAAAGTATGTGCAAGTGTACCTAGGAGAATTGGTGCTATAGTCCCACCAAATATTTTGATTTAGTTTTTCAGCTTAAGGACTTCTGTGTGAAGTTAATAAGAAAACAAAAACTTTATGGCATGATTTTGAAATGCAATCTCACTTTTACTTTGCATGTTTTCCTCATACTGTATGCAACAATGCCTCCTGCTTCGGCCTCTTTGTTTAGTCACAGCCTGTGTAAATACAGAAGCCTTAGTACTGTCGAAGCAGCTGAGCTAATCAGTAACATTATGTGTCTCTTGCATACATGGAAACACAACCTTTGACTGTTTTTTTCAAGAATCTGGATAACACAATGACCTTTGGTTTGCGAGTTAAATGAGGGGTTTAGAATTAAAAGAACCGCAGCAGATTCAGCTGAGTTCCCAACTTAGGTGTTATTCATTTATTACTCAGATTTTATTCTTAGTCACGGTGAGAGGCACGGAGAATAAACAGTCTATCACCTTAGCAATGAATAAATATTTTCCTGTCAAATTAAAAGAAAAGAGCAGACCCCGAAGAAGAAGGGGGTGGACACTGAAAAATCTATGGGTAAAATTTAGACAGTGAAAAAGAAGAGGGAAGATGGTGCGTCCCTGTGAACACACGCTGATGTAATCTGTTTTGGAGATGGGGAGAGAGAAAGTGCTGCAATAGGTAGTGTCTGTCTGTGGAGAAAATGGCATCCATCTGCAGTGTCCACCATTAATCAGCCAAGCAGAGCCAATTACTTGGCTGAGTTCAGGGCAGCATGACCTGCTGAACCCTGCAGCCCAGATATCCATTCAGAGCTTTAGGACTGCACTGCAACCGCCTCAGACAGAAAAGTGAAGCACAGAGGGATAATATAGCGGTGGGAGGGGAGGGTGGTTTCTGAATTAAAGAAACCGCTGGGCAGAGAGAAGAGGGTTTTTTGCCGCTCAATACCTGTTTACATTCCTGGCGTGGATGAAAAAGGCGGAGGGGTGGGAGGGAGCCGGGAGGGAGCCGGGGGGGGGGGGGGCAGGTCTTGTGATAGAAAGGGAGGACTTGATCCCTGCATTTTTAAACTGTAGGAATTCACTCCCATTTTCCATGTAACTGACCAAGCACTTCACATCCTATGGACAAGCAACACACGCACACACACACACACATACCTCCTTGGAGGACAGCAGGAGCAACTGTTAAGAAAAGCACCTGTCAAAAGTCTTCCACGGGACTTTACTGTCTGGACAGAGACTATGAGGGCGTCAAATCAAAGGCCTAAAAGTCATGAAAGTCAGTCCATGAGCTCCTCTTTTGTTTACTCTGACAAATTAGCAAGGAGCTTCTGGGAATATATCTGCCTAGTGTCCAGAGGGCCAGGCTGACAGACAGGAATGCTGGTGTGCTGGACTGGAGGGGGGCCGAACCTTCAGTAGCATCTCATCAGAAACGAGGGGATTGTTTGAAAGAGGATCAAACATGGACAATCTCTAGTCCATCCAAATTATTCCAGGTGCAAGACAGTGTTTTGTTTTGGTTTTTTTTGCTTCTTCCTGTAGAATGGAAGAGGTTTTTTTGTTTGCTTGGGACTGTTAGGGTTAAATGTGTTGCCTTACTAGTGATAGGGAGCGAGCAACTGTCACAGCCCGAAGAGGAGCTGTTTCCCATCACATCACACAAGAATGAGATAGGGAACACAAGGCCCAGATCCCAGGAGTTTCTAATTCTGTATTCCACTTCACGGCGGAAGGCCAGACAGGAAGAGGGGTCGGGGAGTAATGCTGCGCTGAGCTGAGCAATGTGGCATAGCGAACATGTTCACGGTCAACATCTCTTCTTCCATGTCGCTGGTGAGGAGCTTGCCTGAACGCACAGTTAGGAAATGCTCTTTCAGAAGTAAGCACCGGTTCTGGATCCTCAGGTAACCATGGAGATCTGTGTGCCTTGTCAAGCTGGGATGAAAGGCTTTAGATGGAAAGTGAGGTTATTTTAAGCTTGACTTGTGTGAAGGCGAGTGAGTTGTTTTAGCATATTCAAAGGCAATTATCACTTAGCTAATTCTAAAAGGCTGTGGATAAAACTAGGAGCATAATGTAGCAATGTTATGAGTCTCATCAGCACAGTCATATGTTCTCTTTCCCAGAATCTTTTTTTGTACGCACATTACTTGTAAGGAGTCTACTATATGGATATTGATCTATCTTGTGTGATGCTCTTAGCATCTCTGCAAAGGTCACGTCATTTAAAATGCATATTAGTCTTTCTTTAAGCACTATGTTACTATTCAAGAGTTTCCAGCATTTTTCCAGTTGCTCATGGGTATGATTCTGAAAGTCTGGAATGCTGCCTCGGCTGCCATCAATGGGAAAATGGTCTTAGCAGCAACTTTGAGCGCAGCCATTAGGGATGGAGCAGGAATTGTTCCTGTCGACCGCAGGCTGAGTACTGCGAGAGAAAACCACTAATGGGAACCATGCAGTGTGTCTGTTGAGAAAGGAAACTGCATTTTGTGTGCATGCATGTGTGTTTATGTGTTCATCTGTATAGAAAATCTGCGTGAGTGTGCGTGCACAGCATGTGTGTGTGAAAGAGTGAGAGAGAGTCGACTGTTGGGCTTCCTAGAGTGTGCGCGGGTGTGTTTGCATTTGTGTGAAGTGTGTTCTCAGAGGGCTTTTGCCTGGACCGTAGCGGCGGTTTGGCCTCCCTAGCATCTTAAAACTGAGGCGGTCTGAATAGCCTCCTGGAGGATGAGTCATAGTGGGTAAAGCTAAAGCAGAGCTTCAGCAGGTCTGTCGAGCAGGAGGCGGCTCATTGTACATTGATACGAGTGGGTGTTTAAGTGTTGACACGTGTGTACATTTCCATAAGATGTAGCCAATAGATGACAGGCATTTGGACCCAATCATGTTGCTGCTTGTTTTATTGTAATGAGTTAACAGTGTTGTGCATGGTTTTTATGCATGGTTATTATATGGTTAATCATCGTTTTCTACCAGCGAGTGGTGTCCTGAACATAAATCGTTTAAATGTTCTATTTAAAGTTCTCAGATTCAAGTATATAAACAGAGTGAGCCTACAATAAACCATCTGCAGGCCTGCTGCATGTAGCTGCCTAAACTGGACACACTTGACATTTTGGGATCATTCACATAACAAACTAGTCTCTGTACTCTCTGTTGATGCTAATTCTATTTCAGTTTTGGCCACGTCTCTTTTAAATTTAGCCTCTTTTTATACAGTCTTTGTCCCGCCCTTCACCCTGACACCGCCACTCTATTTGACAGGGAGCCAAGGAAGGTGGTGCTGCACAAGGGCTCTACTGGTCTGGGCTTCAACATCGTTGGCGGGGAGGATGGAGAAGGGATCTTCGTCTCCTTCATCCTGGCTGGAGGCCCGGCTGACCTGAGCGGGGAGCTGAGGAGGGGCGACAGGATTCTCTCAGTTAGTATTTTTAGCTTCAAGCTTTCTGTTTACCCACATCAACAACTAAAACAAGTCTGAGGCAGAGAGGTTTTCAGCCAACTCCTGCTGTCAGAATAATGATGATAACATTAAGGAGGGACTGTGGTTAGAAAGCCAGCAAATATCTGCCCCACAAATGTCCTTGAGCAAGACATTAAATCCAAATGGACTCTTAGGGAGCTTAGCTGCCCTCTGCCCTGAAGTCTGTGTTTGACTGGTTTATTTTCAGCTTGCTTTTAATCTGGCAGCATATTGCATCATGTATGGAAAAAATGAGTCAGTCAAAAAAGATAACTGATGACTCATCAGCTGACATCGTTAAAAACATTGTACATTTTCATACTTGTTTACTAATTTTATTGAGTAATTCAGTTTATTATTAGTAAGTCTTGAAACCATCTATTTTGAGCATAGACTTTGTTCTTTGCTACATTTGTTTTTCTGTACAGGTCTCAAGGATCACATGATTCCAGCCATCTTAAAAATCTAACCAGTTTTCTTACCAAATGTCCCCTTTTTGCTTTTTAAAGTTGTATTTATTTATTTTTTAAACAGGTGAATGGTGTGAATCTAAGGAATGCCACACATGAGCAGGCAGCTGCAGCACTGAAGAGAGCTGGGCAGACCGTTACCATCATTGCTCAATACAGGCCTGAAGGTAAGACCCTAAAATCTCATGTAATGTGTGAATATGTCATTGTACCAAGATGGGGCTTACACTCTGAAATCAAATAAGTCATTCAGGTTATCTTGCTCCTATTCCTGTGAAATTGGTGATGCCTCTGAGTTTATATTAAGTCAAATGCAATGTGCTTATTTATGTGAAATAACTAATTAAAAAATAAAATGAAATTAAGGCAGCATAAGTGCAAGTATTTCTATCCTTAATCGTGACCGGAGAGCTCAAACTTTAGACCGCTCTAAAGTTCAGAGGGTGGATATCCTTGATAAGGTCATCTCGGGCAAACAGCTCTCGCTGTGAGCACAGAAACCCCATCAACCTGCTGTTCAAACCTTCTGTTTGAGAGCACCAGCCAATTAGAAAAAAGTTGCAACCTTGTAGCAAGATCCAGTATAAATATTCCTCCCCTAAACCCTTGATATCATGATTGGTGGTCCTCAGTAATGCAATCGAACTAAAGTACTGATTTGAATATATGTTGGGGTCTTTTGTTTTAGTCTGTATTGATGTGTGACAGTGAAGAGATGACAGGAAAGCTGGGAGAAAGACCAGTGGAGGGCATGGCCTCTGCATTAGCCTTACAGCTTAACACTCACTTGCTGTATCCAGTGAGCTAATCCAGCCCCCAAACTAGAGTATTTGTAATCTGATAATGTTCAACTCCACTGTATGAGAACAACCAGTTTTAGAAGTTAATTCAACCACTTACTCCACTTTAATGTGAATGGAAATATTGCTACTTTCTCTTTGGTAATTATTATTTTGCAGATTATAAAATTTAAATGTACTCACATATTTTGTTATGTGCTATTATAGATAATCAGCTCCCGTAGGAACATCAAAGTGATACACAAAGAATGAATAATTATAATTATTTTGTACCATGAGATGTTTTACTTTTATTTTAAGGATTAATTTTGTGACTTGTGTTGCAGTAAGGAGTCTAAACATTTGTTTTGCAAAACAGTTATTCAATATAAAATGTTTCAGTTGTGGTGCAGCGTAAAGATGTGCCGTAATGTTTCTTCCATTATGTTCATTTCTTTTCAAACATTCCGATTTCCTGTGGTCCAGGCATGCCTTGTACTTCCCCCCCTCCTCTTCTATGTGCACTGGAGGACTGCATTGTGGGAAATGTAGGAACGATTGTTTTGAGACTCACAGCAGGCACCGAAAATCACGATATCTCGGCTTCATGTGTTTTGGTTCTTTTTCTACATGTCTCTCGCAAGCCCAGCTTTATAACAATGTTGATTAAATATCTATTTAATGGTGCAATCGGGTTTACCTGGTACCGCGGCCCATGCGCACTCAGATCGGGCTGCAAACGAGGACAGCGCAGCGGATAGGCCGGCTTTCAGCGAGTATTCGGTCGGGGGCGGCTCTTGTGGCAGCAGCCCGAAGTGTTGAGCCAACTGCAAGGCGGGCAAACGAAACCGCTGTTGTCCTTCCCTGTTCAAACTCTGGGCTGTCTGTACACACAGACCCGCACAGCGATGGAAAGAGGCGACTAAGCGGAAAGTTGCTAGCTCCGCTTCCATTTCGATCCCAGAGGGGGGGAAACCTTTAACGCACCCGAAGTGAAGAGGTGGAAAGCGGCAAACTTTTATGTCTACCAGCCAGTACGGGCGATGATGGGGGATGGGCTCGGATACAACAGCAGAAGAGCAGAAGCCGCATGAACTCCCTAATGGCTGGATGAAGAAACTACCGGCAGCCACAGCGAGATAATACCCAGAGTTTTCTCCAACGAAGGTGAGACGAAGGTCGAAGGTGTCGGCAAACACCGACGGGGGTGAAACGCGAACAAAGAGTGAGTTACACTGTAGAACATGTTTGTGTTGGTTGCCAGTACAGCCCGTAGTTTGCTGCTCTTCGCCTGTACTTTGACTCCTGTAGGACAAAGTAAAGTGTGAGCACTTCATTCATAAGCCACGAGGAAGCCTTGGTGCGATATTATACCTGCTCTCTTTAACATCAGTCTTAAGATGAATTCGTTACAGTGGCAAACATGTGATCGCCTCACCCATACTGTGGTTAACACAAGTATGTCTACGGTAAACTGCTGCCATTACCTGGACTCCATTCACGACTTTTCATCACTTTTTACTCCATGTAAAACCTACTTGGAGGCAGGTGAAGTCGCTTTAGGTTGTAATTAATACCCCAAAGAGAGATTTCATTGAGCATTTACTTTAGTGTTCTTATGTAACCTAAACCTATAGGCGGGGGCACAGAGGTGTGGTCAAACAGGTGTGTGTGTGTCAGTTTTGCGACTTCACCTGCGCATTATGGCTTTCTGACCACAGATCCATTTTCCAAGCTGACAAAAGCAGAATTCACGTGTTGCCCTTATTTCCAACATTAGCAGTCGATTCAACAAAATGGCACCACTCCTTCTTTTAATGCTGAATTAAAGCTTGGCTGTGAATTGTGGCTGTATTTCTTAGTGCTCCAGTCATTCTCTGTAGGTGTACTTGAACACGCTGCACTTAATACTGCAGCAACAATGGAGAGGATATTGCGAGCGTTATGTCTAGGCTGAGTTTTCAGGTTGGACTATGACAGGAATGTGACGGGGCATAAGTCGTAGCATGCTCGCTCCATATTTCGTTGTCTTTCAGTAAAACATCAGCCTGAACTGTCCAATAACTCTCCAAGGTCACTGAAACCGAGGCGGAGTGGGATCTGTGAGTTAGATTGGGGTTAAAGTCTATGAAAGGCTTAGACTGAGATCAAAAACTGATAAAAGTGCGGTGTTGGGTTTCTTCCCTGTGAGTTTATGTTGTCTCGCATGTTGGGTCATTCAGGCAGGTTCTTGAATAATGATGTGGTTAGAAGAGAAGAAGCTTTGTTTTTCATACCAATGCTTTCAGTCCTGTGCCCCCTTTGTGACTCAGTGATAGACAATTATCTGTTTGTATACAGTTTTAAACTACTCTAAACGAACGAGTCGAGTGCTGGCAAATGATTGACTTCCTGCATCCCCTCTGGTGACCTGAGATCTGTGGCCAGTAATTCTGCTGGCATCCTAAAGGGGTGTGTGTGTGAGACATGATGTTCATTTAAGTTTGGAGCAGGAGGAACCCCCAGTGAGCAGTACAAGGACAGTCAATCTGGGGGGGAAGTGGAGAGAGTGAGAGCTAGTTTGTGCCAGGCAAAATGCCTGGAGTATACTCTGTGGTGCTGGGGCCTGAGCATCCATGGGCCTGTGATCGAAGGCCAACACTGAAACTACAAGAAGCCACAATGGGGCACAGAAGCTGCGGTGGGAGGGCCCCCAACTCTCAGTGGCTTTCTGGAGCATTGCCAGGCCTTTAACTCACATTAAGCGATGGAAGTGAAGGGTGTATATCCACACACTGCTGCCCTGCCCCGACATCAATGAGTGTAATTACTCCAGAATCTTTGCATTTAAGGAGTGGGAGGAGGGCCGTGAAGGAAATGTTACCCTCCGAGCACCCTCATTAAACTCACAAGTGTGCATTATGGGCTTTTGTAGAAATATTTTAGGCAGGGTCTACATGTACCTTCCACGCTGTAATATCGGGGAAGGGGGTGTGCGCGTTCACTGGCTCGACTATTCCTGTCAACATAACGCACACTCACATTACAAGTACATGCCTGCTGTGTTGCATAACTGGATCAAAAGCGAAGCGACCGTCCCCCAAAATAAAAAAGCTGTTCGACTAATGAGGACACGCAGTGGGAGTGAGAGGTGCAGAATAGTCCCAGTTTCTATTAGCTGTCTCTTTTTTTTTTTCTTTTTTTTTTTTTCCTGTGGGTCACTCCTAAAAATACAGGCTACCTCATGAGTATTAATCGCTTTAAGAAACCAGGATTTAACATGTATAATTTTGGGCTGAAGATGGGCTTGTGAGCAGAGATGTCACTGAATGATTTATGTTGGATTGATCCCCTGTAAGAGCTGGGCTGGTCTTGAATGTCTCAATCGATAACCTGACTTGTTCTTAACCGGACAGATATAGCTGTTCTTAAATGAAGAGTCTTATCAGATAATTGTGGCTTGTTTCTGTTTTTCTGAAAGTATTTCCTGTTAGAGAAGCCTCAGACTGTTTCTTTGGTAATGTATGATGTAGCCAGTGGAAATGAAAGAGCTCTTGTTTTTTCTTTTATGCTTTGTCGGTCATTTGTTAAATAGCACGTGTCCGGGAAACAGCAGGAGAAGCTATTTTGAGTGATGACATTATCATTTTTTTAGCTTGTGACTCAGTTGCTTTTACAGTTTACAGGTGTTTATTTAATGCCTTAGTCAAATACCGGGTTGATTTCTACTGCCCAAATTACCTTGACACGATGACATCAAGCTAATATTTTAACCCCCCTCCCCCCTAAAACATGTGGGTAGACTGTCTCTTGGGCTGATTGTTAACATGGCTAGCACACAGTTATAAATTGCTTTGATTTGCATCCCTACTTGTGAGTGATCAGATGTTTAAATGCTGTTGTTATGGGAGATTTGAGCTTGTTCTCATTTGTATTAGATTTTCATCTGATTTCCGGACTGTCAAGGCACGCTGATGAAAGATTGGTTTGCGTTACTCTACCTCCACGTGCTCGATATTTCAGGCAGGACTAACGATCAATACAGGGCTGAGGTTTCAGTACAGTGGTAGTGTTCTCCTGTGGTGATGTTGTGGAAGGTTTGTGACCCTCATTCAGCACCATCACAGCCTGCTCTTTTTTGTTTTGTTTTAAAGGGGGAGCTATAATGCTTTTCCGTATTTTACATATAAAAGGTATGCTGATATTAATGGTCAGTGCTCTTAACAAACACGAGTCAAGACCAACACATCGAAACTCTTGGTTCCATGGAAAGCAGATATACCTGTTATGATGGTCTCATGCCTACAGCTCCGGCTATGAGCACAGAGGCCCCGCCCACTGTCTGTTTAGACCTTCTGCTAGCGAGGGGCAGCCAATCTAAAGGCTCGTGAATCATTATGCTAGAGGTTAAAATAGGAGCTAACAGGTTCTCTTTCAAATGTGTACCGGGTTAAGCTTCCCTTATTGTTTTATATGACCTGACTCCAAAATTGCCGGAAATGAGTTTATTTTACACAAGTTGATTAAAGCTAGTGTTTTTCTTTTCCTTGTTAGTTACTGTGTTGTGGTGTACACAGATTTACTGCAGAATTCATGTATTCTGGTGTCACCATCATCAAGAAGGTGTGGCAGCAATTTGTAGTTATCTTATAGTTCCCCCATCTTCCTCCAGAGGCTTAAAACTGATTGTAGTTCTGCTTCTCTTCGGTGCTCACTGAACTTAAATGAATCATTTGGCTATTAGGATTTTGATCAAGCTAATCATTTAGCTTTGTCAAATGTGCACTTGCCCTGGGTTGCTGGTACAGTTCTCAGGTTGCTGGCATTGTAAAGCAGGTCTCTCTGTATTTAGCAACTCTTTGTCTTCTCCCTCAGCCCCTCCTTCCCCAAGCTGCAGCTTCTTGTGCTGCTTTTCTCTCCTCTCTCCTGTGCCTGAAAGCCAAGTGGACTAGTCTGAATGGCTGTTTCCGTGTGCGCTGTCCCTGTTCTAGGAGTGCTACACTGTTGCTGTTGGTTACAGGCAGTCAGGCGGTGTCTGGTTACCTCACCTTGCAGCGTCACTCTGTTGTATCGTTAACCCTTTGAGCAGAGATCAGGGTGGAGCGCTGTCACCGGGCCTGGGCCGGATCCATGTTTGCTTTGAAAATCCTTTTGGTTTCGGCAGGGGGTTATAGATCAGCAACCTGAAGCTTGTTTTTGCACCTGCTCAGAATTTTTTCCGCGAGCTTGGACTAACTAAATCATCTTTGTAGGCGTAGGTGTTTGTTTTTCAAGGCTGCTTCTAGGCTTGTTTGACAGAATATGGACTTTGATCTCTTGTTGTTCAAATTACAGGAAGTGTTGCCAGCTATTGATGATTAAGCTGTGAGGTACCCCTACGGGCATGCCAGTCAACTCGATATGCGGAATAAATTTGGATGAGATTCTTTTCCGCTGGTTCTTTCATAGGTTAATTAATATCAGGGCATAGATGTGTCATCGTTACAGCAATATTCCATCTCATCACATGCCAGTAATAATTTGATTCATTTGTGTACAGCTACATTTATGAGGATATGCAAGCTGTGCGACATGAAACAGTGGAGTAGAGGATACATTTAAGTGACTAAATTGCTTGTTCACAGTGCTGTCTTTATACTGCTCCAGCACATCCTTTGTGTGATCACATGAGCACCTTAGCCTACTTGTTTTTCTGGCTGCATCTGCTGTTCTGTTTATCTGGCTGTGTGCTGCATGGTGCGGTGGCCTTGCTCGTTCCAGCAGCCCGGGCCCAGAGCTCGCTGTGCACAGCAGGCTAATGAGAGCATTCTTAATGAGCGGGTCCAGGTGGATTCATACATCATCCCTGTGCTCCTGAGCAGCAACTGGATTTACACACCTATGACAAATGGTCATGCATTTGAAATTGTTGGAGGCCTTCGCTTTTTTTAACCACACTAAAGAGCCTGTGTTGAACCTAATTAATCCCTGTAATTAATCACCTGACATGAAAGATGACTGGATGTGTGAGGCAGATCTGTGATAAACCATCAGTTCCTGGGGTCATTAATCAGCCTAAGGATTCGCTCAACCTTTCCTCTCTTTACTGTACCTCACTGCAGCACTGACCGAGGCACAGCTCTCCAATTATACTGTAGTGAAACAAGAAGGCAGAGGCCAACCCTCCTGTTTGGTCTTTTTATTCAAGATGTAATGCACCAAGTTAACTTTGAGCGCATTAACCGTAAAAATTCAAAGGGAAAGTTTATTCTCCAGAACCCGCCACTGACACAGTTTCTGTTTGTTTCCCGCTACGCAGAGTATAGTCGCTTTGAGTCCAAGATCCACGACCTGAGGGAGCAGATGATGAACAGCAGCATGAGCTCAGGATCAGGCTCCCTGCGCACTAGTGAGAAGCGCTCCCTATATGTCAGGTAAAGTCGGCACACCCACCCACACACACACACACATACTCATGTTTGTACTCACAACATGCAATTCTAAGATCTCACTATTGCATAACAAACCTCAGCTCGTCTGCAGGGGAAGACAAAGCCCAAACACACGTGTTGTTAAAATCGGCCACACTGTTAGAGAGAAGCAGCACGATATAAATGTCATAGATCACATGTTAAAATATTATTTTTTATGCTTAGCATTTCGCGCAATATCATTGAATTCAGGCCACTGGGTTCACACTATTCATCACCATCTAAAGATGAACAGACATTCCCTGTTGTTGTTTTGATGCCTGCTATGACAATGACTTTGTTTAATGTCGACTGACAGGGGAGCTTGTTGAGATGACCTGTGTTATGACACTTTGGGCAAGTTGCCAAACTGGATTGGGCTCATTTAGGAATTGAAACAGGTGGCAACCTTCTGTTCATATAAATGCATTGAGTCGCAGGGCTCAAGGTGAAAGGACTGTGTGATGTAACACCACAGTCAAAAGTGCTTCCCCATATTTCTGCTGAAGCACTAATCCATTTCACTTTACCCTTTCAGTTCTGACAGCCAAGCTGCCTCTTCAGTTGTTTTTAACTATCAGAATATTAAAACTACTCCTGAAAGTAGCTCGGATCTTATCGGGATGTCTCAGAAGGTACATAAGTGTTATTACATTGGAGGCCTGCTATGGTCAGAGGAGTATCATGAGTAATGCCTCTCATATACACTGATTCCTGTGAGGCATGTAGAGCCTAGCCTGCTCCTGTGCAGGTGACTAAGCCCGCAGTTATGTAGGAAAAGCTATGTAGTTTTGCCGGCTAATGCGGGAGCCGCCATGTCCACCCAGCCCAGTCTCAGGAATGTGGAAATCTTTTAGTCTAAAAGTATCACATTTTCTCTCTCTGTCTGTGTTAAGCTACCATAAAATAGCTATGGGAAAGAATTTGATTATCACTCCTCAGCCTGTGTTGAAGGTGCTTTCGATTCCCTGGTGAGCACACAAAGAGATAAGCTATATTGCACCATGACAGTTTCACCAGTAGTGTTTATGTATTGGCGTTCCCAGTTTCAGTTGGCATGAGCAGACTGGCTCAAGCCTTTAGAACAGAGGAGAAAAATGCATGTTGAGCTCAGTCTGTCTGTCCACTAGAGTATGGCGTAGCCTGTAGATATAGGCTTATGGGTCAAGGGAAGTTTAAACCTGTAAAACAGGTAGTTTTAGCTTCAGTTGTAGCTGTGGGTTTACCTGTCAGACAAGATAGTGACGCACCTGGACAGATGGTAAACGTGGACTATTGACGTGGAAAGTATGCGGCAACAGCAAATGAAAATAAATGGCATGCCTTAGTAAATGTCTGAAGTTGCTTTCTGTTGCACTTTTTAAAAATTGTTTGGTAAATGTATAAATGAGTTTGATTCAAGTGTGACTGTATATGGCTTTGTCACTAAATATGAGTGACATGTCTGACTGCAGTACTGTGTAAAAGTTTTAGGCAGGTGAGATATAATTCTGTAAACAAAGAATGCTTTCAAAAATGGAAGTGTTAATCACTTATTTTCATCAATCAACAAAATGCAGTGAATGAACAAAAGAGAAATTTAAAGCAAATCAATATTTGGTGTGACCGCCCTTTGCTTTCAAAACAGCATCAATTCTTCCAGGTACACTTGCACACAGCTTTTGAAGGAACTTGGCTGGTGGTTGTTCCAAACATCTTGGAGAACTAAGCCCAGATCTTCTGTGGATGTAGGCTTCCTCACGTCTTCTGTCTCTTCATGTAATCCCAGACACACTCGATGATGTTGAGTGGGCTCTGTGGGGCCATACCATTACTTCCAGTACTTCTTGTTCTTCTTTACGCTGACGATAGTTCTTAATGACTTTGGCTGTATATTTGGGGTTGTTGTCCTGCTACAGAATACATTTGGGGCCAATAAACAATCATTTTAATTTCTGAAAGCATTCTTTGTTTACAGCATTTTTTCCTCACCTCCCTAAAACCTTTGCTCAGTACTGTATATCAGCTATAGTGTTTCTAAATACCAAATATTTAAAATGTTGTCAAATCACAGCCCACATGTAAGCAATGTGAAGTAACAGACAAAGTAACAAAGAGCAATTATGTAATGCTGCAGAGTCAGAACTGTCATTTTGTGCCAACTTCGAACGCTCAGTACAGTAATTCGATCAGAGATACAAGATGAAAGAGCGTAACCAAAGGCTTTGTTTTTGCAGAGCTTTGTTTGACTACGATCGAACGAGGGACAGCTGTCTGCCCAGCCAAGGCCTGAGCTTCTCTTATGGGGATATCCTTCATGTCATAAACGCTTCTGATGATGAGTGGTGGCAGGCGAGGCTTGTCACACCTCACGGAGAGAGTGAGCAGATTGGGGTCATTCCAAGCAAGAAAAGGTATCACTCCTCTTCATTTGCAGCGGTGTGCGAATGCCAGACGAGGCTAATGTGATTACTCCTATTCATGCCCGGCCTGAACTTGATATATTTCTCTCTCTTTCCCTAGAGTGGAGAAGAAGGAGCGGGCCAGGTTAAAAACAGTCAAGTTCCACGCCAGGACAGGCATGATTGAGTCTAACAGGGTAAGTGTAGAGGGCCAGCTGCTCCCTGCCCTGGTGCCAGAGCGGCTGTCTTCAGAGCTGCTGCTGGGCTCCCAGGGAGATGGCCTACTTCCCCCCCTGAGTGTGGGAAAGGGACCAGCACCTGCTCACTGAAGCAAGCACAAAAAGCTCTCGAATTACTATATAGATTACCCAGAGGCTCCGCGAAGAGGAAGAGGTTTCCACAACCTCCACAACCTCCATAGCTCGTGCACTCAGTGATATTAAGAAATGTGCACTTGCAAAATGTCTGCACGTCTGTCAGAAGACAATCTCTCAGATGTAATTTGCAGAAGCATAAATCAGCTTTAATTTTGTCTGTATTATTTTCTGTGGTACAAGGATTAAATTTATTGAAGATGTTTAATTTGGTAAACAGATGCCTGTTTCCTTCACATTGATGTGCCATTCATATCCACCCATTACCTGCCTCTCATTTTCATTATTTAATGTGAATTGTTTGTTTACATTTCATTTGTTTTTGTTTGATTTTGCATGGGTGTTGAAGTACCTTCATTGAAACCCATTCTGTTTTTGTTTTCACCCTCTCATTGAACCCCCTTCCCTCCCTCCCCTCTCTCACCCACACATCAAATAGCAGCCAGTCAAAGTAAAGCGCAAAAAAAGCTTCAACCTCTCACGCAAGTTCCCGTTTTACAAGAGCAAGGAGAATATTGTGCAGGAGTTGGTGGAGTCTGAACGTGAGTACCAGCTGTGTGATTGGGGTGTGCGGTGGTGGTGGTGGGGGAGGGGTGTTGTTTTCATCCTTTTTCCCCTTCATGCTTCAATTCTGTTTCTCAACTTTCATCTTTCCGCTCACCTCCAGGGATGGTTTGTGCGATGGCATCACTCTCATCCCTTTCTCACTGTCCCAGAGAGATGCCCCATACGCCACGAGCCAGCGTCACTGAGCTGGAGATGTGGGGTTCTCTCTGGTGTGTCTGTCTGTGGGCTCCGGAGGAGTGTTCCAACTGTGTGTGTGCTGCCAGCTGGGTGTGTTCTCGGCTGTATTAACACACACGCCTTCTAATGCTGTGATGCTACTCCTTGTATATAAGGCCTGATCAATTTCCCAGTCAGTCACTGACCCACAACAGGAAGAATCTCATTAACCGGACTGAAGCTTTTACACTTAACAGGTCAAAATCCCATTTTAATGGGATTGGGCTTGTGTAATTGAAAGGCCGTGGCTTACTATGAACAAAGTGGAGCTCAGGCTAAATGAGTACCACAGCGCCGTGTGTCAGTGGGCCTGGCGAGCACTACACAGCACTCCTCTCTCTCTCTCTCTCTCTCTCTCTCTCTCCCTGCCCAAACTCTCACTAACCTCTTCTTCTTCCTGTCTGCTTTCTTCTCTTGGTTTCTGCTCTCACCTGTCGGGACACCTAGGACTTCCCAGGGTTAAGCGATGACTTTTATGGATCAAAGAGTTTGAGTAAGTGTGTGGTTGTACTGTGTCAAGCAGCTGTCCCCTGAGCTCAGAGAAAAATGCTTTGTCTCCGCAGGCCCAGCTGGGAATGCAAAAAAAGAAAAAAAATTTAGAGTGACACACACAAACCTATCTGTGTGCTCACAGAAAAAAAACACACTCACACACCTACTCAGATTCACAGTGTATATATATTTAAAAAAAAAATGCATTCCCAAGAGAGGCTGGGTGAGCATTACACTTATTTTGAATGTCTCACAACATTTTTCTACATGTTTTGTCATACAAGGTCACACAGAGTTACAATACATCACCAGAGCAGGGTGTTGCTTTATTCCCCAAAGTCAACCAGCTCCTGCCTCCCTTCTCTCTACAGTGTAGCGCTGTATGTTTTCAGCCTTTTCTATGCTATGAAATCAGCTGCCACCAGCACAGATCTAGCAATAGGAAACACTGGCCTGGGGATTGTGGGTCATTTGGGATATTATCACAGGAAGCACTTAATTTCCTATTGCTTGCACCTAAAACCACTTCCCAAATACTGCCAGAGCATGGCTGCTGCACCAAACCAGACTTCTGCTTTCGTTGTTTCCCTTTTTCTTATGTGGCTTAGTTGCTGAGAAACAGAGTGCTTTTCTTTTTTCCCTTTTTGTCCTTTGAGGCAGGTGAAACTAAATTTCACCCATAGGAAAAGAATTGACTTGGATGCCACTGTGGTTATGGTTTTGTAAAATGATCTGAAACTCTCTTGCTTTTACAGAATGCCTGACATCCAACACAAGTGACAGCGAAAGTAGTTCGAGTGAGTCACCTTTAATTTCTCATGGTCTCTCTGGTTTCTTTTACTCTGCCCACATAGATGAATAACACGGTAGATGTCCTTAAATGTACGTGTGAAATTATATCTGCAACCTAATATTTCATTTTGGAGTTTTATCAGCTGTGGCAGCTTTATGTAATTCCTTCAGACAGGATGTAAAATTTCATTTTTTTTTAAATTTTTGTTGTTACAGAGGGTCAGGAGGACACAATTCTTTCCTATGAGCCAGTCATTCGACAGGAAAGTAAGTGAAATCGCTTCTCCACAATCTGTCATGCTGTAGATTTTGTTTTACATTTATCCTCACTTGCCTTCTCTGTTCCTGATTCAGTCCACTACACAAGACCTGTGATAATTTTGGGCCCAATGAAGGACAGAATAAATGATGACCTCATCTCTGAGTTCCCCCACAAGTTTGGCTCGTGTGTACCACGTGAGTTGACAACAGGCAACACCTCTACACAGTACGCTAAACAAAATAGCAGCAACAAAAATAAACTTTTTCCATTCACTTCTGCAGATACAACTCGTCCTAGGCGAGAGAACGAGATTGACGGCCAGGACTACCACTTTGTGGGCTCGAGAGAGCAAATGGAGAAGGATATCCAGGATAATAAGTTTATTGAAGCGGGCCAGTTCAACGAGAACCTCTATGGGACAAGCATCTTGTCTGTCAGAACTGTGGCTGAGAGGGTAGGCATCGAGCATTTCTCTGTGGGCTTGGGTTACCAGATTGGGTGGCCTGTTAAATCAGAAAGCATTAAATTTTCACCACTATGAGTATTTTAAAGTATTCTCTACTTGCCTACAGGGGAAACACTGCATTCTGGATGTTTCTGGGAATGCCATAAAACGACTGCAGCAAGCACAACTTTATCCGATTGCCATCTTTATCAAACCAAAATCCATTGAAGCCCTAATGTAAGTCAAAGCTTTTATACATACTGTCATCAAGATCACAGCTGGTCTGTGTCCGTCATACTAACCGTAACTACTGTCGCTTTCAGGGAGATGAACAAGAGGCAGACATATGAGCAGGCCAATAAAGTCTTTGACAAGGCAGTTAAACTGGAGCAAGACTTTGGGGAGTATTTCACAGGTCAGTCTCATTGCCAACAAAAAGTATTTGTACTTACAATTTGGGATATAGGTTTTGATTTATTTTTTTTTTTTTTAAATATAGGTTTTGATTTATTTTATTTTTTTTAATCTTTTATTTATTTTTCTCAGTGATTGGGTTATTTATTGTCATTGAAGTCTAAAGTCAGTGAATTCTGTGGTTGTATGTAAGTGTATAGGAAATTGACCCTCCAGCTCCCTTGAGCCATGACCTGAGTGAATAATCTTAATCCATGATTCCATGATTTTAAGTTTTATTTACAACCCGATGATGTGTGTTTGTTTATGACTTGGCTTTTTGGCTTCATAAAACAACTGTTGATTGATCAACAGAAGAATTTCTTGATTAGGTTACTTTTGGGGCTGGGCGGGACTCTAGTTCTGATGCAACCAACTAACAAAGCTTCTCTCCCTTTGTTTTTGCCTTCAGCTATTGTACAGGGTGACTCACTAGAGGAGATCTACAACAAAATCAAGCTAATCATTGAGGAGCAGTCTGGGCCCTACATCTGGATCCCCTCCTCAGAGAAACTCTGAGCTCCCTGCCGTCCTCTCTGTATCGGCACAGAGCTCCCCTCCTGCCTCCCAGAGACCCCACCCAAGCCCAAATAGCCCCTCTCCTCACCTCCTTTTTGCAGATATGTTTCATATCAAGTTTTAGTGTCATCATTATGTTACTCTCTAAATGAAAAAGAAGTCTTATCACCATTACTGTGACTGTGCACACCCCTGCATGAGTTTCTCAACAAATCCATTCAAGACTGGAAATGCCATTCCAAAGGAATTTGACAACTGAAAACAAAAGGGAAAAGGAATACATCCTTTTGTGAACTGGGACTGACTGAAGATCAGAAGGTTTTGCAGAAATCTGGAGAGGAGTTGGGAAGTCAAAAAGAAGTTTCAGGGGATCAGAGACAAATCATACCAAGTTGGAACACTTTGTAAATGTTCATCAAATCACATTATAAAAGACACGCAAGACAAGAAGTTGAAGACCAATAAAGGGTTTTTTCTTTTTTTCTAAAAAAGACTGGATAAATCGAGCCCTGCTGATGGTACTGTTCAAGGAGTCATCTCTCTTGTTTATAATGACTGAGGAAATTAGTAGAGGAGCCTACAAACTGATCTATTTATCACAAACTAGCTTGCTGTTTGGTCATCTGCCAGTTGTCTGTGCTGCAGCCGATAAAGACATCTTGGGAGGCAGATCAAGAGGAAGAAGTGCGTTGTGAATCTCTACATTTATATTATGAAATCACAAAATAAATGATGAAATCCTACTGAGATTTTACTACATATTAAAAACTACACATTTTACACTTCACTAGAATTGTCAATTTGGAGGGCTGTTAGTTCCTTTTTTATTTTTATTTTTTTTGTTATTTTTAATTTTTTCTTGTGGGATTTTTTTTGCTTGTGGTTTTTAGCTGCTCTGTGTAAAGGACGGGGGTAGAGAAGTGTAACTGGGCTCTCTGCAAAACACCAAACTGCCTTACATCAAATACAAATTCTGTTTTGTGACTACCTGTTGTCTGTGAGGGAGGCTGAACACAATTGATGAGGAAAATCTTTCCTTTTTGTGACCTCCAACTGTCAGGAGGCCTGACTTGAGTGCAATAGATTAAGAAAAGAAGAAGAAAAAAAATTGCCTCTGTTGGCACTTTCCCTCCCCTGTATTTCAACCCTCTTCCTTTATAATTAAAGAAGAATTTGGCCAATGGATTGCAATTTGGATAGCCAGAGCCTCCCAACTCATGTTGAGCAGCAGATCACCCTATTACACTCTCTGCCTTCCCAGAGGATTCTCTTCTGATTGGTCACACGGTACTGTCGTATCTGCCGCCATGATGGTGGCCTTAAAACGGGTAGAACAAGACAATAATTGTATTGGATGTCCTAAAGATTACTATAACCTATAGATCACTATAACCTGTTTTCAACCCCCCCCCCCCGGTCCACCAACCAAAAACACTAAAGTTGGGTTTGAGAAAACCTACGGTTTGTGCATCTATAAATCGATGAATTCTTAATCTATTGTTGGCAGGTGCTGAAGCACTGTGTTGAGCTCTTGGCACGTCTGGGGGTGAGCTTGGCCAGCTCAGGAATCTTAACATACAGATACCATTTCCCCGTGACTGAACAGCCACGTTTGGGCGTTTGCACAGTTGTCAAATGTGAACAAACTACTCAAAGGCACTGTCGCTTAGTTAAAGCTGTTTCCAAGTGGACAGTGTAATCGGGCTGTACTGTCTTCTTTTTTCTGCAAGGCTGGGAGCTTTTTCAAGGCCATCAGTTTGGTAACCTTTGAGTTTGCTTTGTGGCGTCACCAGGATTGAAATGACCTGCACCATCCTTCCATGCATATCTTGGCACTATATGTTATTGTGTGCATGTGAGAGAGCACGTCTGAAGGAGTGCTGTGGCCCTTGACCCTGTGAACGCTTTTGCTTTCTTCCTCAGCTTTTTTTTTTTTTTTTTTTTTTTTTTTTGAAGAGTGCAAAGGGATATACTTTTTTTTTTTTTTTTTTCCTCCTCAGAGAGCCAGACCCAAACAAGAAGTGTTAACCTAGACCCCTGGGTCCCTTGCTCTCTCCCACCCACAGAGCACCTGTACCTGCAGGCATTTTCTGAACAGGTGTGCCCACCTGCCAGGCACCACTGCTAAACCAGCTGTCATTACCTGTGTCAAAACCAGAGTTCAGGGAATTACCGAAGGGAACAGAGCCATTTATAAACTGCTTGCAGACTGTTTCAAAGGGTGTGGTAGCTGTACAATGTAAATAAGCCCCCAGCAGATCCCCCTCACCTGTGCTTCATGCATGTGTGAATCAAACTGGGAAAAACATGTTTTATAGACCACAAATGTCAGGTAAGTAAAGTTTGAGCTACTCTTGAGATATAATTTCCATACAAATGTGCTGTATTGTTGGTATTTCTCTTCAAATGCCTATTGGAACACTAACTAGTCAGTTGGGAATTCGGTTCCCTCAAGTAGGGCCTGTCTACATGTGATTTCTTGTGGAACGTGTCTGGGTGTATAGATTTTAAAAAAACAAAACAATATATTGTAAAATAAAGTGATGCAGGCAGAAACCTACACAATATCACAGGAAGCAGGAGCATTGATCAATACATTATTAGAGGTTTAGAATTGGTCCACTCTGGTGTTTAGTTGAAATACAGCTGACTGTTAACAATGTGTGTGGTATTCATACCTCAGTCAGCCATGTCAAAGCCCAAAGAACTTGATTTCATTTTACACTTTTCCATTGAGGTTGTGATAAGATGGAACCTGAATGCCTCTGTGTGTGTATAATTGACGAGGGTCTTTGTTCTGATGAGAGAAATGACGACATATATACTTTTATTTTTTTGGGTGGGGGGGTCAGGGTTCTTGTTTGTACTTTTGGGTGATGATATGTTTATGTTATAGCACATCTGTGCAGTAAGTGCTTGCAAACATGAACCCTTTGATTGTACAGTAGTTTCCTTCCTGTCACTGCAGGTAGTACAGCCTATCAGGACACTTGGCCTCATGGTCTTCCCTGTCCTAGTCATGAGGGAACACAGTCCTGCAACTTTTGTTTGGGTTTTATTTTGGGACTTGACAAGAGTTTATTTGTTTGAAAATAAAATATGTGACTCAGATATGATTTTAATGTGCCTTTTATTCTACTTTGGGATACAGATTGGCTTTAAAAACAACTACTGCAGTGGTAGATTTTTTTATTTTTATTTTTTTAATTTATTACTTTTCCAACAGAAACTAATGGGTAGGAGCTTAGAACAAGTGTTCAGGTAAGAATCAGACCAGAAATGAATGTACTAGTCTACCAGAATACGTCACAGTTAAAATAATGTAAAAGAACATGCCAAACTGGAATTTCTGGTAAATATTTCTCATAACATTGAGAACGTTAGGGTGTTGAAAACTGAACTGAATAAACGTAGGTTTCCCCAAAGAACAGGCGTGCACCAGGCTCCCAACAGCTGACCTATACCTTTTTGTCTATTCTTTCATGCTGACATTTTTCTTTGCTTTGTCCAATCTGTCCAGGATTTTGCTGTAGAGACCAGACATCTGTGGATACACAAATAACAGCTGTATAACTAAGCTTTTTATACCTCAAGCATTACAATGGAGCAGTTACTTTTATTGGTGTGTGCCAGTTTAACCTTATGAGACTGTATTTTATTGCCATACTTTTCTCTTGACAAAGCTGCAATACTTAAAGGATCACCTCTGGTGAAGTTCCTTGAGCTAACCTCAAAACTATAATTGGTGTATTTTGATGAGCAACCCTGGAGTTGTACAATGACATGTAGATTTAATTCTGCCAAAATCTGTATTTAACAAAGCAGCAGGATGATTTAAGCTACTATCAACCCAGTGTTTCATCCCCTTCCTTCTCTCCACCAGTCCTCTACCTGTGTCTCATAGCTCTCCTGTAGAGATCCCAGGTGGCGGACGAAGCTCATGGCCAGGCCACACCACTTCTCAGCTTCGGGGTATTGAGCCAAGCTGTACAGCAAAATCCCAGTGTTCCAAGCCTGAGTCAGCAACCACAAGGTCTCCATCTCTGGGAAGTCGTCCGGCTACGGAGAAGAGCAGGAAGATGTTCAAAAGGCCACCTGGGTTACTGTGTTGTACAAATCATTTTCAGTGGGTTGTGGCAGCAAATGCCAAGTAAACTTTCATCAAATCCTGTCCATTTGTATATTAACATTTACTTATGCTTGTAAGTCATAAAAACAGAGCATGAAACAAACTCAGTGGAAACGGTTCATTCATATTTCACAACACTTTAATCTTGTCCATTTACTTTGATCCAAAGAATTCCACAGCTTTCAAGTAATAACTCAATATGAAAGGGGAAATGTGCGCTGCCTCTAAAGCTGCATAATGTCTCAATAATTTCATGTCTCTTTCAGAGCTGTAGCTCACCGGCAGTGTGACAACTTGTACAGCACATTAACATTCAAATTGGCAGGAAGGGGTGGTGAATGGAAGCATCTGCTAATTGGAGTGCGGCTGAAAGCCCATTGATAAAAAGAGGCTTCTAGAACAGCAGGCAGGCATGGAGTGGAAAAGAGGGGGTGAATTATATAGCAGGAGCATTCCTGTTGGAGGGAACAGGAGGTGGGAGCCAAGGGATGTCGGTGTGTGATTGGTGCTGACTCACTGCGGCTGCAATGATGGACAGGGCCTCCTCGTAGTAGTTCCACACCTCCTCGAGCACATGGGCCTCCACCTCTGACACGCCACTTGGGAGGGACAGCTTGATGAGGCTGTGAACACACTTGCTAAGATGAGGACACAGAAAAACAGTCAATAACCTATTCATTCAAAATCTAAAAAGAAAAAAATGCTCATTAATGAAATGCTAAAGGTAGTCATGGGTGTGCCTGCAGTGCGCCAGGTCAGCCTGTGGTTGTTTCTTGTGCAGAAAGAGAGCAACCCTCAAGGCCTTCTTGCACGGCAGAGGGAAATAGGCTGGAGGCTCCATTGCCAAGGCTACATAAAGGGAAGAAAATAAGAGCACAGGGTGAATACTGAAAAAACTGATGTGTTTCTTTAGGTATTTCAGCACAGACGTGATTAATATTAGAGGGTCTTTTTAACCTGCCATGGTCTCTAACATTTTGGGTTCAATGTTTTCAAGCTCCAACACAGACTCCAGTATTGCCTCAACCATGGGATCATTCAGTTTAGCACGAGCTTCAAATTCATACAGCAGTAGTAGAGAGTCTGTCGGGTCCATCGGAAAGCTTCCTGTAAATTGAGAATACATTTTTATAGCTCAATTTCACTTCATGAAGTAGACTTAAAAAATTATGTCAGTTTTTTAATAACATATAACTGTGTTTAACTCATCTTTTCTGTGTTTTACATAGTTTACACTGTGCAAATAAACATTGCTTTTAGTTTGAATAGTGTAGCTGCTAAATGCACCTGATGCTTTCAGGGTTTTCCACACCTCTGAACAGATCTGAATGTGCTCCAGAGCCTGAGTGAACTCCTGGAACCAGACGAACATGCAAAGCATTCTGGATTAATCATCGCCACCTAGTGTTCAGTTCCTTTTCAAAGGCAGGGGGATTCAAATTAAACACCTACGCTAGCACCAATGATGTTGTTAGTCACCTCTCCTCTCCACTGGTCTTGGTAAATTTCCATCCATGTGGAGTGAGAGTGTGCTAAATGTAGGAGATGGGCAGTGGGTGGCACACCTGGGTAGGGTGAGAAGACTTCCTGCCGAGCTCCAAAGAAGCAGCAGCAGCCATTAGCAGACATGTCCTCTGGCCCATGAGTAGAGTGCGATCAGGTGGGCACAGCTGGGAGAACTATAGGTTCATGTAGAAACACACATGTACCCTTAATATTTATTCTTTTATTTAAAAAAAAAGCTCTGTCATTGAGATCAAGTTCTCTTTTCAAGAGTTTGAGACTGACAGGTAGGCACAAAGTACAGATAGACAAATAGAACTTTTAAAAATCTTCCACTAACGTCATAATCTGTGGGCTTATATTTTTGTAGTTCATTTCATTTGTAGACAGCAAAGTATATGGACTCAGTTTTTCCAGTTTGAATAAGAACACAGCACAGCCACTGTCAGGAAAACCAGTGAATAGACATTTAAGCACGTATGACAAAGGAACTAACACATGATACACTATATGGACAAAAGTATTAGGCTACACCTCTTATTCACTGAATTCAATAAAGCGATGGGGTTGTTTTTTGAGGTTGGCCTGGACCTCCTAGCAGCAGTGAAGGGAAATCTTAATGCTTCTGCTTACAAAGACATTTTTGACAATTCTGCACTTCCAAATCTATGGGAACAGGTTGGAAAAGACCCTTTTCTCTTCCAGCATAACTATTCCCAAAAGAACAAAGCCAGGTCTATTAACGTGTGGCTGGATAATTTTTGGTGTGGTAGGTCTTAGCTGCCATCATCAAACACCTTTAGGACTGAAGTAAAATGGAGACTGTGATGTCCAGCATCAGTCGTAGTTAAATGAGCAGAAAATCCAACAGACACACTCCAACATTTGCAAAAAACGTTCCCAGAAGAGTGGAAGCTGCTATAGGTGCAAAGAGGGGACCAGTTGTCATAAAGCTCAAGTAAGTGTAATGTGTAGGTGGGTCCATAGTTTTGTACATATAATGTAGGAAAGTATTTCTAAAATACTGTATTTATATTCTGACTACGTTTAACCAAAAGTAAGTTGAATTTCTTATAAATAAGATCAAAATAATTGTATATGGGTACTTTTAGGCATCAGGGCATGTATGTAAATCAGACATGAGAAAATCGCTGGCAGAAAACAAACTTAATAGATCCAAATGTAATTGTATCTATTCCATTAAAGCTAAGGTTAAGGAACACATATTATTGTGAGTGTAAACTGATACATTTCTATTTATAAAGCAATGTTTATTCCTGTTCAGGTGTTCTTGATCTACACCCACATAGAGCAGACATTGATTAATTCACCTGACAAAGCTAATAAGGACACTTGCCTGGTAAGAGAGCACAAAGAAATCTCTCATTTTGTCAGGGCTGCTCTCGCACTGCAAAGCCAAGTTCCAAGCTGTAACAAGGACACACATGAGCACACAGACAAAATGAAGGTGGTGCAAGATTTGCAAGTGATAGCATACTACGTTAGATTGAACTGAAAGGAAGAGAAAGAATCTTAGTACCAATCTTTCTGAACCAGTTAGCTTCCTCTGTGCATTGATCGACAGTCATGTGAGAGGGGTGTGAAATTGTCTGCAGAGCTGAAGTGAAGGCAAAGAAAACATCCGAGGGTTATGACGCACAACACATGACACTATAGTTGAGACACTTCCACTCATAATGCAATTAAACCTTCATGGATTTGTACTTACCCTTTTTTAGATGCGGCAGCAAGACATCCAGACTTACATCACTATGTGGAATGAACGTAGGAAATGTAGATCTTTTTTTTTTCTTTTTCAGTTAAATCAGCATCAATTTGAAATCTGAAAACATTTGGTTATTTTCCCTCTTTCTCACCTCACCTTATTTCTTCACTCAATTTTTCTATTGTGGAGAGAACAAGCCGAACCAAACACCTAAAAAGATGAATGAAGAAATTGGTGTTGACCTCCTTTCTTTCACCTACTAACTGTATTATACAGAGACATACTTTCAGTGAAAAAGTGAGGGAATATAGGTCAGTGGATCATAGAGGTGTGTGGAAAACTAAGAGACTAAATACAATCTCTGAGCCACCTCTACTAAATGTGTGACGCAGTACCATCATGACCCAATTCAAGATTTAATCATGAGTCATTATTTTCAGATCTCAAAAACCAAACATCATCTCCATTAGCAAAGTTAGGTGTTAGCATCAAATGTATACGTATCTAAGACTGCATCCAAATCAAGACAATAAGAAAGCAAGCACATAATTGAAAAAAAAAAATGCAATTATTCACAAGTGCAAGCTTCTTCTTTTTTTAAGTTACCATGAAGAGCAACAAATTATTAAAAGTACCAAATTAAAATGTTCTTTGTGCTCTGACTGCAACTGCATGTTTTTTTAATAACAACCTTATGTGTAAGGCTCTGTACTCAATCTGTTTTTGGTTACATACTGTCACATCATATCATTCATGTTAGATACCATTTTAATAAAAGTGAGGTTAAAATGTTACTTCTTCTTTTTTTTTGTAGGTTATACTTAAGTTTTCACAGACCTCAGAGCAACCAGAACCTGTGCTTGATCTTTGGAGTGTTCACAGAAAATCTCCAGTGCTTTCATGGCGGTTTCCAGTTGTCCATTCTGTCACAGAGGTAGAAACTTTCTCATCACCATTAATGCCACCCACCACCTATACTTATCGATACGCATCAGAATCACATAGTGCACTAAAGAAAATTCAAGCTGATTTAATAACTGAAACTATTGATTATAATAGCTGGGGAAAGTTACTGTAACACATCTATTTGTATAATAGTATGAAGTATGTAACTATTGAGGAAGGACTGCAGTATAAGTCTACACAAACAAGAGTTGAAAAATATTTAAGCTTTATCTTTGATCCCAGCTGGCTTGGACATTTTCCTGGAAAGGTTTAACATGCTCGATCATCTTCTCAGTGATGCTATTCTTCTCAGCCCCTTCTGCACAGGAACCAGTATGAGTTCAGTGACAAGGACATAATCCCTCATCAACTTCCCACTCACAAAAACTGCCAGTTTCTGTCCAAGCTGCAAATAGCACTGATGAGGCGCTATATCATCATAAGACCGGGAAATGTAATAATAACTCAATCAGACCTAAACTGAAGGACTGGTGTACAGAAACGAGCAATGAGTCCTGTGATAAATTCTACCTCCAAAGCGATCTGAGCAGCCAGACTCAGGAGATTGGAAGCAGCATCCTCCGACACCAGCAGTCTGTCCTCACACGCTACAGGATTCTTGGACAGACGTCCCATTGCATGCAATGCACCTGAGGCTAGCAAAAAATAAATAAATCAGCCACATCATCAAAAATAATATGATGAAAATATTGCTGTTATTATGGCAACACTAGTATGATTTATAAAGCACCCCAGTCCCAGTAAATAATCTTTTTTAGGTACCTTTCTCTGCCTCATTCTCCTGCACAGCCACCTTGTATACGCTAAACTGAGTAAAAATGTTGTCTGGATCACATCTCTGTGCTTCCTTAATTGCTTCTTTGGCCTTACAAAAATTAAGATTTTTGATACAGATGAAAACATATTTGCATGCAGTAACTGTGAAAAAAAAAATATGCCAGGGACACTTCCAGTTGTGACTAGTGACATATAAATACTGGTGTTCTTAAAATTACCAACTATAGCAGACTCAAGTTCTCTTACCTTTTCCAGTTGCTTAAGTTTTAGGAAGCAGGAAGCTCTGTTTCTTTGCAGTTTGGCTAAGTTGGGCTCCATTTGACCTCCCTTGAAGAGACTTAAGGAGTAGTTATACCACTGAAGAGCCTCAGAATAGCTTCCAGCCTGGAAACACAAAGTTAAACTTTTGTCCACGTGAAAAGTAAACCTCTACACTGAACCTACGCTAAATAAACTACTTACTTATGATGGAAAGTCAGAAAACAAGAACTAACACTATAGGAAAACTTCTAACATACACATGCTGTTTTATAAGGAAACATCTAACAATACCTAACAAGGGTTAGGTGGACCTTTTTGTGGCCACCTGCCTTTTTGTTGTGAGGCAACACTGCTGATTGTGAACATGCTTATAAGTATGCACGTCTGTATGGACTCTAAAATGCATGGTGAATAGATGTGTACCTCAAAGTACTTGGATGCTTTATCCCACAGCAAGACATGGAGACTTGTAAGGGCCTGTGGGGTCAGCTGTTTGCCTGTACAGTGGCCTATGTGGGTGTAAAAGACTTATAACACTAATACAGTAGCACATTTAAAGTACTATTCATTCGTTTTAATACTGTACACGTGACAAATACATAGTATTTGTCATGCAATTTTATTTTTTCTGTCTTAATTTAGATTTATTATAGTACTGATAGCAAAAATAAAGTACCAGTGATAATATCCTCAATCTTCTGTTTGCCCAGCAGCTCTTTGCCTCTCTGCAGCAGCAGCTCAATGTGCAAGACAAGAGCAGTTCCCAGGTCAGGGGATGTCTCAAAGTGCTGACACACACGTTTCAAATACTCAAAAGCCAGCGCTTCTCTAGAAAAATAACAGACATATTCAGATCGATAAAATATGCCAGAGACTTAAAAAAAAGATGCTTCATTCTGTATTATATATTTCTACAAAGAACTAATGGGAATTATTACCATACAAACAAAGATTTTTACCTCTCTTCAGAGATTAGTAGTTTCACGGTGCTTAGGCACAGCTCAAGAGAAACTTCTGATTCCAGCATCTCATTAAGTCCTGAAAATGATTTTTTTAAAACTGCTTTTTAATGTGCATTTGTAACTCTGCTGAAGTCATCTACAGAGACATATTAACTCTTTCCAAGGCTCTCAGTATAAGTATCTATTGCTACTGTAGTCAGAACAGCTCTAAGAGAACACCTAACCCACAGTTTTATCACTTTGGAGACTAACAACCCACTGCAGCACCAATCAAATTCTGTCTAAATAACTCAATATGTTCTGGTTGTGGTATCAACTAACCTGCTCTAAAGTCACTGTCTGATGACTCACATCTCAGGAGTATTTTGATCTTTAAGTACAGTCCATACGTGCTCACGCATTCCTGTCAAATTACACAATTAGCTGAAGAGCAGATTCTTCTGCTTATATAAATAACAATCTAAAAATGATTCCTAATGTTTCACCTTGTTTGCTAAGCTAACAGCATTGAGCGCCTTCTCTGCAAACTTCTCACAGTCCCACTCCAAATAAACAGTGGCGAGGAGCCGCAAAGCCTTGGCCTATTGTAGGGAAATTAACATCACTTTAATTACAATTGTAATTCTAAATGACAGTCATGTTTGTACGAAAGTTTAGATTGTACTGTCTTACCAAAACTTCAGATCCAGGGCCATATTTCATATTCATTTTCCCGATATCATAGCTTTGACTGAAACGGAAACATTTCTCTTCGATTGCAACCTTTATCAACATTTTTCTTGGGAAACTGAACATTAGAATATTACCTCAACCAAAAAGCACTGTCTTCATACTTCCTCACATCGTAAGCATCTATTCCAAAGTTGTAGCACATTAGGGAGAGGTATGCAGTCTGTATTGAGAAAGTATAATCACAGTTAACATCCCCCACACATCCCATAACAATATGTAGTGTAAAAGTGAAAAATCAATATATAGTGTTGTTATAATAGCAACAGATGGCCTTTTTTCTTACATCCTTTGGTAGTCGCAGCAACATGTCTTTACAACGCTGAATGTAGGCCACAGCCTCTTTGTTATTGCCTTGAGTTATGGCCTGTAAAGGAGAACAGATCTGAACTTATAATTAAATGTCAGCAAACAATATAATACTCCCTATTAGCTGTCAGAAATTTACCCCTCTCATTGTTTCTCAGTTCACATTTTAGCTGTCTCACACTTCACACTGCAAGTCTGTCAGAATGGCACTTCCTAAGCTGCCAAATATCACAAGAACAAATATTCACATCGAAGGTGTCGAACATCACATGCGCCACAGCTCACCGATTCTGCTTGGTATGAGAGAATTCGAAGTAGATCCTTCTCCACATCCTCCTTGGATGAACTGATGTCAGCTGTGCCATTGCCTCTGGACATCAGTTGGCTATAGAGGATTTCAAGGCTCTGGGGATATTAGATTTTGAGTCATTTCTAAAAACATGGTATTTGTCTTTGCTTCAAACCTACACAGAATTAAGAGACTATCAGTATGAGTGTTATTTTCTTCTTCACCTTGACAGCAAGGCTTAAGTATTTATCTGCCATCTGGGGATTTTTGCAGTCCAGCCAGGTTCTCCCTGTTTTGCTGGCCATCTGTAAAGATTAGACACTGACAAACATGCCTTGTCCTCCAGAAACATTGGGCACTCACAGAGGCTGCCTTCAGTACTGCTTACCAGAATCTGCTTGCGAATGGTGCCCTCTGTTGGGTTCTCAGGCTCACAGCAGTACAACAGACTGCATGCAACATGACGCACTGTAAGCATAGTAAGATTATTTGAATGTGAGGAGAGAAGATCCCAAAATACTGCCACTGCAGTAAAGCATAGAAAAATGCACAGTGGAACACTATCAGTCTTGGACTGGCCTGCTCAGAGTCCAGACCTCAATATTATTAAAGTCAAAATGAGATCAAAGTGGGATCATCTTGACAGAGAACTGAAAAAAGGCAGCCAACTTCCAAAGAAGAGCTTTGAATCTCCTTCAAGAAGCCTGGAGAACTATTCCTTAAGACTACTTAAAGAAATTACAAGAAACCTTTAAAATTTACGATGGGTTGAACAATAAAGGTGCTCATACCAAATATTAACTTTGAAACTTGTTAGAATAGTACAGACTGTGTTTTTGTCTTATATATTTCCATGCACATTTGCATGTTTAAATGCATTTCTGTATCTATTTCGTATTTTCCTAGCAAAATACAAAAAATGAGGGGTGGAACAATACAAATACAAATTTACCTTGGGCTTTCTGAATTGTACTTATTGAGACACCCACATTCTTAGTAACTCCCCAGTTCCACAGCTTGATGGCACACTCCTCCAGCTGTAAACAAGACAACAAAAAAATAAAATTATGCCAGCTTCTTGCATATGAGTATTAACAATATTACATTAAATTGCAGTCTTTAAACTTCATGGAACCGTTGCAGCAGTCATATAACTTGTAGTAGGTCAGATTAATTCAGCTCTATTAAACAAGAATATTAGCGGTGTAAAAAATTTCTTCCATAACTATTTGTTAATTCTTCATTTTATTTTATTTTTTGTTTTTATTGTTATACTATAACTTTACATCACTACTGACTTGTGGCGTATAGTTAAACAAGCTGACATGTTTTTGTCTACCTGCGGATCTGGTATTTTGGGCATAGCCTCAAGTCCAGGGACTTCAGAGAAGAGCTTCTCTATCACTTCATCATAATCTGTTAGCTGCTTTTGCAGCAGGAGCTCAGTGAGACCTGTGTATTAAAAAAGTCAACAAAGACAGACGTTGACAGGATACAAACAGGGTAACAGAGGACACGTTGTCTTCTGAAGTGGAAAGTGACATCTGATTTTTCATGCAATAAGAATATCCGAATTTTCTACACTATAAAGAAAACCAGATACTGTTTGTGCAAGACAATAATGTGTGTGACATGGAGAGCACCCCACTTTCTTATTCTTTTGTATAAGTTAAAAATCTGTCTCAAAATCCAGACTACATTAATGTCCTTTCTCATTTCAAAAATAATTCAGATATTCTCTTGTGTCTTAATGTTAGGCTATTAGCACTGAAATATTAAGCCATTTATTAATGATTGTTCATCTAGGTAGAATATAATCTAAAATGAAATATGAGTCATACATCCCAAATCAGGTTAATTAGTTGTAATTTTTTTGAAGTATTCATTTACATATTAGCGTCAAGTTAGGGGGCTAGCTTGTTATAATAATGTAAAATATAACAATAATTCACTGTGGCTGGTGACCAAGATAACATGAGCAGTTTAGTGGATAACATGAACCCCAATTTTATGCCTCTAATCATTTGCATTATCAGGCATTTCACAGGCTGGACAAAATTTATAAAAAGTCTATAACACAGCAGTTTCTTTAAAAATTCTAAGACCCTGTTTGAAATACACATAAGGTCTTCAAGTACCCTTTTTACCCATTGAATAAAGAGAATTTACTCTCCATTAAAAACTGCTTTAAAAGTTTCAAATTGTTACCCAGGTGTAGATTTGTACATACAAATGTAGATGGCAGCCTGCTGGCTAACTTTTTCTTGCTACAGTCACAACAGCAGTAAGTTTTAATAATACAGCTTTTGGGATTTTCAGACTTTGCCTGTTTAGTTCCCTTTATCTTTTAGAAAAATAACTATTACTTCCATGGCCTGAGTAACATTTAGCTAATATACCAGAGGCACAAAACTGTTATTAGCTATTGTGCGTCCAGATAATAGAGGCAACCTAACAGTTAGTGAATTAGCTAGGTTGGAAGCTAAATTAACAACTACGCTACAGCTCCAGTTGGTAAAAGCACTTTAATGAATAAATAGGTGGGTCAAGCGAACGAGTCAGTTACTCACTTTTCACAGTTGAGGTAAGTTCCCCCATGTTTAACTTTTTGTGGAATAAAAATATCAGTCAGGCTAGGTGCTAGCAGCTAGCTCCTCACTGAAATGTTGGCATTTGATTGACAGCTATCAAAAATGCCCGCGAAAAAGAGAGCGAGGATATCAAAACAAGAGCAATATAAAAGAGCTATTACTCCAATAGAGGGAATTATTCTGCCTACCTTAAACTGTTCCTAATACTAGCTTGATAATAATTGCAGGTGTGACAAAAATCAAATACCATTAAACAAAGGGGTAAAGAGAGTTTCTGTTGGTTACTGTTTTATCCCCATCTTCTATAGAAAGTTATTTGCTAGAGAATTAGAAGGGGCAAGGTCCTACAAGACCCACAGTTCATCTCAAAACTTTGCAATGGGGAGATTGGGACTACCTTCTTTTAGAGATTATTGTTTTGTAGTAGTGTAGCCCATCATAAAATACACATGGAAAAACACTAAAAAGAAAATACCTCCCATTCCCATACAGCCAATTGTATCATATAACAATTTACAAGGTTATATAAATATTAGGTGAAACTGACTCTTAAGGTATATAAAAGTGTTATAAAAGAACATAAACTAGAGCGAGACATTTATATTATCAAATCCTTGAGTTGTGATTTTATTGTGTGCATATGATTCTGATTTCTATACAATATAATGAAAGAAGGAAAACTGCACAGTTTTGAAATGTTTAAAGTGAGTGGAAGTCACTATTTAATAGGACTGTTTAGAAAAGCATATAACTCAGAGGTTGGTAATAGGAATTTGAAAAGATCTTGTATTAAACACATAGCCCTGTGCAGAAGAAAGCAACCCCCTCCAGCAGCTAAATATCTTCTACGAAAAGTTAGTTAGCATAAAAGTTAGCATATTTTGGGTACATACTTACAGAATGGATGAGGAAGTACTTATGGGAGATCCCCAAGGTTGTAGGCTGGAAAAAACAATGGGCATTTATAAAATGGATATGATAACAGCATTTCTTAAGTATAAATGAGAACAATTTGTTTCATACTGAGAACATTTTGTCAACTATGTAGCACTCTATAGACCTGATTTTTTTATTTTATTTTATTTTGTTGCAAATTTGTAATTAATTTGAATTGATTACTAGAACGCTCCCTGTTTGTTGAAAATTATTTGTCTTTTTTTCCCTTATCTACCTTGGTCTATGTATGTGTTGTGTAGTGTTTTATGTATATGACTTATGTTTATGTAGTGTTTCAATTTAAAAATAATTAAAACAGAAATAAGAAACAGCAAGGGCTTTTGAGAGAAGGGTCATCTACTGGAGCACAAGATGATCCAGGCTATGCAGGGCTTTAGTTTTCTGGGAACATAAAATAAGGCAGTAAAGTCATATTAAATTTGATTGTTCAGTCATTTTAAGGTCAGCTCAGTGCAAAGCTGAATTGCTAGCAGTGTACAAAACAAAGTAAGACACGTGTTTGCTTACAGATAATGGAGTTCTGTAGAAAACTAAATGTTTTGACAGGGCGTGCTCTAAGTTTTAACTTTGCCAACACTAACTGATATTGATCTCATGTCGGCATCAATAGCTCTTAAATAAAGTCTATGGTTGATATAATACTCACAGGTTATCTGAGGTTTTCTGACAAAGTATTTTCTCATAACTCTCTTTGGTTCCCCTGCAATATTTACTCAGAGTTCAGCAATCTTTGTTGGCATTGTGGCCATAAAGGGGAAAAAAAAGTATAAGCCCTTATTTCTTGGTAAATCTAAGAAGCCTTGTAATGCTGGCTTAGCGCACTTGTTTACATTTATTGCCAAATGACATTTTCCAGTAATCACATGCTTGGAAAGTAGATTAAAATACCTGTACTTATAGTAACTAGTGTGGGAAATTAAGGGTTTATTATTTGTTGTAGATATAGACATCAGGATGACACAGAAAAAGAGAGCTCGCCAGGCAACAAATAAAAAGTAGTGAATTGGTATTTGGACTGTAAGTTGTAATGTTACCACAAAAGCACATCCATCTTTTTTATCAGTAATTCTAAATGCCTGAACAGAGACCTGTTCTGTTTTTCAGTGTACAGGTGTCTCTCCTTGTGGTTGTTAATAGACGGACACGCGACTGTAATATTATCTTGCCAAATCCTTCTGATATTATGGTTAGAAAACAATTTATCTTATGTGTAAAACCAAAAATCTAGTTGTAAGTCAAAGTACATAAAACTTTCTGGTTTCTTTCTGGCAACAGGTATCAGGAAAAGAGAGGGAATCAGAGCTAAGCAGAAAGAGGAGTTCGGGTAAGGCTTTTTCAATTTTCAAATTGGAATATGATTCTGTTTCAAATCACAAAAAAAATTAATAATAGAATTAAAAAGACTCCCATATTTACTGCCATTTACAGGTGTAAAGAACAAAGTGCCTCTCTGACAGATTCATCATTTTCCCAAATAAAACTTCCACCCTTATTGATACCTTTTTGATACTCAAAGGTACTAAGGTAGGCAAAAGCACTATGACATTATGAAAGTCTGACATCTCACTTAGATATTTTACTCTCTTCATTGAAGTAAATGTTTTCTCTCTAAAAGCTGAAATATTCCCATTTTTATATGTATGCACGCAATTCAAATCTAAGAAAAGATGAAGGCCTAAGTTTCCATATGTCTCTGTTAGGGGAGTATATTGTATTTAGCTCAAGAAGTTACTACAGGAATACTAAGAAATCACAACATGACTGTAAAACCATCTGCAAAATATTGTATAGGACCGCTCTTATGCTGCCAGAACACTTCTGACCCATTGGAGTGTGAACAAGGGAACTGTGGGGGCGTCCTGTAGTGGCTGGCAATGGGAAATTGGATCCTGTGTGTTGCAGGGTGGGGTCTGTGTGGATCAGGGTTATTACAGCTTATCCCAGGGATGCTTGATTATGAGCTGGAGAGTTTGAAGGCCAGGTGAACATATTTAGCTGCTGGAGGGGGTTGCTTTCTTTTCCATTGGGTTATGTGTTTAATGCAAGATTGTTTAGGTGTGCAAAGGTTGTTAAGTATGAAACAAGAGGACAACAAGGAAGATTCATGCATGCACTGAAGAAGGATATGCAGAGGGTGACATAAGAGCATGGTAGGGATAGGGTGAGACTAAGGGAGATTATCAGCTGTGGTGACTTCTTAAGGGAGCAGAAAACAGAGGAATAATAATACTTTCTGTTAAAAGGTGATGCTTAGTTTCTACAGTTATCTAACTAACTTGCCTTACTAATTCCAAATAGCATGGATCAGTCACTAGAAATTCATGCTGTAAACATTTGATACCCAAGTTTCTAAAGATATGTCAGGATTTATTCTAGATGTCTTGATAAAATAATGCAAAAGACATCTAGGACAAAGGCACCCATAGAGCCCAACTCCACCCAACGACGTGATCTTAAACTTGATTTGATTTGTCCTTGTTATATGTAAAACTTCACTCTCACATTGAGTTGACCAGACATTCAGCAACTATTTCTCCATCTCTTTGTTTTTCCATTAGTGATCTGTAGCCTGGGTGACTCAACAGCAATATGAGGTCATTTGACTCAACACCACCTTAGACATGGGTCTGGAGAATATCTCGACAGTTTGATTTTTGAGCTTTGATTTCTTGCTTTCTTACAAGCACTGATTTCTTTTTGCCTGTCTAAATTTCTGGACTAGAGACTTCTAACACAATAACTGACATATTACCGAGAAAACCTCTGCCAAAGCTTCAACTATGTTGCTTTGATTCTTGAGTAAATCTCCTTTTGAGAACTCAGGGGCTGAGGAAAGCCACTTTTTAAACCAGCAGCATGGAATACATTAGCACAAAAGGTGCTTCCCTCATCTTGGAAGGGCAAATGTTCAGAAGAAAGAAAATAGTGTTCATTTGGTGTGTGAATTCAACAAAACCGCTTAATCTGTTGTATCAATATATTTATTAAACCATTTTTGTTTCCTATTAAGAGAAACAAATATTGCTATAGATGTAGACTTTCCCAGTAATGTCATTTTTGCTATTTTACAATAGGCTCACCTTCTCTCAAGTGCCGCTTTTCCCAATCAACACTAGATGGAGCTAAATGACATCGGTGAGACACAAATGCATTGATCCTAATACAGTAACACAGTTTCCAAAATGCTCTGACTTCTGCAAACTTCTGTCCAGGACTTAAAAATTACAAATTTATAGAACTGAATTTATGCAAGTATTAGTTTTGTTAACATAGTGGAACACACTATCTGGCCACTTCATTAGGTTCTACTTCGGATTACACAAATATCTAATGGGCCATTTATATGGCAGTAACTTAAAGCATTTAGGTAACCTGTGTAAATGAGAATCAGGTAACTATGATTATTAAATCAAGTAACTACTCATTAGAATCAAGGTATACAGACAAGCATCTCTGAATTCACAACATATCCAGCCTTGAAGAAAATGTAACAATGTAAGAACTGCTAAGAACAGGAGCCTGAGGATACTATTCACAGAGGCTCACCAAAATTGGAGAAGACTGGAAAAAGTTGCCTGGTCTGATGAGTCCTGATTTCAGCTGAGCGATTCAGATGGTAGGGCCAGAATTTCATATTAACATGAACGCATAGATCCTTCCTGGCTTATATCAAAAGCTGGTGGTGGTATACTGGTGTGGGCCATCTCTTTATAACCACCCATCCTGTGATGGCTACTTCCAGCTGACAACACTCAATTTTACAATGTTCCTATTATCACAGACTGGTTTCTTGAACATGACAATTAGTTCACTCAGATGGCCTTCACAGTCACCAGATCACAATCCAATAGAGCACCTTTGAAATGTGGTGGATTGGGATATTGCGTCATGCATGTGCAACTTACAAATCTGCTATCATGTCAATATGAACCAAGAGGAATATTCCCAGCACCTTGCAGAATGAAGTTTTTTTATCGAGTTATAATTCTAATTTTGCCTTCACTCCCTCACTCCCGCTTTGGCACTACTTGCATTCATGTCAGAGTACAGTCACTTGACAGAGAGTGCAGTCAGACGCTGTCTACTACTCTCCTCAGAAAGGACATTTCTTCTGGTTCATTTACCCAAGACGAACAAAAGGAAGACTGCATGCGGTGTGTGTACAACCAGTTAGTCCCCCACAGTCTGTTTGAGCACCAACTTCCAAAATAAATCATTTTAAACCCCTCTCAGCTTCTAACTTCCAGCAATTGTTCATCAGGAGACTTATCTGTTGCGCTGTTAGCCCAAAGGGAACGTCTCCCTTTTTGAAAGCTCAAATAGGGAAACAAACTAAGAAAAATACAATTCCAATTTTATACACTTTACAAGCTATTGCTCTCTTACAATGCATGACCAATAGTTTATCATCTAATAATAAAATGCTCAATCCTTGCTTCCCAAATTTCCCAAATCGAAATTCCCGCAGTCATAATCTAAAAATTAGTAGAAATAAATCAGTGCAGCCTTCAATATGATGTTTCCTTTTCGAATGTAACTTGTCTATAACTTCTCTTTCTTTGGCTGATAGTGACTTAAAGTACTGATAGTGGGCAGGAAATTGCTGAATTCTTTAGTTGTGACAGTGTGGTCTCAAACTCCCAGATAACATAAGGATAACCAGCATTGGAATGGCCAAGTTTCCCATGTTCTCATGTGCCACATCACAGTTCTCCTGCTATAGGTCGGAAAATAGGTTTACATTACATTTCAATTTGCCTTGTGTATCACCTTTAGCACACAACACTACTTCTGATCCAGTCCCCAAAATGGTAGCTGTGGATTCCTGTTGTGGGCGGAAAGGTGAGGGCAGGATGTTCTTATTTACAATGCCTGCTAGTATGACCTGCAACAGCAAAGTGATTGTTGCTGTGATAAAAAGAAAACAGTCTGCGGCATATCCACACACTGCAGAGTACGGCAGGACAAAAGAAGATTATTTACATTGATATAAAAAGAAGTGCATCCTGTTTCTGACGTTAAAAATAAATCCAACAAATGTTTATTCTGCAAACTTGGGCAGATAGATTCAAGCCGATATCACAGTGATTGTTTGCACCGCATTGTTTTTTTTCCCTCTCCAGTCAAGATAAATGCAATTACCTTTAACCTCAGGTACACAGGTTGATTTTTATCAGTGTCGCACACAAAGGTCAGTTAAGTAAATAAATACATAGCGTGCTAATTTATTTTATAATTAAAAATTGTAAAATATGTGATGAATCGAAGTTAACAAGAGCTTTAACTAAAGCAGACTGCTTTTAATCAACGACTTTCGGGCACAACAGCTTTTCAGTTATGGCAGTTGGGATGTGGAAATTCCTTAACACTAAGAGAGTACAGCGTGATAGTGGATAAAAAGTCAAAGATAAGAGTCTTCGTGCACCAAAAGATTTTATTTCAGAAATAAAGTGAGACGGTTTTTGCTTCTGAATTGCATCTGCTCCCTCCTAATAGGTGATTGAAGAACTCCCTTTAAAGGTTTGCGAATTTAATTTGAAAACATACTTATTAAGACTCTAAGGTAGCTCATTGAATAGCTTCTTCTCATCTCTAGTGTCAAAGGGAGCTTCTGCCAGGTATGAAAAACTGAGTAGGGTTTGCTAAATTTCATTTCATTTCTTTATTTATTTCACACATGGTTCAACAGTGTTTCGTTGATAAGATACGTGCAATGACTGCGTTTCTGTTGCATCATTTTATTTCCCTGCACAGTTATAGTGAGAATAACTCAGAACAATGACTTACTGTTCCCCCTCAGTAGCTAAAATTAAGAAGTCGCCCCCTCCTCCCCTCACCTACCTACCCCTCCTCAACAAAAGTGACGTCGCGTCCTCCGTCTGTGTGTGGTTCCATAAAACGTGTCACGTCTGGACGGCACTGTAAGTGTTGCACAGAGGCGATAGGGAGGAGATACATTGGGTACAAGGCGCAGGAGCTCATTGATCTCGTTCGTGAGTCCAAACACAGCAACAGAGCTGAAGTACTTTTCACTTCAACTTTTTTATTTTACAGCCGATTCAATTTCCTTCATTTAACTTTTTTTTTTCCCTTACTACTTTTGCACCTGCCCAGAGGATAGCGGTGCATCCGACCCGCCTCCTCAGTGCGCCGGTGCCGGGAGTTGGACTGCCGAGCAGCGCAGGAGAGCTCCCCCGCGAATCGCGTGCAGGGATATGGGAAAATTACTGCTGCTTTGTCCTTGCGCACCTGAACCTTTTGGGGATTCATAAAAGGCGTTTTAAAGGCCAATTAAGACTCGCAGTCAGCCGGAATTTAAAGGCACAAACAGGGACTTGATTGCGTTTATTTTTAACACAAGGTTTGCACTTTGGAGAAGTTCGCAGGATGGCCCCACCTGACTGCTTCAACCAGGTCGCTGTCATCTTGTGTTTTTTATCTCTAACATTAGGTGAGTCATTCATGTTTATATACACCAGATATTTACGAGTGAAAGAACAGACTTTCTGACTGTTAATTCCTTTCAGTGAATGAAAGACTGATTGCATAATATTTAAAAACACGATTTATATACAGCTGCCAATTTTTACAATAACTATTTTTAGCATTATTTTTCTTTTTTTATAGTAATTTATTTCTCGGGGGTTTAATTGACCTGCAACCAAGAGCTGATTTTGTTGGCGGGTTATTCTTTGATCCCAGCTGCAGTGTAAAATTATTATTGTGTAAGGATATGACCGCAGATTATTTGCACATTTTCGAAGATCATGCGGCAACAGAAAAAATCATCATTCTGCTATTGAGTTTGCAATTTCCACACAAGCCCCTAGAGGTCGTCTGTCCCTATTATCATTGGGAGATTATTAGTAAAATGCGTTGATTCATAACAGGCGATTAGTCGGGCTGTATATTTTAGTATGACTGGATTTACTGATATGAGTTTTGAATGGTCTATTTTTGTGTGCTTTCTTAGATACTTTGAATATTTTGCATGTTAGTACTTTGTTATAAATTATGAAAGGAAAAGTTCCTGCAATTGTTATGCGTGCATGGACAGGATTAAACATTTTGCCATGTTTTATCTGACAGCCCAGCCAACTCCATTGTCTAGTGTCACTCCACAAAACCTGAGTAAATCTGGGATGTTCCTTCACCTTGTGCCAGGTCCAGTGTGTCACAGAGATACAAACTAAGGCTTCCTCACCACTTCAAAATAAACAGCCCATCCAAACAAAGGAAATACTGTTCACATTCAACCTCTTTTACTGAACACACACACACACATACACACACACACACACACACACACTGTGTTTTTGAGTAGGTTTCCTTCACTGTCCACTCACAAAGCGTGGGAAAGACGCAAAGAGGAGGAAGCGGATGTAGGGACAAGAGAGGCAGCCTGGAATTGTTCTGGCTAGTAAAGGTCACGGAAATGTGACACGCTACCTGAGCAAAGATTTCTTCCCGGAGCTCCTTGTGCTCACGTTCAACTATGTCAAACTTCATCCACAAGACAATAGCGAGGAGGAAAGGGGCTATTGTTTCAGTACAGGAGCCACTGACTGGTAGAGACATTAGTTACTGATGGTCGTCAAGGTGTCTCTGTTTATTCAGAGATGTGTAGGATGTTTTTTTCTGGTGAACAGCTGTGAGAATGTCACAGTGTCATCGTTAACTAAGCAAAGTTACAAATCATGAAGTGATGCGCAAGCATTTGACTGGGGTGTATTTTATTATTACACAACATTCACCTATAGCCCAGTAATTTTAAAGATGGCTTAGAGTGAAAATGAAAAAAACTATATTTCCTGCTGGCCTATTTGCTGATTTCTTAATTTTTGACTTGCAGCTGCTTCTTATTCGAAATGAGCACAGGTTACATATGTTCCTTCTGACCTTTTGACACCAATTTAACTGAAGCGTAACAGCTCACACAAATGTCAGCAAGATAACCTTTTTTTAGTGGACCCTTCTGGATGTCACTTGAGATGTGATGCGTGCAGGAATATTCATACAATGGAGTTTGCCTGTAAATATAATGATATATATTTAATTAAAATGATCACTTGTGTTGGACTGATTCTTTTATTCTGGGTTCTGAGTTACATTTAGTCAGATGACACCCCCGAGTTTAGGAAAGAAAATTGCCATGAAATTTATAACTGACACAAGCAATGTCTAAGGAGATGAGTGAAATGGAAAGTGAAAGCTGTCCTTTTATTGTTACTCATCATATACAAGACTTTCTTTGTCAGTTCTTTCTTTCCCTGCAGTGTAGACAGTCCTGCGATGAGAGGGGTTGATGTTGTGTCTAATTTGTACCAGAGTATTTTTTTCTTTCCTGCTTGGACGCTTGAGGACTGTAAAATGGGAGTGATGAGAGGTCAGCCAAGTGCAGTGGGGGCTCATTGCTCACTGGCAGTACATCTGGGTCCATGCAGGCAGTACAAGAAAAACACATCCTCACACACACACACACTCACCTGGAGTGGAAGATTTACCAGTAGAGCAGAAAACGTCATTCCCCTACACTGGGATATTCAGCTTTACAAATTGAACTGTGTTGCTTTTCTGGATTATTCCAGCATCTGTTCCATGCTAGACCTATCCACCTCGAACCAGCAATATATTTTCTTTGAATCCTGCATGGGATTTCAATTTCAAGGAGCTTCTGTCTGCCTCTTAGTCTTAATCATACATTATGGAACAGGAATCCTCTGGGTTTACTATTTAGGAGTCTCATGCAGGAGAACCCCCTTTGTTGGCTCTACACAGCTTTATATAACCTAGAGTGGCCACCCATCACGGCCAGATGTTCCTTTATTTTGTTTTGTTTTGGGGTTTTTGGGTTTTTTTTAGAGGAGTCTGGGGCATTTTGTCTCCAAACCTTTAAAGGCTTATACACGCCTAATAAAAAAGGCTCTCTCTGTAACTGTTGTCTTAACCTTGCAGTTGGCAAAGTGTAGGGTTTTTGCAGGGCTCTGCATGTGAGAATGTTCCAGGACACAAGTAGCACAGCCAGAGCACTGTTAGCTGGTTCTTATTATGGCAGGTGGTCAAGTCTTGTCAAAGGTTTGATAAAGTTTGTCTTGAATATTTTGTCAACCTAACTTGCAGTGAACTGTCACGGACACTTTTGCAGCAGGACAGCACCGTGACCCCGAGAAGGTGCGACGTTTAGATGACAGAGTAGTATCATATACCAGTTAAAGTACTTTTAAGATATCATTTAGAGAAAATGTGAAAATAATTTAGCGTTTAGTGGGTTTGTTTACATAAACTACCAGTGCGCTATTATGAAATCTCATCGGAGAGACTGTTCACTATTGTTTCAGTCCATCGTCAAGGTCACAGTACAGCAAAGCTGACTCATTTACTCCGTAATTCTCACTTCTCCCCCCATCTAACTTTGTGACAACAGAAGAGCGAAGGATAAAGAGGTAATGATACGCAAAGGAATCATTGTGCCCTATTCCCAAAAATGATTTTCTCCCTCGACTCTCAAGACATTCGTGCCGTCTGATGACGGGACGGGAAGTACAGGGAGGTGAAGTGTGCCCTCTGCAAAAGAGAAGGGAATTCCGCACATTATTCCTCGCGCTTTAAGGGCTGTGACTTGGAGTTTCCTTTTCGGTTCAGTGACAGTACAGTCATCTGATACAGTAATTTTTTTATTGTTATTACACAACATCACCAGTGAGCTACTGGCAGCATGCTGGTGGCATTTATATCACTTGTCTATTTAGCTTTATGTATTTTATTTTTTAATTTGTAGTTCTGTAGTGTTTTAAAGTGCAGAAGTCACTGAATTTTTTTAGGAGTTGTGCTCAAAGTATCTTTTTAAACACCAAGAGTTTATGCTTTCTCTCATGTCAGGAACATAACTAACAAGTATTATTCAAGATCCTTTGACAAAATATAGCTAAGCAGAGCATACATAGGCCATCGTTTTCCATTGCAATGCTGAAAACCTGAATCATTTAGTCTCGGTCATTGTTTGGCCGTTCTTTCAGACTAAATATTTAATTATTTTCTTGACCACAGACATTTCTATTGAAAAAAATCCTGAAATCCATGCTGTTCAAAATTTTTGTCTGTATTTCCTGACCATTTGTGTTTTCCAAACACAGTGTCCTGTGCCATTTCCTTCAATCAATGCCAAGCGAGGACAAAGACACACAAATGTGATCCTGGTCTAATCTTAGCTAACCTGGCTCTGTGTCAGCAACCAGCTTGATGCTGTGTGAGTCAATCGAGATCATGCAAGTGAAAAAACTGAAGCAGAAGTCAGTTGGCCTCTCGCACCCTCCCTGACTCCCTCTCTGTTTGTTCCATGCCTGTCCTCTTTGTAATGGCTTTTAATGAGAACCAGCTTCGGGGCTCTTTGAACCAACTCAATATGCACAATTTCTGGCATTTTTCAGGCGATCTCCTGAAGGAATGCAGGGCACAGCTGTTGCAGGGGGTTAGGGTTGTCGGGATGCTAGCTGAGGTCAGTTCTGGGCAGGTGGGAGTTTTGAGGATGGGTGTGTAGACAAGACAATGTTTTTTTCCTCTCTTCTCTTGTCTTTTTTTAATGGGCTGCTGGGGGGCCCTGCTGGTTCACCCATCTGTAGTGCATTACTGAAGAGAAGGGCATAAAAAATGTGCTAGTTTTAAAAGATAAGCGTTCTGCCCGTGCAATTCAAGGTCAAGATGACGATTCTGGATATGTTGTGGGACTTAAGCATTTATGCATGGGATGTATTTGTAACCGATTCAAAGATTGAAGAAGTTGAAAATGCCATAATTAGTCTCAGTGGACTCTTTTAATCTGGACGGAGCGTTTTCATTGGGGTAAAACGTCTCATTACTCATCCAAGTCTTCAGTCTCTGCCCTGATTTAGACTTTTGCGGTGAACCTTTGTAGAGCCTGCGATCCAATCTACGCAAGTGGCCGATGTTTCTGGCGTTTATGCTTGCAGAGGTGCATATGTGTTAATTATTATGTGGTTGCGTCCTGACTTTTTATATGCATGCCAGCTGATAGAAACAAAATGTTGACTCTTTGTTGTGGTCATTTTTGGGGGGTGGCAAGCATATTTGTCCCCCAGGTTTTTCCGCTTCTTTGGAAATTCCCTCAGATTCTTTCAAATAGGTTTAGCAATCTCCTTCCAGGAATTTTCTGAGATTTTAAGTCCTCGTCTTAAGGCAACGATTGTTATTCACTCACTGATCTCTTTTTTTTTTTAATAACTGGAAAGGCACAGGAGGACTCACAATAGTTGTAGCCTGCATTGACTCAATGTGTAGTTACATTTCTTCGCAGGTTATGCATAACAACAGTGCAGTATGTACAGTATAGTTGCATAATGACCGAAACTGGCACTATTGCCTAACAATAGCCCAGAAGCTCAGTTTCGTTATTGTTCATTGTCATGACCCCTGAACAATGGAGCACTTTTCACAGAAAGTTGGGAAATAGCTCCACAGCATTATAAGCCTGTGAAAGATGGCAGCGGTTGTTCTTCTCTCCTGGATCACCTCTGACAAATGTCCAGGTGCAATAATTGCAATTACTCAGGGAATTCCCTGAGTACAGTGGGGATAGTACTTCCTCTGTGTTGCAGAGTCCTGAAAGTCATGAACTTGTCGCATAGTGGTGCTAATTTTGGATATTTTGAAACTGGAAGAAACCTGTTGTCAGCTGAGACTGAAGAAGTCAGTTGACTGAGTAATGAAACATTTCTCCCACTGAAAACGCTGCATCTAGATGAACTGAGTCAACTTTATGGGATTTTCTTACCTGAATTCATGAGCATGTGTCAAGGCAGTAATAAGTATGGCTAAAAGAACATGATACATAGTGGGTTTGTTTATATTTGTTTTATTTGTCGTTGATAGATTACATTGAGATTGATGGTATTCTTGTTTCCAGAACATCGAGGCATAAAACATGCAAAGTAGAATGCACTTAAGAAATTTGTCTGGCAGCTACAAATAAAAGCCATACAATTATGAACTGTAGGAACTGCAGCTTATGTGGTTGTTTATTGAGGCCAGGGCTCTTGATTTGTGTTCACATGCAGCCAAAAGTGTGTGGTTTTACGACATGAAAGAGTGCAAGCCACAACCCTTCCCCTCTGCTTAACCTTGGACAATAAAACAATGATGTTATAACATTTTGTGAGGAAGTGAATATTGAGTCCCCCTGCCAACACTGGCGGCGTCAGCTCATTCTTGCCACAACAGCTGTTCTGAATAATAGACAAATACTAGGAGAACGTGTGCGAGTGATTGTTTTTCTGTAATTCTGTGTGTAAATGCAGGTTTCCAGGTGTGTGGATAATACAGAAAATAGGCCATTATTGCCCCTTTAGCCAGTATCTGCATTAAACACATAAAACAACATTATCCTTAACAACAGATCAAGGGTAAACTTAATATACTTGTTTTGTGTCCACAGTGACAGGCTGTTTAGGGATCTCAGTGAAAAGAAGGAAACAACATCTGGGACTGGGACTCTTTCTGGACAGCAGGCAGAATTACACTGTTTCCTATGTTAACTGTTGTTAGAGAGACCTCTCAACAGATTCTGCTGGCTCCACACGAGATAATGGCCACCTCTGAATCAAACATCTCCACCCTCTTGATGTTATAAGCACAGCATTCAGAGTAAAAGGTCACTAGTAAATGAACAAAAAGAGTATTTGGTTCCTGCTAAATCGGACTGTGTTGACCTTTTTGGCATCGTGGCACAGCTGCTCCACGTATAATCCTCTTCCTCCCTTTATTCTATCTTTGATCACCTAAGACCCCGATCCATTCAATGATCTGCTCTCCAGCTCCAAAAAGTCCCCACAGTGTGCTCTCAGTGGACAATCACTTACACAAGAGGCAGGAGTAGAACTGGACAAAGTGAACCCACGCGCACAGCATTAAAGGCACATTACACAGCAGTTGTGCCATGGGGATTTCCAGCTGTGCTTTTCATTCTGCTTAGCATAACAATGATGAAGACATACCATTGAAGAGTTGGTGTAAATGTCTGTGTGTGTGTGTTTTGCAGGACACTTGGAGAGCGCAAACTTGCTTAGGAGTCATCCCTCCGGCGATCCAATTGTTCTTCATAAAGGCAATTTGTTAAACCTCACATGCAGGTATGCAGTTGAAAGCACCTAATTTTGTTGGTTTCACTTGAAATTGAATCAAACAATTATGATGGTGGTGTATAACTCTTCTTAACCACTTTGCATTACAGTACAACTTCATTTACTTTACCTTTGCTCTTCTAATTGCTGGACTTCAGACTCTGCGCTCATTATATGGCAGAAATTTTAAGGGAGAATTAGCAGGACGTCCCTGGTTCTGTGGACTCTTACTAGCTACAAAGAAGCTGGGACAGTCCCTGACCGGAAGCAGCGATGGTGGTCCACGTTTATCAGTCTTCTTCCACTTCCTTTATGGAATTTAGGACCCAAGTGCATTCACATTTCTTAAGAATTTAGGGTATTGCATCATTTTTTAGGCCTCCAAAGAATGCTTAGGAACTCATGTTGGTTTAATGTAATGCTTCCTTACAAGGCCACATTGTAAGAAGCCTGATGCGTAAAGCACTGTCTTGTTTTTTGGAAGTGGATGAGAACTGGAGGTTCTGCTTGACCCAAAATTCTGCAGGCAAAGGGAGAGGAATGTGAGAAATGCTAGATGTTCCTCTGGGATCTCTTTAATGAGCATTTTAAACTGAATTCTGTGTGGAAAGAATGTGTTAGTTAAGCACATCATTGAAGAGAAACATGTTCCCATGTGAAAGTTCAAACTTTTGGATGACTCAAGATTAACTTGAAATAAACTTAAAATGGAAACGAAGCCCAAAAGTCCCCAGGGATAAGCTACTAAATTTAGTAGCTTTTGTGGTCACTGCCAGAGGTGACACCTTCTCTAAAAATAGATCCACTTTTAATAGAAATAATGCTTTGTTTTTTCTAATGCTATTTGCCTCGCCCAAGATCTAATATCATTTAACATTCTCTCTCATTTTCAATAATGTCAGAGGTCACGGTGTCTTCAGCTGGACACTTGCCCAGCGGTCGATCGCATCGCAGGGAGTGAAGGTGGAGAAGTGTGATTCAAGACCTCATCGTCAGTCTCACTGCAGCAGACTGATAGTCACACACCTGATTGCCAATGACACAGGGACTTACACCTGTAAATACACCAAGGATGGTTCATACCAAATCAAATCCACCTATGTGTATGTCAAAGGTGAGAGCTAGAAGCTGTTTTGGATGTATAATGCTCAAATTATGCAGTTCATAATTTAAGAAATTGTCCAGTGTTAGAAAAACTGAACTCTAAAACTGAAAATAGTTCTTACATTTTGAACCAAATGGTTTTTTCATTCAGAGATTTAAAATGCACGGAAGATTTGTGTTTAAAAAAAGATTTCAAAGGATGATTGTTATCTCCTGATGGCAGCTGCAGGATTTAATGTTGAACTGATCTCACAGACGCTGATATTTACAGTATTGAAATGACAAAGAACAGTGTGGTATTTCCTGCAAGACATAAGACACAAGACACATCCTTTATAGAAGGAAAAAGGAGTGAGTTAGGCAGCAGGATGTAAAGGACCATGATGTTCAGGGTGTACCTTCCTTTTTCACTATGTCAGCTCCAATAGCCTTTTTTTTTTAAACGGCATGGGAAGAATGTGCAAAAAAAACAAAGAAAGCAAGCAAGACCTGCTTACTAAAATTTGTAGTTGTATGCATTACATATAAATGTAGAGGCAGTTATTGCTACCTTTTTTCAACTGGAATTCCGGCTGAGGTGCCACAGGTCTCCATCTGAGAGAAAAAAAAATAGAGAAAGGAAGTGGTTTCTGTGGTGCCGTGGTTTCTCCTGGAGGTGAGAGGATAAGCTAATTGCTCGGGAAACCCTGGTCATTGACCATTTCCTGCTTCAGCTACTGTTTTCCTTGTAACGTTTCCCTAAACCTCACATGGCACCACATACACTTATATAACTGGAGATTGTACTGGGCAGCAGAGAGTAAATTCCAATATCAGCCAATGTGACCAAAGTGGTTTTATATTTTGAAAAATGTTGGTATAAAGTTGCTTAATATTGGTCTACAACTTGGCTAACTATTATAAATATAAAAGTAGCTTTAATTCTTCTTGTGCTTTTTAAATGACTTCCACAGTTTACCTGCTGTGTCCTATTTCAAAAATCCTCAGCTGTTTATTTTTTTTTTTAACTTTTTCACACCACTAATGTTCGACCTTCCTTCAATCACAGACTATTTATGTAGCCACAGCGTTCCCACAGACTGACTGCCCTTATATGGCCAGAATTAACTAATCTGAGATTTGATCTCTTTTCTGGATCTCTGTTGAATACCCTGACATGCTCTTTTTCACTTGGTAAACCTCCTTTTCCTAGTGGGTCAAAGGTTCTGGAGCCTGTCTCAGCAGACGTGAGGGGTGGGGTACACCCTGGTTATGTTGCAAGTGAATCGCAGTGACAGAGAGCCAGGGACTGTGGGAGAAAACACATGCACTTCTAAAACCACATAGGCAGAAGGTCAAAATATGCACAAACCACACTGGAGGATCACAGCCAGCTGGCAGCTATGAACCCATTATCCTCCTGCTGTGATGCAACAATGCTAACCACTGCACTTTTAAATTAAGTTGGCTTATTTTACCAGAATAGGAATAATTTTACTAGAAAACATGGTTTCCCCAAAAAACAACTTGTGATGGGCCACATTTGATTTGAAATGGTGTTTCTGCCTGACTTGTGTTTAAGATGTTGAATTCCTTTTTTTCAGATCCCGACCAGCCATTTGTGGAGCCTGCTAGAAGTCATATTCTGGGCATCTACAGGCATGAGACCAGCCTTGTTGTCCCGTGTCGGACATCCTCACCTGATACTGATGTCACACTGACAGGGGTAGGATCTTAAGCACCATCACGCTTTTATATATCATAGTACTGCATATTATAGTAAAACACAGTATTCCATAGACACTGCTTAACATGAACTTCCAGGAAACTCACACAGCACGCCCCCTGAGAGAACAAGATTACTATTAATACCACAGCAGGGTATCCTTACCTTCTTTGAAAAAAATGTCCTTCCACTCTGTGCATAGGGCATCACAGTGGTTCTCACACCCTCTGTGTGTTAAATCATTCTAGCACACAGAAGCAGACCGGGGACAGTGGCTTAGCTATGGGAAGCTCAGGGGCGGCAAAGCGAGTCATCCTGTCTGCTTCCTCTAAGAGCAGGAAGGTGTTCCAAGAGTGCTTTTCTCAGAATAGATCCTCAGGCTAAATTTAGTCTCTCTGCTCTTACAAACATCAGGAAACAGCAGAAAAGTTGTGTCCAGTCTTAGAAAACAACAGGTAACAGCATAAGACTGTTTGATCCACTGTAGCCAGGTGTTGAGTACTCCCTTGTTTTCCAACGCACTTATCTATACAACTTAAGACCCTGTTAGTACTTGATGAAGTGCCTTTGTGGCCTTTTTGTGCCTTTTTGTGCCTTTTTGTTTCATTGTTTGCGATTAATATATGACTATATGTGTCATAGTGCCAACTGTGCATAATCACTTCTGACTCTAATGCCACAGATAGTACTGGTGTGACCTTCCTGTTATTAATAAATGCATGACACTCCTCCTTCCTGTTCACCTTCCTTCCTTCCTTCTCTTCCATTGCCTCCAGTCCCAGTCCTTCTTCTGACATGAGAACAAACAGCAGCAGGCAAGGACATCCTTTTCCAAATGTTATTTCCCTAATTGCATAAATTAATGCAGCAGTCACATTCACAGTGCGTGTTACTGGGAATACTGGTTAAGACGGCAGGATACATGACTGACAGTTCACTGCACTGTTACCTGTGCTATTAAGCAGGTGCAAAACATCACACAGACTTTGTACCCTGGAGCTCTCATTAACACTGCTTAATGTCATATCTGATTGCACTGGACATTTACGTTCTTCTACATTCATCTCCTTCTGGTAATGTCTAGAAAAGTTCAGGGCTGTCATGCATGTGTTATAAAACAGCTTAACAGATGTGTCCCCAGCTGAGCCCGGTGGAGCATGAGTTACGTGTTAAATGAAGTCGTGCAGCTTCCTCTTCAGTCTGTCTGGCTCAGTGACCTATAGTTGGCATCACAAGTGTCATCAAATGTATTAGTTTTGCCTTTTTCATTACAGGCGCCACGTTTAGCTGAGAAGGTTACAAAAGAAATGGAGTGGGATCCAATGGTTGGGTTCAGGATCCCCTACGGTGCCTCCGATTCATACAACATTCTGACATGTCATGCCAAAGTCAACGGTCAAGTGTTCAAGTCAGAGTACTTTATTACGAGACTGAGTGAGTCTGTTGTTTTCCTGGTGACATGACTTTTAATTGTTTTTAACTGTCCGATTGTTTAAGGTTTCATAACATTTCATTATGTTTGTTCCAATTTTACAGCTGATGTTCTTAACAATGTGAGGATCACTCCAGATAACTACCGTGTTAAAATTTTGACTGGAGACACCCTCATCCTCAACTGTAGTGGGGAGACCACCTATAATGGAAGAATCAACTTCACCTGGACTTTTCCAAAGAAGAACGTAAGTTAATGGTTTATCATTGACTTTACAATATTATGGAACAGTCTGCATAAGTAGCACTGGCATTTAAGGTGCTTTCTTTGTCTTCAGGAAAATCGGCATACTACAATCAAGTCCCCACTCAGACCTTCTAAGGTCCTTGTAATGAGTAAAACTTTAGTGTTGCCAAACATTACCATGGAGGATAAGGGAATCTATCATTGCAAAGCTGAGCTGAATCCCAGAGTAAATGATACTGCCACGGCAAAAGTTGTTGTCTATGGTGAGAATGCTTTTAATGCTTTATTATTACAAGTGAAATTAAAAGAATTTTAGCCTGTAAATTATTGTAACATTGGGGCAATCCTGTAAAGTAATGATGATAACCTTATTTAATCTATACTCTTTGGTTCCAGAGCATCCATTTCTTAACATTTCCTCTAAGAATGGACAGCATAGAACAGTCACTGAAGGTGTAAGGAAGATTGTGTTTGAACCCAGGGTCATCGCTTTGCCACCACCAGACATGATAGCATGGTAGGCAATGGTTTAGAGCCACTATAAATAAACCTTTTGTTATGAGCGTTGGGCACCTCTATTATTGCTTATGCACAATAAACAAACTTTTATGTACCTCTAATATTCAGGTACAAGGATGGGGTTCCTATCCAGAAGAATTCCACTTGCTACAAGATGTCTGATTTCAGCTTGGCCATCACTGATGTGCAGGAGAAGAATTCTGGCGTGTTCACCATAAGCCTGGGCAACAGAGCGAAGGGGCTGTACAGGAATCTCAGCTACGTTCTGGAAGTCACAGGTAAGCCATTACCACAAACCTGATAATCTTCACTGATGCTGACGAAATGAGGCAGCGCCTTGGCTGTGGACCGAGGCTGCCCACAGCACGTCTGCTGCTGCTGCTCTCAGTCTAGATCACTGGACGGCAGGTAGCAGCTCTAGTATGAGAGGAATTTGGGGGCTTGTTGATTCCAGGGCTGGATTGACGTAGCAGGAGCAGCTGTTGTTGATTATTGGGGCTCTTTGAAAGGGGCTTGGCAGAGTGTGTAAAAGGCCCGAGTTCTATTCTGCACACGGGCTCCAGCTGCCCCAGATCCCTCCAATCCTTACACCCTGTGTGCATACAGTATGGCTCATATAAACAGCATGTTCTATACATTATGTATTTAGCTGGAGAAAAATCAGCTTGCAATTCATTGTTATGACAACTCTTTAATATACTGATAAGTGTTAACACTAGGATATAAATATTTTAGCATGTTGAGTAGATACATGAATGGAGTCTGCTTGCTATAAAGAACAAAAAGGAGACTGTATATCCCTTACTTCACACTTAGCATGTGGAGGGAACAGCTATTTTTACTGCATTCTTTAAACATTTTTGAGGAATCCCAGTAGTGTGCCAAAAAGTGTAAAAATCAGGCCCCTCTAGCCTTTTATAAACTTTATTTATGATCCTTGACTGGCCCACTTCACAAGACTTTTATTTATTGGAATGAAAAAAAAGTACAAACACAACAAAGTGGAGAGAAAGTCCTGGCACCAGTTAGAGAACTTTTCAAAATTTTGTTCATATGTTGTTTACAGTCGTCAGAGTGCTCCGGATTACTACGCGATGTGCAGGTGTGCATGAGCTGGGGCACCGAATGCAACACAACTATTTCTGTTTTTCAAAATGCAGATAGTGCTGACATAAGTGCATCTCCCGAGGTGGGAGAAGCATTTTTGTCTGTTGTTCATAGCAGCACAAATGGTTGACTCAGTGACCCAGGCATGGACTGCGGTGAGATTGTTCTTTGACCTAGAGCCCTGGGCTAGGCAGGCACCCCCCTTCTCCTACACGCTGTCTGAAGGACAGCTAATGCTCTACGGCACGCCTTTCATAGCTGCACATCAAGACTGTCTTTCTTTTTGAGACATTTTGAGATTCCACAGCAGGCGGGGCCGGTACGGTCGATTCTTCTAGCTAACCCAGTGGGACAGAGAGTGGGGTGTGGACAGCCAGGGTGAACATAAGGTGCAAAACTAAGCTGAATGAATACGATTCAGGAAAAAATAATGAAAGGAGAAATTACTGATCCTATCATGGTGAATGCTGTTTCCCTAAAAAATATCTTGAATTCTTTTTTTATTTCCTCATAATTGATTTTAAAAAAATGTGTAATGTGGGAGTGGGAGCTTTTATTTTGGCTTCTTAAAGGAGGCAAGCCTGACCTCTGATCTAACATGTTGTCTTTCTCTTCCAATTTCTCTCCATGTTTGTGCGTGTATGTGGTTACTGTGTACTTGTGTGTGTATGTAGTGAAGCCAAGTATTTCAGAGGCGGAGCTTGCTACTGTGGACGTGCAACCTTACATGTCGGGCAAACAGCATCATCTAACCTGCACTGCTTATGGCCTGCCGTTGCCAACCATCACTTGGCACTGGCAACCATTTCACTCAGAACCGAAGTTTAAAAAGTGAGTCACCCTCATGTTATGCTCTAAGCATTGAAATGTTTACCCTAGTCGTTCTGCTGCCATGGTCTGTCACGGTTCAGCAATACCTTAAGAAATTCAAAGCATTTCAGCAGTGTAAGTAACTAATTTCAAGCACAAATTTACGCTTCAAATGTTAGGCCACTTAACCTAAGTCTAGCCTCAAAAAAATTCCATGCTTTGAATTGTGTAAATTACCAAATCATGAGCTATATCTGTATACCAGTTTCATTTTCAGGTTTCCAGAAAGTTACCGCCTGATGTTTCTCTCTATCTAAAAAACTGTCTGTTGCATTTTTTCAGCCTGAATAACAGTTGAGATGATGCAATTGAGTCCACCTGCTGTGGATATAATCCCCATGTTTTGGAAACCGTGCACAGGGTGTCTGTGGAATCATACAAAGTCTTAAAAGGTTCACAATTAATGATTAATGATATAATTTTTAGACACTTATGTTTTTAGAGACTTCGGAAATTTTAAGGACAAATTGCTATTACCCCCCCCACCCCCTCACATTTAGATGACATGATACAGCTGCTGTTTTTTAATGCATAAGCTAACTCAGTGGGCCTAGCTCGTGCCTAAAGATATCATAAAAGATCCATAATGTCATAAGCCACAAGTTGTTAGCCCAAATGCAGACCACACCAAAATTCAAAGTCCGGTAAAGAGGAAAAAAACAAAAGAACAAAATCAAACTGCCAAGTAACAAAGGGAAGACAGCACAGGGCTAATTAAGCAAATTGAATGCAGATAATCGAGGTAATAAGATAGGAGAGGAAGTGAAACTCAAATCAATGTACAAGCAACAACTAACTATCAGGAAGTGAAAAACATCAAAATAGAAACATGAAAATGAGAACCCAACACCGACGAACTAATCACTAGAAAAACCGAAAGTAACAATTCTACAATAAACCTATAAATAAAGATATACAAGGACAAACATACAAAAGTCAAAGAATATTAAACTTTACAAAACAAAACCCTAAGAAAAAACCACGGGCCATGACAGACGCTTATTATGCTGCGTAGGAGGTCCGTTTTAGCCTTGCAATATACTGTTGGAACCAAGGAGAAGATGGTAATGATGAAAGATGCAAGTTTATTGGTAAATGGCTTGACACTGAGACTGTTGATGGTAGGTGTTTCAAACTTGGGACAATGGGATGCTGACATCAGTGACATCATTTTCTGGCCACATTAATAAACATATGACTGAATACTTTCTTGTTCATTCTGAACATCCGAAAGAGGATATTTCACCTTTCTCTATCTCTCTTTTGTAAGTTTAGTCTAAAATCTGTTTTTAAGTTGGTATTAAAAAGTCTTAATTTAACTAGTTTGTACCTTTAGACGGAAACTCCACAATACTGAATCAAAATCATCAACAGCAACAAGCAGTGAAGAGATGCCTTCGCAGGATTCAGAGCCACCAGTCCGACCCGGAGATCCCTCTATAAAACAGACCTACTTTGATTCAATTGACTCTGTTCCAGAACATGACCCATTAATCAAAGGAACAAAGCCGCTGAGAGCTGCCCTCTCATTAGTGGTCAATGGTTCTGTAGGCTGAGAGGGAGACATGGGGGAGTTAAATCTCAGATTCCCCGAGTTATTGCAGTGCTGAAGAGAACTGAGAGCGCTGTATATGTGTGACTGTGCATGGATACCAGCCTGGCGGTGAACCCATAAGCGAAATGAACATTTGAACAGTCACTCAGATCGTGGTTTGGAGGGCCTGTGAACTGTAAGATCAGCAAAACAATGGGCCATTAGCTGCGTGTTATCAGGCTCCACATCCAGTGGCAAAGAAAACAAGGCAGACTAAAAGCGACTAATTATGTTACATGGTGTTAATCCACCACTTCCCCATTGGTTTCTTCACTAAATTATCGCATAAAACCAGCTGCCGCTTACCAGATTCGTGATAAAATATTGCAGAGGTTTAGTAAGGTCAAAGCAACTCTTTCTGCTGGGCCAAAGATAATCAGGGCTGGCACCAGGAACAGTGGCTGGGCTGTGGCAGGCGGCTAATGAGACAGAGGAACAGCTATAGCCTGGTGGGAGGCCAATTGTGCAAAATGTTTGTTTTATAGTGCCCTGAGCCTGCAGAGTAGCTGTCACTGTAAATCCAACTTGCATCCCTTAATCTTTTGGGAGCAAAGGAAATGTCACTTTTGGGGAGGGTTTGAATTTGAGAGAAGCTTTTTAAGAAGGCAGAAATATAGGGTTGTCTTTATCACCAGGTTGAGAAGTTATCAGCTGTCCTTTGCTGACCACCAAGGTCTCAGGATCTGCCTTATCTCCTCTGGCCAGAACGTGGAGGGTGTTCCTGTATGAGGTGACGCACAGCACAACCCTTCCTGTTGCTGCTGCTGTTTCCTTCAGTGCCTCTCCACTCATCAAACTAATTGTTCACCACCAGCGGGGCCTAAATCAAGGCTTTCTCTGGGTTTAAGAACTAGGACACCCCATGCTAGAGGGTTCAGAGAACCCTCAGGAGAGGGCCTTCACAATGAGATAGCAGGGTATACATTATTATCGTGTGATCTGGACAGGGTGTGTTTTGATATTACACTAAAGTTCCCAAATACAATAACATAAGAGACTGTTGCATTGTTCGTTGTTCAGAATGGTTGATTTTATTGCATTTTCTCCCTCCTGTAGTGACTTGGAGCCTGTCTTTGTCAGAGTGGATGAAAGGAAAAATGATTCCTACAACTGGATTAAAAGCATAAACACGAAGTCTGAACTAGTTAAAGGAAAAAACAAGGTATGTAGATTAAAGTTATACGTAGTATATGTTTTTACACAATGGATGCACTTTATAATATACATTTCCCCATGAACTGAGTCTAATAAATAGCTGTCGCCAGTATAAAGAACTGGAAGAGAGGTGGTGTGGAGAAAAGTGAGATTAGAGATGGGATTTGTTCCTGGAATTAAGCTACCTGGGAATTAGGGACAAATCACTTGGTTTTATTACACATTTAATGAACCACATCTGAAAAGAAAGGTTCTATATTTACATGAAAAAATTAGAGGTAAAGACGCTGCTTTACCTACACTGACTTTCCTCTTGTACAAAAGCTTTTGCTCTTCGAGGCCCACAGTTTGGAAATGGTGCACCCACAGCTGACAGACACAGTTCATTTCCCGTTACTAAATGAAATACACCCCACGTTTTCACAGTCTTTGTAGTAGATGTAAGTAGATGAAACAGCTACACTATGAAGGCAGACTTTGGTTTAGCTTTAAGGCAGACCTATTAATTTAAAGAGATTTTATTTCCTCCAAAATCAACGCTTAAGGCATCAATAGTTAGATAAAAAAGTTAGATAGTTAGAAGATAAGAGTCCCTTAGTTTTTCTTAAAAGACATCAAAGACATATTGCCATGCAAACCCCAAACATCCCACACAGACTTTGGTTCAAATCTCCCGTGGAAGCTTGATGCTAAAACTGTTCATGCCAAACCTAACTGAGAACAGGCCTTCGCTGCCATGCCCCTTGTCTGTATAGGATTTGGTTAAAGAAATCCGTTACAGCTGTTTTAGGGCAGGAGAAAGCATCATTGACCTTTCTGAATCCATTCTTTGTTTTGAGCTGAATTTGTAGTCCATAAATTGCTGGTGCGCTCATTAATTGTGAAATACATAACCTGATAATTGCATGCATGTAAACGGATGTCGATGCCATGTAAATGCAAATGACTAAATGACTGTTTACCATTACTAACTGTGAAATATATGACAACAAGAGCTATCCAGTCATTTGCGCACCGCGTAACTGTAAATTTGGCCTTCTTTACAGGTCATCGATTTTTATACGTGTCTGACAGAGATATAGAGGCACCTCTTATTTACAAGTACCTGTGGCCAGTCGCCGGTGCTTTATGAGGGTCAGGGCTAAGGTTCAATGATAACAAGCAGCAGTTTAAATGAAGAGGGATTTGGTGGAAGTAAATTCCTCTCTGTCACCTCATATAAATCGTTTTGGCCCGTGAATGAGAACATAGTCATGACTGGGCCCCCTCAGAAAGCCCAGCAAAAAAGGAGAGTCCTAATATAAGGAAACACTAAGGGAAGACTTGGGCACAGAGGTCATAGTGTGTTTGGTCAGGTCACGTCTTCGGGACAGGCACAATCGTCTCAGTGACTGCTTTCAATCTCATGTTACATAATGGTGAGTAATAGGTGTAACATAATATCATAAGGTCACTCAGTGTTTTGACAAATGTTCTATCAGCAACGTTTGGACGTTATGATACTTAATTTTGATGCCTGTATGTTTGTAAAGTGAACAGTTTAAGTAAAGGGATGCTGGTGTGGTTTCGTAGCTGCAGCTGGGTCTCTCACAGCCAACACAATAGTTCCTACCAGCCCAGGAAGTTTAGGCCAGCATACCCCAGACAATGCACCCACATCATTCACTCTCTTTGATGTAGCCGACTGACCCCAAAAACAGATGTCACCGTGAACACTAAACAGAACCCCATGCAGTCTGGCCCTCACCCAAGTGTCTCACTTATTATTTTGTCTATTTAAGCCATTAAAATATTGTGCTAACCTTAAAATCGAGCATGGCATTGGAGGTGCTCTCCAGGAAATGGACATGGAGGCCCAGGTCTAGATCTATAGCACCAGTATGAAGGAGACTCTTTGGCCTTTATAACTCCAGCTGTATCCTTTCATTAATGTCAAGCACTGCAGACTATAAAGCACACCAGGCTGTGTCTAGATCTCCCACTTGTTTATTAAGAGCGACTCGGTGCTCTGATGGTGATTGAAACCTCTAGAATCTATCACACTGACAGCAGAAAGTGAATTATGATATCAAGCATTTGTATATTTATTATGTTTTATCTGCTTTTAAGAATTAATAACAATCGCTTTATTGATCCCAATCAGACTGTGAGTACCCTGGTGATCGGAGATGCACGTGTTTCAGGACGATTTTACTGTAAGGCTGAGAACGACATTGGCAGCGCCAACATTACAGTGCCTTTCTATGTTGATGGTAAGTAGGTCACCAGAATATAACAAGTAAAATGTAATTTTAAAAAAACATTATAATCACACAGCTGCATGCAGAAACGCATTAGTTTAATTGCAAAGGACACTATACCATGAGCTCTATGCTTTACAAATGATCTGTGTGCGCATCGCACGCTGTAATGAACTGCAAGAACAGGAAAGGAATTCACAGATTGCATTGTGCAATAAAGAAACCAGAGGGGGCATTAATTGAAAACATCTTCCACTGTAGTTGAACAGCTTCAGGGGCGGAAGAGAGGCAAACAAGTCCTGAGCCATATGGAGTGCTGTAATGGCATGCATTTAAAAACATCATTGAATAACTGCATTCCTGCTCCTGCACCAGCAGGTCATTGCTCTTTCTTCATGAGCCTGTGTGTGCAATAAGGATTTACTTTTTATGTGCATGTGAGCAGTTCCAAATGTTCCCAAAATGAAAATCAACTGAGACAGTTATGTAATAACAGTGGGGATGAGGTGTCACTGTGCACAAGCAGAGCTCACTTTGCAATAAAGTGCATCACCTTTCCTAAAAAGTTGCATGAATCACATGTCCTGAAGGGTGAAGGACTTCTTTTGGAGTGGATGCCAAGTACTAAAAAGTTATTCTCCCAGGGTGGGAGAATTCCCAAGAGGAATCCCACTCTCTTTCAAAGGTGAGGAAGGCGGAGAATGATGGAATGCTGCTAAAAAAAGAGGACAGGATTGTAAAAACAGCTGTCTTCTCTTACGGAACAGAGAATGCTTTCCAGCAAACTGAATAAACAAGCGCATTCTGTATCCCTTGGGGCACATAGTCAGCCTCGCTCGAGTTGGATCAGTGCAGAAGCGCCATCAGCAATGTTGTCTACCGGACAACATGCTTCTAATTAATAGTGATGAAACAGGAAATAACAGGGAATTTGACATTCTTGGCCTTCTGATAAGTACCTTTGTGTCAAAAACTGTTGTCCTAATTAGTTTCTCTGGCAAGTAGGATAATTGCACGCATGTAAACGGATGTAAATGCCATGTAAATGTAAATGACTAAATATGTTGTTTGCCATGTTCCTTGTCACACTAGATCAACCTGAGAAAATAACCACTGAACCTCAGAAAGCAATTGAAGGGAACAACGTCAACCTGACCTGTCGGGCAACCCGTTATCTCTACACAGATCTACACTGGTTGGATTCCAAGAATCAAACAGTCACTTCCAATGTGTCTAGACTCCAGTTCAGTCGCTACTCTATTTCCCTTTCTCTCTATTTGCACAATGTGTCTCAAAAGAGCACTGCAGGTTACAAGTGCCGAGCCTACAAGCTCAACAAGAAGGCTGAACTCAAGAAGGCTGTACTTATTTTGGATGGTAAGTTAGAGAACCTGATTCCTGATTCCACTTTTCCTCTACGAAACAGTGACAGCACCAATAATTCAAACTTTATTTTTATTTTCCTACAGCCAGAAGAAGACCGTGGCTGAATCAAAATCTGACTAGCCAAGATGTGAACAATACCAGCACCCTGAGGCTAGTTTGTAACGCTTCAGCAGTTCCTCCTCCAAAAATCATGTGGCTCAAAGATGGTGTTCCACTAGAAGAAAATCCAGGTACCGCTGAGAAAAGTATCTCATATTTTATGGCTTTCATGAAGAATTTTTTTGTTGTTATTTTTTCAGTTTTAGTGACCGGGTTGACTTATTACAAGAAGATGAATTAAGTGCAGTCTATTGACAAATTAAGGTTTCATACAGTTAAAATTGTGTAGTCATTAAACTTGCCTTTGCACTGCCACAAGTTTTCAAAAAACATCAAAAGTTAAAATTCTGCACTTCTTTTAGGCTGTTTAACTAACAGTTTGTGCGTTTCAGGTATCACACTGGGTGAGGACGGTACCCTGATCATTGAGAGGGTCAAGAAAGATGATGAGGGTCTGTACGAGTGTATAGCCAGCAACACTGAGGGTGTCCTGAAAACAAGCGCTTTGGTTACTGTGTCTGGTGAGTCAGTCATGGAATATTAACTATTAAACATAAAGAAATTTTCAACAATCTAACCTGCTATGTTTACAGCACTGAATTGTCAGCATAAAATGAAACTTGCAGATCAAAATAAGAGCATTACTCATAAGGGGAGTCAAGCATTTTCTGCATGCCTGGTCAAAACATCTCTGAGACCCTCTTGGCCTCTTGTTTTCTTGTCATCACTACAAATAGCTCTGGTCAGACTTTAGTGAGAAAACTCTCCCCTGACAGAAAATCTGTGGCTGCGAGGAATGCCAAATGAATTCCTTCTTGAGTTTTATGATCATAGCTTTGGCTTGGAGCCATCATGTAGAGGACACAACCCTTGTAAATCGTTAAGAGGGCCACTAATGAGTTGAAAATGATTGACTGCTACAACCACCAAGGCACTGGAAACACATAGTAGATAATTGGAGTAGAAGGTCATTAGAAAATGTAAAAAGTGGGCTATCATGCAAGTCATTCCATCCATATCTGTACACTTTAGAATTAGCTTTATCAGCTGTTTTTTCCATGCTTTCCATAAAATATATGTATATATATATTTCAGCTACAAGCTACATGCGTGTCCTGCCATGACTGTTTAGTCAAGGACGGCTTGAAATAAGAGCCGGAAAAATTTTGTGTAGATTTGAGAGACGTGAGTCTGTAGTGTGGACATGGATGGTTAGAAAAGCCGTGTTTAGATGAAAACACTCCAGGAAAAAAGTGTGGTATGCATTCTCCAAGCAAACCACAAATGCTAAGCGTGTTTCCACTTCCTTTTTATATACAACCCCTGAAAGAGAATTTGGGAAGAAACAAATAAACAAGAGTGAAAGAAGTTGAGATGATATAAAGATTTTAGTCAAAAGCCGTATTCTTTATTTGGTAATTTGTTACAGATTGTTTCCTTTTGATCATAAATCTCCAGACCCTGCCAATATAATATGACGCATGAGAGATCACAAGAAGGCCACAGTTTCACTTTTGCAAAAGAGGTCTGGTATTTGACAACAATTCTTCTCTTTCCAGAGGATGAGGTGAAGCCAGGTGTTGAGGTCATAATTTTGGTGTGTACGGGAGCTGCAGCAACGTTCCTCTGGATCATGCTTATTCTTTTCATTCGCAAGCTAAGGAAGGTAAAGGACTACATTATGCTTTTTCTTACAAGCAGAGTGAATCACACCACAAAGTCAGGGGAGTGGCATTGCACTTGTGGCATTTTATGCTTCCTCTTTTGTGTTCTTGAAGGCAGCTATTTTGGAAATGACTGACTTATGTGTGTTGTGAAATCCATTTTAAGTGAATGATCCTTTTAGCTGGTATTGATGATTTTTCTTTGTCATGATCGTTGGGAAATAGTGACCTTTCATCTTCAGATTAGAACATAATGTACTTGAGTAAAGAAAAAAGACTACAGCAAGAATTAGTATTATTTGCTACTTATTTGCCACTTAAAATAACCTAAAACATAACAGTAATGATAACATTAATCTTTCAGCAACCAGCACATTATAAAATGGGTCCATCTATCATCATTGATCCTGATGAATATCCCCTCGAGGAGCAGAATGATTTGCTTCAGTATGACGGCAGCAAGTGGGAGTTTCCTCGTGACCGCCTACAACTAGGTGAGCACTGCTTAGGGTCATCAGTGTTTTGAAAAAATTTTCATTATTAAATATGCACCATCTGGACACTTCATTAGGTATAACTTGCTAGTACTAGGTTGGACCCCTTTCCTCTCCAGACATGCCTTAATTCTCTGTGGGACTGAGATCTGGTGACAGTGGTCTGACTATTCCCATCTGACCTCCGACATCAACAAGGCATTTTCTCCCAGAGAACTATTGCTCACTGGATATTTTCTATTTTTCCGACTATTCTCCGTAAACCCTAGAGATAAAATCCCAGTAGATCAGCAGTTTCTGAAATACCCATCTGACACCAACAACCACGCCACATTCAGAATCGCTTAAATACCCCTTTCTTCTTCATTCTGTTGCGCAGTTATGAACTTCAGCCGGTCATCTTGACCATGTCTAGATGTCTAAATGAGTTGCTGCCATGTGATTGACTGATTAGATACTTGTATTAACGAGTAATTAAATTTGTACCTAACAAAGAGTCCAGTAAGTGTAGATACAGCAGATCATAATAAAGCAGCAAATTTACACATAGCCCATCACCTCAGGATTTTTGAATATGTTGTTTTGCTTTCTGGAAGTTTTATATATGCAGGTTTGGGGCCAAACTGGAAATCTTCCACAGTCTACTCATCAAAATGACATTTAAACAATGACAGAGCATCAGTATTAAGTCTCAGTTAAACATCACTCTTTGTGTAACGTCTTTCCTTTAAGATTTTAGATTGATTTTAATGATGACAAAAAATGTATATAAAGGTTATCAGTTAATATTAAATCATAGACAGAGCTACATAAGGTACACTGAATAGGTGTAACCCCTCTCTGCAACTGGTATGTAGGGTTATCAGTGAACTTGGCTATCATCCGGTCTCAAGTGAACCACAAATCCTCTTGAAAAACTGTCTGGTGATCAGAGCTGCAGCAGGTTGTTTTAATTATACAGCCTGACAGAAAGTTCTAATGCCTTTCCACTTATCAAAAACCTTCTTCCTTTGCCAGGCAAAACACTCGGCCATGGAGCTTTTGGAAAAGTGGTCGAGGCTTCTGCTTTTGGGATCGACAAGCTCTCAACCTGCAAGACTGTTGCAGTCAAAATGCTGAAAGGTAGGATGTCAAAAAATTCACTGACCTTTTATGTTGTGCACATTCTTACATAATTTGGCCAATCTACCAATAGTGGTGCAATGCTCATAGTACTTGCACAGGCCAGCAGTAAAGTCATCGTTTAATGTGCAGCAGATGAATGTCGAATATCCGTCACTTCTGCATAAGATTTATTTCACGTGCATATCACAGAGTCATAAACTACATCACCATACACACAGTTAATGTTTGCATGGTGTTATAGCTCAAAGCAAAAAAAAAAATCCAATGCCTGTTTCTTGCAAAGTGCATGTAGAGGTAAAACCTCTCACACTGATGGGAATTGGGAATTGGATTTGATCAGAAGTGTCCAAGTTATTCGTGTGAAAAGGTTTTTTTAATTATAAGAGACAAGCCCAACATGAGCAATAAAAATATGCTCATGTGTTTATTTGACACATTTTAGAGAGTCAAACATTTGGAAATCCTCCTGTGTTCAGTCTTTATTTGAAGCATTTACAATCTCATTCCGACATCTTTCCAAATGTTCACTGTAAATATTCAAAATGAAAACAGGAAGCTAAACAGTTTTGGCTGTTATTGCAAAGCTATTTCATTCACCCCAGCGAATGCATGAATGGCACATGTAATTCCCTAAAATTCTTTCCTTTTTGGCAACGCTATAGAAGCAATTTGCAGACCTATCAGTAAGTAGAGATTTGGGGAAGATGTGTTTGCAAGAATGAAAAAATAGGACCGCTGGGTAGATATTTTGCTCTTTCTTATCATTAATCACTACTCTTCATAAATCTTCATGAAAGGAAAATGCTCTGGCAGGTTCACTGAAAGGAACATGAATGCTCTGCTGCTGTTGGTTAGGGTCATCTGGTCATAAGTTAATGGAATAAAGCAAACTCAGGGTGTAATGTTTCCCTTTTATCTCTGTAATTATGTTGGTATTTCAGATTGGCCATAAATGATTATGTAATATTTCTGTATACCACATGAGATTTCAGAGTAGTCTTGGGTCTCAGAAATTAAAAAGTAAAAAACTCTGGCTGCTTTGGTTTTGTGGTTGGTCATTGAAAAAAAAAGAAGGGTCTGAATCTGGATTCTCATAAGTCAATGTAAACACATGTCACTGAATAAACCTCTCAAACTCAGGAGTGTAATGTGAACACTTCCCCTTTTATCTCTGTAATTATGTTGGTATTTATCTTTCAAGATGTCGTCCAACAAAAGCTGTTTGATATAAGTGGGCCTAAAAAGCCCCCACATATCTTTCTCTCTTATTTCAATACTTAAATTGAATTAAATTAAATTGGTCCTGTAATGCCAGTTTTTTAGCCTTTTCTCCATAGTAAAAAACTGTGAACATAAACTTTCTGCTTGCAATGTATTGTGCAAAACAATGTAGTTAATAAAAATCTATGTAATATTTCTGTATACCACATGAGATTTCAGAGTAGTCTTGGGTCTCAGAAATTAAAAAGTAAAATAGATTTCACTGTTAATATATAAATACAGATAAAAAGTTGAATGCACTTAAAAAACCTCTCCACTCTCTGTTTTAGCTAAAAAACATGTGTATGCTTACTTGTTTTTCACATGAATTTAGTCAAGCTGGAAGTTTCTCAAATTAAAGGGCTTACGAGACCATTTACTTTGGATGTTGAAGCACCAGCTGATGTTTACATTCATTACAGGAGGCGCTACATCAAACGAGCGAAAGGCTCTGATGTCAGAGTTAAAGATCCTGATCCACATTGGCCATCACCTCAATGTGGTTAACCTGCTGGGAGCCTGCACGAAACCTGGCGGTGAGCATTATTAGTGTGATTATAATATATATAGAAGCATTGTTTTTTAAAGGATACAAAAATACTGCCAGTTAGGTTTAGGATTAAGTTGGCATCTGTTTTTGACCCTTGTTTTTATTCCCGTAAATAATAATCAGAGGAATGATTCCATCTTTAACAGGACCGTTGATGATGATAGTGGAGTTCTGCAAATATGGAAATTTGTCCAACTATTTGAGGAGCAAGAGAGACGACTTTCTCGTCTACAAAGTGAGTCTCCATCTGTACGATATGAACAGTTTCTTTCTCGTCATTTTTGTACAGGGAGTAACTATTTTTACAACGTTCTTGGAATTTCTCCTATTTTGTAAAGATAAATTCATTGTAACTTAATGCAGTGTGATTATATTCCACTAAAATCTGATGCGTGTAAAACGAATAATTGAATTTCCTATTTATAATGAAACCTGCGTGTCGATCAGAGCCCGGATGGTAAGGTGGTTTCATCCGGATTGGGCTGCGAACTCAGCGAGCTGATGAAGCGCCGCTTGGAGAGCGTGGCCAGCACCGGAAGCTCCGCGAGCTCCGGTTTTATCGAAGATAAGAGCTACTGTGACTCAGAGGAAGAGGAAGAAGGTAAAAGCCAAGCACGTCTTGCTTCCCTTCAACCCCCGCACTCCTCTCTCCTCCCCGCTTGTCCCTCCTGCTGTCCCCCTTCTTCTCCCCCTCCTCCTCTCACCTCTGCTCCACCCCTTCTGCCCAGGAATGAAAGCTCCCTTCAGATTTGTTTTTCAGTCTGAGTCTGATGGGACATTTCCTCCTCCTGTTCGGCAGTACAATCAGTGCAGCAGGAGCGACTGTCACCCCACTGAGTCTGGGGAGGCGTCTGTTTATTTCCTGTCCTGACCCCAGCTATTGCACAGCTCTCTGCCTTGAGCTCAGCACGTCAGCCATGTTGTTTCTAATGTGTTATTTCGGGTTTGATTAGCTGTTTACTCAGGTGGAAGTGGAAGAGCTCCTTGTGAGTTCCTCTTGCAGCACGCTGCGTCCATAACTACACGTTTCACCTGACATCTGAAAAATAGGAGGGCTTGTAATATTTTTTTTCTATCACTCGTCTATAAAGAATGTTTCAAAGACAGAGTGTGGAGGAGGAGACATGTACGTGTCAGGATGGATTCTTAAGATGGCGTGTTGTAGTCCAGGGACTTTGCAGTTTCTCCCTTGAGAGATGTTAGTGCTTCATCTTATCTGATTTATTTGACAGGTGTGGAGGGCTGCTGATAACATTTCAAAACACTAAGCAGAGGAATAGGATTGTCTTAAAGTGGAAGGCCAGAATGAATAATCACTCTGACTGGGACTTGTTGTTTTGTTTCACAGAACCTGAGGATTTATATAAGAGAGTTCTGACACTGGAAGATTTAATTTGCTACAGTTTCCAAGTTGCAAAAGGCATGGAGTTCTTGGCTTCACGAAAGGTATTCTCTCCCTCACAACAGAAGTCAATGCATTTCATGTTTTTATGTTTTACAGAACAGCAAATGTAAATAAAAATGTGAATGGGTGCCGTTTCTACTTTGACCAACTTAACTGTTTTATTTTTAAGCGTGCCCACTGATGTTTAAAGGATGTACGTGTAGAACTCGTTTATTTTTCAGCTCATTCATAGTTTTGGAGAACAGGATGACACTGATTAGAGAATGAAGCCATTGTTATAAATAATCTACAGCAGGAGTCCGTATATAGAAAAAAGAATTTCCTATTGTAATGTCACTGATGGCTTGACCATATGTTTCCCCAAATGCAGCATAGCAATGAATTCAAACTTGCAGTGTGCAGAAAACGTCAAGTTTTGCAGTAAAAATCTCACTATGTTTTTGCTGTTTTTTTAATAGTGCATTCATCGTGATCTGGCTGCGCGAAATATCCTGCTTTCTGAGAATAATGTTGTGAAGATCTGTGATTTTGGACTCGCAAGGGATGTCTACAAGGACCCAGATTACGTGCGCAAAGGAGATGTAAGTTTATTAGGTTATTAGTATCATTATTAGACCACACCAAAACAGTGAACTACTGCTACTACTGAGAACTTGATACATTTAGCAGTTCTTTGAAATGTGTGTTTATACTCCCTAGTTTTTCCAATGATGTAATAGTGTGGTGTAGTCAGTGTTCACATTAATTTTGGAGATATCCACAGATGATAGAAGGTAGTATATGATCTCTTTTCTAAATACTTGTGCACAGGCTAGACTGCCGCTTAAGTGGATGGCACCTGAGGCCATTTTTGACAAGATCTACACAACTCAGAGTGATGTTTGGTCCTTTGGTGTTCTCATGTGGGAGATCTTCTCTCTGGGTAAGTGTCACGAGTTTTACAGTAAAAAAAAAACAAGCCCAAAGCTTCTTTGTGGGAGAGACTGTTACAAATGATGATTTTTAATCTCAAAATTAAACTGTGATGAGGAATTTGTATTTTGAAGACTTGCGGATGACAGATGACAGTTGGTGGTTCTGAGTCACGCGTGAGTTGCATGAAACTTCTCTCTGGAAACATAAGTCACCAGATATGCTTAAAGTCGACCCATTATATTAAACATGGCCAGAGTTTAAAATTATGAAGTCATATGTACATTTAATCATTGTAAGCCAAAGTCTTGGGCTTCAGACTGCTCTAAATGCTCAGTTTCAGATAAAAGTTGATTTATAGGGAGGATGGCCTTAAAGAAAGTAGAGCTTAAAAAAACTTGTTGGAGATAGTGGATGAACTGAGTGACTGCACCTAGGCGCCAGCATAGGATAAGTAAAGATTTTCTTGAACTGTGAATCATACAAAGTTACCCGAGTACAGTCCATGGGCAAAAGTATTTAAACAGAATTAGTAAAAAAGGTCAACTTTAGGCAAAACATCTACAAACAAGTTGAAATGGATTTGACTGGATGCCTGGCAGGTTTTAAATAAGCCTTACAAAGAGCATCTTGATGGGTTAGATTTTAAGCAAGAGGTGCAACCTAACAGATCACATAAGGCCTAAATGATCCGCACTCAAACTGTATTTTATTTAGTCAAAACCAAAAAGGTATTTATTTGTCACCAGCAAAAACATTTCAAAGGCAAACACAACGAAGATAAATATCAGGAACAAGTTGAATTCAGCATTTAAACAGTATATAGCACACAGTATTGAAATGTTGGCAGTATTTATTGCTGTGTGTCATTGTTTGCATGAAGTATGTTTGTTTGTATGAAGCTTATAGCTAAAAAAAATAGATTTAAAAGCCTATTTTTTAATTAAAGGATGATAAACCCCGTGAAACTGGGTTATTAATTTGTATTTCACATTTACACTTTATTTATTTAATTTAGTCTCGTCATCCTCACATATTCAGGGCTGGCAGGCCAATAAAGCATTCGCCTCTGTTATAAGTCAAAATTGTATATGAGCAGTCCTGCACATACGGATGGATGGATGGATGGATGGATGGATGGATGGATGGATGGATGGATGGATGGATGGATGGATGGATGGATGGATAGATGGATGGATGGATGGTTGGACGTTTAGCATGATGTTCATCTTGATAATGGACTTGATTAGTGCCCCCAGCTTTTACAGCCTCACCAGATGTCCTGGGTAATAGCTGTCTTCTTCCACTGTGTAATTGTGCCTTTGGGACAAAGGCGCCTGGACTTGCATTGCCAGCCTGAGAAAACAGTTTTCCTGGCACTCATGCAAAAAACAATCAGGGCCTGTGAATATTAGCACAGGCATGGGACATTAAAACAAGTGAGCGCCTCTTATTCAAGCAGTCTGTTTCAACCCAGCTGGCAACATAAACTCACAGTAATCAAGCAGCCAGATCAGTGTAAAAGTGTACCCCTGCTGTGAGACCGCTGCAGCCTTTAAGGCAGCATTGTGCGTTGGTCCGTGATTGCATGTGGAACCTAGCACAGAACTAAGAACACATTTCGATTCCAAGACAACATGAAATATTATTTGCATGTTATATTTATGTCCAACAGTCACCACAGATGCAGTGAAAGTGTTTTCAAATGTGCTATTTATGAATTATCATTTGGTGTCATCAGCCACTTCCACTGAAAGAAAAGTGTGTGAAATTGTATATTTTTATCTTTTCACTGGAAAGCATACTGATGTCACAATGACACAATTTTCTTCCCTTTATTTATTTTTGTCTTTCTTACTCTTCCTCTCTCAGCACCTTATCGCCACACTTTCCATTAAAGAAACACTCGCACATCTGGGTAGTGTTAGCTGAGCCTTACAAAAATAAATCAAGAAACAGGGACACAAAATGAGCAACAAAAAAAAAGTCAGAGAAATAGATGTTTGCAATAGTGTAACTTGATGTCTGGGGGTTAAATTTGACAAATTGGAGCTCCACGGTATACTCTTTGGGTATTTTAGGAACCAAAAGTTTGTCAGTTCAGTTTTCCGAGTTCATGTATCCAGATTGTTAGTACAGTATTGATGCCAAACAGTGTACTAGGTCTATCATACTACATTAAATGGTAAATGGTAAATGGCCTGTATTTATATAGTGCCTTAACAGTCCCTAAGGACCCCAAAGCGCTTTACATATCCAGTCATCCACCCATTCACACACACATTCACATTCATTAGACCGATAAATGCTGATTAAAATGTTAAAGAATATAAAAATACCAAAGTATAGTTGTCTCATAATAAAACAAAGTAAATATAACTTAGAAGGCAAGAGCAGTTTACAGTATGATATAATGAAATGGGTATTTTACTAAAAACTTTGCACATTAACGATACGTATTACACATGAATCAAATGTGAAATTCCTTCTGTTTACTTTGTAAATACTATAACAAAAATCCAATCATGTACACTAAAAATATTTAGGTTAAAATTGTGCCTTATACATTAAAATTACATAAGCATTTCCCCATTCATTTGAATTGCATGGTGTCAATATAATGTAAATTCATTTAATATGGTGCAAGTTTGTCAGTCCAAAATAAATAAAACATCTGTACATAGCAACCACATGTTATATATTTGAAAATAGTGGGTTTATCACATTGTTTTATTTATGATTAGGAGACACACACAAAAAATGGATGGATGTTTAAATCCCTTTGCAGTGGGTTAGTGCGTCCATTTAAGTCCACGTTCAGGTTCTTACTGTGTTTACACACATCAGGAAACACTGAATCGACACGAGCCGCGTCTAGAAATGTGAACCGTGTGTTGCACTTTCTGTGCAAAGCCGAATCTGTCGCTCTGTATAAATCTGGGGAGCCGCAAAGATGATTTGTTGTATTATTCACTGGGATTGGAGCAAAGAAAAATATTACTTGATAATTCAGAAAATGGGCATTATTACCCTAAACCAGCAGACTGGGAATCTGATACCCATTAGTATTTCATGCTATGTTTTCATAGTAAACCAAGCATTAAAATTTTATACCCAACATTATAGTTCAAAGATAAATAAAATGTCCCATTTGGTTGGTGAGTGATGCATTAGACAGTTTAACGAGTCTAAAAACATTAGGGTTTGGCTGTATATCACTTTTAGCCAGAAGTCATTTATATTTCATTTAAATTGGTTTGAACACAGTTCTTATTACACTATCCAAATCTGAGAGAGATTTTTATGTGACAGAGCAAAGACCAGTAATTTATCTGCTTGGCTTGTGTTCACTTGAGTTATGTTAATATTGTGTCACTGCATATTATTTTTAAATAAGAAGTAGAATAAACTATTTAAGGTTTTCCTTTTCTTTAAATAATAAATGTAGATGTTTCATACTCACATATAAAATGCAAATGTAGTTATTTAATTGAACTGTGTTTGCCCCTTTTTGTAAACAACAAATAACAAACCATGTTGTCTGTCTGTTAGGTGCCTCCCCATACCCGGGCGTCCAGATCGATGAAGAATTTTGCTGCAGACTCAAAGAGGGAACCAGGATGAGAGCGCCAGAATATGCTTCCTCTGAAATGTAAGAATTCCTCACAGCTACACTTCAGGGTATCATCTTTCTTTAAAAAAACAGGAGGCGTTTCTGGTGAAGCAGGCAGTGTTCCTAAGAAATAACTTGAACTAAAGTGCCGAATATTGGTCTTATCCTGTAGGTCTGATTGGAAAATCCAAGACTGATTTCATGAAACAAAAATACACCATATAGTTTGAAGGTGTGTTTATGTCTCAGGCAGTAACCTCCACATCACCGGCCATATGTTCTCCTTTCAAACTCCAAGAAAATAAACCCTCTCATATCAGTCTGCAGCTAAGAGGAGGTCTTGTTTCCTTCTCCCTCTTTGCACTGCGCCAGCAGGTCAGGGGTGCTGGATAAGAATCATGTGTAATCCCGCTCTCAGAGTTGCAGGAGGAAATATTAGCTGGTGATTCACTCTACAGCGGCATGCTTGGAGCTGTGAAGCGTTTTCTGACTGACAGCGGTGCAGATGAAACTTAGCACTTAATTCAAATGCCTACTTTGGAGGCCTAAAGAGGAGTTTTTTTTGGTTTTTTTTAGAAAGGATTGGAGGATTCAGATAGACATGAATATGTGCAGGAGAACACAGAGCCCCCTCTTTGGTGTCAGTTCTATCAGTTCGTAAAGCAGCAAGTCAAACTTTTTTTTGGAGATACGTCTCGTGTATTCGGTCTGCAACTGATCCGAACCCTGCAGAGCTCTGCAGCTCTCGCTGAACACGTGTGCATATGTTGTGTCTGGATTTCATTTAACACGCCTCACTTAGTTAAAATTCACAAATTGCATTTGTTTTGAAAGAATAATGCTGCACGTCCGCTTAGTAATGATATGCTATCAAAAGATTCAGAATGTTTAAGCATCTTGTGCCAAGTAAAGGTAACTGAATTAATCTATCAGCTCTGCCTGGCCATGATTGGAAACGATTCACTGAATCTAATCCAGACCGTAGATTTCAGCTAGGGCACATGATCTGTAGATGCAGACCTGCTGGTGCCAAAAATCCCTCATATTTTCCATCTCAGTTCAGTTAGCTCATTGTCTAAAATACTGTTGGGTTGCCAAATTACATATTTTGCATTTTTATGACTGTGGGGCCTGCATCTAATTTAAAGTTAAGATAAAACCAGTTAATATCACTTTAAATGGGATGCACAGCAATTCACGCAGAGTCATATGTTGATCCCCGTGAGATTTTTACAGTTGAACTCTAATCCCAGGTTATGACACCTTGACCTTCGTCCCAAACTCAGAATATAAGAATGATTAAAACCACATGAGGTTTCAGGGAGTGCCATTTAATTTGTGTTCTCACAGCCCTGATTCATCAGGAATGTTGTCTCCCGCCTGCTAATAAGATCCCCCATCCTGATGCATTGCAGAAGAATTTGCACAGAGTGGGAGCACAATAAATAGGATGCTCATTTCCCATCCTACCGCTTTTGCCCAACCGGATGAAGTAGTTCACTTCTTCAGAATCTTTCCCCCTCAGAAACACCAGACTCCCTCAAGACCTCTAAACATGTGGGTCCATGCTATTTATTCTCATTACGGACCAGCCAGGAAATGTGGTTTAAATTGTGCAGTCATACAATGTGTCTACTTCCTCCTCAATGATATGCATGAGGGCTGTGCTCTCTACATCCTGTCACTGTTAAGAGGGCTAGCACCTGGTAGAGTGCACTCTGTATTAATAAAGGTGGGAATCCCAGTATCTCAGCTTCTTTGAGCCGGCCCAGGATGAGAGGAGATTGGGTTGATATACCAACAGACCAACTGCTTTTCCAACTCCTCAGACCTGAGACTGACTAAATATAATGGCAAAATGTAATAACAATGGCTATGTTTACATAAAACTTAAGATCTCTGGAGGGAATGTGGTAGCTGCTGCAGCTGAAAGCAGAAAGGGGTCTGCCATTGATTGATCCCAATCAGTAGCGTGCTGTGAATATAATTTAAACAGGAGCTGAGGTGCTCTGTTTCAAAATTCCTTCACGAAACGTAGCTGGACATTGCAATGGAAAATCACATTAAAGCTTGGAGTTTTCCCACATGGGCAGAGAGGTTGACAGCTTTTCAGAGACCTGAGCGAGGCTGTGTGTTCTTACTGTTTTTCACACCCAAAACCAGAACAGAGACTGATAGTCCCAGAGGCTCAAGATTTACTGAGAATACAGAAGCGTATGTGTGGCAGTTGGTTTAGAGGTGGACCACATGTGGTTGCTCAGTGAAAAGAGGTTTGTTTATAAGTGGTGAAAGAGACAAAGAACCAGAACCAGAGGTAGATGTTTTTCTTCCTGAAGGTGCTACATTTTACAATACATCAACCCAAATATACCAAATGTTGTTCTTGGCTTTGACATTAAGTGTAGCCATCCAGTATTTATCTTTGCTCTTTCCTCACAGATATCAGACCATGCTGGACTGCTGGCAGGGTGAGCCACAGGAGAGGCCGACCTTCACTGAGCTGGTGGAAAGGCTGGGAGACTTGCTTCAGGCCAGTGTGCAACAGGTATGATGGGCAAAACTTAACCAATTAAACACTACATATTATAGAGTTCACGTTTCACTGTTTAAACACCAGACTGTTCGGATCTGCCATCGGGCTTGGGCGTGAACTGAAACTGCGAGTTTATGAGGATATACCAGAGATTTATTGAAGTGTTTTTACTGAGAAGTGCGGACATATTTCAAATTTAAATCCCCACATCAGGAAGGATTTCTGACCATGTTGCGGTTTTATACAAGAGCAGTTTTACCAATATTAGTTACCAGATTTACAGAATGAATCACAAGCACTGGTGGTGATTAACAGGGGGAAAAAAACAGAAGTTGAAGTGTTTTGCTCGCTGTAACTGAGAAGGGAAACAACAGTCAGCACAAACACTTGGCTCTCCTTGGAATGGCACCATCGGTTGCGTAGAGGAACAACACTTCAAAACACGTGGGGAAAAAACAATGCATTTGTTAGTGTGATGCATGATAACATTGTCTGGTGTCAAATGACAGATTGTAGATTTTATACAGCTGTTACAAAGCTGAACAGCTCTTTGTTATGACTGGGTCAACAAAGACAAGAACAAGTCGTAATGTTTAGTTTTATGGGCAAATATTTTACACCGAAATGAGATGAAACACACCTGACAGAGTTCAGAAAACCTTTTTACTTGGAGACATTTTGACTTGACAGAACAGTGGCTGTGCTAACATTAACATTGCCTTCACTCTGTTAAAGCACCAGGGGGAAATTAGCATGAGACTAAAGATCTGTGACTGATCTACTGACTATGCATAATTTACCAACAAAGACAAAGCCAATTTATTTGGATAATAACCAGCTTATTACCAAGAGAACACAAAACATTATTTACCAATAGAGCCTGAACTGTGTTATTAAAGTTATTGTTACTATCCAATGTGCATAAATATGAAAAAGCAATTTTTTCCACATTTCTATGTGATGTTGCAGCTTTTTAATTAAAATCAGCACTGTGCACATAAGTATACTGGCGGAGATTGAGAATAGAGATAGAGAAATCAAGTTTTCATTGTGACTTAAAAATCTGAAACGCAGCAAAACTGCTCATCTCACTGTAAAAAGTAATTTTACTCAGTTGACACCACACTTCTTTAAATCCCAACAGTAGCTTCATAATGCCAAAAGAAGGCTTTGCACTGCCACAGACCATTAGTAAATCAGGCCAAAAGTGTCCCATTAGAGCGTGATTGGCGCTGAAACTGAAGCAGCTAAGTGAAATTTTACACCTGAGTTCCCGTGCTGCTAAAAAGGCTTGGAAGATTAACTTGCACTCGCTCTTAATAAAGTCGCTTTCTATGGCTTGCATGTCTGCATGTGTCAAAAAGACTAAAACCAGAGTGGATCCATGCAGACTGCACGGCAGGAGAGCAGACTGCCTTCATCAGAGGCAGTCTGCTCTCCTGCCGTGCATGTTAAGTGCACTTGAAGGCTGTTTGTCTTGTTAACCTTACAGCCTACGTGAACCACTGAGGTTTAAAATAAAAGGCCTCATTTTTTGATGGAAGAGTAGCAGCGACTGAAGCTGATGAACGTATATTTAAGAAAGACGATTGCTTAGTATCAGCTGTCAATGTGGATAGAAAGCTGGTTAAAACCTGAACAAAACTGGATCACTTACAGTCATCAGGAACCACAAGGCATCTTTCTTTCACAGAAGTAAACAGGCCTTTTCCCAAAATGTACATTACTGCAGACAGATAGCTACAAAGAGGAATTACATTTCACTTCTTTGGTGGACTGTAGATTGTCCAGTTAAGTAATAGGAGACACAGACGAGGCCACATATCACATCACTTCAAATGAAAACTGTTGCATTACAAATGAGTCTGTGAAAGCTACCTTCATGAGAAACAGAACAGAAAAAACAGACTTTCATTACTAAAGCTTGTGTAACAGCGCGAGAAGCTCGGTCATGAACTCTCCTGCTACCTGTTCCAGCTTCATGAATATGGTTATGGATTTTGGAGCCATGAGCCTGGTTTCTTTGGCTGCTCACCACAACCTATGGAAGTGTGTGTTTGTACAGAGCGCATAGCATCAATCATAAACCTTCTTGTTTCGTTGATTTAGGAGGGTAAGCACTACATACCCATCAACACAGCCTTGCTGGCAAAGGTGGGAGACCAGACTGTTGCAGTATCGTCAGAGGAGACACGGCCTCCCACCTCCCACCGCGACTCAGGGAGCAACTGGTAAGAAGATGGAGTATTTTTCATGGACTAGTTTTCATAAAACACACTAAAGTACTCACGGACACATGTGCTTTCCTCCCTGCTATGCTACTGAAAATACACAAGCACTGGCACTGGTGCTGTAAAGAGTTTAATTGACCCCTACAGGTCTGCAGACTGCAAATTTGCAGGAGTTGCCATGAAATTTTGTGCAGACTTAAATCTACTTTAATCTTGCACATGAAAAATAACATACTTCACCCTTGCACCACACCCTCCACCCAACACTACACCTGCACCAGTATTATTATAATATATCATAACACAAAAAACTAACACTAAAAATAATCAAATGTACACAAAATAAGCAAATGCACTCAAGAAGCTGAGCATAATCTAAATTTTAAATGAAAACTTAATAAATGCTAAACTATTAATGCTCTAGTACAGAAATTGGTGGACTAATCCTTTTACTTTTGAGATTCTCTGGCACTTTTCTCTTTATTTTCTTTGTATTTTATATGAATTTTTAACTTGAAGATGCCCCGCTGTTTCTGTTCTCTGAATTATTGAGGTTTAGTAGCAATGAAAATAGATAAATACTCACTTGTACCACATTCGTAAGTGATTAAACATCTGATAAAAACTCCACTTTAAAAGTGTGCAAATCGTTATCGCCACAGGCAAAAGATGGAAAAGCCACCTGCATCACGATGGAGTCAGATTTGTTGGCTGAATGGCGGTCGGGGTTTTTATATATCAGAATGTGTTCAGTAAACTACAAATTTCTGAAAACGTTTGAAGAGATATTAAATGTAAAATAAATACTGCATTCCTTTTTAAATGGCCAGCAGGGGGCGACTCCACTGGTTCCATTAAAGAAAAGTCCACTTGCACAGAAGCTTTACTGTGTTTGAATATTGAACACAGTAAACATTTCTTGATGAATTTATGCATTTGATCGCTAGTTTCAGTTCTTATGTAATACAGCACCATGTCCACATTCTAAATTATGGTCAGGATATGTTTGAGGGTGTGGCGAGCAAATGTCATTGACAAGTCACCACCACTAATTAGTGTGCAATGTCCCTTAAGTTTAATAGTCCAATGCAAATAAAGTGATTTGAGCTGAAGCTCTAAAACTGAAAACCAAATCCCAGTGGCTTTGTTCCTCTTTCATTTCCAGTCTGTGACGGACATTCAGGGTCTAAAAATGTTGTTGTTCCCCAGAATTCCCGTCTGTCACCCCTGTGAGTTTTTAATGTCTTCCATTGAAACTTAGAAGAAACATTAATGCCTCCTTCAGGATTACATGTGATAACTTTCCCTCTCTTATCTTGTAATGCAGAGCTGTCATCAAGTCAAACTTTATATTTGTCCAATATTCGGTTTTATGAATTACAGCCCCACGGGGCTGCTAGATTGGCTGCAGTCTCTTAGTCTTCTTGGCTCAAGTCTGTTGCACTCCCCAGTGAACTTGTTAAGACATTCAAAGGAAATCAATCACCTTGTCTTACGTACATGTAAACCAATCCTCAGACTGTACAGGCAAACAGCGCAGAGTCTGTTTTGCGAAGGAAATACCTCAATCGTTTTTTTAACTGAAATATCTAAAACAATTATTGTTTCCATAACGTTCAGACTAAACTCAACCAGGAGAACGTTTAGGTCCAACCTGAGGACAATGAGAGACCCGATTGGCACTTGATAAGAAATACACAGACGTCAGCTCGATGGTCTGCGAGCCTTTAGTGTTGTGGCTCCTGCGAGGTGTTTCCTCAGAAACTATAAAGCGAGGCTTCAGGATTTATGTCCACTTAAAATAATATTTGTTGAGCTGTTGGATTTTCACAAGTCCCCCAAGTGTGTTTTTGGAAGAGGTGCTGAAAAGCAGTAATGACAGCTACCCTTTAAGTTAAATTAAGCTGCTGTTTTAGCCTCTGAGCGTTGAAATGCAAAGCAAACAAGGTGTGTTTTCAAAGTACAATGTCATAGATGCACCACATTGTTGACGCAAGTGATTAAGTTCCCCTGGTTTTGTTGCTGAACTTGGCCTTTCAGCTCCAGTGTAATCAAAGGACTCTCTGAACTGAATGTTTAAAGGTGGGTTGGAATCTTAACCCAAGATTTGTTTTTGTGTTTTTTCTTCCAGGAACATTAAGATCCGTCCCGCCAGCGTAAAAACCTTTGATGAGGTTATGATGGAGGACGGAACAAGTGAGAACCACGAGGTAAATTATTAGGCATGAAATTAAACCCGAAACACACAAAATATGCACATCATTCAGTACAACTTATCCTTTCTTTGATTGCAGCTCCACGTGTGACTGTTACATACAGTAACAGCTGAACCTTAACGATATGTTTCAGATTTTTGACTCGTAAATCGTCCTCGTACCTACTTTAGCTTCATTTGGTTAGTTATAACAGAGCCAGGTTTCCTGCAGCAGTTAGATGCTATTGCTTTTATTTGCTAAAGTTAGCTGGAATTTGTTATAATAAGTTATAATCATTAAAATGTAAATGCAATTAAATCGAGTCACATGTTTTAATTTCTGTGTACAGCATCTCCTCCTTTGTGTAGAAAAGGTGCTTTATAACCATTCTTTGCCTTAAAGAAGCAAAGGGAAATTATTGGTTTTAATTATTCAATCTCTGCTTGTCGATCAATCTTCATTAGGGTCATTCAGACAGCGGGATGGGCCTTTCGTCTGACAACATGAAGACACTGATGCGCTTTGAGTCGTTGGCAGGCCGACCTCTGAGCATCATGGCTCTGGCGTACGTATGCTGCACCCCTCCTCATGCCCCCGTCAGTGACAGATCAGCACACACAAACACACTGCGAGAGACTCAGAGTACCTGCTTGGAAACCTCCCCGCTGTGCAGGAATGTAGACGCTATAACTGTCTTCGGCCTAAGTTTCTTCAGCCTTAAAAAAACAGTAATTGGCCAGTTTTCCCTTTTGTCTGGAGAACCCATGCGTGAGGAATAGGAGCACAAAGGAAAAATGGTGGGGAAAAAAGCTTGAAGGTGACGATTTGAAGGACTGACCACAAAAGCAGGCCGATGTTTGGCTGTTTTTAAGAGCGAGTACTAAAATCTCTTTGTTTCCAAAGAGTCCTGAATGAGATACCTCCCAGCCTGCTTTAAGTTATGACTCATGGCTGTCTGCTACAATCCAAATAATCTCAAAGGAGTGACGTAGACAGACTGCAAAATCCAGCCGATCATTTGATGATTTAAAGATGTTGTTCTTCTAAACTGGTGTAAAGACCCGGAGACAATATGTTTTCACTTTAGAGTTTATTCTAGGAAAAACATCTGATATTGCTGAGATTTTCTCATGCAGCTCTCTGCTGGCATCTTAAGGTTTACATGTGAAGCTTGGTGACAGGGCTAATTTACAGGGTCACACCTCTGAGCTCAGTAATTACACTTTAAACCTTTTCCTATTATTCTGCTGCTCCCTGCACAGTAGCAACTATTAATACTCCTTCAAAGTGCTGTGGCTTACACTCAAGGGGTTTAAAAGAGCAACAGTGGCAAAGTAAACTGTTCTAGAGCAACTCTTTCCAATCTCTCTTAAGCTCAAGCTCAAGCGTCTAAAGTTGTGAAAGCAACATAAAAGCACTTATAAATTATTAAGAGAGACCGTGTGAAAAACTGCTCAGAGACACTCTTAGCAGAGTTAATGACACTCTGAAGCCCTGCAACTGATTTACAGCTTGCCAGACTCACTTCGACAAACACCCACTCAGAGTCTCCTCTAGATTTCAAAACCTGAAGTCGAGGAGTCATTACAGGCCTGCTTGTCCCATCAGGGCCTCGGCATGGTAGGAAAAATGAGTCCAGGCATCCAGAGAATGACTTTTATTTTAAGGGGAGGACTTTCTTGCTGGGCAACCACTCAATCACTGCCACCTTTGAACTCAGGAGGGTTTTACAAGGCTCTCCCCCGCTGTAGTGCTTTTGTATGACGGTCCACCTGACGCTCACCCAGGCCTCACCATTCCTCCAGCCTCACTTCCCTCTGCTTATGATTGGTGCTGATTATGCAGAGGATGTTGCCTCAGCACAATGTGGTATATTATTAAGAGACACCCCAGCTCATATTCAAGCAACTTTGATTTAAACATGTGAACAGCTGGGAAACAGTCTGCTGATGGCTTTAGCACAGCTTAAAGTGACTTTTATTTCCTTTGGTTCAACTGTACCTCCTCCCTGCACTTGGCACTGCCTAAACAACAACTCTGTACTATTGTTTTCTTTACTTTTGATGTCTAATTTAACAGGTAGTTTATTCATCAGCATACAATTCCAGTACAGGGTTGTCACTTCCCCCCACTGGGCACTGACCCTTTAGCCCTGAGAGAGGAGGTCCGGGAACCCCTAGCAACACCAAGACAATAAGAGGCAATTACTCATATTCTAGTCAAGCAGAAAAGCTCAAGATGATTGATTGCATCATACGTTTGGTTGATGGTACAGCTTCACAGGGGGGATTTTTTTTTTTAATTTTAATCAAGGAATATCACAAGAGCCTCCTACTGTGAGAGCAATCAAATGAAGTTGTCATGACGGAAGGCAACCTTGATATTAAGCACAGAGCATTTAAGTGCATAGGCTATTGTGTAGCAATCCCCACGTATGGAAACAAATTACAGACCACTTAAATTTGTCTTTAATGTTTTTTTAAAAATGTAATCTTCTTGCTACTTCCCACTCTTCCAAATTTGCCTGATGACGTGTCCCATTATTCACTGATATGACTATGTTTTCTGTAAAATGTCACAAATGTTTGTCACCATTTTCCAAAGCCTAAACCAACCTTCGTAATAGGAAATCTACGGAAAATGTGATTTCGTAAATAGGCGATTAAAACTCTTATCGTGGTTAAAAATTCTTGGTTTTAAGGAGCGGTCCTCACCAACAGCCAAGAGAAGATGCTGTTAAGAATACATGCAAGCAAGGAAAGCTTTATTCTTATAGCACATTTTAGTACAGTGCATTGCACAAAGTATGAGCTACCATGGAGATGTAAGGCACAAAACTGTGTAGATAGATGTACACGAGTAAACAAATACAAACAAACAAGTGAAAAAAACATCCAGTTTTTTGGGGCAAACGTTTCCGGCCATGTTCATTTTTTTTTTCACTCATGTATGAACACAGATAAGAAGAACCGCGCCCAACCGTAGAGGTTTAAATTTAATCAGTAACTTTGAGTTGACCCTAAAACATATTTAGAGGTGTAAGCTTATGACGATAAGTATGTGTAACTAACGAGGTATGTCTCTGTGTGGCTTCAGGATGAAGGCAGCGAGTAAGAGTAAAGAGTCCATGCTGTGTGACGCAGAGAAGGAGAAGTACCAGCCCATCGTCCCCCCTCTGGACTTCAGTCTGGATGACTCGTCTCTAGACGCCAGCCTCGAGTGTCACAGCCCGCCGCCTGACTATAACTCCGTGGTGCGCTACTCCACCCCTCCTGTGTAACCTCCCGTTTTGTCCCTGGAGAATCTGAGAGTGACAACCTCAAGGCCTTTTGCTTTGTTCTCCTCTGTTTTGACTCTTATCTCCGGACCGTTTCTCTAGCAACACTTGAGTGTGAAACACGAAAGGACGCTCATGAATCAGCTTGACCGTGATTTTTTTTTTTCCAACTTCAAGGAAGGCTGTGAACTGGTGATTTCTCTCCAGTTTGAAGGCAACATTAAAGCTGCTGGTCCGGTCCACGTTCACTGTAATATGGCAAACAGCTGAAAACAGGCTCAGGTATTTCTTTGATCTACTGTGAAACAAACCGCAATGATTTCACTTTGAACAAGCTACAGCATTTAGAGATGAAAAAGCCTTAAAAGAAAAGAGAGAGGACTCCTTAGACCTTTCAAGTTCAGACCAAAAACCTTTTTAAAAAAAAAAATAGGTTAACTTTATTGGAAAAAATAAAAACTGTATTTGTGAAATTGTTTTTGTAATCCGGCTCCGTTGTCTCATACGAAGGTTCGTTTTTGCTCAAAACAAAAAGCAGACAGTGGAGCGCATTAATTATGAACAGTCTGTTTTGAGGTCATGGCTCCTGTGATCTCATCAAATATTCAGCTCAACTAACTCAGGTTGACCAAGAGTGATAGAGAAGAAGGGTACTCTGGATCTCTCTTGGGTTTCAGAAAATCACAGGTTAATGGGGGAAACAGGGTAGAGCTGAGAGTAAGAACAGACAGCTTCAGATTTGACAGTCTGACTATGGACCCATTAAAGTTACTGTATATACAGACTCATCCACCTCCTTTTCCAGCCAGGTATTAAAGAAATAATTTTTCATTTGAAATTAGTCCAGCTAAAAAAAAGTGTATTTTTCTTCTGTACAGACATAGGAACAGTTAATTAAAAAGACCACTAGTTAAACTAATAGAGTATTTATAGGCTGAAGACACTGTCACTTAGTAATCCAGCTCTGTTGTTTATATACATTCATATTTTAAGTTAACCAAAGCATTTTCCAGCTCAGTCTTCCTGATATCACCATGCAATATCCTGGTGTTGAATTCCAGACATTATATGCTGTTTGTGCTGCTGTATTCACTAATAATAACGCTGCTTCTGCAGAGACGTGTTTGTAATGCGAGGTGGGATATTCTCAGTCCCTCATCTTGTTGTAGTAAAGCTTGTGGTGCGGGCTGTCAAAACTCTGTGTGTGTGAGAGAGAGAGGTCAGCTAAGTGCGTAACATCACCAATGTTTAAAAGCACATTGAGCTTATTTTTATGTTGTGATACAGCAAACACACCCCGTGGAAATGCAGCTAGCTCATGCCCATTAACCACTGCAGAAACAGTGTTTGTCAGCGAGTAAACTAAAGTGAATATTTTGATCATTTCCTGATGATGTTTTGTTTGTGGCTGCGTGTTTGTGTAAGAGGAGAGGAAGTAATTATGCACTGATGCTTTATATCAAGTATATGTTTTTGTATTTTAAAGGTGTATTATTAGGAACATATGTCGAGGATCACATGTTTAAAATTATTTTATTTCTTTTTTGTTCGTTTTTTGTTTAAGTATGAATTAACACTTCTGTTATTTGTTGCATTATTTCATGCCAGTCTAACATCATCACTTCTGTTCATTATGGAAATAGCTATCTATGTCAAGCTTCATATAAATGGATCCATCATTTTAGCCTCTACTTTAACAGTATTAATTATCTCAATATCTGGTCAGTTTGGGTAAATGTTGTATTTTATCTCATGTCTTTGGAGAAATCATGACTAATGCTTCCAGCAGCTCAAAACTTCTTCCGAGCTGCTTCTGTGTTGTCCACATAGCGTAACAAGTTATAGTGTTTTAGAAAATTATGTTCCCCAACACTGTTAACTGAGTGTATGAAGTGAATAAATAAAGCTCTATATATTTATACATTACTTGAGGCTTGGTTCATATTTGCTTGAAATATGTGGAAAAATGAATTATTTGTTGAAACTACGACTGTGGATCAAAAGGGAAATATTCTTCTTTTATGGACTGCTCCCTTTAGTGTTTGCTATAACGGATCACCTGTCTCCATCACACCAAACCTCTACATGTCCTCCTTCACTACATCCATGAATCCCTCCTCTGCACATGTCCAAACTGTCTCAGTCTTGCGTCTCTATCTTTGTCCGAGCTGTCACACTTATATACTCATGTCTAATCCTCCACCTCCTCTACCTCCGCTCCTTGCAGCTTCACTATCACACTTCACTATGCCTCCCTTTCATTCACACACATGTATTCTGTCTTGCTTCTACTGACTCTTCTCTCCAGATCATTGCCTCACCCTATCATATGATCTATTGAGATGAAATGACTCAAGATGTGAGTGGGCGTCAAGGAGCCTGGGAAGGGATTGTTGGTGGCACACCGTTTCTTTCCCTTCAGCCTTGAATGGAACATTTTCGGTCCGGTGTAGCAGGGTCCTGATCCCACTAAGGTTGTAGTGGAAGTCAGAGAGTAGGACTGGTCCATGTGTGTGGGCTTCAGGTAAACATCAATGTTGAGGTTTCCGTTCTCCAGAGTGTGCACAGCACAGTCCAGAATAGGACTTGGGATACTGATTATGTTGTCATTTTACTGAATATAACTTAAAAATGACAAAAACAGTCTTTCAATGTGAGAAAAGCAGCAAAAAGCCTCCCTGTACCCCTGCTACTGATGCTAACAGCAAGGACTGATTTTGTTGTTTCACACTGTTTATATAAATTTTAGGCACAAAGTTATTTTAGTATTTCACAGGAAAACTAAAAACAGAAAGCACAGAACGTGTAGGAGAAATAAGTCTTTACCTTGATGAATGACTCCTCAGATTCAGATTTATCTACTGACCGCTTGGGCGGTTCCCAATCTCTGCACTGGGAACCTCACACTTGATGTCATTGTTAGTCCTTACCCTGCGTATTTACTCAACGAATGGGAATAATTTCAACGTTAATGAAATCTGAGCTTGCAAACTTTAATGAAATGATTTGTTTATATTGAAATACTCGTGCATCCTTCTGCCAGTCTTGTCCTCTTTGGATCGTGAAACACTCACTTCCTTCCAGGGACAAGGTGTCGGCAGCCTGTCTGTGCACCGGCACAATGCCCCTCTGAGCGGAAAAGGAAGGAACTTTTAATCATCCTGGTCACGACTGGTGGACGCCACGCACCGGCCTTCCTATGGGACCCTCTGGTTACCGGTAACTGGGCGTGTCTGACCACATGACACAGGCCCTTCACTGTCTCCTCATAGGATTTGCTGTTTACCATAAGGTGAGTGAGTACCCAACGTCACTCATATCAACAACCTCCGATGTGGACTATTTCCAGAGATTTCCCAGATACAAACAAACAAGGGAAGGATGTTGAAGGGGAGGGTATTCTTCACTGTCATGTTTTTTTTTCTGTTTTTTTTTTTTTTTTTTGTATCTGCAAATTCACACAGTGTTTTTCCATACAGGGACAAGGATGAGACACTTTTCCTTAGGAGCCACTGTGATGGGAGTAGAGCTCCACAGGGAGGCTGTTAAACAACTGACTCATTTACATTAAAAATCAAGGATTACTTAAAATGCTTAAGTTTCCTAGCAATTGATACCACTTATACCACAACACCAGCGACAATTCGTCATATTTCTGCACATTTGGTATCCAAAACAAACCCCGTCTAACCCTTTGTGCATATTACCAGCCTGCGAGACAACAAGTCACACCCATGCATTTAGGAATGAATAAATGATGAATCAAAGTGGGCTGACAAATGTTGCACTGAAGCAGAAAACATTAGAGTGAAATGTTTTTCCTCAAAAACCCATAAAGATAGAACATGTTAGAGCATAAATCTCTCATCAGAAAAGCCAAGAGGAGGATATGAGTTCAGATGGACTATAAAAAGTAATGCAAAGTGTTTTGGCTCTAACTAAACTCATTAAGAACCGAGTGAAGTCCTTGTTTTATTGGATTATTTTGAGTTGAAGTTTATGGATTTGAAATCTGCCTGTCAGATGAGGAAAAAATTAAAAGTTAATAGATTAAAAAGGGAGAGCATCAGAGGGATTTCCTGCACCAGGTTTCTCAGTGAAGTCTTAGAAACTTTGTATAACTATATAGATTATTAATTTTCATTACTGTACAGTGTGGACTGTTTGTGTTTCCTTCATTTAACAACTGCATTCATAGCATCCACACCCCTTCCTTGACCATTCCCAACAGCCTCTTCCCAAAGCAAACACAGGAGCAAAAACTCTCCATTAATCATTGAAAAACGGCCATTAATGAGCCCAGGGAGCCTCTGAAACTTTGCCAAAAACATCTGTAATACAGCTTCAAATCCTATCATGCACGGTTACAGGCAGCTGACCAATCAACAAGTTAAACCCCTTCCCACATGAATGCCATTCCCAGACCCCTGCTCGAGAAGGTGAATGGTGAATAGGCCTGTCCACGCCTCTCACCTAAATGCAGAACAATAAGCCGGATACTGTCCCCATTTGAAACCCAACTTTATTCTACCTTTAACGAGCAAAGTGAAAAAAACAAGCCATCGGCTAAATAAAGACTTGAGCTTCAGGTCCTCTGTGGTTCAGAGGGCAAAAGGAAAAAACAAACAAGAGATCAGCATCAGGTCAATATATTGCCATGTGCAGCAGGTATGGGAATGTTGAGATGTTGATGGTGCTGCATTGGAGATGAAGAGCGATTACAGCATAGGTGTGGACGTATTTCTCAGAAACTTCTCAAATTGAGAAAAAACAACAAACAGCGAGGCAAAAATAGAGCCACTTAGAAGGGTCTGTGTTTCCTCGCCCCGCTTCCTCTAACCACACATGGGCAAATAGCAGCCAGAGAACAGAACTGGATGTTCTGAAAACAAAACAATCCCCCCTCCCCCCAAAAAATCAATAAAAGGCAGCATTCTGTTTATGTGTCTGGGTGAATTGCTGGAATGAGTCTGCGTTGCTCCAAAGAGCCTGTTTTGCCTGGTCATGGACTGTCAGTCATGCTTTTGGAGGCCAATCCATTCTGATAGTGTTTGAGTTTGTGTTTGTTCTATCCAGGTATGCTTTTACTGCATGGCAGTGTGTTTCAGATCATTGTCATGCTGTCATGCATTAAGCTGTTGCCCATCAGATGCTTTCCAGATGATATTGAATGGTGGATTAAACTCTGATGGTACTTTTCTATGTTCATAATTCCATCAATTTTGACAAAATGCCACCAGCTGAAATGCAGCCCCAAATCATGACACAACCTCTACCATGTTTTACAAATGGCTCTAGACACTCTAGACACCATTCATAAGGAGTTTCCTCTCCTTAAGAATGTCTTCCTGGGGCTTCAGTGAACAGTACATGGATAAACTGAAGGGTTTGTCATCTCTCAGGTCCTGTGTCAGGTTGTTCCTGGATTTTTTCCTGGATATTTCCTAAGGACATTCTGTTCATCTGCTGTGTGTGTGCATTGCAAAAGACCACTTTATAAAAAAATCACACAAAAGTCTGGCTCGTATCGTTGGTCATTCACGATAGTGAATAAATAAGTGATTTTAAATGTTAATACAACATTTAGGTAGGTTGTGTTATATAAGTAATCCTGCTTTTTGTAACCTCAAAGACAGACACGGTCTGAAAAAGTCAACAGAAGGTTCCTGTTTTTGTAAAAAAAAAAATTACACTGGTTTATTTTAGAGAATAAATGTATTGCTCTTACCTTACTTTATACAAGCCAGTATGGGCCTGTATGAAATGAAGGTAATGTAAAAAGCTGAACCATCACAATCAGCAGGATACATCCTCAGCGACTTGAAAGGTTTTGGCACAGTGATGCAGTGGTTATCGCTGTGGCCTCACAGTAAAAGGTTCAAAAAGTGTCTGGAGACTTTCTATGTTGAGTTTGCATGTTCTTGCTGTGCCTGTATGAGTTCCTTCTGGGTACTCTGGCTCCCACAGGCCAAAGATATGCGTGTTAGGTTATGGGACCCTCCCCATAACCCTGAATTTGACAAGTGGTTAAAAGGTAGATGGATAGATGGCCTGAAAACACAGAGATATGCAAAACTTGCATGGCTGTACTTTCATACTGATGTTAATATAAGAGGATAAGTCCAATTTTTTACCATTTGAGAGTGCAACAGGGTCATAATTTCCCGTCATTAGGACTGGTCTTCAGGGGAACGTTAGTATTTTTACAAAACTTCATAACAACCCGTTTACTTGTTATCTGGAAATTTAATCCTGGACCGTTACCGAAATCTCAAACTACAAAAGACACAAAGGAACAGTTAAACATGTCAAACGTTTTAAGCAAAACAAACTATCCATGTCCTCTGGGTGGAACATTTATGGTAATTTAACCCACATAACCCCAGTGCGCATGGATGTAGTCCGTGTATGAAAGGAGACCAGAGTTCAGTAAGAACAATAAGTTCATCTAAACCACCACAGAGTGGGTGGTCAACAGAAGCGCCACAAGAGATTAAAACCACAAATATTCAACTGATCTTCAAAATAAAACCATCATGTTCACATTAATTATGCCACTCTGATTGCTGCATTTTTCTCAGCCCCCCCTAGTGTTGGAGGACTATACAGCCATCACCTCCCGCCAGGGCGCTAAACAATGGGGGCAAGTGCGCTTCACTCTGAGGGTGGAAGGCTCGGGGAACAAGCTGATGCACAAGACATAAGCTCTGCTCGCCTCCTGTTTGCACTGAGTCACACAGAAGCATGAGATGCTCAGAATCTCGGTCCTATCTGATTTAGATCTGTTTTCTGTTTCCAATCAGTGAGCCGAATGACAGAAGGGGAACACATGCTGCAAATAAAGCAAACATTGTGCATTTTTTCTCTTTTTTTCTTTTCTCCACTGCCAGGATGCCAGCCTGTCACATTCAAATTTAAACCGGCAAAACAAGCTTTCTGATGTTTTCCTAGAAATGTGTTTTTCAACTATTCAGCTATTTTTACTTGATTGCTAAATGTTTTTACTAATGCAGAACACATGATTCACTTAACCCGACTCAAATGTATTTTTTTTCATCTTCTTTTCCTCTCCTTTTTTTTCTTTTTGTTTGTTTAATATCCTGAAGTTCTCGAAAATGTTTCTACATGACACATATTTCCCAGCAGTCCCAGTGGTGGCAGCAGGTGCAAACACCACATCTTTCTCAATAAAAGGTCCTGGTAATATTTCTTCTTTAACATCAAGTGATCGCCTGGTGAGTCGAAATCCCAGATAATGTGACAAAGGTTGTAGCACAGAGGTTTCTTCCTGTAAAAAGGGAGTTTTTCCTTCCCACTGTCGCCAAAGTGCTTACTCATAAGGGATCATATGATTGTTGGGTTTTTCTCTGTATGTATTATTGTAAGATCTACCTTACAATATAAAGCGCCTTGAGGCGACTCTTGCTGTGATTTGGCGCTGTATAAATAAAATTGAATTGATTTACTACAGTTAGATTTACACATAAAAAAGAGGTACCATATTTAGCAAATCACTTAATTTAAAATGTTTTGGAGAGTTCTTCGAGTACCGTGGTGTGTTTGGTACTGAATATTGTCAAAGATCATTATGGGAAGAGATGAACAACTATTACTAAGGACAAGCAGCTTCTACTAAAACAACAAATTGGTAGAGACTTAATGAATATGTTAGCTCAAATACAAAAGCGACAGTCCTTTCTTTCTCACATAAAAACATTTTAGATCTAAAATACACTGTTTTGTCGTACTGTAATGGATTATATGACACAAACGCTGAGGAATTAATGTATTATCGGGATCCAGCAATGCATGTTGTAGCTTCTTCTAATTCTCAGAGTGTAATTTTGCGTGTTCTTGCCTAAGTAAAAGATGACTAACAATTACTGTTGCAAAAACGACTTGCTAGAAGATTTTCGTCACGTTGCCAACATCTATTTTTGTCCTGAGTACATTTACTGCAGAACTTGATTTCGTGCTTCCCAGATGTTTTGCGTTATAAATGACTCAGGATCGGTTAATTTGTGTAAAAAACAGAACCATCTCTAAAAATAGTAACAGGCGGTTGTGTTTTATCCCCCCGCGGAGATGCGCCGTGGTAAATTGAAGACATCAATACATTCCTGGGCTGCTTCACCTCTGACTGCCATTGATCTACTATATTTACATTATGCCGAGCTCAAAGAGAGAGAGAGATGTAACTTTTGTTTCTCAGTTTGAAGTCATTGCACATTTTTATTGGTGACTGAGGTCAACCGAAGCAGGAAATTGGCTTCCCTTCTCTCTGCTCCTATATGCAAATCCAGCTCTATCAAACCAGTGAGTAAATATTTAATATGTGCATTCCTGAAAAAAGACAAAAGGCTCATCAGACAATGAGAACATTCTATTATTATTGGTTCATTTTTAGCACTTCTGCATTTTTTCCCTGTCATTATTCTTTTAATTATCATGGAAACTATCTAAGCCACCTTGTCAATGCTGTATATAAGCTTTTACTGCCTTTTGCTGTATATTTATTTAATGATTATTAGTACAGGAACAAGTAGCAAGCCTAAAACAATGCCAATTACAACAGCAATGAGAGTAAACAAGAGCGCCGTGAGACATAATACATAACACAAACACAATGAAATTAGTGATAGACATTTACCTGTGAATTTTTATTGTGCAAATGCAAGAGAAGAGGTAAGACTGGAGACGTTGCATAACTCAACTGCACCATCTAGTGTTTTTACTAGATAGTGCAGGTATTTATCGTGTCTCACTCAGAGGCAACAAACATTTGAATGCAAACACAGAATGAAAATGAACCTGAGCTGAGATTTTGAACATCAGTGCCGTGATTTACAAAGAAGTATAAATACAAAAGTCATTTAAGGGCTTTATGACAGGAGTTTTGTGGTGAAGTGGTATTTCAGTAACACCACTGAAATATCAGAATGTATGCCAACTAATGCTCATACCAGAAGGATTGAAACAGAAAGTTGTGGGTGAGAATAAAGAGGGGGAAATAGGTCACATTTTGTTCCTGATGTGCTCAGTTTATTCTAAACAAGTCTGTTCTTGTCAAACCCTGAGAGTGAACTGTGTTGATGATGTCATCCAGAAATAATGCTCTGAATCTGTAGGGCCAAAACCATGTGACAGCAGCCATGATGATAAATGAGCAGATTTCCTGAATCTCAGCACTCTGGTTGCTTAAGATAAGTCAAACTAGAGTTCCTGCAGAGTGGTTCACTTCATAAATGTCACCTGATGGCATGTAATTACTTGACAGCGGGATTTTTCTCACAGATTTGCAAGAACCATCTGACGCAGAATGATGTGAACCCGATCAGATGGACATTTGAAGGGAATAATTAGGGAATATTACTTTTTTTAAAGGAAAAAAAGTCAGAGTGTTGAAGTTTAGATGTTGAACCTGAGATAGACAGCTCTACAGAGATTTGAAGTCCTTTCTTCAAGACTTCAGAAATAAAGTATTTTATATTATTCCACAAGAATAGAAGCCGCTTGTGCCACACACTTTCACGGGTAATTGTTGGTGCCATCTGTGTATTATTATCAGTTGTACAAATGTATTATTCATGTCTTTGTACATTGCATTAATATTATGCAGACAAGACCTTCGGTCATAGGGAGATATATCCACAGCAAGCTCGTCCACCCACCTCTTTAATAGATTTAAAGTGATGTTGCTGCCCGTTAGAAATTTTTTAGTAGTAGCTGTGCGATTAAACCACCTGTGGGGCAGTTAAGAGGACATCCTAAACCTTTAGACAGAGCACTTCTCATTTAGGCATACCTCCAGAACTGACTGCATGGTAATCTTGAATATCTACTATTTCACCAGCCTGGGTCTCTCTTAACAACAGGACTTGCAATTAGTACTTGTAGATGTTAATCCAATAAAAATAAATAAGAGCTCCACCAAGAAACTATCATCTGTACACTGATGGCTTGGGAAAACAGTTGACATACAAGAGAGAGAATTTCAAGCTCCTCCATCAATAAAAATAGTTTTATTGGCGGAGGCTGCCCTCTTGAGGTTGCCAAACTGAAAATCCATCAAGTTACAGCAACAGCAGTAGTTCTGTGGAAATCAACAAGAGGGCGTCATTGGGTCTGATTATAATCCAGAAAGGCAGAAACTGAAGGACAGACCAGTGATCCCACAGCAAACAATGCAGTGATGTAGCAAAGTGGACGCGGGTTTATGGTAGTTTTGTATGAGTGTAATAAAACATGTAGTGAACAAGTAACAGATAGATTCTTATCTGTGTTCTTTTAATGCCAGATCCTGTCTGCTTCCAGCAGTTTCTTTTTCCTTACAGAAAAATCACAAGTGGTTGTCACTGTGTACACCTTCATTATTTGAGTGCTTTGCCTAAATCCCACTAAGTAATACGCATTAGAAAAGCACATATTGATTTTTAGTCATTTGTAATGTAATGGATTGGGAAAGCCACGAAGCTTTCTCTTACTTCAAAGTGCCAGGACACTGCAGTACGCTATCCCCCTTGCTGCCAAAATGCAGAGTTAAAGGATTTCCTGAAGCAGAGCCAGCTGACTGACAGCCAAGACGCTGCACTGTGTGCAAATCACAGGCGTGACTGGGCCGTGGCGTGTCAAGAAACGACTCTATTATTCAGTAGTATTTTCTCACCATTAACCAGATGAGATTTTCATCTCCAGTTATGTTTCTGTGCACACATACATGTCTGAACCCCTGCTTGCCTTCTGTTGCCTGATTTGTTACTATTTCCTGTCCATTAATCTATGATATTGGCTTTTATAGAGATCTGAGTTATCCAAATTGGCTTTTAAATCGATTCATTGATACACTAACATTAGCATCAAGCAAACTTACAGAAAAATGTATGCAGAGCAGTTTGAGGGGACAACGTTGACTCATGTGTCGCAGGCCGCTGTTTGTCATGGAGGGGGTTGCAGGAGTTTCCTTGTAACCGGAATTAGCTGTGAAGTGCGACCTTGAGGTGTGAACACGGAATACTACTTGCTTAAAGAATTAAATTCTCTCATACTTTGCACCTCGTTTGCAAGTGAATATCTTGACAAATAATTCGGGGTTTACGTGTGAAGCGTGGTTGGAAACTGCTGAATCCCTGCAGCTTTGAAATCTAAATTCGATTTAAACATTTCGTAATCATATGATGAAACTCTGGGAACGACTTTAAAAATGTTGGCATCATTACTGCATTTTATTGTAGACCATTGCTCAGTTTCCAGTTGAAAATTGATTCTTGCAACAAATGTAAGAAATGTGCGCAATTACGCATAGGCCTTTTGACTTAATGCATTTGTGGACGTGTTGCCTCGGTTTATTGCAGCATGTGCAGCTGATAGGCCCTGGTGCTAATTTATTCACGGTGTAAGGAACTCATGTTCAGGATAGGCCCACTGTCCTGTGATGACGCGCTACAGGACAGGCGCAAGGGGACAGCTCGCTCTCATTTGGATGCAAATCTACAAGAGTTGAGGAGTTGGCTGATGTCAGGCAGGCCTTAGTGTACCTTTGGTCTCTTGTCAACAGAGCCACAGCATGTGAGGCTGGAGACGGGCTGGAACTACTTTGCATTTCTCTTTGGGAACCGATTTGGACTATATACCACAAGGATTGCTTTTTAAACAGCTACAGGGAGACAATGTCGCCTTAAAATAGGCAACATAACCCCTCAGCTGTTTTAATATATTAAAGGTTTTTAACCAAATCATGTATGTTGGATACCTACTGGATAAAGAAAGCGGCATGTATCACCAAGGGCCTGTAAGAAGATCAAGCATCAATCTGCCTCCACAGAATTTTGTTTCAACACCACAGTACCCCGACTTTACTGGATACCATCATGTGCCAAACATGGATACGCACCCACAGTCTACGGGGAGCTGGGGACCTTCATATAGCGCCCCTCGAGAGGACTGGGGTGCTTATAGTTTGGGACCCCCTAATACTATTCCTACACCCATGAATAACTCATCTCCTGGACAGGTTCCTTACTGTTCAAACGAGTACGCACATATGCATCCTCCGGGATCTGCGGTATTACAACCGCCACCGGACAACGTTAATGTTGCACAACTTTCTCCTGGCAGGGAAAGGCGTAATTCATACCAATGGATGAGCAAAACTGCGCAATCGTCGTCTACAGGTGAGACCATTGTGCCAAAATGCTGTTCTGTGTATTTAAGGAATAGAGAAGCTGGTTGTGCAGCAGAGATTAGGTTTTTTGCGCGGCTTAGAGTTTCTGCGTCCATTTACTCACAGGCCGTGTCATTTAAAATAATGTGTAAAATCAAACAAGTTCCATCGAAACACACCAAACTCCACACTGATGGAAAGGGTACAACTGGAAAAATGGAAAAAGCACTGAAAAGAAGTTGAACGAGCAGAAGGAAACTCCGGTCCTGTGACAGTGCATTTGCAGGTTGCTTAAATTTAAACTCTTATGAATATAAAACCTCGTTAAATCGTAAATACCTATAGATCATAATTTATTTGGTCTCTGTGGAAACTATATTAATTACCAATGACTTAAAATGTATACACAAACCGTTTCCATGTCTTAACTTTGATATAAATAATAGTTAGGATGGGCCTGGACCTGGGCCCAGCAGCTCTGGCTGCTCTATTCCCATGGAAGAAATTTTAAAAGGTGCAAAGAATCGGCGCCAGGCCCAGTTGTGATGTAAATGTCATTACTGCAGGAGATGCGAGGTCGACCTCTCTGTTACAGTGTTTGGTGTTATCCGTCATATCCAGGCAGTGTCCCTTTTTCTTTCAGCACCTCTTGGCTTTGATATGCGCCAACCTCCCTTCCTTTCCCAAGAGTTATATTGCCGGAAAGAGTGACGTTTTTCACAGCTAATATCTCAAACGCGGAGTAGTACATACACGTTCACAGAAGAATGTGGATTTTTTGCATTTCAGATTGAATGCATTTAGTTTACAGTAGAGCTATTTTATCCAGCCATATAGGAGTGGTTTTTGATAATATCCATACATCAGTTTAACTCCTTTAGCCGAAGTCATGGTGGGTTTACTGGTTTCCTTTAGTTTTTTTTTTTTTTTTCACGCCTGTAAACATAAAACCGATGACACACACATTTGTACCTGGGAAAGTGTAAAGCCATTTAAAATAGCAATAGCCCACATTCGGACTGTAATTTGGGTATTTAAGCAGAATGAACTGAGTTGAACCCACGGGTTCTTCTTCCCGTGTCTCGTGGAGGACCTGACTCGTGGCTCTTTGAAATTCATGCGCACTACAGCTGTCATCAAAGCAAGATCAAAAAGCTGTAACTGCGTATCTGTTGAAAAGACAGAGACATGTGTATTGAAGACGCAGCTTATAAAGATGCTATGCGTCGATAGACCGGTCCTGGCATGCAGCCTGCTCCGGGGGGAAAACCTTCCAGTTCAACCACTTGGCTACAAACAGATGATCCTAAAAACGGGCAGACAACCTCTTCATGACTATGTGTTTTTTCTTCTTCACCTTCACAGGTAAGACAAGGACGAAGGAGAAGTACAGGGTAGTGTACACAGACCATCAGAGATTGGAGCTGGAGAAGGAGTTTCATTTCAACAGATACATCACCATCAGAAGGAAATCTGAGCTGGCTGTCAACCTCGGTCTGTCGGAAAGACAGGTTGGTCTCTATTAATTACTGTTTTATTTTCTGCCCTTTTACTGATTAAAGAAACAACAATTATCATATAAATATAAATATCATATAAATATACCTATATAGTAATTTCTATATGAAAGAATTATCACATGGCATAAAATATATAAATACGTAAAATAAGCTGTATGTTTACATGTGCTTCTAACCACAAAAGTAGGCCAGTATTGTCAGGCAATAAAATGTGCCAAATGTGCCTGTATTTATATTACAACTGCATAAATTCATTATTGGACAGGGAAGGTCTGCAAATAATTTATGATTGGAAACATAAATTATTTGTAGTTATTTCGGTGATTTAATTACGCTTTGTATTATACATTTTTACATCATTTCTGTTTGAAATTATTCTTTTAATGCTTAATTTAGTAAATATTAAATATTTTAATGTCATTTTGTTAATTTTTTTATGGCAGTAAATAAATCAGAGAATAAAAATGTCGGAGTAATGCCTTACTAAAGAATAAAAATAAAAAATACGAGAAATGCAGCAACAAATTATTTATTATTTATTTCCTTTCAAGGCCTATTTTTACAGACCTGGATTTTATTTTATTTTATTTTTCATTATGCCAGTGGACAAAATAGAGAAAAAATAGGGAACGCCCATGCTCCGGAAAAAAAGTCTCTAATTGGGTGTTTTTATTTTATTTTATTTTATTTTATAAAATAGGGAATAAAATGAAAAAGCAATGGCACTTATTGGGTTATATATACTTGCTTTTCAGGCCAATTTTGTGGACCTGTTGATGTACACGTTATTTGCTGTGTATATTAATTATCAAATTATATGACCAGGAAAATATTCATAAAATTAATTTTCTTTTTTTCTTTCTTTTTGCGTCTCCTCAGGTGAAAATATGGTTTCAGAACCGCAGAGCTAAAGAGAGAAAGCTGATCAAGAAGAAGATGGGTCAGTCCGACGGCAGCAGCGGGTCTGTGCACAGTGACCCGGGTTCAGTGAGCCCTCTGCCGGTTCCGGCGTCTCTCAGTCCCACGGACATCCACGGCTCTATGTACCCTCCTCAGGGAATGAACACCTTGCCCTCTATCAGGAATATACAGCAAGTGACTGTGACTCAGTAGAACAGCTCGCCCTGAGGACGATCTCACATAAGTGAGCACTCACAGGACACTTGACAGGAAGCCAGAGGATCTGAACCCAAGTCCTGAAGCACAAAGCTGCGGATAAACAGCTGATTTAAAGCAAGGAAACGCTGGAGGCTCTTCAAATATTAGTTTTTATAGAATAGTTTTAACGAAAGGGGGTGGGGGGTGGGGGGGAAATCGAAGTATTTTTAAACTGTTTTAAAACGTTTGTGAGTTAATAAGATATAAATAGCCTATCTTTTTTTTTTTATTTGGTATGACGTGTATGTGTTTGTGGATAACGTGAGAAATCAGGGACATGCCATTGTAGTATTACACTGGACCTCGTGAAGCTAAATCTCATTGGACAAATCGTTTACGCTTTCAAGCACAGTTTTGTGAGTCAATCAAACAGATGGTACGGGTAGAGAGGTCGTCTAATGGCAACTTTGAAAATGTAAATAAAAGGTGTTTTGCAGTAGATCTGTCAATTTCTTAATTTCTGAATTGTTGTGCATCTGGGATTCACAGAATAAAAACCTAACCAACTACCTGCAGGCCTGTTCACTGGTATATCAACCAGGGGAAGTATCATCTCAGCATGGCCTTTTATTTAAAATTTAACTGCAACAAGTTCTAAAAAGCCAGGGAGATCATCTGTGAGGCTTTTTTCCCTTTGATGCATAATTTTGCGTCATTTCAATGCATCTACTTTTAATTTGGAATTTAAAAGGATTTCACAAGTGTAAACATGAAAAGAGTTGATAGCCTTGCAATAAACCAAGAGTTTGAGTGGCCTATGCAAAGCTTGGCCTTTCAGTATGTGACTAAAAGAATACATGTAAATGTATACAAAAGCATCAGATATAAAAGAGCTAAATGGGATTTTTAATTTCCTGATCCATTTGGACCGGTTCACATTGTAGATTTAAGCCTAGGGTGCAGTTTCATTTGACTGGAAAAGAGCAGCAAAGCAGGTTATTGTCATTTAAAGTGAGTAGTTCAAGCCTATGTAGCTGACATGTTGCTTATTATTGGGTGTTCCTGACTTTGACCCTCTGCATATGTCTGAAATGAGGAAGTTCATTGATTATCCCCGAACTTTTATTCTGACATATTCTCCCATTGGAAAAATACATATCAAGACGGGCCAAGGCACAGAATACATACAAGAACAAGAGCAAGTGGGGGGGAAAAGAAAAAAAATAGGACTGGGGAATATTAGGGATATGTGAATTATCTATACTTAATTAATGATCAAATTGGGGATGGGACAAAAATTAACTGCTAATAATAAGAGTAACAACAATAATCCCCATCCTCCTATGAATACACTCATACACACACCTGCACATACACACATATTACCGTGGATTATTAAATACATGTATTTTCCCGGTCTAATACCAGGCCCGGTCCTTCAGGACTCAGCTGGGCGATGGTTTCTTCTCCTCTATGCACACGCTGTGGCTCTGTCGCGCGCGTGGCCTCGTGCGTCCGTGCGCGGCCCCGCCGGAGACGTCATGAGCGTCTTACTACCCAACATGGCGGACTTTGATACCATTTATGAGTTAGAAGACGAAGAGGATGAGCACGTAGTGAGCGAGGAGCACTTGCCCAGATACTGTCCGGAGCCCGTGGTCATGCGAGGGGCCGGGCACATCACGGTGTAAGCGGAGCCGCGTTTGTGCCTTCTCTCTGTTTCCGGTGTCGCCTGTTTAGCTGAGGCTAGCCTGCGAGCTAACGGAAATCAAAACAGTTAGCCATATGTTTGGTCGAGGGTATAGCTGTTTCCCCGTAAACCCACGTTAACGACTTTATGTCAGCACGGCAACCTAAAACTTGGCAGGCGCAGCCGTTGTTAACGTTGGTCAAGTTTACGTGAGACGCTCTTTTAGCTACAAGTCCTCATCCTTGTGTTTTGACTCACATTACATTACCTGTCGTGGGCTAATTCGCAATGATTACTGTAGGTTTCATAATTGTTTGTCCCTTAACTGCCTATATATGATGGAGACCTTTGCACTTTATCATGTTGATTAATGGGGGATAGAGCCTGAGGCACGTCCAACCTTCAGAGGGACCTAATAAGATGGTGTTTGTCACTGTCATCGCTACCACATCCACCCTTCATCTTCATCCTTTACCTTATGAGCTGATGCCGAGTCCAAGCTGGAAGGTTTCTTTAACTTGACACGTGGATTCTATTAAGAATAACTACAACAAAAAAGGCCCAAATTTGAAAACATAAGCAGCTGTTTGGAAGGGTGCTGTTGCTGCTAGAAGATTGCTGCACCCTTCTGATTTTATTCTGCAGAACTTTTTCAAACTCAAATAGTCATCCTCGGGTACTGATAAGGCTGTTATCAGATTTTTAGGGATAAGTTCTGATTGCATGCCAAATGTCAAGTAAATACAAGGACTTGTTGACAGTTATTTAATCAATGGACTAGCAATCATGCAGAATCCCATGGATGTGGCTCTTTCATCCTTCTTTACATCAAGAAATAAAGTAACCTCCAAGTGAAGCTGCACCGATTCTCAATTATTAATGTTTAAAATACCAGTTTGGCTGATTCCAGTGGTGACAATCTGATTCAGATATTCCATCTTTTTGAGCCAGGGAGAGAATTAATGAAATCCTTGTCTTAACAAGGGTCATTTTATCCACTGCAGAACTGAAACAGCAGATCAATATAAAAATACCCACCACTGATGAATGCCATCTTATTACCCAGTTGTGCAGTGTTAGTCAGCATGTGTATGTGGTGACATATAAGTGCATTCCTATCCAAAGAGTTTTAAAAACAGTAGATAAATTAATACTTTTGTTTAAGCCTGTCTTGAGACAATGAGACAAAAGTCAAGACTGTCTTTAACCCATGTGACTGCAGCATGATCTCTCTACAATGGGCCTATACACTATACAGAAATTGGAAAAAGTCTTTTCTGCCATTATCTTTAGTTTATTACTGTTCTTTTTTCTGCCAATACAGTTATAATTAAAATAGGTAAATGTTGGTAAATAAGGAGCAGTGAATATATTTCAGCTTTGGATTAATTTTTTAATGGTTATTGAGTGTTTGTTTTTGACATGTCTACTCTGTTTTTTTTTGTTTGTTTTTTCAGGTTTGGACTGAGCAACAGATTTGACACAGAATTTCCCTCTGTTCTCACGGGAAAGGTACAGTTGCTTTTTAAGTTTTTCTTGCACTTCAGTCTTGCAGACTGCTTTCTGTTCAAATCCAAGTGGGAAGAATTGAGCAATTAAAGCTGCAGTGATTCCTTTGTTCTTTTGGGCCTTTAACAGCCCTAACTTCCCCAGACCTCCCCATTCAGCCTTCCGTGAGGGGTTTTGATCTGATGGAAATTCATTATAAGTAGCGTACCACACTGCATAGAAAAGGAGCTGCTGTCCAACTCTGTAAATGAGTAAGCAGACTATGGTGCTCAGTTGGCGCCCAGTGTTTTGGAGGGTCCAGCACCAGGTGATAAAATAATGAAATGAAGACTCTGCCGTAGACAAGAAAGGAAAGCTTCCTGGGTCGGACGCAGAAACACAAAAAGGCTGCAGGGGTAAGAGCAGGCCGAGGGAAGTGTGGGGCAATAAAAAGTACCTTCGGTATTGTGACCCAGGGTGACATGTGATGGATGAGGTCACAATTATGATGATTGAAGGGTGCAGATCAGGCCCTGCTGGGCTTTATTCTGTGGTCTTTGGCTGTTTGCAAAGAGACCTTTGCATCCTGTCATAAAAGATTACGACCCCTGTTTTATGGCGTACAGGCTCAGAGAGGAATGAGCATCCATTCAAGTTGTTTGGCCGGCGCTGCCACAGGCACTGAGCTTATCTCTCCTTTGAGTCCCTCCTTGCCTTGAACAGTCCAAAGCCTGGTTAGCAAGTTGGGGGAATGTATTTAGATCTCATCTCTGGACAACATCTGCAAATATCTACCTGTTTGGTTTTCTAAAGCTCTTTGATCCTTGTACACAGGTTTCTTTTGTGCATTGAGAAATCTTTTCGAGTCAACATAACCAAGAAACAATTGAATTATCCAACTTCCTCTTGTTTTCTGAGAAGTTCCCATGTTCATTTCACTACATGTCCTGTCCCTTTTTCTTTAGGTAGCACCGGAGGAATTCAAAACCAGCATCAGCAGGGTGAATGCTTGTTTGAAGAAGAACTTACCAGTGAATGTGAAGTGGCTTCTTTGTGGCTGCCTGTGTTGTTGCTGTACAGTAGGCTGCAGCCTATGGCCCGTTATCTGCCTCAACAAGAGAGTAAGTCTCAAATCTCCCGTGACACGAGTTGGACAGTTTAACTCTCCCTTACATCAGTGCTGATTACTCAGGGGCTGTTATAGCAATTGGTCTAAGTGTAGAGGGTAATAACACCATGCGTTCAATTGGTGGCTCTGTGTAGAAATGATGCATTGCATGGCGTTGCTTCTCTCTTGCTCAGCTCAAGGGTGGTATTACCACTCGAGAGTTGCTGACAACAGAGTGAAAATTACTAGCTGGTAAATTGGGAGTTCAGTCCATAAATCCTAACACCATGGCTGTTAACTGTTACCTGTTCACGTGTTAAACTGAGTAATGTGTATTTTAGTTTGAATTAACGGGCATGCTCTTTTTTTTCCCCTCTGTGGTCTGTTCCTGAAGACGAGGCGGTCTATTCAGAAGCTGTTAGAGTGGGAAAATAACCGACTATACCATAAGGTAAGGAAGATGGCTACATTGCACCTGAGTAAAAGTGCTTAATTGGTCTGTGTCAGTCTAAGATGAGTATCATCGTGATGGATAATCATCATTAATCTGTTGTGTAAGTTTTAACCCGCCAGTCAGATCTGGTGCAATCTGGTAGGCAGTGCCTGAAAGGACCGTGAGGTCAGCAGTAAAAGTCCATGTTAATTTTGTTTTGTCTCGCAGCAACAAATTACAGCTAGTAGCCGTGCAAAGGTATAAAGGAAGCTCTTCAGGGTGTCTGGCCACAGTTTGACCCCAGCGAGACCAGACAGTCCTGCTCTCAAATTCCCCTGACACTGAAGAGAAGATTTCCTTTGTTTGTGCATTTGTGTGCACGTCTTTGTGTCTGTTTGAGAGTGAGGGAGATGTCCATTCATTGTATCTGTGTCTTTTTTTTTCTTTCATCAGCTGGGGCTGCACTGGAAACTCAGTAAAAGAAAATGTGAAAGCAGTAATATGATGGAATATGTAAGTAGGCATGGATTTCTCAGCTATACCCTTTACTGATTAATCTGCAGATCATTTTTAGCTGCTCGATTGTTTGTCGGTAAAATAGATGAATACAAAAACAGTCCAGGAAACAAGGATGAGCAGTTTCTATGACAAAGGACTAAAAAGGGAAGCGGAATGTTATATAAATATATAAGTGTTATTTGCAGATTATTTAATAATGCCTTATTTTCTAGTGCTTTGCTACCGGTAGAATGAACTGATATTTAATTGTGAATTAGTAGAAACCTTTCAAAATAAAAAAGAAAGTTTGTACTTAATAAATGAGGAATTAGTTGGTGTTTAGTACCACCTTTCCAGCTCCAACTAAATCTAAATATAAAAGTCAGCAAAACAAGAAAAATTAATGATATATAAAGTCTGTCTGTTTATGTAGTAACTTGGCTTAATTGAATGCAGCCAAATACATTCATTGTGTTATAAATCCTCCCTTCATGAAGGTTGTAATGTGTAGTTACTGTTGAAACAGTTTTAGAGAGGTGGTGTGTGTTGTTTGTGGTGCTGCTGGTCGTCATTGCTGTGACAGGTTTTTTTTCCTATTTAACCAACCCCCGTTGATTTAAATTATCTGCTAGGCCGTATGTATGTGAGTGATCTCGCAGCTGATTTTCAGAGAAATCCAGAGAATCTCAAATCTCTTACTTAAACGTTTGAGAACTTTGTTTTTGTCTCTGTAATAAAGAGATTAGTTCAGTAACTAGTAATGTTTCTGCTCTAGTGAACACAGTTGGATTTTAACCTTGTGAAATTGTGTTTTTCCTCTCTTCAGGTGATTCTTATAGAATTCCTACCCAAATATCCTATATTCCGACCAGACTGAGGAGGCCGTTGCCAGACTGGATGAGTGGCCCTTGAATCTTATCCTTAGTGCCTTGTATATACAGTATGTTGGAAAAAAGGGTCTGCGCCGCTGTGTCTCGTGATGACCCTGTAAATCTCCCAGTACCTTGTACATTAGAATTTGCAACACTGTCACTTTGCTTTAGAGCAGATTTTGCACATTTTCCCGACAGAACTACACGTTCCCTTTGTTGCACTCTGTGTTTTTGTTACATGTGAGGAAAAAAAAACAAAACAAGTGATACTCTCAAAAAGTGCATTTACCCCAAAGAACCATCAGCCTGTATCCCATCTATTAAATCACTAATCCCTTGCAAAGAATGTGATGCCTCCACCTTCCGTAACTATCCTTGCCTTATGTATGATTTTAAAAAATAAACTCTACATGTAACAGGAGGAGGAAGGCTTTGGGTAATTCAACAAGTCTGTAGGCTTAGATGCTGCTTGTTGGGTTTCCCCTCTTTTAATCCAGTTCTTTGCAGGTAGATGGGATGGTTGAGATTGCCTAACGTACAGTGTACGTCATCACCCCGTGTTTTGTCCTTACATGAACCCTCTGTACATGGGAACTAGCTAGTAAGAACTTGACCTGTAAATACCATGTTAGAATAAGCTGTACAGTGGTATACCATTGTTTACATAAAGTTACTTAGCTCTTTAGTTTTTTTTGCCAATATATTGCTGTACAATAGTTTTGATTATGAAAGATGTCTACGTACCTTCCTAGTTTATATGGACCTGTTTATCTTGTAAGCCATATAGTGACTATGTACCTGATGCCAGAGTTGGGACTGATTGTTGCACATGAAGTTCAGGATTTCAGGCTGGAGTGGATCCTGAGTTTTCTTCCAGTGACAACAGCAGTGCACGTTACCATGCAGTTTTTGCCAATTAAGATGACATTCAGTGACTCGTCATCCATTAAAGATGGAGATGGTTGGAAGATTTGAATTTGAACTCTGCACTTCCACTCATTTCTCTCCCACCCCCACTAACTTTGTATTAATTTTGTAGTTTTGTACTCTTCCCTGTGCTGTGTTTGGTCCTCCTGAAGTGTTAGGAAGCGCATGCTTCTAAAGATCCTGATGTGTTGAGCAGATGGTTCCTTTGTTTCACTCATCCTTTCAAGTGTTGGTTTTGTTTTCCAGAATCTTAGTGAAAAGATTGCTGCATTGCATTGTATTAGAGTGCCTCTGGTATAGTTGAAAACCACAGAGAAGTGCAGGTTGAAAGCTGTTCTCCTGTACAAAGGAGAGTTTACTGCTCCCAGTATTGTCCCTGTTACATTTTGTTTTGTAAATGTTTATCATGATGACCTAATCCCAATGGAGAAAAAATAAATTGTCAATTTTGAATTTAATTTGTCGCCGCTTCCTTCTTTTTTTCCCCTTATGAAACCTGTGGTGTGTCAGGTTGGTAAAAGGAGGTTGTGGTTGACCTCGGCTGATGCACTTTGACCACAGCCTGCTGCCCCGAGATGAAAAATGTGGCTGTTTGTCATGTTTAACAAGGTGCTGAATCGTTAACTTTAACAAGACAGCCTGCAATTACTCAACATATATACAACTCAGGAATGGTGTCACCATAACCTGCTGCTGCTTCCTATTGTTACGGACCACCGGGCAGCAAGCCGAACATAGTTTCTACTGTACCTGACCACAACCTCCAAGTACTGTAGTGATGGGCTTCACTTTGGGGTGGAGGGTTTTATGGTCCTCTGTGCTTTTTGTTTTCACATTCACAGCCTCTCCTGGTTTAGCTTGAGGAAGTGTTCAGTTACCTCTTACTGCTGCAGTAGTGCGAGGTTATCACCACTTTGGTCATGTAAAGTAGAAATATCAATTGTATTGCAACATATGGTATCCTAAAAAGCTTTTTTAATTTATGAGAAACTTGGGGACATGCTGCAGTCTGACAGTAGATTCACTGTGTGGTAAATATACTGATACATTTAGGTTTTTGGGGATTAAAACATCAGGCTTTTAATGACATATATATATATGTCATTATATATATATATATATTTTTTTTTAAACCTATTTAGGCTTCACAATATAGACAGAAATAAAACTAGTAAGTTGGTGGTATGTATGTGCTTATGAAGTGAAGATTTTATTGAGAAAATTGGCAAAACATAATTGTGAGAAATCACTGTTGAGGACTTCAGACCATGATTTTAAAATTGCATAACAGGCCTGTGATAAAGCACAAGATTAATAACAATAGTTTTACATGGTTACTTTAAAGGTTTTACAGGATGAAATCTGGAAACCTTGGCCACTTCAGTCCTCGTGTCCACTAGGGGTCAGAGTGAACAGGCTAATAAACTGTCCAGCCAAGGATTTCGAACATGACTAACTGCAATAAATTATTTCTAACATTTGCACCCTTCTTCTGTGAATACTGGTGTATTTAAAATCCCCTCTAAACTACCCATCCATCATCAAGAATAAATAAACGGTGGCTTGTAAAGCTGTGCCTTTACTACACTTAACATTCCTCCCCAAAAGCCCAAAGTGTACAGAACCTTCACAACAGAAAGACGGAATGATTTCATGATTTTATTGAACATAATGAAACGGTGGACAGGCTAATACAGACATTACCTGCCGTAAATTTTACAGCCATCCATAGTTTTTCCAACAGGTATCGCATCTATAAAGATACAACAAAGGCCACTGGGAATGTGTCGACACATATATCAGAGCAAGGCTTTGAATTTCCACAAACAGTAAATAATGAGAAGAACAAATAATGAGGAAAACACATTTTTGGTGGAGCAAAAAATTTAAGGCAAGTATAGATTTTGGTTTGTCCTTCGATATCTACGAGGCACCTGCTTATTAAACTCGTTCATTATGAGCAACTTTATCATTTGGAAAGAAACAGAGAGATGATATACATACACATATTCAGTGAATACAGATTAAAAAGTTTCGATTAAAACTCAACATTCGTCACATAATCTATTAGCTTCTTTTAAACCAGCTTAAGAGTTTCACAACACAAGTCAAAGTTTCCTGTTAAGAGCTTACAGGAAATAAACCTGATCCAACCCCTACCAACGCAATGCTGACTAAACTGTCTACACATATTTGTTAAGTAAAGAATCGTGATCTTTACTGTCATGATGTAGACTTCAAATATTTCTGACATTTTAAAACCCTTTAAAATTAGTTTTGTCCAAGAAAAAAAAAATCTCACTGCTGAGATTCTCCATGTAGATGCTAATTTTGCATCAAAATGTCAATTGAATTCACCTTCCTGAAATATTTGGTGTCAGCATATTGTTAACAATAACGCAATTCAACTATGTACATATGTTCATTATCACTTAACATCTAATACCATCCATAGGCTGTATACAAGGGATAGATGCAGCCGTTGTGTCGTAGTCCCATTGTGTAGACTCGAGCTGAGGGGGATAGCGGTCACCATATTGGGTTTTTATAACTGGATGTGACGAGCGAGGTGAGGATCCGACTGAAAATCCACAGGACGCTCCACATTCAGTCACTTGTCAGTCACAAGGCAGGTCTACTCTAAAGTGTTCCCTGCTTTATCGTCCTTTTTGACTCCAAATAAGAAGATAACTTACAAGATGAACATCATGCTATATTCATTAAGGCATAAAACTAGCAACGGAGATCATAAACTCATAAGGAAAATGTTTATTGAGGTTATAGAAAAGGGGGCATCTTCCCATAGACTTCTGTACAACGGGATGTCTTTTTGCAACCAACAAAGTCGTCCCCTGCTGGTCATTAGAAAGAAGGCACTTCTGCATTAGCTTCACTTTGCAGACCCTAAAGCTACATTTTTATACACAGTCTAAGATGTAATCACTACCAAATAAAAGATTAGGCAGATACGCTAAAAATATACATACAACTTTAAAATGGGATCAGAAAGACGCTCCAAAAAAACGAATCCTTCCAGTTTGTCTATAGCACATAATTCATGGATTGTCATCATTATTAAACGAAAATATCGCAAAAAACAGTCCATCTATGGAAAATCATCTATTGTACATGGGATGGTTTTGAAGAACACGCATCTTCTGTATGACATGACCTCAAAAATCTCAAACGGTTTACGCGTGGAAGGGACAGTGAGGTTCCCAGTAAAGAAAGAAAGGAGATCACAGAATGAGCACGTGAGCTTTGCTATACTAGACTCCCCGGCCAGGACACCACAGTCAGCGTGACTTTATTCTTCTGTAGTTTGAGCATTGGGATGAGAGAGGAGTTGTTCATTCCCACAGTTGTAGCTCCGTTCACCGCCACTATCTCATCACCACACCTGAGAAAGCCACGGGACATTTTTGTTAACGGGGTCAGTGCCGAAAAGATGCAGGAGCGGATGATGTAACATGGGAGTCAAAATGTGGTTAACTTACTTGAGGCGTCCATCAAAGTGAGCCGGTGTTCCAGGCACGATGGTTTTGATGAAGAACGGCTGCTGCCCGTGGCTCTCCTCATAACCCCCTACGATGCTGAAGCCCCAGCTCTCGTTGTTGGTCTTCTGCAGGACGATGTCTCGGCACCAGTGCATGTGACTGAAGAAACAAGTCACGAGTCAGAGTCAGCTCTTTCACATAAAAGCGATAACAGCTCAAACAGCACTAGGGCTTTGATGTAAATGATTATATTGTGTTGGCTTTACCTTGGTAATCCCAGCCAGCGAGTCCACAGCGGGGTCCAGTTGAGGGTGTCATCTCGTGAGTCTTCAGCAATGTCGAGGTCGTCATTGTTAGCCTCGGTGTCCTCCTCTGACTCCTCAGACAGAGTCTGAATGACACGAAGCACCACCTGGGACTGAGCTGTCTGAGCCTTCAGCACAGAAACGGCCTCATTGTAGGTCAGCTGAGTCAAATCGACACCGTTGATGCTCAGCAGAACATCACCTGAAGAAATACAGATGATGTTAACAAGGACAGCGCCAGTTCAGTTAAAATTATCTCTGTGTTTAAAGTGACTTTTTCAAGATGTCAGTTCAGCCACAGACAAAGTGTGGGATGGATATAATATTTAAAGAGCAACTCTTAAAGAAGTCAGAGTCAAGTCTCTATTTTAGGACACATCCTCTCAGTTTTAATGGTCCTTGAGCAGCATGTATCCTGGAAAAGAGGCAGGAAAAAAAGGAAAATTGCCCCTTTCCTGTACTTTTGTAGTGGATTTTCAAACAGAGCTGTCATTCCCAAAATCTTTACACTTATTTATTAAAATACTTTGTAATTTTGTTTTCGTTAAAGGCTTAATTGATTGAATTTATGTCCAACTATCTCTACAAAAACTGGCTTACTAAATTATTAATCAGTGGACAGAAAAGACGTTCAATTTATTCTGTACAGTGTTGATGGCATGGATGGTCTTGGAGGTCCAGGGACGGCCAAAAAAGATCCCACATGACTGTAATCATGCATGCCTGTTTATGATGTGTTTAAAAATAGTTTTTTATCCTTAAAGTTGCTGTGTAGCCTGTACAGATGACCCAGAGTTTACGTTTATTAATCAAACATAATTGACTCTTGTAGTGCTCTTTCAACCGTAAACAAGTCTTACTCTGCACTTTAGTTTATAACCTCTGTTTTGTGCACCGTGTATGTGTGTGTGCACGCACACAACTGCAATAGCACGTAAGTGAGACTATGATTGCACTCTCCCTTTTTTGTGTGTGTGTGTGTGTGTATATATATATACATATATATATATATATATATATATATATATATATATATATATATATATATATATATATATATATATATATATATATATATATATATATATATATATATATATATATATATATATATATATATATATATATATATATATATATATATATATATATATATATATATATATATATATATATATATATATATATATATATATATATATATACATATATATATACACATATATATATATATATATATATATATATATATATATATATATATATATATATATATATATATATATATATATATATATATATATATATATATATATATATATATATATATATATATATATATATATATATATATATATATATATATATATATATATATATATATATATATATAGAGAGAGAGAGAGAGAGAGAGAGAGAGAGAGAGAGAGAGAGAGAGAGAGAGAGAGAGAATAGAATAGAATAGAATAATCCTTTAATTGTCCCACAAGGGGAAATTTGGTTGTAACAGCAGCCAGAAAGACACATATACAAACAAACAGTACACAGGACACAGAACAGAAACATACACAATTTTTCTTACATATTTACATTAAGGACAATGGTTACTATATACAAAGAGTACTATATATATATATATATATATATATATATATATATATATATATATATATATATATATATATTTTTATGGAACACCAAAATGAGTTAAACCAAATGCCCCGTTACAAAGACAAAAACACTCTTTTTATTCCTGTGGTTTGTACCTCTTTTGATGGTGCCATCTCGGTGCAAACAGCCTACAGGCTGCACACTTGTGATGTAAACTGGTAGACGGCTGCGACAATCCCTCCCTCCGGCGATCGTGATGCCGAGGGAAAGCCGAGGCTCCTTTTTCAGACTCACAGTCTTCTCCTGACTAGAAAATCCACCTGGAGGATCCTATGGAAACAATGAGACACATTAATACCAAGCAATAAGAAACATATTGACCATCTTCATTGTATGGATTTTTAAATTTATGTCCTTTATCTCACGTTTTCTCCACAGGAGTTAACCTTTTTTCGTTTGGCCTAACATGCCAGCTAATCACATTCTCTCCAGGATCACTGACTTAATGGATCCCCCTTACAAAACCACTTGTAGAAACAAATGTGAAACATCTGAGATGGAGCTGAGAGGTAAGGGCAGAGGGAACGTGTGAAGTTCAGCACTACGCTCTCGTACTGGAAAAGATGTGTGGAAAATGACAACTTCAACCAGTCTCCTTGTGGCTCTCTGGAGTCTGTAAAGCATCAGAAGGGAAGCTTGGGGAAGGTGGGGGGTTCTTCCTCTCCACAGCAGGGAACCCCCCCCCTTCCCCCCAGCAAGACGAAAAGGCTCGACTCTGCAGGCGAAAGCTAACTGTTACCAGCTTTGATCCTCTGCCTCGCAAAGAAACGGCCAAAAAACAACAAGACAGTGGCCCCGTAGCGGCAGAGCGAGCAGCACCCGGGGCCTTTTGATCAGGCCAGAGGGAGGCCCCAGAGAAGGGCTTTTATCTCTGCTCACCATTGCAGGTGTCTGCTCTCACCCCTCAAACGGGGGGTTGCTGTTCTTTCCATTCACAGTGTATGGTACAACTGAGTGTGAGCGACACAGGAGTGAACGTCACAATTACGCTGTGTAAACATAAACATGCAAAGTTTGTAAGACACTGCGACCAATGCTGCGGTGTTAAAAGACAACAGCTGGAAACCACCTGGAAACATGGATATAAAATATATAACTAAAAAAACAAAAACAAACAAGGGCCAATTACTTCCAGTTTGAGGATCGACTTGGGAGGAAACGGTTTGTGCGTTACCTTCATGTAGGTGGACCGGCGTCTAAAGTACTGCGGCTCAGGCGTCCTCCTGGATGTTCTGCTGCTTCCTCCTTCCTCTTGAGCCTCCGCAGATCTCATCACCACAAAGTTCACACGCATCTCACTGGCCTGTTGGCACAAAGAATAAAAGCAAATGATTTTACAAAAACAAATTTCATACAAAGCTCCTATTATGAATTCCTCTGCCAGGTGGTGTTTATATTGAGGGTTTTGCATGTCTGGTCCACTAACTATCACCTAGGATATATTTTCCATGCTGTGATTGATGGCCCTCCTGGGTGCCTTTGGTCTGTAGAAATTTTAGATGTATTATGACTTGTAGAGACTTGCTGGGGACAGAGTCCATAATAAACATACTAACAGATGCTTCTTTCCTGTCTTTTAATCTGACAACATCTGAAGGTGTTGGCTTCTGTACACATTGTAAACAACCTGTGTCCCAAAATGTTGTCAACATTTCTTTATATAGCACCAAATCACAACAACATTTGCCTCAAGGCACTTTACACTGTACGTTAAGGGCTGCTCAATAATAATGTTGATGTCACTTTTTCAAGTGACATGAATAACTTTTGTGATGTGCAAGTCCTTTTTACTTACTTTAAACAGCATCTTAACTTTGTTTATTTAAGAAATAAGGGTGCAGTCTGTAATCTACCTGTATAATCTGGGCTGCACTTTCAGGTGTCCCATGCCTCAGGTCATGTCCATTGATGGCCAAAACTTTGTCATTGTTCCTCAGTTTTCCATCCTTGGCTGCCAAACCACCAGCCAGCAGGTCCAAGATAAAAACCCCGCTCTCATCTGATTTGCGGATGAGTTTGATGCCAAGCGGCTCTGTGCGCTGACTCTTCACTAGCGTCACCTGCAGGACTGTACCAGGGTTGGTACTGGAGGTAGCGTTGCTATGGGGACTGAGAGAGCGCGGGGAGCCGGTGGAAGTGGGTTGGTTTTGGTCTGAGCGTTGATCCCTTAATTTGAAACCTTTCTCCTGCATGACGGTGAGCCTGAGGAGGGAGGGCAGCTGCAGCACTGCGATGGCCCGAGTGTGGGGAACTGAAGCCAAGCTGATGTCATTCACCTGGAACACGACACCACAAAGAGGAGAAACAACACCGTCACTGATAAAGCAGCTGAGCGCAAACATTACCTGCCTTCACTGTGTACAGTTATTTGTCAAGCATAAAAGAGATCAACCTTTCTTGACGGTGGTGTAATTTGATGTGCTTAGAAATAAAGCTTTGTCATATCAGGCTTTTATGCTATTTAGCATGGTTGCCACAGCAAGAAGATGAACATGCAAACTCCACGGCCAGATTTTGGATTCCTCTTGCTGTTAGGCAATAGTACTAACCACCATGTTGCCCCACAATACAACGCCCTGCATTAAAAATACGATTTCTGTTTTCCAGAAAAGAGTTGACGAGACCTAATTCAATGACTCTGAGCTCAAAAGTACCAATTCTGTACAGTTTTCTTTTCACAGGTGGCCCATTTGTGCTCATTGTGTTTCAGCTTCTTTAACACAATTTGGTTATTTTCATAAGTTTCTTACGGCTGGACAGAAAGACCAACTGACATGGATGCAGTACAATACATTTTAGGTTGGATTTTGAACTGTCAATGAACAGCCTGCACTCATCTGCATCGTACTCACAACCCAACACACCCAAAACACCCGCAACATGAACGCAATAAAGAAAGTCAATATCCATTTCAATGAAGGAAGATGATTCTTCTCATCACATCCTGGAGATGGAGTAAACTGGCGGCAGATCACTATATACTACTGTGAGGTAAATTAATTGAAAAGAGAGGGGGGAGCCATGCAGGATGCCATATATAGACAGAGAAGCAGAAGGGCAATGGCATGAGGTGCGGTCCCGCTCCTAAAATTCAAATAAATCATCTCCAGTAAAAAAGACATTTTTTTTCCTGTAGTCAGGAAGTTTTTCCTCACTCAGTCTAGACCCAAGCCACTCAGTTGCTTCCTTTGGAACATCCGAATCTCATATTAAGTCATTTAACTCAGAGTAAATAACTGCGAGTAAACTTCAAAGTCCTCATCACTAGAATGTTGTGCATCTGGAGACAAAACACCATCACGCGCTCGTCTCTCATCAGCTGAAAAAATGAGCGGTGGCATTTCATCTGAATGTGGTGCAGGTCTCATGGCTGATGGCAGGTTAGGGTATCTGATAAATGATGCAGTTTTTGAACTGTATCCAGAAATATTGACTAAACAGAAGCCACAAAGCCATTCTGTGGCTTCCTCCATGCCACTGAAAACATTAAAACCAGACTTATTTTTCCCTTGGTTGTCCAATTTCATACCAAAATAAGCAGAGCATGTTTTTTTCCACAAAACCTGTTATGTTTTGTTGCTATTTGGCTGAACTGAAGGATGCACAGATAGGAAAAACATCTGGATCGTGTTTACAATTGCCATTTGTAATAAAAAAAAAAAATTAAAAAAAAGAGAGCAAAATTAGTATTACTTTTGAAATCAGTGTTATCTGCTCTACTGTTTAACTTTTTTTCTTCTTTCTTTTTTCACTTGCAGCAGGAATCCTCCCCTCAATTTAAATTGTTGTCATTAGGTTTGTTTAAACACAATCATTCATGCCACTTGAAAAGGGAGTGACTGCAGTCAGGTGGGGACGCCTAAGGGAGGCTCAGGCCTCTCATACTGTCACTACAAACTGTGCATTATTGCTGTAGTTTAAAGTTTATCAGCCCTCAGGGGCCCCCCCACTGGCCTGGGCCCCCAAGCAGTTGCCTGCCTTGCCTGGTGGCAAACAGCAACTTTATCCGTGTGCTTGCTTGGGGTCTGTCTGGAAATTCGAGCTTCCTCCCACAGTCCAAAAGCCATGCATGTTAGGTTAACTTGGGATTCTAATTAGGCGGGAGCTATAAATGTGAGTGTGAATGGTTGTCTGTTTCTCAGTGTTAGCCCTGAACTGGAGAAGCGAAAGGAGAAGGATGGACATTACACTTTAGTTTCGTTGTCCTCTTAATAAAATAATCAAGATTATCACAGGTACGTAAACATTAGTTCCAAGTCTCTTCTGTTTGAAGTCTGCCTCACAAATCTAAGAATAGGCCGCAACAAAAATCTGTTGTTTCAATCATCTTTTTATGTTCACAAACAAAGGAAGCGATTGTTTCGCATCCTGAAAGCTCTCTGGTACGGTTTTTGTTTTCATTTCCAGGTCTGGGATTGCTTAGCTTTAGAGGAAAAGCTAAAATGTATTTCACAGGAAATTTATTTCAGAGCAATGTGAGGGCAGAAATCGGATGTGGATTATTCTTGTTATTGATATTCTGCACTCCCATTATTCTCTGCGGAAACCAAACGCAGTTCCTCCTTAATGTTTGAATACTATTAAAGTGAAAGCCAGTGGGTTAGTCAGTTACACCAACAAGGTAAAGTTGCTCAAGCTGACATGACGCACTTGTGCCAGGTAATATTAACCACGCCTTGTTGCCACGGAGACAAAACTTGTTTATCTTGAATGTCTACTTTCCCACCCCCTCCAACGAGCACTGTGTTTACAATACCATGAGAAGTAGTCATAAGGTGTTGTGTGCAAAACCCTTTTGACCTCAACTGTCACGCTATGCCATGACACGAGATTTCTAAATCCCAACGCTGAATAACAGCTGAATACGACTTAATCCCAGCTCTTCCCTCGTTTTTGTTTCCTCTCACCTCTAAAATATGGTCTCCTGGTGCCAGCCTGCCATCCCTAGCTGCTATTGAGTCCCGCACAATTTCTTGTATGACTATGTTTCCCAGCGGTGTGTCTTTCCCCCCCACGATCCGAAGGCCCAGCTCCTCTCCGGGTTCATCTCTGATCAGCTCCACCACAGTGGCCTCGGCCACCAGACTGGACCGCAGAGAGTTGTTGTCTGTAGGAGAGGGAAAAAGAAAAGCAACAATAATAAACATGGCTGTATATCCTGTTTACTCCCAGTTTTCTCCTCTTTTTCACTGGAATGAACCTTGTAAAATACCCGATGCAGGAACACCAGCAGAAAGAAGGAAACAAACAGATATAATCATACGAGTTTGAACTGTTTGGAGTCCATCTTGACTCTGATTAGTTATGCTTTTTTTTTTTTTTAATCTTTGTAAACTGTTCTTATCTTCCAAATATGGTAACTCACCCACAAGTTAAACAAATTCAATCCTCACTTTACTGAAGTGTCACACTTCTATAGATCCAAAAACACAACAGAAAAGGCAAAGCTGGTTCAATTCAGTGGTGTAAAAATACAGCTATAACATATTTATTCACACACCAGAACTCAATGTCAAATCAAAACACTAAAAGATTCACACCAGCACTTTAAATTGTTTTCATTCCCTGCAGGATGTTTCAACACGACATCCAAGTAAATTGTTAGCATAAACAAAACCTGCTCAGTGTATAAAACCCAGGCTTGGATCATCAAATGGGACACTGCCATTAGGACAGAGGATGAGGGGAGGGAAAGAGGCTATAAAGGAGCATGAATTGTGCTGACCGTTTAATAATATTTTCATTGTCCTCGTGATATAAACCTGCTAAACAAGTCTCGTAAGGCTGCCTGAAAGGCAGTGAATAGGAAAAGTGATTCATATTAAAACACATAATGCCTTCACACTCAACATGCAAATATTTGACACTGTTCAATAAAAACCTTTTCTTAAAAAAAAAAAAAAAAATTCTTTATTCAGTGAACATAAGCTATTTAGCACTTGCAGTGCCAGCAGCGTACCTTTTAAAACCACAGAAATTGGAAGCTTAGTGCATATTTATTTCATACACCCAGCATGCAAACATTTTCATTGATTGAAACTACAGAAGAAAATAACAGATGCAATCTAAACAGTGACAAGTGACTCCAGAAACTATTTGGAAGCAAAAACAGACTACACCCTTCAACACATTAATGGCCTGTGACTATGCGAGGGTCTGTTCGAGTCTTTGTAAAAGTCAGTTGTCTCACAAAACACTACAGCGCAATGCATCAACGACACATGCATTCTTCAGGTGGACACGGGGCATAACGTCCACTCATCCATGCTGTCTGTAGCTTTCCACATGCTCTTACTCTAAAGCACACATATTCACTTTCTATTTCACCTCGCATAAAGTTAGCTCAGATACACTGATAGCTTGTTTACACATTTCAAGATGCCTCTTACCCCATCACCTCTTTTCTAGCGATGTCACAAGCTCAGTAAACACCCTATTAAGCACAACTAAGTTACAGGGGATTTATACTTAAATCTACCCTGGACCTGACGTGCACCTCCATGTCAGTAGATTGTGATTGCCCTGCTCAGTACTCCAGATGCCTCCTGTGTATGTCTGGCAACTTTGGTGAGAATGATATTAATCATTGCCTCAGTTTCTGAATTTGCAGATGTGTGCAAATTCTCAGAGGGAGTACTTTATATGGTCGCCATATAATGTACCACAAGTGTTAATAATGGTGTTGGTCAGTTGTTTAGGTTAAACATTACTATAGCCTGTATACATATAAAGGGATCAATGTAGTAATCAACTGTTAGTTGACTCATACTTTAAAAGAGCTCTACAGAAATAGAATCCAAACTTTGAATAATCTTCCTGTTGCTGCAAAATTCACAGAAAACCCAAAGCGTGAAGAGCAGGCTGTAGGAGCATTTTTTCTTATGTTTGTGTTCAGATAAGCTGAGCATATCCTGTGCCCATCTTTTTTCCTGAATGCAGAGACAGATATGATCGTCTCCTTTAACTCCCAGCAAGACATTTTGGTGAGAAAAACACCGTCCTCACCAAAATTTTAGAAATGTCTCTTTTCCCATAGATACTTACATGGAAAGGCATTTATGGAATGACACACTATGGCATAAACCAGTAAATCTGTGTCATTTGTGTTTCCGGGATGCACTGAAGAGTATCATGAAAAGGAAACAGAGTGACGCAGAGTGGACCTGAGTTTGTGATTATAACAGTGAGATAGCGCAAGCTCTGCCGCACCGCACAGCCTCGCTCTTCCATGGAAATGGCCTGTGCATACACACAGACCATACAAGTACTTACATGCTTACTCCTCAGCAATACTACCAATGTATTTGCTCCCATTCAGTTAGGAAGCTATGAATTTTACTAGCGGCAAAGATGGTGAAGCCTGGATGAATCAACATGATGAAGTCTTTATGCTGGGACGGCATTACTAAACATATCTAACATCATTCTAGATTTATGAGTCTGCTGAGATTTTAACAAAGCTTTTTCAAAAATCTAATGACAGATTATAGTTGCACAAATATAAACTTCACTGTGGACACCTGGTACCAGTTGCCTGGCAACTGTGTTTTACTGAACTTTGGTCGGTGATACCGGCTTGCAAGTTGCTTTCAGGGTATTTCCCACCCATGATGCAACTGTCTGGTTAAACTGTGTGTGAGCTGGTACATGTTCCTACAGCCAGGCTGATGATTCACCTGAGACAGACAAAATCAAACCCTTAAAGGCTAAAAGCAGCAAATAGTGTGTGCGCCCTGACAATCACCCCACCAACTGGAAATACTCCTGTTAAGCCTAGAAGCTTCTATAAAGATTATTTGGTACTGTTCTAACGCACACCCTGAGAAATGGCGGGTTTTAAAATAATAAAATAACTCCATACCTTCCTCACCTTCCTCATAGGCAGGATTAATGAGCCCAGGCTCGGGCTGATCCCGGGTTGAATTTCGAGACAGTGTTGCTGAGTGTTTCGCATCTCCAGACCCTTCTCCGTCACCCTTACGTCCCTTTAATTCATTCCATGAGGGCCTCTTCCTCTTCTCTGCTTCCTCTCTGAGTCTTCTAAAAACAGGACATCTGAGGATTGACAGAAGTATGAAGAACATTAACAAGTAAGTGGGTGAATTAGTGATGTTAAAAGGAGTTTAAAGAGAATCTTTTATTCCAATTTGGGGCTACAGCTTTACTAGAGTATCTTTCCAAACAATTCTCATTTCCCTTATGCTGTGCAGCCCATCAGTCCATCCACTGTCTGAAACAAGCTGCTTTTCCTTCCATCCCTTCCCTTTAAAAAACAACTTTCCTCTAATTAGCTGCTCATCAAAAACAAGGTTTGAAGAGCAGTTAGGTGATGAAGCTGTGTTCAAGACCAGAGCTGTAGAGATTACAACACCAAGGAAATCCCCTCCCGTTGGCATCATACAGATCTGACAGTAAAAAAAACAAAACTGAGCATTACAGCTGTCTGACGTTTTTGGCTCAAAGGAATTAATTATACATGTGATTACCTCATTTGACGTTTGGCCACATTTAATAGGAGATCCAACCTTTGAAGCTGTATTCACATACAAGTGAAAATAATGAAAAATATTATAGGTACGTGTACAGGAACGGCTGAAAATGAACTCAGGGAACAAAATTCAATGTTAAATGTGTTTTGTGAGAGCAAAGAGACCAGAGGAGAAGCACTATGCAGATTTCTCTGCATTGCAGAGTGTCTGTTGAGACAGGCTGAATCTGATTAAGCCTGTGCTGGAACCGGTGCCTGGTCTTCATGCCTGAACTTTGCCTCCTCACTGTTTGCAAAGAGAAGCTGCAGCAAGCTAATTTGCCTCCCACAACTGACTGCGTCATGGCGGCCACTGGATGATAAGCACCACACTCTCCATGTGAAAACAAGAAGAGTGACCTGTGCCCCGTATTGAACTCAATAACTACACAGCTGTGTGTTCACAGACGAACTATGCTACCAGCATTAGCTGGTAGAGTTTCAAAGAGGACACAGCTATGGTGGCCCTGAAAGATCAAACGGACTGCGAGTTAAGAAAACACCAACAAATGGAAACATGACTAAAATAGAAAAAAGAAACCCACAGCGGATATAGAAAAAAAAAAAAAAAACATGACAAGAAGTAGAAAAACATCAAATCTCACAAAATACAACAGGAGTGTTTATGTGACACAATAACATGACGGACCAGGTGCAAATGTAACAGAAACCAAAACATGCAAAGGTTTGCACTTTTGGTGTTTGAGGATTCATCTGTGTTGCAAGAGAGAAAAAGATGCAGGCGATATGCGGTTTAAACACATGATTCATATAATACTGTAGATATGTGTTTGCTATTAGCCGTTTACTGTTAGCTTGTCACTTTTTATTTTTAAATAGCTTTTGCTGCATCTTTTCTATTTCTGTTGTATTTTATTCAACTTCCACTGTGGTTTGTGCGTTTTCTTAAGCTTGAGCACGTTTGACCTCTCAAGGCCACCGTACAAAAACACACCTATAGACGTTATGTTTTTCTTTTCTTTTTTCCTGCAAAGTAATCAGAATTTTCTCACAAAACCCTGCAGATCTTGTGTTTATCTAAGTTTTTGTTCTTGTTGTCGTTTCGACAAGAATGATAAACTAAAATACTCGTGCCTGTAAGCCAAATATGAGGCTATAAATAACAGCTTAATCGACAGACTGGAAAAAGGGAACAAATTTAAGTGGCTCTGTCCAAAGCTTAAAAAAAAAAAAAAAAGAAAGAAACTGCCTTCCTGCACTTAGTCAGCTTACTAATTAACAAGCCTGCAATAAATCTTTAATCTGTCACATGAATCCCCCTGTAAATCTGTGATATGGCCACTTTACACATCAACTGTCAGATTAACAAACAGTTTCCGCAGTTCTGCAAGGTGGACAGGCTAGATGTCTTCAAGCTAGGCTAAACTAAACGAAAGCCAGCTGTAGCTTCAGATTGAGTAAACAGCCATTCAACACTTGTCTTAACTCTTGCCTAAAAAGCAAGAAAGCAAATATTTCTGAAAAAGTTAAACAGTTCTTGTGACAACCACATGACCGATGAGTTAGATTGCTGGTAGTTTACATAAGAAGGCATCAGAGATGAACATGAATATAACATAGGACACATTAAATAAACACCATCATAAACTACAACCTTTGTCTGAAGCAGGCAGATGGTTCAAAATGAAGGAAAACTAGGTAAAACTATTGCACTGCGTATAATGTCGTCATAAGATACTCATAATAGAAGATTTAGAGTTTCATGTGTTAGAACTGTGAAGGTCAAACAGTATCCACAGTCAGCATCCCACTGAGTCTTACCTGTTGTGCAGATGAGGCTGCAATTCACAGCGCTGCATCATCTGCTGGCAGTCCACACAGTGTGGGCACATAACCGTCAACTTGTCCAGCAGGTTTCTGACCAGCAGGCTGGAGGGACGGCACTGATTTAACTGCAGCCGCTGGCGATCCACAGGGCAGAAGTCCTGCTCCTTCAAAAAGTTGCTCAAACAATGAAAGCAGTAAGTGTGGCCACACGGTGTGTCCATTGGCTTCAGTAAAGGCTGCAGACAAATGTGGCAAACCAGTTCATCGTCCACCTCATCCTGGTACTCGTACAAGTGGGAGTCCTGGCTGTCATGCTGCTGGCCGCACTCCTTACAGACGCGTGCCCACGACAGGCCCACAGTGCTGCTGCCGCTGCCGGTAACTTTGGTTTCTGTTGCAGCCATTATCTGAGAGAGCTCAGTCCAGTTTTCTGTGTCTGGAAAGGATCAGCGCGCTCTTATCTCCTCACAAACTCTTTTAGTATATTTCATAAGTCTACGTTTGCATTTCCACAGCCAAACCCACTCCAGCAGTGAAGCAGTTTATCCAGAGTCGAAAATGTTATCTCCACATCTTCATGTTGATTCTCTGTTGAGAGAGAAACACGGTTAAGTGTACAGCAGACCATTCCTACTTAAACTGGGCAGCTCCACAGGAAATGACAAATCCACAAAGCTGCAGCAATATGGCAGCAAGCTACAGCTGCTTCCTCTCAGCAAGTTTCCTGAGGGACAAAAGGAATTCTCATCTCAGCTAAAAGTCACAGTGCTTCTCACTGAAAGCGCTGAACTCTGTGAAATGAGCCAGAAGAAAATGGACTAAATTCAACCTTCTGCTAATGGGAAGGAACAAAGGCAAAGCACGCACGGGAGTAAGAATTCTGAATGGACTGGGCAGAAACGCAATCCCCTTCACTAATGACCCCTTGCACCCAAACGGCAGTGGTCTCTATCCCTTTGTGCAGGTCGTAATCTCCTTTTAATTCCCTCTCATAAGGAGAGCACTGATTAGAGACGCATTCTTTGGAGAAACATTTAGACAACCTCTCCAAATAAGAACAAATGAAGAAACATCACAAATTACACCAAATATACTGAGGTGGATATTGTGAAATCTACCACTGAGGACACATCATCCATCAAAACAGTTTGTTTGCGGATGGAAATGATCAGTGATTATTTATTAACTGCTTTATTAACTTGATTAGCAAAATAGCTTGATTTACTTTCAGAATACTTTGGACTATCAGAAAGGCTAAGAAATCCACAACGACCATCAAATACCACCATAAGATACATGACTTTATCTTACTGACGCAAATCAACTAAAGAGAAATGTTCTCTTGCACATAAGAAAATGACAAAATGAGCCACCACAATAAAGTCCCTATGTTCAGGTCCCCTGTCTTTGTGATCGCAGCGCTGATTTCAGACACAAAAAGACTGCTTTATCTTCAGTGTTATTGAAGCGACTCACCCGAGATGATATCTTTGCTGTCAAGCGCCCAGTAGCCACCGCACGCAAAAGAGAGGCTCTAGCAGTTGCCTGAAGCCTGAATGAAACCAGAACCCTGCCTCCCCACCAGCAGACCGTCAGAATAATGACTGTGTGTGTGTGAGAGAGTGAGAGAGAGAGACTACGTGTGTGTATGTGCATCAGTGTGGATGTGTATGAGCTCCAGTTGCACCGGTGTGAGGAATGCAGAGGGGAATTGAATATAACTAGGCACCATGAGAGGAAAGGAGAAATGGTTGTTCTGCCTCCATCATCAGTGCCTCTGTGTGTGTGTGCGTATGCGAGTGCGTGCGTAGGTTTGGGGGTTGGTGGCTCAGACTGCTGATGTTGCACTACCACAGGTAAAGTACTCTCAGTAGCTGAATGAATGATTGGAAACACAAAAGCCTGGTTATAAATATGTGCAAACATCTCTCCATATACATGTACGCAGGCCTTCTCCCTTCTCTTTCTTCACTTTGTACAGGTGATACCCATTCCTGTTACGAATCGGGGTCAAGGATACTGTAGCACAGAGACACACACAGTAAAAACCAGGCTACGCTCCATTTACTTTGAAAACACATCACTCGGTGGATGACGGTAAAGTAAAATCCACCATCTGAATTAATGGAGAGGTAACAACTCAGCTAGGCTTTACATTAAAGGTGTATTTGATTTGTGCTACAGTGACATGCACTAGCTAGTCTTAGAGAGCTTCCGAAAGGTTTTGTATTCAAACACGCCCTCATTAAACATGGCTTCATAGGAGGATATATAGCATCCTGAAAAACGATGTTCCTTTAAAAAAAAGCAAAAAACAAAGCATGACCTCGATCAAAGTAGGGCTGCCACAAACGATTATTTTGATAGTCGACTAGTCACTGATTATTTTTGCGATTAGTCGACTAATCAGATCATGCATCCGTTGGACGAAAAACGTACAGCTTATTGCACCAGCATGCATCTGCTCTTATATAACTATCATTAGCTTACAGCTTTAAGTGTTTAAGATATGTGCTAACTAAAAATAAAGACAAGATGATAGTTCATTAAATTTTAATGAAATTTGCAGATTGTTTCGGTGAACTTTAATAAACTCCTTGCTATCTAAAATATAACAGGACACCGGAGTATATTCTGGAGCATCTCACACTTCTGATAATCAGTTGTCTGCTTGAGGTTTATTCAGCTGAGTAAAAACTTTAATCTCAGCCAAACCGATTTACTCAGGAACAAATAAAATACTAAAAAAGCCAAACAATAACATTTTTAAGTTATCTAAGTGACTTACGTATGTTTAACCTGAGTAGCGAAAGACGGCGGTGGGTTTGAAAACAATTTGCCCGGAGTCAGGTGTTCTCACGGGCTCTAGTGAGCCTTGCCCCTGGCTAGCTATCGAGCTGGTGGGTAACAGACGTCTCCGAAAACGTCGGAGCGCTTTTCAAAATATGCGGTGTCTTGATAAACTGAGCAGATATTTGAGGTTTACACAGTTACATTCTCGCCTGAAAATATGTTAAACGTTTATTTTGTGACCCAGAAAGAATAATAACAGTAATATTAAAACTAACTAGCTGCCGCCATTGTTGGAAACTGAGCTGGGCTACGCTATGAATTCTGGGACAGAGCTACTTCTTCTTCTTCTTCGGGGTTTAATGGCAGCTGGCATCCTTGTACATGCAGTGCTGCCATCTTCTGTTTCAGTCCGTTATTACACTCTTAAATCCTACTACTTATTCCTGCGTCTTTTGTGATCTTACAAAGCTTCAAACGGCGCATCGACTATTAAATCAGTCGTCGACGATTTTGATAGTCGACGTAATCGTGACTAGTCGACTAATCGTGGCAGCCCTAGATCAAAGTACTCGTCTTTCTTGGGAATCTCCACGTGAAATGGAGAGTTTTTAAAAAGTTACAGCATAATGTGGTCAAGTGACAACCTCCAGGGCTGAAAAATGAAGCCAATGTAAGAAAGTGCTACAAACTGCAGGCACTGCTTTGGTTTCAAAGCGTGTTAATCTCTTTAAAATGTCCAGTGTCAAAGCAGAAAAAACCCCACTTTGAAACCCTGCACAAAAAAGGGTTTTTTGTCTCTATAGCAAATTAATATTTCATAGTTGATCCATTTAAATTGTGTTATTAAGTTTTAAAGTTTTCAGTATTAGAGGTGTGGAAATGATAAAGTTTCATCTTTAAAAGAAAATTAAAGCTCACACTTATGAAACCAGCAGTTTTGAAATAAATGGTGAAATATGTTAAGAGTCAACCAAAGAGGAAAGGCTGCACCAGGGAACTCCTTATCCAAATCAAATGCCTTGTAATCATGTGACAGCGTAAGCTTTCGAGGGAAGTGTCTGTGGCCCTAGAGAGTACTCTGGTCTCTTTTAGAGGATTACCTGAGGTGGCATTTCTTCAAAGCCGGGCCCAATCCCATGCCTTGATAGCTGATATGAGTGAATCACATGTGCTGCCACACCCTCAGTGAACACAGGTGAGGCCATGTTAGACAGTAATTTCTTAGGTCCATGAGACAGGAGGTGTGCCATGTCTGCCTCTACCTTCCATTAATGTCTGGCATTAAATGACAATACCGCACGTGGAATGGAAAATTAATTGAATTAGTTACCCAGACATGAATAACTCTTAATCATCAGGCGAGCATTTCTCAGAGATTAAACCACATCTTTGCTTACGACTTGAATATGTTCTGAAGCCTGTAATTCCTTGAGAAAACTACAGTGCCTTGTTTTTCCTCAGTCCAGAAGATGAATCATTCCAGTGGTCAAGGTAACGTGAGATAAGCAGGATGCCAGGAGACTAGGGAGAAATGTCTTATCATCCATGGTGGAAGTCTGACTGATTACTCTGTGTGTATGTTTTACTCCCTTGTTTGTAACTCTTAGCTTTCAGTAACTTTATTATCCATAATAAAGTTTACTTTTTGATTGCAAGGACTATTTCTTCTCTTGAGCGTCTTGAACTGAAATTGAATCTAACATTTCCTTTATAATCAAAGTTCAACGCCACGTGTTTTGAGCAGTCTCTCAGAAATCTTATGTAACTGCTATAGCAACAGGATGCAAAGTCCTCTGTTTTAAATACAATCACCAGTATTTCCATTGCATATCTACTGTGTGTGGACAAAATCAATAATCATTTCCAACAGCACAATAAAACCATAATTTGCCAAAATGCCTTCCTCAGTTTACCTTCTCTTTGGCTCAAACATACATAAAAACCAAGCTTGTTTCATTCTCAAAGCAGACTCGTGCACAGTGTGGTGCGGAGCCAGCCTCATAACCACAAATCACGCACAGAGGTCAAGCTTGTTTGCACAAGGCATGCAAGCCTCCCAGTGTACAGCAGCCAAGCAAACACCACATATGTCTGTAATTTCATTATGTTATTACAGAGAGAAAACTGGGGCTGTAATTCGTGAACAAAATCCCCATGAAAAATCCTCAGCAGAGGATACTTACTTTGTCAACAGTTTCTTTCTTTTTTAAATTTCTTATAGCTCAGCATAAAAAAAAAGCATCATCTGCTCTGGATTGATTTACAGCAGGAGTGGCACAAATATAAGATTCCTGTGTATTTGATTCAAGACGTACAGTTATTTAACTGAAATCTATCAAAGAACAAAAGCAGTTTCAAGCCATTACAATAACAACACCGCTGCACACAATTACACTATAACAGTAAAAATTTAATTCCAATAGCACAAACAAAAACCAGGCCCACTGAGGCATTTTGTCCATTTGTAAACTAAAAATAACGAGTTTACTCCAGAAGCAACCCTGCAAGAAAAGATAAATCAACGCATATCAACTCTATCAAACCTTCATCGAGATCTGGCAAACACACAGTCAGTGTTAAATACCAGAGCTATGTGGTAATCAACCAACACCTGTGGCAAGGTCTTTAACCCTTAGAGAGTGTTGCAATCAATATACAAAAAGATCCACGCACACATAGTGAAGTTTTAATGTTTGTGCCACTTTTGCAGCTTGTAAGTGGTGAAAGAGGTTCTTAAGCAGAATGGCTTCTTTACAGTGCATTTATTATAATTTGTTGAGATAATATAAGTCATATACTGTATGGTAGTTTACTGGGTAGTAGACATGTTTTGATCGCATGCCACAAAAAACAAAAAACAATATGATATGGAACATCTGGAGTTCTTCTGTGGTTTTAGCTAGCAATGACTGATCCTATTGAGGGCTAGAGACCACTGAAGGATATACCGGTATCAGGGTAAACATGAACGTAGATTTTTTTGCAAACAAAAACTTATTTTCTTACAAAACATAATTTAGTTACTCTCCCCACCGTGTGCAGCACATGTAGCAGAGTATGCACTACAGCTGAGAAGATGGTGAAGAAACTGTGTGAGGCTAAAAAGGTAAAAAAAAGAAAAACCCAAAACATTACACCCTTTTAGTGTTGGTTAGTCAATGCTAACAGGCTTTTTAGTGAAAAACTGGGAATTTCCCGAGAAATGCTGTGTGCAGTGCTGTGTGGCAGGGTGCGTTGCACTTCTTGGGGGGGCAGCTGCCGTTGGTTTACATCAAACAGAGTTAAGGTCCATGGTATTTTTCAAAACATCAGGATGAATCAAGGTTTCCCAGCAGAACATCACATTTAAGTAAATGATAACTAACAGACCCGGTCAGTGGATTTAATATTGTGGCTCATCTTTGTTTTATGGACAATATTTCCTCTCTGAAATTTACATTTCATAGCAATAATAAGGAAAGCAGGCTAAAAACTTCAAACACCTTCAGATTGAATAAATAACCATTTTCTCTGCATAGTTAGACACTTCGCACATGAAAAAACAGACACTCGGTGACAGCAACAAGGGCATCTGCGATCATTTTCCACGCTGGCTGCCTGGATGTGCGTGTTGTCACTGCCACCATAAATAACTCACTGTCCCTCCATTGACAACCAACGGCTGTTGCTGAGCTCCTAATCACAACACCACCTTGACAGATCCAAATGACAGAGGGGGCAATAAAAGCAGCTCTTCATAGGTATCGGTCAAAACACTGGTTAATGAGGCAGGTAAAGTGAGAGCAGGAAGACATTGCTTCACCTTCAGCTACACCGTGTGTGCCCCGCGGAGAAAGCGCTAACTGCTACACACCTTGAGCGACTTACTTTTCCGTGAAAGCGCGAATTGTGCGCTCTAATTCAGACTCGTTAACGCGAACAGAGAGCTCACATGAACCGTAAAAGAAAGACTACAACGGCTACCAATAATATTTGTTGACAGAAACGAAGAGAATTTGCCGAATTTGAAGCCGAAACTCGTCTTACCTGTGTGAAGGTTGTTTTCCGGAAGCAGCAGCAGCAGACGTGTCGCAAGCTAGAACAGCGAGGTCTTTGTGAAGTCGGACAGCAGCGAAATGAAAACGGCACAAAGTGTGGCCAGTGTCTCCCCCGAGCTGGTTTTCATTAACTACTTTTTTCTTTTCTTTCTTTCTTTTTACCACATAGCAGCCGTTGACTCGTCCCAGGTGCAGTTGAACCTGCAGGCGTCTGGGCGTCTTTCCCAGTTTCGAGCAAACACACTGAACCAAAAAGAGGTTGAGCACCGGAGGGAAGTCCATGCAGGTGTACACAGTACCGTCCCCCTTTCCAAGGCAGCAGGTTTTACATAACAGCCCGCTCTTTCCTGGCAGACAAAACACTCTTTCAAAGCAGTAACTCACCCCAAAGCATTATATTTTTCTTTGATATCTGACTCTGGTGTAATTAAACATCCATCTTTGACAAAATGGAAAAAATACTCCCAGTATTTTAAAAAATAGACTCATATTCATACCTTTTTTATTTTTATTTATTTTTTTTATGATAATACACAAAGTATGCAAGTAATTAAACTTTTTACTTTTTCAAAGTGCATCCGTCTCAGTTATTGTGAGTTTTGTACAGTGCAACATTCAGTTTTAGATGTGTGAGGTCATGGATGCTAAAACAAAAACAAAAAAACACCAACAGCCAGTCTGTTTACATATAAACTGGTGTGCTGGTAATAAAAACCCAGTGCTTTCAACACCATCCAGCCACGACTTCTGAGGGACAAGCTGGAGCTATCAGGAGTGGACCACCACATGTCCCAGTGGATACTGGACTACCTCAAAGGATGTCCACAGTATGTGAGGACACAGGGCTGTGTCTCTGATATGCTGGTCTGCAGTACGGGGGCCCCACAGGAAACTTTGCTGGCACCGTTCCTCTTCACCCTCTACACTGTAGACTTCTCCATCAACTCCCCACGCTGCCACCTATAGAAGTTCTCTGACAACTCTGCCATAGTCGGCCTCATCACAGGTGAGGACGACTCAGAGTACAGAGAGTGGACTCTGGACTTTTTGGACTGGTGCCAGCAGAACTACCTGCTGATGAACGCCGGAAAAACCAGGGAGTTTGTGCTGAGAGGAAGAGGTTGGATAAAATCATCAGGAAGGCCAGCTCTGTTCTAGGATGCACCCTGGATCCAGTGCAGGTGGTGCGAGACAGAAGGACTCTGGCCAAAATAACATCTCTGAGATTCTCCCACCCCATGCATGTAAATGTTGCTGAACTGCAGAGCTCCTTCAGTGACAGACTGCTGCACCCTAGATGCATGAAGGAGCGTTTCTGCAGGTCCTTCCTCCCTGCAGCTGTCAGACTGTACAATCAAAACTGCTCCCAACAAACATGGATGTTTACATCAGCGCTGTAATTTGCACTAATCAACCGAACAACTACTACTGTTATAACTTGCCCATATATATATATATATATATATATATATATATATACTATAAACTATACCTAATCTTAATAACTGTACAGTACTCTGTTTTTGTAACTATTGTCCATGGTGTAAATATTTATTTATACAGCAACTAACTGTACATATACTTATGAGCATTATTTGGAACTTTATCTTGAACATCCACCATTGTAGCAGTGTGTGGACCCCACAATTCAGTAGCTTGTAGAGCCACCTTTAGTATGAATAACTTGAAGTTATTTCAGGTAGAGGTCTGGACTTTGGCTGGGGCATTGCAAGAGCCTTTCTTTTTAACCCATTCAAACACTTTAAGTTCTCAGTTAGAGTAGAAAAGTGCTATATAAGAACCAATCCATACACCAAATACTATTTTACCATTTTATTGTAGATTTGCTGCTTTGCTTGGAATTATTATCTTATTTCATGACACAGTTTTGGCCAAGCTTTAGTTGTCGGACAGATGTCCTCACATTAGACTTTAGAATACTTTGATATACAGAGGTGCACAGGTCCTGTGGCTGCGAAATGAACTTAAATCATCAACCCTCCACCACCGTGCTTGACAGTTGGTATGAGGTGTTTGTTTTTTACCAAATGTGTCCACTTTGGTCTGATCTCTCCAGAAGACATTACTAGAAGTGCAATGGATTAATTGATTAGTAGCACTTAATTCAGTAGTTACTTGGTTTTCCTTTGGTAGCAGTAAATGTCTACTTGGGTTTTTATGAATGCGCACTCAGCCACAGGGGGAAGGAAGAACTCTGTTTTAACAAAAAGAGACCTCTGCCAGGCTCAGGAAGGAGCAGCCATGGATAAGAGTTTAAACTGGGATACAGCAGATGCATGGTACACAGCCTGTATTAACTGTGTGATGTGGTGTAAGGTAACTAAGAACGTTTGCTCATGTACAGGCCTTTAATTTATATTTCAAACTGTCACTGTCTAAATGTGCATTTCTACCATCCCAGTTAATTAACTTAAAAACTGTGTTCTGGGTGGTGAAATGTGAAGTGTGATACTTGCTATTTGAATCCCAAACTAGTGAGCTTGCAGCACACTTGCAGAGCTCTCTAAAGGGTTCCTGCTCTGTATCTGAAAAGGCCGAATATTTGAATCACTTTATAGCAGCGCAATAAAACATTTCCCTTTGGGTTTTTTTGCATGTCTTGACTTCAGATTTGCATCAAAGTCAGCATGAAAATTTTAGACAAAATGTACTTTGTACATAATCACTAGGCTATAGTGGATATGATTATCCACAGTGGCCGTTGTGATTATGATAGCCGATGCATGTTATGTGTTTTTCTAATTAACTGACAAATATACAAATGCCAGGAAGTTTAAAAAAAAATTTCCCAGCACAGTAACTCAGAACTAGCGAATGCTGGCATTTCCCTTAATAAATCACTTTCCAAACACCTTTGCAAAACTGTAGAAAAATACTAGCAGTTTTGGCACTGTACCAGTTAAAAGGGCTGTGACACATGGACAGTGTAAAGCACGATACCCCCTACAGAAAGGAAGGGAAGTCTCAGTGCCATAAAACCTCTCTGTGAAAGCCTGTTCACCCCAGGATTTATAGCTGTGGTAGGAAGCTTCAATTCAAAGTGACATTTGCTGATACAAGCTCACAGAATGAAACTCTCCACGAGGCAATACAGATGTCACTTGGTCTATATTTCATAAGAGAGCAGGGAAGTCGGGCCGCACGTCTTTCATGATTTTTAGGGTTTCTTTGCTGACGTTATTATTAAAATTAGAATATAAATAAATCAGTTGTAAAAGCACAATGGAGCACCTTTCATTTGATTTTGTGGAAAGATGTTTGCATAATGTAAAATGCTGTGATTGCTTACCCAACATTTTCAAAACAACAGAAAAAAGAGCAAATATCTAACTAAAAGTCACTTTAAAGTACTCCAAACAAATCACACGAAGTGCTTGTATTTCATGACAACAGTTTTTGGTGTCAAACTTAAACAAGTCATGCCAGAAACATTATTTACAGCAAGCACGTTGGTATGTGATACATGTGAAATGGGTCACAAAAACTTTGAGGGCCTCCATGTGTTGGTGAAATAGATGAGAAAGAGTGACACCATGTGTTTAGATTAGGTACTATAACTCAATTTCTTAAAAAAACAAAAGTACTAAATGCAGATACATATAAACCCACTAATAAGGCTACACACATATACACATATTGGTAACCGTTTATCTGTGGTTTTGATATTGATTGATTAAACATGAAACAAGATATCTATCAGAAAATCTCATTTCAATATCCAGAGCCACTTATCCTTTGTACAGATCTGGTTTCTGTCATTGCCAAAAGGCATATGTCTTTCTTTGTCTTTCTTTTTTTGAATTTTTGCCCCATGATGAGAAGGTTGGAAGTAAGTTGCAAAGACAGATAAAAGACAAACAATGGCCAAACAATAAAACGTATCCCAAAGTCTCGCTCTCGCACACACAGAAAGGACCCACAGCTCTGTGTTTGACTTGTGGTGCCTACAAACAAGAAACAGGCTGTTTGTCTTCCCCAGGATCAGTAAACATCCTCAACACAAACAAGTTCTTCTGGAGTGAGAGAGGAGAAACTCACACCATCAGGGCAGCTGCACTCTCACTCCACCTCAGCCTTTGATGTCCTTCAGAGAGAGCTGATAATGAAGGCTCCTTACATCTTAATTCTTTTAATTGGAGTGTGGATGTAACAGGTTGCTGATACCAGAGTCTTTTGGCTTGATGAGGAGAAATTTTGTCCAGTTTATTTCATAAAGAGTCATACCTCTCCTGATAGATCACAGTAAAAAAAAAAAAAAAAAAAGACATACGGGGCATGCCTTCAAGCACAGCTCACAAATATTCAGTTTGTTTTCTTTGCTTTCAAAATGACACTTCTCCGAAACAGCTGGGTGCTGTAGTTGTGACCAAACATGACTTCAGCTGCAGTAAAAAGTGTATTAGTCTAGTGTTCTTTTCAGGTTTTACACACTGGCGCATGTGGGATTACATAAAATACATTAAAAAAAGCCACCACATTCACTGTAATGAGGTAAAAGGTCACTGTGATGTGTTTTTTAATGATTTTTTAGTCCACTGGGGACCAATGGCTCAGAGGTATCAATGACACAACAATGCATGTAAGACCACATCATTTAAAGCAACTTGATGAGAATGAAGAAAACTACTAGTTTCCTTCATCTTTATAGTGTAACGCTTCTCATTGGGCCTTACTTTGCAAATGAGCGAAGGGGCGTTTGTGTGTGTGGTCTTTTGTTTTTAACTGTTGCTAAGGGGAAACCAAGGACACTGTAACGCTGCAGCAGCTTGCCTACTCCTCCTCTGGCCACTCCAGGCAAAAGAAAGAAAATAAAAATAAAATAAACCTTCTGCACCTCGCCCTGGGCAAGACAACGAGGCATTTGGTTCAGGCAGCAGCTTGCACTGTAGCCTCAGGTCCTGTCTGGCTTGCACATGATAGATTTTAATCAGTGACTTATGACCCAAACCAGACTACACTCACTGCATTCAAGCTTCAGTAATCTCACAGTCAGCTGTGGTTCATTTTGGACAACCCCGCTAAATATTTGCTGAATCATAGTTAGATAATCATAGTTGAAACTGCATTTCAGTACACTACTGTGTATATTGTTGTATTGACAATAAAGTTCTTGAATCTTGAATCTGGAATTGAATGAATCTCGAATTCGTTACTGTTATTTTCTTAGAAAATTACACGTTATTCGTAAAAAGATATAAGTCAAAGAAAATATAAAATTTATGTGTTTGTGTGCGAGTCTAGGGTTCTCCTGTGTATGTGTGCTTAAGACCAGGATGATCTTCAAGGGCCTGCTTGTTTGTACCTGCTGTGTCATTCTGCTCGTCCTCTCAGCATGACACCCTGTAGCCTTGGATCAGCCCCTTTGACATCAAAAGACTTCTGTGATTCTTATCAGATAATATTCTTGTCCCTCTTCCCTCCCTCTTGAGTCTAGTCTCCTCACACTGTTGACCTGGATCACGCACACTGTTCGTTATGGCCCCTTGGTCTTTCCTCCTCTTATCACCGTGATGGCCAGGCCATGATAAGGCAGGTCCAGGCTCAGGACACAGGGAGGGAGGGAACTGAGCACTCTTTTAAGCAGTTGCACAACTTCAAGGCAGTAAAGCACTAATCTTAGCTGTGTGCACGAGGTACTGTTGTTTACACACTCACAAAAGGGACATATTTTCTTAAATGTATTCTGACTTGTGCAATGCAGCTTAAACTTTAAGTATTATTTTAATGTCAAGTTTATATGAATGTGATTTAGGAGTACACCTGACCTAGTCATACTCATCTTCTTAGTTCAGCTACATCTGACATGTGACAACAGCACATCTGTCTCAGTGGCACATGCATTTATGAGTATACCGGCTAGGGCAGACAGACAGAGGAGACTGGTGTCCAAAGTCACGACCCTGCCCTGACCTGAATGAAGGAAATGGTCACACTGCTTGAGACAAAGCAGGTTAAAGGAGAGTCTGAGGGGCTGGCTGGTCAGGCTCTAACAATGGGTTCGTGCTCTAAGACTGTGGGCCACACAAAGGCCACAGAAACCCCCTTTTTCTACTCCCACATTGCAAAAGAGATGGCATTTCACACCGGCCTGTGAACAGCCATTCAATCAAACTACTGTTTAACCCGACCCCTGGCCTTAACAGAAATTAAGATGGGTCTGGCGGGATGTATTTAGGTAACTGGCCACACTGAACTCACTTCACCTAGCCAGCATCAAGTGAACCAACTGAACCAACGGCTTCCTTTCCAGTTAATATTACAACACTTTGAATTCAAATCTGAAAATGCATTCTACTTTGTAATCACTGCTAATAAATAAATAAATAAATAAATAAATAAATAAATAAATAAATAACATGCCTAGTGATGGGGTGTAAGAAGCAGTAGCACCCTGGGGAATAAGAAACATGACCAGACCCTTCGTCTGGGTCAACTACCCTCAAGCTGGGGCTGAAAGAGGCAACCACATGACCCTCTCTCTTCTCAATGGACTGCTCCTCCCTTCTACCTGTACGTGGCTCGGATCAAGGTGTGGGGGCTGAATATCAAACAGACTGAGGCCTTTGATGTGGATAGAAACACAAACACTGATTTGAGCAGAGTCGTAACAGCTTATTTGTTCCCTTTAGTCATTCATTGAGCTGCTTGTTGAATGTGCATGTCTTCAAAGGACCGCTGCATGCACCAGTGGTACAGTAGCCGAGGAGGACCTGAGAGATGGCTGTCCTGGAGAGGTTGTGGGAAGGCCATCTGGCTTCCTGTTCCATAGATTTGATATTGATTTATTGACTGTACATGGCAAAGATAAGGGGGGCAGCAGCTGCCAGAAGTTCTCCACCGCATCCTCACAAACAATGGACCTCCTGGTCATCTGCATCCTGACTAAATAGTTAATGGATCATTCATTCATAGGTTTTTACAGGGAAAAACATGTGTTACAGAAGAAACAAGTGTAATATAAGGTTTGTCTTTTTAAAGTAACGAGAAATGTCAAAGCTCACTAACACAATTACACAAATTAACCCCTTTAAGGCCACAGATTTATCACTAATTTTACTCTTTATAGTGTATTTAAACACATTTACTGCTCTGCAGAGCTGACATAATGGCAGTTTTAATGTTTGTTGTAATAAAGACTGATCCCAATAATGAGGTGCAAAATTGCATTTACTATTCCTAACAAACCCTAACAACCTTTCACAGTTTACACAATCACAGAAACCATTAATTCAAATTTAGGCTCCTATGAATAACACATCTCCCATTCCTGTTAAGTGAGCCAGGAGCAGTTTGGCCTGATCCCTGTTGTTAGAGGTGTTAAAGCAGTGCCACAGTAAATTGTACTCAAGCCTCATCACCAGTGCAACACCCCCACCCCCCTTTAAAGAAAGACACACTCACACACAGAGAGAAACACTTGTGTCAGCTACCCAAGCCTGTTCCTCTTGCCCACCCCCGAGCCTTTCTTCCCTTTCCCTTCCCCTGCCCACACAAGCCTGTGATGTGACTGTATGAGATAATGAGGTGAGAATTTTATTGCAGAGCTCTGTGAGCCTGGCACCAATCTGTGAGGAGGAGAGCCACCGGCCTCTGGTGTGCAGGCTCTCTGGTGTGGAGCGCCCTCTGTTGATTGCTGTGAGCTCACAACCACTGCTCTCGCGGGTCTGCAACGCACTTCAAAGTGGGAGATCAAGGGTCGACTTACGCATGACATCCAGAGAATGACAATGCCTCAGCCAGCCTGCACCTACTGCAAGATACCAGTCCCTGAAACACAAAGGGATGCAGGCAGCGCCCGCAATACTTTTCTTCATGGAGGAAGCACATATTCACGACAGTGATATACATACAGGAAGAAGGTAGTGCTCTATCTGCATTCTACACAAATACTGGTGGGCAGAGGCAGTGTGGGAAAGGACAGCAAAGGAGACATACCGGCAACAGATTCTTTCAGGCGCTCTGTTTGACTGCTGAAGCATTAATTGATAAGATACACAAGAGCCGTCATCACACCGCTTATCTTTACAGAAAGATACCTCATTATCTTGTGTATTTCAAGACAAACATGTATAACAGCGTGATCAAAGCGTTTTCAAAGTGGGCTCTTTCGGCTACTTTGATATTCTATAGTTGAAGCACAGATGTGAGTAACAGTCACTCCAGCTCCTCTTAAATAAAAAAAAAGCAGAGCAGTTGCATGAATAGCAAATATAAACTTGCAGGTTTAGTTGGATCCTGCTCATAATCATTACTGCAACTGCATCCTGATTGTTTCGTGCAGCAGTGAAAGCTGCTTTACCATTCACACACACACGCACACACACACACACACACACACACACACACACACACACACACACACACACACACACACACACCGACACACCCTTTTCCACCCCAGCAGGCAGCTAGAGGTGAGCCTCTTGTGATCAGGCTGTCGTTTCCTCCGGTTGGCTCTGTTATTCCAGAAAGCCTTTGTAAAGGAGCCAAGTGGCCCAGGCACAGACAGAAGGTGGGCTCCTCGCATGCATCTGAGGATGTCAGGCAGGGGAGGGAGGGAGGTGCTCCTGGCAGGCAGAGACAAGAAGAAAACAAACATGGCGTTGAAACAAGACAGCAGCATTAAATCCTTGCTGATTTATACAGTAAATCAGACCAGATTTACATTGTTGTTATAATAAAGAAAATACATCAAGGATTTACCTGATTGACACGTGTTAACAGATCCAAAAAAAGGGTTGAGATTAAGAGTATGCTCACTTTAAACAAACCATGTGTTGCACAATTCTGGTCAACACGTGTTTGGAGAAGAGTACAACTCAAAAGAGGATCCTGAAATTAAATAAATAAGAAAATTGGAAGTCTTTAACTGTCCGAAGTCTCTCAAATCAAGCATTATCTTTTAAAACTCAAAATCGACCTTTAGCTGAGTAGGAAACTCAAAAAACTGACAGAAAAGACAAGGGTTGGCGTCCTGTTGCTGACAAGTGCTTTGTGCTTTACAAAGTGTTTTATTGTGTGGTCTGAGCTGGACTGCCATGTAGTAGCCATGTGACTTTTCAGAGCCATGTGACTATAATGTTTTGTAAAAAAAGCGACTATGTAAGGGTGTGGGTGTGGAGCCTGAAGCGGAGGAAGCGGTCCAAGCTACAGACAATATTGGAAAATCCTGCACACAAAGCATGACATGCTCGATAATTACAGGAGCACGTTTATCAAAGAACCGTTCCACCTCAGAAGATCACAGGAAATCATTCCATCAATCTTTACAACTCCTCCCTATGATTGTTATTGGGAATACAGACCTACCCCTGGATTATTTTCACTTCCCATTATCTTGTATGTGATTGTTTAGCTTTGTTCAGCTTTGGAGTATTTATTTTAACATACAACACTTCTTATTTTTCTACCTTTCATGTTTAAATTTAAAGTGAGAACATTTTAACAATTTCTCCCCCGTGATTAATAAATTATTCAGATTCAAAGCATGTAAGCCTTTAAATAAAAGCCTGGCTAAGGTTGCTTAATAGCATTACTGCTTACTGAGCCAGTGTTATAATTTTTTCATTAAGCACAGTTTGAGTTTTTAATTTTTTTTTAAAAAACATAAGACTTTATTTTCTAATGTTGAACTTTTTAAGTCAGAATTGTTTATTTTATCTTTTTCAGATGGTGCGATAAAAAGTCTACGAAAAAGTCTAGATTAATATTGTAATTACTGCTGCAGTAATTACAATAATTTACAGAACAATACTGTGCAAAGGTCTTGAGCCACCCTTCAATAATTTATATCCTGCTTCCAAGTAGTCAGACTTTCTTTTAATTTTAAAGTTTTCTTGTGCAGTAGTTCTCCAGACTTCCTTAAGGTCTTTTAACGTTTTTCTTCAGACATTGGCTGCTTTTTAAATTATTTCCTTAGGAAATAGACAAAGGATTGGAAAAATGCATCTGGCTTTTCAGATGATCAATAAATCATCTGACGCTTCATAAGAAGAGGTCTCAGTGGAAGGGCGGCTCTCAGAAAACCATTCTTAAGGAAGGGAAACTGGGAGTAAAGGCTGAGGTAAGCCAAAGTATCCAAGAACTGGACTGAAAATCAATGGCAACAGGTCTTATGGCGTGACAAGTGCAAATTTGAAAGTTTTTGTTCAAATCATTGTCAGCATGTATGGAGAAGGCCAGGAGAGAGGTCCAACAGTGAGTGTTTACAGCCATCTCCTAAACACAGTGGACACTCTGTTATGGTTCGGGGCTCCATTTAAGTTGGTGGTGTTGGGCATTTTGTAAAAACTGATGTAAATATGAACACAGAAAAGCACCATTGGAGTTTGAGTCACCATGCAATGTCATCTAGAAAGCATCTGATTGGAAACAGCATGAATATGATCCCAAACACATAGCCAACTCAGTAAAAGCATACCTGGATAGAAAAACAGAAGGTCATGAATTGCCCTCCCCAGAATGTGGACCTCAACATTATTAGAGCAGAGAGGGGTCATCTTGACAGAGAACAAAAGGCAGCAAGGAAGAACTTTGAATATCCTTCAAGAAGCCAAAGAAAGTTCAGGATGTGTTGAAGAACAAAGGTGCTTGTACCAAATAATGATTTTGAAGAACTTTTGACTATACTTTGACTACGTGTAATTTCACTTTTATGCTTCTACTCGGCTATAATCGGCAGGCATGACTCACACTTGTAGGGACTTTGATTTGCGGCATTGCATCATCTGTACGTAATAACTGATCTGAGGTCGAAGCGCGCCCTCTGCTGTTCAGTGCTCACCCACGGTAACGACCAAAGTGACGTGACTGTCACATTACACCGCCGGTCGGGATGGGTAACAGACACCTCCTCGCCGTCTATATTTAGATGTTTAACCTGTATAAGCAAATCCTAGAAAACTGCAACCATCGGAGGAGCCAGGCGGTTTGGAGCATTAAGGCCAGGCAGCAATGGCCACAGTGAAAAGGGACGACAGGCTGACGAGGTCTCAGAGCTTCGTGTGCGTCGGTTTCGCCGGGTTTTTTAGCAAAACTGTCACGTCACCTTTAGAGGTGGTCAAAATTAAAAGTCAGGTGGGCACTTTTCACTCCAAGAGGGGTTTCTGGCAAAGTTTTCTCATCATCTACCAGAATGAGGGGCTTAGGGGATTTTGGAAAGGAAATCTCGCCTCTTGCCTCCGGTTGTTTCCCTACAACGCAGTTCACCTCGCAACATACAGAAAGTGAGTAAAGTTACTTATATTTATGGTTTGCATCACGCTGTGTCGACTGCATAGCATTTTATGTAATCGTTTGACCCAAATTTATCCTAAATAGTTTGTTATTCAACTTGGGTCAGGTGACGTCGACTTTGTGTTTGTGTTTTGAAGTGTAAAACGGAATGAAACACGCTGAAGTTACAGAAAAAATAATATTCAAGTTAATTCTTTATGTATCAGGACCTAAAAGAATAAAAAATAGTTGATTTAAATGGTCTGTTTGCTTTTATCCCTGAAGTTAAAGGTGCACTTCCTGTTTCTCTATGTGAGTCGCACGCTCCATTTTAAGCCAATCAGAAGGCTGGATTTTCTCAGCCGAGTTTTAAAGTTGCAGGGTTGTCTCTTCCCCGGGTTTTGTCTCGCAGGTAGTGTGCCGTTATTAACCATCGTATCCCTGAGGCTCAAAATAATATATATATATATGTATGTTCCCGAAACTGGTAGAAAATGGTAGAACTAAGTCCAACTTTACGTTTATTTTCTCAAAATTTCGACTTACTGTCGAAATTGCGTTTAATAGATCGAAATGTCCAATTTTGACTTCACTTCAAATTCAGTCAAACCTTTAAGCCGTCCCACTTTTTGCAGTAGACTCAAGAATCCTTCAAATTTATTAGGTTAAACTGTAGAAAATAGTTGTTTTTGCTTGACAAATTGCTCAAATTATTAATAAAACTACATCCACAATATTTGACATTTTGGGTTTCGTTCTTTGAAGATGTCTCAAATTTCCCAGCTCCGCTTTGTTAGGGCTTATTATATGTTGCAGCTCTGATACGTAGCAATATAAACAGCAAGCACATTAATACGTTTATCATCCATGTTGGATGAACTTTGGTTTGGGTCTGCGAGTCCTGTGGTTTAACAAAAAAAAAAAAAAATCCCCGTGAGAGGAAATAATGCCTGTGAGGCAAAAATGAGGGCATGATATACCGATTCAGGGTTAGGTAACTTAAGGACAAAAGACAGGCAGTAAGCAGCCGGCAAGACAACTGTAATCCCGCAAAGAATAGCAAATCTACTGCCTACTATCTGTATTAGTCATTATGTTTCCCGATGACGTGTTTTTGTTTCGTTTCGTTTTGTTTCTTATACGCGTAAATAATACGTCCTGAGTGGCCAACCTGGTGTTCTATGCTGTACACACAGTTCCAGGAAAAGCAGGCCTTTCCCTATATGTCTGTGACCCCCCCCCCCACACACACACACACACACACACACACACACACACACGTGGATTCAGTTATTCACGTGCTTCTGTGTTGGAGGCTTCCAAGAAGTGCTCTGAAATAAAAATAGTGTCCAAAAAAAATATTTCAAAGCAGCAGAGCTTGCCTGACTGCTCTGAATACACTTAATGTCATTTGCATGTGTATTAAATGCTAACGCGATGCATAAACAAACAGAGTGGCTTCTTGTCTTGTCTTTTTATATATATCTATTTATATATGTGTATCTATGTATCCATGTGTATGTATTGTGTTGGACCGTCTGCAAGACAAACTGCCTTACAGGGACATCTGAGTTTTATTTTTCATAGATTTATTTCTTTCCTCTGTGTGCAGGATAGTCCACCTTCACATGGATGAACTGGGCTTCATCTCTCAGTGGAGAGCCATATTTGCTGGTGGACTGGCCGGTGTTGTTGCTGCTCTGGCCACGTACCCACTGGAGGTAGCAGAAACCAGGCTGATCATTCAAAACTGCAGGCAGCCCACATACATCAGCGTGGCTCACTCCTTGTCAAAGATCTACAAGAACGAGGGGCTGCTCGCCCTCTACAGGGGATTTTCCCTCACTGTCTTGGGTTCGTATACACTTTACTACAAACTAATTCGTTTTTAGTAGATCGTGTAAGATTTTGCGTATGAATCTCACGTCACAAAACTCCACCTTTACGTTAAGTTTCATGTCCTTACAGGTGCAGTTCCCTTTTCTGTCGGATGTTATGCAGTTTACATGAACTTGGACAAGCTGTGGCAGGAGCCTCCTGTTCGCTTCACTCCCCTGCAGAACTTAATAAACGGCTGTTTGGCAGCAGGAGTGGCTCAAACCCTCTCGTACCCTTTTGAAACTGTAAAGCGGAAAATGCAAGTAAGTTTACAGAACACTTTTTCTGCTTGTGGGGTATGTTTGGAGAACTGAAACAGGACTATTTTTTGTTTTTCAAGCTGGAAGTATTTAAAATAGAAACATAAAGATAGACAATACACACCTTTGGTAGATATTTTTTAAGGTGTTAAATAGGAGTGTACAGCTGCATAGTGATGCTGGAAATACTGTGTTGGTCTTTTTAATTAAATTCATATTTCTTCTTCAAGTCCCTCAGCTGCTGACTGAGTAATTGGGAAATGATTGTAAACACAACAGGTTTACAGTGTAGATGCTCCTGCATGCTGGCTGTAGTACCATATTTAGTCCATAAGATGGCAGTAGATGTTTGCCTAAGTATGGGCTGACCTTAGCCACTCAATGATTTTGAGTATGGAAAGTTAACATCAGAATTGCTTTAGTAGTGATTTACCTAAATATAAAGAGAAGAGATTTTTACTGCATGTGTTTTAAAATATGGTAATCACAGCAGATTATGTTGGTCTGCACCGGTGTCTATACGCTGGAAAGGACACATTGGGAACAATGGTGTGGCAAAGGACAGGATTCTACATCCGGTTTTATCTGCCTATTATTAGATGGGTTCAGCAGAACAAGGTTCAACAGCAGCTGGGAATGTGAATGTGTCCCAGCTCTGCAGAAGCTATAGATATGTTCTCTAAAGATAGCCAGCAACTATCACACAGCCGGCGTGTGTTTCCAGTCTACTGAAGCATCGCACCAACGTCACTTACTTTAAAGAACAGTCGTGCATAATGGCTTCATTTAGCTATTCAGCTGTAGTGTCTGTCATTAAAAAGCTCAGAGTTAAACATTAATTCAGGACAGAACACAGAGAATGGGGGAAAACAGCGGATGATGTTTGCTGAGGCTTAGGGTAATGATTTAAGACGTGTATAGTTTAACTTGTTGGCTAGCTTGGCTAGCTTTAAGTGTCCTCTACAGATGAAGCTGTTTGAATAGTCCTGTTGGTCTCATGCTTTATCCATGAAACACGATAGTCTACTTCTGATAGTTACTCTCTGAATCTTTGGCACTACTTTGGTGGCCCCTCCTACAATATCAAGATATTTTATACTTACCTGATTGGTCCTGTCCTTTTGCATTTACTGATAAATGACAGCTGAATTAAATCAAGCACATAGTCACATTATGTCCTCTGACCTTCCCGGTTCTGAGTTAATAAGCACCTTCAAACTCTGATTCACCATTTCCTATTTTGGCTTTCATTCTTTTTAACAGGCACAAAGCGCCCGTCTTCCCCACTTTGGAGGAGTTGACGTCCATTTCACTGGAATGATCGACTGTTTCATACAGGTGATTAAACACAACGGCGTCCTTTCACTGTGGAACGGCCTTACTGCCAACACAATAAAGGTATGATTCACTTATACATTGGTAGCAATTTCTTGTTATATGGCCGAAGTACGGGTCTGTTTGATCTTCTGTTATATAAATAAGAGCATGTACATGTTTTACGCAGGAACAAGGGGCGGGGCATGGAAAGTAATGTTTAGTGTGCGTAGTTCACAGCAGGAATTTCACTACCAAGGTGGAACAGCATGCTCCGCTCTTAAAGCTACAGATCCCTTCATAGCTCAATACTGTTTTTACTTGTGACCGTTTTAATGAAAATAAAGCGCATACCAAGTTCAAGTTCTCTGTTGATCTGTGATCAAAATAATAAAGTGTTGGCGTGACTTTAAAATGCAGTTGTCTTTTGTCACTCTTCCACAGATTGTTCCCTACTTTGGCCTTCTTTTCACCTGCTTTGAGATGTGCAAGCAGGTCTGCCTTTACCGCAACGGTTACATTATCTCCCCCCTGAGCTACAAGCTCACACCGGGGGTCGACCAGAGCCTCGGGCCGAACGAGCTGGAGGAGGTCAAGCGCCACTTGAAAAACAGGAACTTTGGCTCAGGGGATTCGTCTTTGAGAAATCGATGGTGATGCTTTACGTGAAAAGATGTCTGGTTTATAAAAAAAAAAGAGAGAGAGAGAGGGAGCGAGAGACTGAAAAATGACACAACAGCAAATCCAAGGGCATCCAGGAGCCTACCTCTCTCAAACTTTTACATTTTATTTAAAAGTATTTTAAAAAGTTGTTTACCCATCCATGTTTTACGATGGCTTTTTACCTGACATGTGCCTTTTGGGATAAATATTTATTTTGAGCTCTTTGCTGCATTAGAATTAGTGCCATAGTCTGCTCACATAAAATAGTTTTTAAAAAAATGCTCATGGATTTTGTGAACTGTGAGCGCCATGTGACAGGTTATAATTTTAATGTATGAATGAATGTAAATTTTTAATGCATTTTAAGTTCAAGTGTGTCATTATTGATGACGTATTGCGCTAACATGGAAAGAAAGAAAAGTGTTTGTGAGGTTTAAATGATTTGTTTTTCATTCTGAAGGTAAAAACATTGATTTAACCTCCTGTTTGCTGAAACCCACATTCCTCTACGGTGACTTTGCCCTTAAGTTGTCTGTCAGCAGTCTAACCTGTTTTCAGTGGTTTAAAGTTGCTATGGATATGGACCTTATTTAAGGTGCTTGTACTTTACAGTAGTATTTCTATTTTCTGCTAGTTTAAACTTGACATGCCCTTTACCGTTTTGTTTACTCCTACAAGCTACTTGTCAGATTCTGTAATATGTGACGCATTATTATATGAAAAGATAATAACAAGAATTTTTTTTAAAGCTGAATACGTTTACTGGTTTGTTTCTGCATTTTCACTTTGGTGGTTTTACTTGAAGATCCGGTCAACTCTTCCACCTCCTCTTTTGCTTGTAGTGGTAATTTGCTTTAGGCCAATTTGTTATTTGGTTTAAAGGTCTGTGTGCTCAGGTTGGGAGTGAAATCAGTCAGGTGATTGTATCACGTCAGCTCACGTGGGCAACTCAGTGGCAGCCAAAGGACATTAACAGCTGGGATGACCTTTACCTACCATAGCTGTGAGGCCTCATCTGCCCCAGAATGACATTTGACACGACCTTCAGGTTAATCTGAATAAGAATGGTAATAATATAACGCTGTGACGGTGCCTGTCACTTCTGTTCAGACGCGACTTTGCAAGTTTTAAAAAGTCGCCAAAGTAATTCAGAAACTTTCCCACATGTGGGACTGATCTCGTGCCTCGATTTATCTGAGTGACAAGGGAAAGCTCCAAATCTGAATCGAAGGTCATCGCTTGGCCCCGCCCACTACTCCCAGAGCCGGCCAATCGCACAAAAGAATCGAAGTTCACGTTTTTTCTCGCGTACAGCCTCCTTAAATCCCCTCACTTCTAGATAGGTTTCGGCCATTTCAACCCCACCAACCGAGGAGCTGGACGGCGGCTGATAGCAACTGAAGATGAGTGAACAAGCTATTTCCTTTGCCAAGGACTTCTTGGCTGGTGGTATCGCCGCTGCCATCTCTAAAACAGCTGTAGCTCCCATCGAGAGAGTGAAGCTTCTGCTCCAGGTGAGTGTGAACTCCTTATATCCCTGTGCAAACACCTGAAATCCTAATGATACTGTAATTATAGATATCAGTCAGATACGTGTGTTGAATACTGCTGTTGCTCATTTGCAGCTTTTTTTTTCTTCTTCTTTCTGTTGTGTGGAGGGGAAATTATTAAGATGCTTGTGCATGTTGCAAATGGTTTAAAATCTAATAGTAATGGAAATCTGCTGCATCGTCAGGAGTAGAAACTGGGCTAAAAATAGTAAATCGAAGCGGCTCTTTCAGAGATTGGTGCAGGCACAGATGAGGAGCGAGCATAATCGAGGCGCACCAGACTTGTTATGTAATGGACCGGCCTGAATGCTCGCAGCCTTCCCAAGCATGAAAAGCAGCACTGTGACAGGAGAATGTAACCGTCTGTTGCCACTGTAGTGTTTAAAGTTATTCTTGTGTCAAGACAGGTCATTAGTTTGGCTTGACATCAAACAGCCAAGGTCACAGCAAGGTTTGCGCCATGGCGCTTCACTGCTGCATTGGGCCCGGCCTCAGCAGCAGCAGTGGCAGGGGGCGGGGCTGCAAACTGTTGAATGAAAGGGCTGTCCTCCTGCACATGAGGGCAAATGTGTGTGACTCAGTAGAATAACGGGAATCTCCCATCTTAGGCAATTCACAAGGTGACCAGGTGAAAGCTTGAAGAGGAAACGGGATATGATGAGCTTCACTTGTTACTGCCTCTAATGCACTGCGCTGTCTCTGCTTTGTTTACAGGTGCAACATGCCAGCAAACAGATTGCAGTCGACAAGCAGTACAAGGGCATCATCGACTGTGTCGTTCGTATCCCCAAAGAGCAGGGCTTCCTCTCTTTCTGGAGAGGAAATCTGGCTAATGTCATCCGATACTTCCCCACTCAGGCCCTAAACTTTGCTTTCAAGGACAAGTACAAGAAGATTTTCCTCGACGGCGTGGACAAGCGGAAACAGTTCTGGAGATACTTTGCGGGTAACCTGGCATCTGGCGGTGCCGCCGGAGCTACCTCCCTCTGTTTCGTCTACCCCCTCGACTTCGCCAGAACACGTCTCGCCGCTGATGTCGGCAAAGCTGGCCACGAGCGTGAGTTCAAAGGTCTGGGAGACTGCTTGGTGAAGATCTTCAGGTCCGATGGCCTTAAGGGTCTGTACCAGGGCTTCAACGTTTCAGTACAGGGCATTATCATCTATAGAGCAGCTTACTTTGGCATCTATGACACAGCAAAGGGTGAGTGTTTGCTGAGAGACATTACAGAGCTTTGTCTTTTTACATAGCAGTTTTTAGCCTTTTAATCTCACCGGCTAATGTTTCTCCTACAGGCATGCTTCCTGACCCTAAGAATACGCACATTATAGTGAGCTGGATGATTGCTCAGAGTGTGACTGCCGTCGCTGGTCTTACGTCCTACCCCTTCGATACCGTCCGTCGTCGTATGATGATGCAGTCTGGACGCAAAGGAGGTAATAAAACCCCAACAAAATCAAAGTGTAACTTCCTCTTCTTTTTTCCCCCCACTGTTCTATTTAAATGAGGTTATAACATCTGTGTGATTGTGTCTCTTCCCCTTCAGCTGACATCATGTACACGGGCACCATTGATTGCTGGAAGAAGATTGCACGCGATGAGGGCAGCAAGGCCTTCTTCAAGGGAGCCTGGTCTAACGTGCTGAGAGGCATGGGTGGCGCCTTTGTGCTCGTCTTGTATGATGAGCTTAAGAAATTCATCTAAGATGTTTTTGTATGTTCACTGTTCATGTTGTGAAGTTTAACTGTAACATATCTTGTACATTTGGAAGGACTTAAATGCCGAGCTATATTTATAGGGACCAACTAGTATTTTCTACTAGTTGTACCGGGGGAATATGTTATGCACTCTTCTCTTGGCCCATTCATTTTCTTTTTTGTTTTGCCCCTTACCAGAATGTCATTCCCTGAACACAGGAACCTTGCCAGTAAGCGAGAAATAAAGGCAACCTACAGAGTCAATCTCCTGCCTGGTTTTGAAGTGTAATGCCATGTATAAAGTGTACGCGACAGAGTGTGACTGAGATTCCCGGCTGCGCGTCTCCTCAGTCACGCCTTCTGAGGAAGATATTTGGCTGCCTCTTGTGAGAAATGTAATCTTAGACTTGCAGGTTGTAGTTGGGGGGGCGCCAAAATCAGCTGCGAACGTTGACCCGCTGACGATATTTTAACCGTGACGTGCTCGCAGCGAAATGATCCACAGAAAGTCATTAGCTTTAGCAGTCTCTTGTGCATTTACAGAATTATAAAATAGTTTCGAAGAACATTTGCACAAGTGACTTCCTCTAGGATTACCTGTTGTAAGGTGGATTATTCCACCCTTCTAAATATACTTTTATCTCCTGCCAAGCCTCTTCTGACTCCCAACTGGTGTGACTGATGACTCTGACCTTGAGCCATTTGTCCAGTTACCAGTTTGACACAAGTTATTTACTGAAGGGATCTTAGGATGAAATGAAAGTGTACTGAAGGAGATTTCTGCATTCTAGCTGGTTATTAAAACGCATCAAGGACAATGTAGAGGGTTTCTAGTGGGGTGCACTGCTTGTGTACACGTGTATTTAAAGGTGGTGTCATAAATTGCTGCTGATACATGATCCTGGCATGCGTAAAGAGGCACATGACTGTCGCTTGTGTAGGACAGGACATAGTGTTCTTACTGGTCCAGCTAATCGAGGGTGGGCAGGCCGTTCTATAAAAGTCAGCTGCAGACTTTGTGCTCTTTGGTTCAACTCAACTTTGGTTCAGGTCTGTCTGTTTAATTTAATTCAAATCTAGCTTGATGTCCAAAAGTCAAGAGAAGTGTATATTTAAACAGTTTGTAATCTAACAGTGGCATCCTGGCACATGCTGGGCATGAGACCATGGGGACACTCGGCAACTTTAATCTCCTCTCTTTATTCAGACATGATAGAACTGCTGCCCCCTCTGAACATCATCTCTGCATTTATGGTTTAAAAACAAACTTTCATTTTTAGAGGAAACTTGACAAATGTTACTAGTAAAAAAAACTAGGGGGAAAAATCTTTGTAACCCAGGTTCTGGATCAGTGGCAGCGTATTCACAATCTCTAGCTGTTTTGGACTGTTAGCGCCCCAGAAATCCTCCATGAGTCTTAAGTCACTGCTGCTTTAATTACTCTTACCATGAGTGAATGAGAATATTAAGGTCTTTGACTCACTGTGCAGCTCTTAAAGTTCATCAGAAGTTTAATTCTGTCACTGGCAATGTGCCTTTAGTGTTTCCCACTCTTTCATCCAGTGATATGTCCTCAAACTTAATCACTTACTTCCAAGATGACAAGCAGAATTAATCAAATTAATCTTGACGAGACACAATGACTACGACTTGGACACTTAACCCAAATTGATCCTGAGTGGAGGACACAGTGCTGCTAAAAAGAGGCTAACAGATTACATGATTTACTCAGCTGGACTAATCTTGCTTTCAGTGATTCACAAAGACTTGGACCCGACCTCTTACCCACAGAAATTAGTTTTAATGCTGTTTTCTCCAGTCCGGTCTGAAAGGCTCTTCTCAGCAGGTAGCCCATAGTTAATCCTTCATTCAGTAGGCCTCACTTTACAGCTGTCTCATTACAGCTTTAACAGGGATCACAACCTTTTACTCGCTGTCTGCGTGGCTTAAGATATGCCACAGCTCCTTGAAGTCCTTTACTCAATTCCTCGGTCATAAAAATAGATGAATTTTGCTGGTGGACTGTATTACTATTTCTCAATATTATTTCACAGTGGCTCCATCGAGTAGTGGTTTACACATTTACATAAGAAAGATTCAGTCCTGGGAGGAAACACAAAGCACATCCACTGTAAAATCTCTGACAAATCAAACATGCAGAGCTGCCCACTGTGGCAACCCCTCGTGAGTAATGGAGCAGCCAAAAGCAGCAGCTTCTCATTATTTTTAGTACCTTTATTACAAACAGAAACACACACTGCTCCCGGACATTTGCAGTTTTTATGATGGAGAGTAGGCGATAGCTTCTTAAGTAAAGGTTGCACTGCCACAGGGGAAAAAAAACACTAATGACATGTAAACCCACATAAAAAAACATTACCCGAAGCATAACATGACCAAATATAAACATAAACTCAGCCCGTGAGTGTTATCTCTCTGTTTTACTACTAAAACTGAGGCTGTAATGTCTCATTATTAGTGCTTTACTGTTATGTTATTATGAAAAAATGTGGTGTAGTTAAAAAAAAGTAATATTTACACAAACTGAGTACAATGCTGTGCTTATGTAAAAGTACATAGTTACATTCCTGTACTACGCTATGCAGGTCTACGGATCACTGAAGATATCCTTTACTACCCTTTACTCTGGGCGATGATAAACTTCTGTCAGCCGGGCTGTTGCGTAATTTCAGCTGTTAGACCGAATTACGTCACGGGGTCATGACCTGAGAGCTTTCCACTCATAGCAGTCTTGTCTATGGTATCTATCACATGATCCCAGTAAAAACAAAGACTCGTATAGTCGCATATGATATTTGCTCTAATACAACGATTCTGGTACATTTAAATGTTACTATGTTGAGATCATTATGCGGGTACTTTTTGTGTGCTAAATGTGTACATAAGCCAACAATTACAAAACGTGCTGAAAACCTTTTAGTTTGAAGTTTTTCAGCACGTTTTGTAATTGTTGGCTTATTTACACAATTTAATCCTGCCAGACATCAGACATGGATTTTTAAGATTGAATTTTTAATAACGACAAAAAACACAAAACAAAATTAAAGAGCAGTGATTGCGCCACCTTGTGGTCTTTAGACGAAACATCACAACACAGCTTTGCTAAAAGCTCTAAAGTTATATTTAATGGAAAATGAAGCAGCCAGAGTCTTTCATGTTTTTTTTTTAAATAACAATAATACTCTGTTTAATGTAAGCTTTCATGCACGCACACACACCTGTTGTTATCTTCTTTCTCTCCCATTCACGCTTTGTCTGTTTAAAGAGCTCCACATCCTTTTCTTCCTTTCATTGGCCCTTGCCAGTATCACAGTCTTGCCTCTGCAAGAGTGCTGAAATAATGAAGTAGTGCTCAGAGAGCTTTTCTTGGGATGTGAGCAGAAGGAAAAGAAGCAGAAGGAATAGACTTGTTTTTCTTGTCTAAATAAATAAATAATAAGTTAAAAATATGGTTGAACCTGAATGTTTAATTTGGGATAGATACGTCATATAATAATATACTATTCAGAACTTGTCACTGTGTATTTTACAATGTGAAGTTGTTTTTATTAGTGTGTGTTCAGACAGTTTCACAGTCCTTGTACTTTATCTGAGTATTTCAGGTACTGTGTGATTTGCAGCTTAAGATCCACCAGCAAAACTTCGTCTTTCAGGTGCTCCTTCTAGGGGTCACCACAGTGGATCATTTGCCTCTGCCTCACCCTGTCCTTATCACGCCAACCCTCCCCATGCTCTCCTTTTACAAACTCTCCTCCTGCCCTGGAAGCTCCATCTTCAGCACCCTTTGTCTAACACATCCACCATCCAAACTGCTTTTTAATCCTGTCCATTCTGGTCAATCCCAGCAAAAACCCAAACATCTTCAGCACTGCCACTTTCAGCTCAGCCTCACATCTTTTCATCAGTGTCACCTTCTTTAAACCATACATCATACTAGGTCTCACTACTATCTTCTATATCTTCCCTTCACTCCTGCTGCTGTCTTTCTGTTACAAATCACCCCTGACCTCCACCCTGACCTCTACTACTGCTTTGGTTGGTTCGCCAAAGCAGTAGTATTTAAGATAAACCAGCAACAACCCCCAAAAAAAAAAAAAAAAAACGATAATAAAAGATTAGAGATGCGGTCTAAGTTAATGCTTCACTGAACAAAGGAGGGAATCACCAATCAAGTATCATTTTCGTAAATAACTCGTGTTTTGGTGCTTATGGATAATTTTGAATAGAGCCGTATTGTGCCACTCTCGCTGTCAGGTAAAGGTGTCGCCTGTAGATGGCACCCTCGTACAATTAACTAGTCAGCACGCGGGGCCTGCCCCCAGCCAATCACAGCGCAGCTTTAAAGCAGTTCAACAAAGTTCGCTTTTTTCCGCTGTGCGACTTCGCGCTAAGAGGAAACAGTCGCTTCTTGTCCGTGCAAAAGATGTGGACGAACAAACCTGCTCTGGCTGAGTGTAACACAGTCAGGCTTGAAGTCACAGATACGAGCAAAACGAGCCTGTTGTAAGGAAGGAACATGTATCTATGGCGCTTCTCCATCGCCATAACCCTCGGCTTGGTTTGGTATTGCTCAGACTGCGGACGCACACTGATTGAGTGCTTATGCTTTCTTTTTTGCATTTACACCCCGCGGCTGCCTGCAGTTAGCGGGCGAGAGAGCGGCACACAGACGGACGAAGAGGCGAAGGACGACACAGTTCAGGTAGTCTGCGCAGTTGTTTGTGTTGACACTAGTTGCAAAACCACCGTAGAAGTGTTAATAATTACAATTGTGAGCGTGAGGTGCGTTTCACAGTCACCTGATGGTATTTTGTATCACCTTTTCACCTTTCTATGAATCAACAGTGAGGGTTGAAATGAGGGTTGTTGCTTGTTTTACTCATAACTTTAAAAAAAGACCACACCAAAGCGTAGGTGTGTCATCTCCCATGTTTACACACATACCTGAACTCTGAAAATGTACATTAAAAATGAAAGTGTAGCCTGGGATGCTTTTTTTTTTTCCTACCGAGGCCTGGAAAAACAGGTTTACAGAGTCCTGCACTTTAATGCTGTAATTTTTATAGCCCCTGACCCTTGATTCATAGTGTTCCTGTTTTCCAGGAAACTGCTGTCGATGACTTGATTGATGGAGACACACCGGACCTGGCTGTGTCGCTGGAGTCTCCGTATCCACATGTGAAGAGATCTTTACAGCAAGGTGAAGCATGTCTTTCACAGTGGAGTAATTTGTCTGTAGGGGACAGGACTGTGTCTGTCATTGCAGGTTAGCAATGCTTTACATGAGGACTGAAGGTGAGGGGTAAAAGTCGGGCGTCTCTCAGCAGATTTTCAGTTCTGTTTCTACTTGATATAGTTGGGGGAAAAAAACAGTTTTGCATTGACACAGACTGGAACTGGAGCTCCAGTTACACAGAATGGGGAGGGGTTTCAAGGAAGAAAAAGCTGAACTGCACACCCACAGCAGATGGGTATGCTATACATCACTGTGACTGTTAAGTAGGAAATAAGATGGAGGTTTTCATAAAGCTTTTGTGTTTATATATGCTCTTTTGAGCAGTGGTAATTGGTTTGTGGTAAGCCCAGACCATATGGGTTTTTAAATAGTTTTTCCTCTTCTTGCAGAGATCTACAGACTCTACAGACATCAAAAACTGTGATAAAGTAAAAAGATAATACAGCTTCTTGTTTTTCTTCTTCCTGTTTTTATAATGATACAAATGAATAGGCTGTCTACCATTTGGAGCTTATGTCTGTATCTATTGGGCACCACAAACATCTCTAAAGTCACTCAAGAATATTTATTAAAAACACTTTAATTTTGAATAAATCTTGTTTCAATTTTATACAAAGTATACAGAAAAATGCCAGATAGTTTGCAGGTGTCTTGTACATTAAATATACACCCACCTGGAAGTTTGATTGGTGCACCTGTAGCTGCTCTTAATGCAAAAAATCTAATTAGCCAATTGCATGGCAGCAACTTGGTATATTTAGGAATGCATATAAGTCAAGGTGACCTGGTGACACTTTAAGTAGGCATGAGGAATGGGACGAAAGGTGACTTTAATGTGACATAAGGTTTTGGTGCTACATGAGTTGGTCTGAGTATTTCGCAAACTGCGTATTTACTGGGGTTTTCACAACTCTCTTAAGAGTTTACAGAAAATTGTCTAAAAAAGAAAAAATATCCAGTGAGCAGCGGTTCCCAGGGCTTAAAATGCTTTGTTGATGCTAGAGGTCAGAGGAGAAGTTCGAGTCAGTTTGGAGTAAACAACATGAAAGCATGGATTCATCCTGCGTTGTATCAACAGTTCTGGGTGGTGTTGGCGATGTAATTGTGTAGGGGATATTTTCTTGGCACATTTTAGGGCTCTTAGTACCAACTGAGCATTGTTGAAATGCTTCGGCCTATCTGAGTATAGTTGCTGACAATGTCCCCCCTTTTATGATCACAGTGTGCCCATCTTCTGATGGTAGCTTCACATCATGGATGTGAAGCAGACAAATCTGCAGCTACTGTGTGATGCTGTCATGTCAATACAGATTAAAATCTCTGAGGATTGTTTCAGCACGATGTGGAATCTGTGCGAAAAAGAAATATGGCTGTTCATAATGCAAAAGGGGTACTAGCAAGGTGTAACTAATGAAGTGGCCAGTTAATTGCTAAATATTAATAATTCTCAAATATCCCTGAAAATTAAATGAGAAACCGTAACAGCCCCACAGTAACACTTGTATTTGACGTTTCTCAGCGTATCTGTGAAATAAAACAGAAGTTGTGTTAATATGAAAAAAACGACAACAAAAAAACATGCTCAGTGAATTCACAGCTGAGTAGCTGAACTCCAGATGGCCTGGTCTTCAAAATCTCGTCATGGAAATGTGTGCCAAGATTTGAGATGAATAATTCTGGACCTCAGAAGTCGTTCAGAAGTTGGAGCTTGAATTTTGCTTTAAAAAAAAAGAAAAAAAAAAGAAAGCTTAAAAGTCAGCTCAGTCCTTGAATTTGATGCTCAGGAGGTGAGCATGGGAGCACAGTGTGAATGTAACTTTCCTTTGTGACTGACTTGCTGTGTGCCTGCTGTTCTCGCAGTGTTTGAATGCGCCTACGCTCAGCTGGTCCTGCCTTGGTACACCGTCCCTGAGTCGTGCGAGCAGCAGCCCCTGCACCAGGTTCTCGGCAGGGAATTCGACTTTGTAATCGACCGCATCATTGAAAGGGCCAAAGACTTTGATGTCTCCCACGCAGTCGTGGGCTCCATTCGGATTTTGACCCAGCACTTGCATAATGCGAAGCAGTCTGACAGGTGAAGCTTTACACTTTCTTTTATTTAATAGGATTCAGAATTCATGCTGTTGCTTCTTTGGTTGTTCTTTGCACTCAGTAACATTTGAGAACTCTATAAATACCTCCAGTGTTTTTTTTTTTTTTTTTTATCGCCTATGAATAATTTACTTTTTACTGTACCTTGCGATAATGCATTTTTCCTAAGGCACATAGAGTTTTAAAAGTGGTGTGCCACATCAGAATTAAGATTATGATCACGCACGCACTTGTGGCGATAAACACTGAGTGCTTACTCATAGTTGCTGTTCTCGTTCTTTTGCTTTCTGTTTCAGACAGCTCTTGTTTAGGTCCAGAGCAGAGGAGATTGTAGTTCTCCGAGAGCTTTCTGATGCTCTGGTACGTAACCTTTTTCGCAAATCTCTCTGGGGCCAAGAAGTCAACCGCTGTGCCTTAAATGAGATCATTGCCTTAAAGGGTAAGGAAGCATTAAATCATCTCTGCAGCAACAGTCTTATATAAGGACTAAGCCTCCCATGAATTCTTTGAGGAGTGCGAGTTGTGTGTAATCCCTTATTGTCAGTGGCATTGTAGAGCTTAGACATGAATCTTAGGTTACATAAAAAGAAGCCTCCTTCTGCAGTGATCTGCCAATCCCCCCCTCAGGGTTTTGTCATTTTTATAGCAACAGATGAAATGCTTCATCTGGAGAGAGACTTGCTGTGGGGTAGGTTTTTGCAATTACGCATGTTGTTCAGTGACAATAAGTGATTTTTACAGCTGTAGTTAAAAAATTATATGCATGTCCATTCTGCTCTGCTGTTTGGTGGTTAGAAAGTGCTCATTTCTGGCAACTGCTCATAGATCTGTAACTAAAAGATTTGGAGTAGTTGGCAATGTTATTTGTAGCTTCAGTGTTGCAGTAAAAATTCTGAATACTCATTTACTCTAGCAATATGGTTTCTTTTATCAATTACAGTTATTCATTTCACAGAGGAGTTGATGTGACACCTTTAAACACTTAATATTTTGAGGAAATGCTTTAATTTTCTCTTATTGCAAGTTTTATGAGAGCACTGTCTTAAATATAAAGCTCAAGCCAGCATGTTGTATCTTGCATAATATGTGTAAAATCTGAAGTGCGCATGACACATGCTTCTTTTATGGGCATTGTAGGATAAGTATCAGGGGTGTGTCTAGCGCTGCTTTTCTGCTGGCCATTTTGAAGACGCAAGTGGCTTAGTTACTGCTTCTCCTTTGGATTATCACCAAACCTCAACGCTTGCATGTGCAATACAGACATGCTTAAGTGAAGTACCACCAGACTTACCTCTGAGAAATACACCTACAGTATTTGGTAACTAGGAAAATCAGGTTGCTGGTCAGTTGGGTCGTTACCTTTCCTGTTTTACTGATATTCTGGTTAAAGCTCCATTCCAGTATAAAAAAGACACCTAACTCGAGGGATGAACCAGTGTTGTATGAACAGGCAACTTGGTACAGAACCCATTTTGAATTGTACCTTCAGGGACTTTGTATCTATGGAATTTATGAAAAACCCCAAAGACAACACAGTTTGACAGCAACAACGAGGTGATTCTCGTTGAGAAAACTGGACAAGTGGAGGGTGGGTGTCAGGCACTCCTTCATATAAGAAGGAAACTGACAGAAAAGACTGTAGCCCTGTAGTTTCTACCCATACTACCTTAAATTGAACGAGTAGTTAAGAAAATGGATGGATAGAAATCTAGATTTCAACACTTCCAAGTCGGGGGGGGTACGCCTTAAATTCCTTACAGGCTCTCAAAAGTTGGCTGATTTAGTTTGTTTACTGATAATCCAGGCTTTTAGGCTTCGTGGGTAGCTCAGTGGTAACTCCCCATCAAAACACAGACTGAAGAGTGTTCAAACCACAAAAGCAGATTAATTAACATATAAATGATTTGTTTTTGTCTTACAAGCTTTCATAATGAGAAAAGGCAAACTTATATTTTAAATGAAAAAGCCTTTTAATCGTGGCTACATAACAGCAAAAAACCTTTGAATGAATACAACGAACTCATACAGTGGTTGGAACAAAACCCCTCAAAAGTCAAGTTACATGTAATTCGCAAAGCAGTTTAAGTGCAGTATTAAACTGTTAATGTGTTGTCTTAAACGCCTGCGTGGGAGTCCTATGTTACTGGGTTACTGCAAAGCTAACTGGAGAGTCGCCAAAAGGCTGTGACAGTTGCTACTCTCGTGGGAGCTGCTTAGCAAAAAATGCAATCTGACTCGAGCAGACATAACTCACGGCTGTATTTAGAGGTTTTTAAACAGTTGAGAATGCTGGTCATTAACTCAGTTTTCCTGGCAGCAGCTTGCCAGCCAGCTCGAGAGCTATGAGGCGAAGGTAACGCAACCTTGCAGGATTACACTAAATTAACAACTAACCAGGAGGCCACTGTTAAGTTGTATTTATTCAGGCAGGGATTTCAGGCTGAGTGTATTTCCCAGTACATTTAGCCAGTCATTTAACTGTTGGAGCTACTATTACTGATCAAATGTGTATATTAGTGATTCAAACAGAACCGTGTATTAATGTTGGCTGTTTTCTCAGGATTGGGACATTTGGTTGCATGGCTGTCTGACCCTGACAATCTGAACCAGCTAGTGGTGAGCCAGCTTGCCATCGTGACACCCAAAAACTCTGTGGAGGAGCTCTATGGATCAGACACTGAAAAAGCCTCTCTGGCTTCACAGGAGAGCAAAGGCGAGGGGGGAGATAGTGATGTGTGAGTGGCTGTCATCTTTTGCACCCCGCTGACTTGACTGAACCGTAGTGAGCCTCAAAGCAATGACTGTAACTGCCACCTTCTGCGTCTGAAATTGGAATTGACCTGGATTTGTTTGGTGGCTTTTTTTTTTTTTTTCTCCCCCTGCAGGAGCTCGCACGGCACAGGGATTTCAGACGGCACCAGGACCAAGGGTAAAAGGAAAGGTGTGTTTAGTGATCGAGCTGTAGCAGCTTATTCAATCCAAAGCTCTGTGAAACTGTGGGAAATGCTACATGTGGTTTCAAGTTTTATCCTTTTACCAGCAAGAAAACATTTTAAACATGAGGGACTTGAGGGAGAAGGCAGATGGAGTGGGTGGTGGGTGTTCTGAGGATAGATGACCGTGCTTGTGCAATGTCTTGTACTACAACTGTTTGATGAATGTGTTGCAAGCTATGTGACATGTTGATTTCCTTTACCAGCCTCCCTTTCAGTGCAGAATTAGTCCCCTGTTTATCTTGCTTGTGTGTCCAGACGGCTAATTACACAAACGGCAAGCAGAATGCCAAATAATTCCTGCCATGTCTTCATGCAACTCTGATCACTCCAACAGTAATGATGTCTTAATAAGAATTGATTATGTCAGGATAATGAACCTTTTGATATGATAAATATACAAATCTTCTCCAACGGTTGCATCAGAAACACTCATCTGTTATAATCTGACAATTATTTAAGTCTGATGGGACTTTTATTAATTGTTATGCTGTCACATGGATCATAAAATTGAAAGGCTGATCATGCTTGCCTGCTGTCATGCCTAACTGAGCACGTGTTGTTTTGAGACTGGTTTTTCTCTCACATTGTCTCATCACCCACTGTTGCTACACTTCCTCACAATACAAGTGTTTTCCTGTTTTTCAGCCAAAGTGGTGTTCATTATCGAGAGTTCATTGTTGTTGTATGCAAATACAAATGCATATACTCGCGAGAGACATAATTTGAGTATAAGGGTGAGTGAAAATAAAGATGTTTCTTGTGCAATGTAATGTATATGTTTTGGGCTTTTTTTTTTTTTTTTTTTTTTTTTTTCCTTCTATTTCAGGCAACAAGTTAAAGGAAGGATGGTCAAAGTTTGTGGACAAGATGAAGTCCAAGAAAGCCAAAAAAAAGAAGATGAAAAAGATGGAGCAGAAGCGCTTGCTGAAGATCACAGCCTACATGGGAGACTTGTCCAGCGATGACAATGTCAGTAGCAGGGAGGGCTCCATTCGCAGCCAGGAGGAGGAAGACTCTGACGGGGTAAGGCTGCTTCATATAATGCAGTGTTATAAAATGAAGACAATAATTTGCCAGACATGACAGATTCATTACTGCTTTTGGCCAAACACCATTAGGAGGACGGCGATATGGAGGACTACCTGACAGCCGTCCAGGAGGACATGATCGAATTCAAGCTGTCATATGAGATGTGGCGCGTTGGCCGCTGGGCTGTCAGCATCCCGAATGTGAGTTATAAATATCAGTGACAGTGTGGAAAGTCCTGGAGGCTTGTTATCTGTCTGCAGAGGCCTTGTAATAGCAAGCACAATGTCCTTGGGTGACATGTTAATGTTTTGAGCTGGATTTTTTTTTTTAACAGTGGTTTACTGCATTGCAGGCTGACTGGGAGGATGAGAAGCTAATCTTCACTGTTCACCTGGAGGAAAAAGACAGTCCTGAGAACCTCCAATGGGACATCAAGAAGAGCTACATGGATATTGTACACTTCAGCAACAGATGGCAGGTAAAAGGACAAATGAAAGTTTTGTTTTGTTCTATCTTTGTTCCCAGTTTTCTCCCTTAAACTGGTTTACTGACTTCTGATTTGCACAGTTATCAGTCTGTTTGGTATATCTTAAATGATTGCACTCTAATGCAGTTCTATCACAATCAGTCCTACGGTGAGAAGATAACAATTGTCATTCTCTTTCATGAAAATAGAATTTGATTTCACTCTTTATTATTTTTGGCAGGCTCTGTGCTCATAAAGTGAATCTGTAATGCAAACACTTTTAAAGCCTCAGTTGAAGCACTGTTTCATGTTACTGATATGCTACCAAATAATACAGCTGAATTGTTTCTTTTTAATCGTTCATATATGCATTATACTCACTGACCACTTCATTAGTTACACCCAATTTCAGTTCAGTTTTATTATATTATATAGTGCCAAGTCACAACAACGGTTGCATCAAGGTGGTTTATCTTGTAAGGTACAGACGCTACAATTATACAGAGAAAACCCCCAACAATGCCCAACAAACAACGCCCCAACAATCAAAGATTTTGGTCCACACTGACTTGATGGCATCACACAGTTCCTGCGGTTGGGTGCACATTAATCATGTCAGTCTTCCATTCCACCACATCCCAAGGGTGCCCTTACTGGATTGACATCTGGAGATTGTGGAGGCCATTGTCGTGTTCACTAAACCAGTTTTGAGTGCTTTCCCAGTCGCCGTTTTCCTTTTTTGGTGGGTGTTATCGTAATTAACTCAACTCCTTTCATTCCTATCCCGGACGAGCCCCCACTTTGTTACGTCCCCACATGAAAGCTAGGCGAAGAGGGTGGGGGACAGTAACAGTTGGATCCGGGTTGAAATGAAAAGAACGCCAGGCAGAGGTATTTAACACAAAATGAGTCTTTATTGAGTTAATTGATTATAATAATCATATAAATGGTAACAACAGAAAGAGACAGCACCGCTGCTTTAATGATAACTCAGACAGGTCAACCCAAAGAGAATGGTGACCACTTCAACAAAGAAAACAACTATAAGGCTTCAACAGAAAAAGACAGCAACGCTGCTATTGGCAATAACTAGGCAGGCCAAACAAAGTAATAGAGGCCGCCGTCACTCAAACAAAACCACTGCCTAGTTGAGCTACTCACAACAAGCCACGCACGGTGGGGCTGGTCACACACACACACAGCAGGCCTTTTCCACACCTAGGCTGGAAACACACACTGACCAACACAGGAAAATCCACCAGAAGCCTCTCCCCCCATCCACACTGCTCTCCTCCAGCTTATATCACCTCTGAGGGTAATTGGTGGTCAACGAGGGCAGATAAGCAGCAGGCGTGTTCTAAAGCAGAAGGCAGGGCAGAGAGAGACAAGGGGAGGGGCAAGAAAGAAGGAGGAGGAGAGGGAGAAGACAACACCACGCCCACACACTCCCACAGCCTCACAGGATGTAACAGTGGGGGTGTGGGAATTGTAGCCCGAGTTTCCTTAGCCGATACGAGTGGAGCCCATTGTGGTCTTCTGCTGCTGTAGTCTCTGCATGTTGTGTGTTAATATATTATTCTGCATGCCTTGGTTGTAACTTTACATTCCTACCATTTCAAACAGTCTGGCCATTCTCATTTGGCCTCTGGCATCAACAAGACATTTTCACCCAGAGAGCTGATGCTGAGTGGATAATTTTCTCTTTCCTGTGAACACTAGAGATGGTTGTGGGAAAATCACAGGAGAGCAGCAGTGTCTGAAATATTCAGATCAGCCCATCTGTCACCAAAAAACTGACAAATTCCAAATTCAAACACAGTTAAATTGCCTTTCTTTCTCATTCTGATCCTCGGTTTGAACTTCAGCAGATTGTCTTGACTATGTCTGCGTGCATCGACTGCCATGTGATTGGCCGATTAGATATTTGTACTAAGAAGCAGTTAAACAGATTTATGTAATGAATTGCTCAATGAGTGTAGTTATCATAAATAGAATAAATAAAGTCTTAGTTGAAATTCATTCCTCCCTGTCATTAAGTTAAAGCCATTAACTGAGGAAGAAGGAAAATCAACCCACAACTACTTTTTGTTGTTGTTTTTGTTGTTGTTGTTGTTGTTTGTTTTTCTTTTCTCCTCCTAAAAGTGGTAAAAATGACACTCTACCTGAGTAGATTTACTTGTCACTGGATTTGCTTCCCTTCCTTTCACTAAGCTGAACTGTGTTTGGGGAGCTATGGAGAGTCTTGTTGAATTATATCAATTATTGGCTTGATCCTCTGTGAATTGAATGATTATCTGAGTCATTGACTTCGCATGCAGGGAGGCACTGTGAAGCAATGGTTAGCACTGTCACTTCAGAGCAAGAATGTTCCTGGTGCAATCCTCCCGGGTGGTTGGGGCCAATTTGTTTTCTGTGCAAGTTCTCCATGTGCCTGCGTGGTTTTCCTCTGGATATTTGCGCTTCCTCCCACAGTCCAAAGACATGGTGATTTGACTAAATCTGACTGTGAGAGAATCTGGCTGTGTGCCTCCTTGTGTAGGCACTGTGGTGGATTTAAGGTGGATGGATGGTAATGTCCAAGTCGCATGCAAGCAAACGAGATAATGATACAGAAGTGAGAGGACGTCAATCACCTTTTCAATTAGTGTCTGTCAGTTGGTTTTTAAAAAGTGCTTGTCAGTGAGTGATGAGAAGGCAAGCTATGTCCTCAAATCAAATGTCTAAAGGACAAGTTTTCATTCCAAATAAAACTTCCACCTATTTTAAGTCATCCTTTCTCCCTATGCTGGCTCAGAAAAGTTTCAGTCTTGTACCAAAAACAGTGCAACTTGGGAAGATGTCAGTGAAACCTCATGTTAAATTCAGATCAACTTTAAAATTCACTTTTTTTTTTTTTCTTTTTTTTTTTGTTTACATAGGATGGATTCTGACTCGGTGTGTATGTGGACATAGAATAGTGTAGAAAGACTTTGCTGGTGGTTTCTACAGGTTAGGTTGCTAGGAATGCCACCGCTGCTGTGTGCATTAGCAATAAAAAGGTCTTCATCACATAAAAAAAAAATACAAAAAAAGAAATAAAATACAAAATAGCACACCTTGCTCTTATGCTTTATAGTTATATTTCATCTTAACACTGTTACATTTACAATGTAATCTCATGAAAGACTTGCTAATTTTGGCATTTTCATTTACATTCAGGGCAGCATTGACTCAGGAGTTGAGGTGGAGCTGGTGTGAACAACAGTGCATGTATTAACTTCTTGGTAGCAGTATAGTGAGACTGCATTTCCTAAGAATTAAATGAGTGACCTATTATTTTGAAATGCCATGCGCGCTTTTCCAGTCTGTATTCATTACGAGGCGTTCCCAGCAGCAGAAATGTCAGCATGAAACATTGAGAAATGTTTTCAGTGATATTGACTAGTATATGCCCATTCTACACTATTATTATTTTTAATTATTATTATCATTAGTCAGAGGTGATTCCAACATCATATAATTGAAGCTTTGTGGATGTAAATGAAATGTTGTTATACGGATATCAAAATGGTATGGATGCTTTTCTAAGTTGCATAGATGCTACAGATGAGTTGTTTAGCACGTTGGTGCTAACTTCAAATGCCTGAGCTTGCACAAATCCTCATCACGTACAAGGAGTTCACAGGTGAACAGACAGTGCTTTGATGACCACCTGTTACAGTGGATGAGGAAATGGATTACAGTTCTAAGCCTTCAACTGTAAAAACTGATTAAGATCTCTTAGGTCAGCTTTAGGCTTTTAATTGGTTTTTTTCTTTGTTTTTGTTTTTTCTTGTCTTTATCCAGGACTCCGCCAGCCTACCCGGGGTCTTGGTGCTGGAGGAGATGGACGGCAACGATAAAGTTAAAGAAGAAGCTAGAGTATCAGTGGAGCACTTCCTGCAAGTGAGAGAGATCACAAGGCTCGGATATGTTGATAGATAAACACTTAAAGTGTCATGTCTTAACAATGTGTCATTTTCCTTCCCAGGAACTGGTTTCAGATAATCTGATCGGTCACACTCAACCGGTATTTCAGTTCCTCTGCCCGCTTGACAAACTCCTGAATGAGAAGAAACATTATGGTGGCGTTTGGGGCCTGCTCAGCGGCTTGGCTTACTTCCTCACTCCCAGCTACGAAGAAGATGAGGTAATGTCTCACTGCCACTTTTAATCAACTTGTCATTTTACAGTGTTTCCAAGGTAACTGAGTTTTGCTTTTAGTTCTGGTAATATTAAGAATGATTTCATTGAGGTTTCTGAAGTCTCGTAATGCTGAAAAATTGTCAGATGGGATAAGAGCACAGAAGCAGACAGACTTGTGGAATATGCCACATCAGCTTCTGGGCACACCTGATTGATTGTGCCCAGAAGTCCAGAAGCTGATACACTGTGTAGTGCATCATAGTTAAATGGATACCAATGTCGCATCTCGGACACCTCATGTCCTGAGGGAAAGGGGGGGGGGAAAGAAAAAAAGGCCAACATGTCATAATTTGTCATGTGACAACTCAAACAGCTTCAGTAATAGCGGCCCGGGACAGTCTTCTGACTGTGGTGACGTGAAAGATGGACTAAAGGACATACAGTCTTGAAAAATGTTGGTACACGGCCATTTATTCTTCGTTTTTAAACTATTTTAAGGCCTCTTAAAAACCACTTACAGCATTACTCGCTTGCTTCCAGGAGTTGTTCCCTGGCTCTTCCTCGTAATAACATCATACAGCATGTGAAAGATTCTGTTAATATAGTGACGAACATGGAGTATGTTACGAGTCTCTGAAGTCTCAGCAAGAATGTCTTCTATCCGTTAATTTTCTTAAGTGCTTATCTAACTCGGGGTTCAGGGGTGGGGGTTGGTGATCTGCAGCCCTGCTGTCATAGGACGAGAGGTATATGCCCAACTAACTACACAAAAATTTGGGGTAGTCTAAACCTGCCATTAGACAGACTTATTTTTCGGAGAAAACAAAAGCAAAAGGAAAAATGATTACTCAAACTGTCAGCTGTAAGCATCGCTCAGAGTGACTTCCTGGTTAATATTGGCCTGATTTCAGTTGTAGACACAGATGCACACACTGATTTCCTGTGCAAAGATCTAATGGACATTTATAGATGTTGTGATATTTGCTCTGTCTACAGGTGCAGCAATTGTTCGTGTATAGTTGGTTTATAAACCAGATATTACCAAATTTGGAAATTGGCAGTGGGTAGAGACCAGTAGCCACTGCCATAATTTAAAATGAATTAAACTAAAAGGCCTGCGTGGGTTTTCTGCAGGTACTCCAGCTTACTCCCACAGGGCCGGTGTTATTGACTGTAGGTGTTAAGTGTAACTCCAGATTGAAGACCAAAAGATTTGGCATAAAAAGCACAGCCAGTGCCTGCTGTGGACAGTTTGGCACACCGTTTCACTTCAGTTCTTTGTGTGTTTATAATTTCGCTTTGTCACCGCTGACTGACTGACCAACAACAGCACAAGCAAGCATGATCCACACACCGGTTGTACCACACACTGTACAGTGTCTCTATCTGGCAACAGAGCTATTTGTAGGCAGACGGGCCATCCCCGGACTGCTAGCGGACAGTGAACGTGCCACATCTGCTGGACTATAAATTCCACTTGAATGGTTGGTTGTCTCTCTGACCCCTGTAATAGAATGGAGACTGCCCAGGCTGGGCTCTGCCTCTTGTCCTATGACAGCTAGTGTAGGCTCCAGCTTCTCCACTTTTCTGGAGTTAATTGGAAATAAATTCCCAGTATAGTTGTCACAAAATAGGGAAAAAATGCTACAAAGATCAAGTTGATTGCCAAAACAGTTTTCATAAAGTTTTACATTTTAAAAGTTGGGAATTGACTACAGACAGGTAAAAGGTGGCATAGCTTCAAGGTGTGAAAAGAAGTCCCTCAAAGCAACGTGGAAGAACCTTAAACCTGCATTCTTTTTAATGGCCATCAGGGGGCAATACCTGTAGTTGTGACTGCAGGTATTGGACTACAAAAACTGCATAACAAAAACTGGGCACTATACACATGTAGCATGCTATGCTATCCACACCCCAGCAAGGATCTGTAAAAATCGTTTTACGTTATATGTCAGTTTCCTCAGTTAAGCCAAAAACATATGTATTGTAAGTGTATATTTCAAATGTACTTTTTTGTGTGTGTGTGTGTGTGTGTGCATGTATGAGAGGGAGAGAAAGAGGGAGAGGTTGAACAAACTGATCAAACAATTGGGCCGGATCTTTTGGGGAAGTGAAAGCAGGTCAGCGGGGAACTAGTGATGCACAGTGGTACCCATAGCTAGTGCACATACACCCATAGTGAAGTTGAATTTTGGTCTGCTGCTTCACATAATTCAACTTGATAGCCTGCAAATGCATGTTGGTAGCATCTGTCTAAAGGTCAAACTGAGAAAATGTTGTTGTAGACTTCTTCTAGAGCTGCAGAAATGATGTACAGCATTCCATGTAACAAGAAACATCCTGTAGACTTGATGTAATTCCCCTTTAAATATTTCTTAGTGAGCCAACATATGGATTTATTTAGTCTCAGCTCTGTCGCTGAGTACAGTCAGAAAGGCCAGTGCCTCAGGGACAGCCTTCACAAAGAGATTGTTTTGTTTACTTTGCAGAACTCGAGCATACAGCCTGGAGCCCCAGATGAAAACACAATGTCATCTCTGCCTCTAGAATCAACAGCTCAGTCTTTGGAGAACCACAGTGCCTCTGATGTCCCCAGTCAAACTCTTCCATCTATTGTTATCTCCCAGTACGATTCCCCTTTAGAACTGCCTGAGGAGACTGAAATTAATCCACAGCCTTCTGTTGACTCAAAGTCCTCAAATGAAAATGGCTCCCAAGAAAAAAATGAGGACTCTGATAATCCCTTAACCTCTCACTTTAAAACACTCCTCAAAGGATTTGGCCGATATAGATCACACGAGTCTCTGGCCTCAACAAAAAACGGCAGTGACGAAGACGTGCCCGACTCGGGCTTGCAGCGGGAGGGTCCAGAGGGCTCGTCGCGGCTTCACTTCAGTGCGAGGCCCAACAAAAAGGAGAAAACGTGTTTTAGGTCCGGAGGACTGAACAAGGCGAAGGGAAAGGAGGCACAGGCTACACTGCAGAGAGGGGACAACTCCCAGACTCTAAAGAACCAAGTCAACAGGGAACAGCCGGAGGCGACCAAAGCCATATTTGATCTGCTGAAAGAAATATCCGGTTTGTTTTAATGTTTGAAGCCACTTTGTACTGTCATGTATACTTCACTCAACATTTTTAAAGCACATTGTAGCTTTTTATATTTATTAATGCATTCCTCTGAAGACTAGGCAAACAGCTGCTTTGGTTTATTTCAGTATAAGAACAAAATTAACCTTTAGAGACTTGAAACTTGCCTGAGAAAGTTAATCCTTTGTAGTGAGTATTTGGTCTGTGTGAACTGTCATGTGGTATTTTAAGGTGAGAGCGTGGCTTGTTTTTAAAAGCCCAAGAGTGGTGTATTCACACTCTCTCACACAATGAGGGGCTGACAGCTGGCAGCCGAGCCGCATTATGTTCTCAAAAGATTTTCTTTAAAAATAAAAATCTTTCTGCATCGAAAGTGCAGATTAAAATCGTGCAGGTCACACAAGAAGTCTTAGACAAAGATGCAGCCTTGATGTTTGCTGTGATGATTTATCAACCTCAGGCAAACCTCACAATCATGAAAGCCCCACCCCCCCCACCCCTCCCTGAAATGAACTGCAACAAGCTCAAAGGCAGAAAAATGTCTGTTTATATTCTTTATGATAAAAGCTGTGGTAGTTCAGAACATCTATGGATATGTTTTGACACTTAAATTGGATTACATTGTATCTTTTTTATAATTTGACACTTTGAGAGAGTTAACAAGCCAATTTTATTTTTATAGCTTAAATCTACAAATTAGAGATTTGCCTCTGGGCTTTACAGTGGTGTTGTACCTCATGTTGTGCAGACGTCCATCTGTGCAGCTACAGCTTGATGTGCAGATGAGAACAGAATTATTAGCCCACCTATGATAGTATTTCCCAAGCGGTGTTAAACGGAGCGAGGAATGTTTTAGCACAGGTAAACATCAAAGTTTTATTTTGGATGATTACATTATTTTTACTTTGCACACAGAAATAAAATTATTTCATAAAAGACAAACTACCAGGGGCCAAATGATTTGCCCCACTGATGCCAACAGTCAATTGTGATTGTTTTTGTTGACAGCCTGCCGTCGTTTAGTGGTGTTTTCAACAAGTCTTGCATACGTCTCCTGAGCAGTCGCAGCCCATTCTTCTTCATCTCTTTATTTCTTCCAGATTTGATGATCTTTTAGTCATCTAATTTAATGGGACGCGACTAGTTGCTGTCATGTTTGAAGACAAAGCAATAAACCACACCCAGTTTTGCTGCTGACTGCTTGAGGTTTTCTGTCAGAATATTCACATATCCTTCCTTCTTTATGATTCCTTCCACCTTGATGAGATTCCCAGTTTCAGCATTCACACCGTTATACTCCCACCACTGTGTTTCACTGTGGGGACTGTGTTCTTCAGATTGTACACCTCTGCTTTCTCCAAACATAAGCAGCATCTCTTTGTTCAAATAGCTCTAGTTTCACTTCATCTGTCTACAGGACAAACTTCCAGTATAGATAATCTTTCTCCAGGTTATCTTTAGCTTACTTCAGTCTGGCTTGAAGTTGTTTCTTCTGCAAAAGCTTTGGTCTTCTTTGAGCCTACAGTTCCCATATTGGCCAATTCATGACAGTTGTTCTTTAGTCACATCGCTCACTAGTTTCCTTTCCACACTCTTCCTATCTCTGGCAGGTTTGTTCTTTATCGTGTGGCTTTTTGAGTTTCTTGATGATACTTCTCGCACCAGTTCTTGACATGTGGAAATGCTGTGATAACTTTGTATATCCATCCCCTGCTTTGTGAGCATCAACAATTCTTTTTCTCAAGTCTAAACTGATTTCTTTTGTTTTTGGCACGGTGCTTTCTCAAATGACAGCTCAAATCTTTGAAGAAGTTTTCATACTGTGTGTAAATTGGAAGATAACCTTCAGTTTTAACTTGACTTTACAAGCACTGAGCATTACAAAGGTAAAGCCTGTCACTGCACAGCAGCAGGGGGGGGTAATAATACTGGACCTTTTTTGTTTTCCTGAAATAATTCTGTTATTGTGTGCAAATAAGGCAAAAAAGCACTTCACACTTTACATTAGAACCTACACAACCTTCACAAACTTCTAGAAGCGTCACCTTATGTATGATGCTTGTATTTGGCACTTTGGTACTGAACACAGTGCAACATTTAGTGAGCTAATGATAGTTTTATAAAGCTATGCTGCTGTGTCTGATTACTTGGATGTTTTTCCCACCCTTTACTGGCAAGCTAAAACATGCAACATAGTGCTGCTCTAAGATGACACTAACACTCTTATTTCCCTTACAGGAAACTCCATCCTCATAAATATCTTCGATACTGTTCTGAAACCTTTTATGCCCATTTTGAAAAAGTAAGTGGCACCAGTGCGCTCCCACGGGTCAAATATTGTTATATCCCAGTCTATGAATGACTCATGAGTTTTGCATATTCTTCTCCAGGAAAGTGAACTCCTTCCTAAGAAAGGTGAACCCAACACAGGTGCAGATGGCTGCGTACATCGACAATCTGCGTAGCAAACTGTGGCCAGAATCTCCTCCACCAATGCCTCATCCTCCTCGTACCGATGAGGAGAAGGACGAGACCAGGGATCGAGCGCATAACCTCATCAATGCCAAATGTAAGTGACACCTCTCTGCAGTGCAGCAGTTGATTTGGCACCTAATAATCCATCTAAAGTTGTTGTTTTGTTTTTTTTATGTCTTTGCCATAGATTCAAATGTTTTGGTCCTGAAGAAGACAGATGTGGAGTCTGTTTTCAATCTTTTCCAGGACAGAGAGGAAAACAAAACCCTGGTTTATGTGAGTATCCAGACTTCCTTTTTCAGCACACCTCATTTATTGTATGGAATTTTCACTATTCACTGTATGTTCCACATAAATCTTTGTTCTTTCTCACGTCTCCACTCCTGTAACAGATGCTCCTGTCATTTCTATTGAGAGAATTTCTCCCCAGTGAGTTTTCACTGAATGCGAGTGCTGCTGTTCTGCAAAAAGTGACCAGCTCTACCAGCTGACCGCCTGTTTTTTACCTGTGCTGAAGTTTTTAAAGTATCCAGTTATTTATTAATCATCTTAAAATGCCTTAAGACGTTTGAGACCACATGTTTCGCAGCTTTTTCATACGTATATAATTTTTACCTCAAAAGTACTGTGAATATTTTGTATTGTGAACTGCTTTTGTATACCTTCACATGTCAGGTTAATGAATTGTGACTGGTGTGTACTGAAAAACATTCTTTGTGGAAGCCAACTTTGAACTTTTATTGTTGACCTCGAGAGAAGAAGGTCACCTATACGTTATATTTCCAGGTTGAATTTCACTCTTCATGATTTAATAGATTGTTTTTCAAAAAAATGTTTTCACTTTGAGAATTTCTGTATGGTTTATACTCTGTCAGAGTTAACTTTTTTCAACTATTGTGAAAACCGAATATCTCACAATTTAAAATCGCCTAAACGTGTCAAAACCCTGCCGGCACTGCTGTCAGTGGAAATTTGAAATTATGCAAATGTGAATTGTTCAGAATAAAATATTTTAATAAAGGTTATCTCAGTCTTTATGTTTATAAGTTAAAATTAGACTGAAACTGCAGTAAATGTGAGCTCTAAATTGGTTTCTGATACCAGCAGCACATTTTCTTTGAAGCAAAACCTGAGTAAAAGAGGATTCATGCGGTTTAAATGGGTTAATCCTCTAAGGGAAATCGCGTTAGTGAAGTGTGAGGTGTATGAAAATAATTACGGTTATAAATTCACTGGATTAAAATACCTTGTTAACGTGCAGACACCATTTATTTATTTCATTCCCAGTCAGCTACGATCACATATGTTTAGCGGGGTCTACACGTTTGATATAATAATGGGTACGGTCTTGAAAAAATGAGGCCTATTCAGATTTTTAAAAATGGGAAATGCTTTTGTTTTTCAGTTCTAATTAAAAGAACAAAACAAAACCAATGTTACTAGATGCTACTTTTATATTCATCGGGTTTCATTATGAAAATGTTACAAGAGAGGATTATTCTGGTCCAGGTCACACAAGGGAGATTATGGGCAGAGTAACATTCATTTTTCATTCTCCTACTTTGAGTCAGGTAACAACACCGCTGAACCAAACGTTCATTTTCACAAGAAAACTGTTAGATCTGATTTAATCCTATTATCAGCCTCAGGTGATCAATGAGAAGTCAGCATAATCTCATGACAAATATGCAAGTGAATTCTTTCCCAGACCATCAACTTGTTTATTAATTCACTTTGGTTGACTGACACAAAAAAAACTAAAGACTGTCTTGCAGGGGGATCATACCAACTTCAATGCCTGTGAATTCTCAGGCCACTACAATCTATTAAAATGTAGGACATATTTATATACCAGACAAATACATTGTCTGGTATATAAATACATTAAATAATGGACATTACTCCCCCAAACCCATAATGTAATGTAGCAGACATAAGCATTAACATTATATTGAAACATACTCACTGGCCACTTTATTACACAGCAGCAACTCTGAAATTATGGACGCACACATGGTCAAACTGAGCAAGTTCAAGTGGAAGAAAGGTGATTAAGTGAATTTGAACGTGGCATAGATGGTGATGGACAGGCTGCTCTGAGTATTTCAGAAACTGCTGCTCTACTGGGATTTTCTCACATAACCATCCCTAGTGTTCACAGAAGAGAGAAAATATCCAGTGAGCAGCAGTCCTCTGGGTGGAAATGCCTTGTTGATATCGGAGTTAAGAAGAGAATGGCCAGACTGCTTCCAGCTGAGAGGAAGGCAAAAGTAACAGCAGAAGAGCACACTAGGTGCCACTCCTGTTAGCTAAAAATATGAAACTGAGGCTACAATTCATCCAGACTCACTGAAATTGGACAAGAGAAGATTGAAAAACGTGACCTGTCTCGATTTCTGCTGACATTCACTTGTTAGTACCAGATTTTGCCATTAACTGGCTGTAGTGGGGGATGTTTTCTTGGCATACTTTGGGTTCCTTGGTATCATCTGATCGTCTTCATTGCTTTGCAAACATCTTCTGGTGGTTGTGTCCAACCAAGCCAAAATCATCTCAAACGTTTTTTCTTATTCTTTTTTTTAAACATGTACTCAAATGGCCTCCACAGTCAACAGATCTAAATCCAATAGAGCACCTTTGGGATATTGTGGAAGAGGAGATTCAAATCATGAATGTACAGCCAACAAATCCTCAGCAGCTGTGTGATGCTATCATGTCAATATGGGAACAAAACAGTTATTTAAGTGAGTAAATGTGGCATAGTCATTGTCGCCAGATGAGCTGCTTTGAGTTTTTTTTAGAGAAAGTTGGTATACAGGCCCTCAAAATGTTGATGTTTTGTTTGAATAATTGACTACATTTAAAAATTAAAAGTTTCAGTACGATAACCTATTACCACCTAATGCTGGATGTGCAATAAATAAGGGAGATTACGTTGACTTTAACTCTGCTGAAGTGTCCTTGAGCAAAACTCTCTTTCCGGTTTCCCCAGCGGTTACAGTTCCTCCTCCCGTCCAGCAGGTGGCAGTGCCGTGATGAGCAGGCGCAAACAGCCCGCGATGTTCAGTAATCCAAGATGTCTGCGCCCTGAAGGATGCTGCTGACGGCGTGAAGGTACAGCACAAGGGACAGGTAAGAGGACAGTGTGGCTTTTCCCGTTTCGTTTGGGTTCAACACGGCGCCGTTTGACCTGCTAATGAGGTTTAAAGCAGAGACGATGTTTGATATGTGTCTGTAGCTTCGTCTGTCCGGTCAGTCTGTGGTCACAAAGTGCTGCTGCTGCTCTGCGTCACGCTCATTTCTGGCTTTTCGGGGTTACAGTTGCCCATCATCGCGTTGTTTGATTTATTAAGATGACAGGATGGAGTCTAAAACGAATACTTTAAAGCACCCGCTAATATTAAAGCATCTGCTCGTTTAACAGCTGTGGACACATCACTGGTCAAAAACTAGATCCTGTAAATCAATGGGAGCCACTTATATCCCGGTATATGTATCAGCTGTCTTTTGTTAAGTGGCAACACTACAAGATATCTAAAGATGTTAGCATATCCAAATGAAGGACCTTGGAAATATCAAGTTTCTTACTTTGAATTTTGCGTAGAAGGTTTGTTTTTTTTTCTTCCTAGATTTCATTTTGTGTGTTTTAAGTGTTTTGGGTAGATGATGATTTTCTGGTGGCAGAAACAGAGGCGTTTACTGGGGTTTATCAATGGGGTTACACGTGGATACCAGGGAGAGACATGGGGGAGCAGTTTTGATACATTGTTTGCAAAACAGTTGGCAATTTGTGAAAATTGGCAATCCAAAAGAGTCTGAAGATGGAATGAAAGTAGACTGAATAAGGTTGCATTTTTGCCCTAATTTCCCAAAGGATCACCAGTTTATAGGAATACAGTAGAATTTTTAATATGTTATTTAATAGAATCATAAATATATATTTAGCAGTGTTAAATTACACCTTCCAATAAATGAATGTGTTCTCACAAACTTAGATTTAATCCATTAAAAGCGTATAGAAGTGGTTGCTGGTTTGTGGAATCCACCATGTTGATCTGACATCTTGAATACAGTGGCTGCGGTGGACATCGCTGTTCTGCCTAATCACGTTTTTTACTTATGTGACTTAAGACCAGCCACATACATAGCATGCCAAAGGCGGAGCAGAAGAGAATTCATGTGCCATAGAGACAAATTTTAAGGTCTGCACCTTGATATTTACAATTTGAAGGATCATAGCCATGTTTTATAGTCTCCGAAGGGGTCGCCTTCTCCAAAAAAAAGTGAAAATGCTAAGGAAAGAGACAAAGCCAGAGGCATCTAGATAAAATGTCATCCTCTTCCTCCTCACCTCAAGCCTATTCTCCTGAACTGAAGTCATGGCTCTAACACACAAAAACCTGCATAAACATGCTTATTTATTCCTGATATTGTCAGCAGATTAGACATGCAACCCGTCTGTCTCCAGCTGTGAGCTGGCTACAACAAAAGTGAGAGCTGGTTATAAGCTAACATTATTCCAGCTAATGTTAGGCCTCCGTCTGATAAACAATTTGATTACATTTTTACATCATATGAGAGTTTATTCACCGAGTGTCCAAGTTCAACAGTGTTAGATCCAGCAGCCAACTAAGAGCTAACAGAGGCAAAAACAGTGGTTCTTACCTGCAGAGAAGTTCAGGAAGTTCCTCAACGACTCACTTCAGTGTCGGTCTTATTAGACAGAAGTGAGCCTCACTGACTCATATCGTGATCCTTTCACAAAGTTTTACAAGCTCGTCTAGAGCAAATAGACATAAACACATATTGACAGCTGAGGTAAACAGCAGACTGGCAGCCTACACTCAGAAATAAATGGCAGATATTGTTGTTTGTCCTAGAGTGACCACCATAGCTACAGTTATGCACGTGGGGAGGGTTAAAAAACAGCATTCATTGGCAGCAATCTACAATCTACTGACGTCTGTTGGTGAGATTTTAAATACCAATTTTAATCTTACTGAAATAAGAGGAAAAAAAAGAATAAAAATATACCTAAAGGAAAACATCCTTGTTCAATCGTCCACATTGTATTACTCAATCATAATTATTGATTCATTAATGTGTCACAGTGTTGCAGCTGGAGTTTAATGTAATTAACTAGATACTGCTAGTTTGCTTTATCTATAACAGTAAAGCATAATCCATTTCTACATTTGCAAAATAAGAAGAAAGTGTACAAGTGAGATGCTGCAGCAGCGTGAAAAGATTGACTGGTTTTGACTTCTTCTGCCATGTGGAGGATTTGTCTGAGGTGCAGAAGAATATTATGGCGAGGTTTGCTTTCGTTGCCATGCCACTGTCTCTCATATCAAACAAGAAGATAGTCCTTCAGAGCGCTTTGGATGAATGTTTCGCAAATCTTTTCCTGCCATGCCCACCTTCAAATGTTCGTGCCCTTCAGCCCCCACAAAATATATCAGTTATTAACAATAAAGAAGGACCCAAATTACATTTCTCCGAGGCAAAAGTTCACACAATAGCTTTCCCAAACTCAGTTATTTAATTTTCCCTACATAAATGATAAATCATAGATATTTAACTTAGTTTCACTCAGTGTTATTCCCCTAGAGTAGCTTAATGTCTCACCAGGGGAAACATCGGTGTAGAGAAACACAGGAAACAAAGTACCCTGGCTGAAATTCATGCCACAGATATTGCTTACAGTGGATGCCCTCTTAGTCTCTTATTCATAAACATGGGACTGAGATTTGCATGTTACAACCCTTCATCAGGAGTGTCTGTCCTATTAAGTGTAATATTCACCCACCCTAATTACGTGAACATCGAAGCCTGCTTGTTTCTTAATCATTTTTGAGTCTGAGTTCATAGCCAGCTTTTGAAAAGGGAATGCACACATGAAGCTAAAAAACAGATAATTACTGCTTCGTTTTAGCAATTATTACAGCACAGTGCTGTGATTAACTGTTAGTGGTTTACACATTCACCCAGCAGGCTGTGGTGACTGTTAATTGCAACTGTGGTTGAAAAGCTAATAAATTATGTGACATTAAAAGCTGTGCTTATGTCCATTTTCACTACCTTCACTCACCTCCTGATATTTGGATGCATAATTCCAGATCATATCTTAACCTAAGAACTTCGATTCAGGTAATGATAAGATTATATTTCCTCTAAACCTGCCTTGCACTAAAATTTAGTTGCGTTAGGACTGAATGTTACTGCAGGCCAGAATATTCAGGTCATGAAAAGCTTTTAAAGGCTTTTTGATCCATTGTATCAGAGGTTTAAATTGGCTCATCGCACTTCCAAGAGTCGTTCAGCCAGAGAGAGGTTCCCCCCCCCCCATCATCTACTGTTTTATATTTTACTTTTAGTAGTTTTTCATGCAGAACAATATAAGATTAAAAAGAATTTTCTCTGGCTGGGTTTAGTGTTTTTTGTCTTTCCTCACCTGGTTGGAACCTGCTGATTGATATTAGAGTCGTACTGTGCTTCCTTTGTCCCTGAAAACTTAAAGGTATTCTCTTTAAATTGCAAAACAAAGTGAAACTCAGCTGTCTGCTGCTTGAGATTAAAGATTGTTTTAAGTAATAAATGACCAATATGTGGTGCGTATCAGCAGTCACTGCAGGTTCCTTGTAGGTATTCAGTCTCTGCTAATTCTGGTCTGTGTTTTTGAGGTCACTAAGCATCCACCCGCTTCTGCTGTTATATATTAATGATACTTCCTCAGTACTGTGACTGTGAGGTCCAGCTGCAGCGGGAGCTCAGACCCAGAGGGGCAGATGGCTTCAGAGTTCAGACTGTTTACTGTCACATTCTGGCTGCTGTCACACTTGGCTTGCAGTTTCTGAAGAATGAATTTTATAATGTCAGAGCTGTGTGTATCCACATGACACCCGGAGATGGCTGAGATGCTTCTCCTGTGTGTAATCATCGAGATGTGTAGCTGTACTACTTCTCCTCCTCCTTCCTCCTCCCGTATTACTTTTCCTCGTTGCGGCGTCCAAAACACGGGGAAGTCTAATGAGGCCACACAAATCACAGATCCTGCCACTTAAACCTACAACATCCTGTTGTGAATTCGAAGATATTAGTTCTAGCTGAACATGCAGTCTAACTCTAGCATGCTTTTTAAGACACCAGTCGGTGGTTTTGATGTGCATTGTGCTTTGATACCAGGAAAAAATGGCTGTGGTGTAGCCATAAAATATAAAACAAGCTCCCCGACTGCAAAATATATCAGCAAATAATGCGGAGTCTGTGCTGTTTTCACTTTTATTAATATATTTCTCAAGTACCCTCTCTGCTGCTGATTCGTCATTGTTGTTGTTTGTTACTTTTTCTAGATTTATTCCAAGTACAAGCAGTTTGTAACACATTCTGTCTTGCCAGTCGAAGATGATGGGGCGAGGGAAATGTAATTCAGAAGAGCCAGTAAAGAAAACTGCCTCCCTGGGATTTGATCACAGGCAAGCAGAGATAATACATGCAGAGTGTTGGAGGGCCGGGAGTCATCACTATTCAAGTACAAGGTCCTGGTTTAAACCTGAGCCACAGTGATGGGCATGTGCTGTTTTAGTAGTCGAGTTCCCTGATATTAAACACGATCATTAAAACAATGCAGATGAGAGCTGCGGCTCATTAACTGTCTCCTTTTTGCATGGTGGTTTCTTATGAGTTTGGCAGGAGATGTCACTCGCTATGTGGCTATTTGACAAAACATGAGCATCTTATTAAATGAGATAGATTTGCTCCATTTAAGCCTCATGAACATCTGTAGGGTAGGATGCTGTTGTTGGACTACATGGCACTGATGTTCCAGTCGATCTAAAGGTGATGGATGGACCAGAGTTTAGGCCTCTGTGCGGACCAGTCAAGTTCTTTCACACAAGACTGGGAAGCCATGTGACTTTCCTGGAGATATTATCTTACTGAAATGATAAGCCACCATATCAATGTAACATACATGTCAGAAAGTTGGGAAAAGGGCAATGAAACACTGGAAAAGCTGTGTAATGTCTTGGTTCCATTTGTTTAACAGCCAAATTTGTTGATTTAGTAACATGATTGGCTACAAAAAGATCATCCCAGATCCCACAGAGATAGAGTATTCAAGAAGTAAAAGTTGAGTAAGGTTTCACCACTTTAAAGAGTGTATGTGTGCAAAAGTTTAACATAAAACAGCAAATCGGCTCTTCAAATGCCTCCCACATGACCATCTCAGATTAGCCTGATGACAAAATTCTCAGGGAAAGATACCTCTTAATAGGATAAATACAAAATATCAGGCCCCTATTGTTATTATTTTAGTGGTAAAAGATATTTCAATATAAATGAAAATGAGAGAGAACCTCATCAAAAATTTTGTATATAATATTAACAGACTTGCTATTTCTAAAAATGCTCATTTGAATTTGGTACACAGTGATCCCGGGGAACTTCACACTGAAGTTGGATGAAAATGAGTTCTTCTCCATATTCAGGCTTTAATATCTGTGAAAGCATTCACCTGATTTAAACTGTTTATTAAAAAAATGCCACGTGGCTTCTTTATGAGAAGCTGTAAATGAAACAGCAGTCCCCTGCATGGAAAGTTGTGATTTCTACAGGCCTCCAAATCTGTTGTCAAAGATCAGACATCTGTAAATTTGGGGGATCCATCATTGTATGCTAACTTGTTCATATTCATAGTCATAGCAGCAGATATTTACCAAACACGTTTGAAGGACCTAGCTCAATTAAATTTTAAGATGGGTAACTGGCTTGGTCAGCAAGTTGCAGCCTCAAGCGGCGGGCTTCAAGATTGCAGTGTTTGTCATATCTGTGTCGGCTATGTTTTTTAACCCTGGAGGTGTATGCTCGGCTATAACTCTATCACATAAAGAAAAAGACATAGAAATAAGCAGAAATGCTGCCTTTTGTGAGCCTGACAGACGGAAAGTGAAAAACAAGAAAATCAAGAGGAGCATCCAGCTTATTATCTGTGATTAGTTCAGACGTGTGGCTATTATTTCTCCACATGGCTGAATTCAAAATAAGCATACACAGTTATGTCCACCTATTTTAGATGCTGGTACAATTGTTTTTTGTAGCTATTATTCATTAATTAGCTATTAATCATCAAGTATGCAAACAATTAAACAATGTCTCTGCCATTTTGAGGTATTAGAAACATTTTTAATGCACCACTCCTATTTTTGGGGAGTCAAAAAGCAACCTTGCAAATGAAAATAGTTATCAATAAATATTGACACTTACTACTATACTTATTTATTTACTTACTTATTAATGCTTAATATTTTGAGAGGAATGCTTTGCAGATATCGTGTGAAGTCAGAAACCAAGGTTTTCTCTTTTGTGGTGCTTTACCAGGCCTTTACTGCAGTTCTTGTTGTGGGTATTTCTGCCTTGAGTTTCTCATCAGTAAGTGAAATTCATTTTGGGTCAGGTTAAGATGAGGTAATTCACTCAGCCGTGGCAGAAATTCTGACCTTCAGAAACCCCTTAGTAGCCTTCACAGTCTGTCAGTCTGTACTGTGAGGCACCATCCATGCATCTTTGCTGCTGTTGGGTGAGTGTAAGCAGAAAGTGTAACTCTATTCGCTTCAGAATTCATCCATCTGTCTCGTGTCACATCATCAATAAAAACTGATGACCTCGTGCTATTGCAAGCCACTAAGATCCATGTAATCTCTACATTATAGTATGATATATCTACCTGCTGGGGAGGTTTTTTCACTAAACTGGATGCTGTGGGTTTTTTTTTTTTTTTTTTTTTTTTTTTTTTTTTTTTTTTAAATCATGGAAAGGATTCCACGATCATCCACTCCTGTTGTTTTTAGTGAGTTCATTCACTAATCTGATGAACCAATGAACCAATCTGTTGATATTCCTCCCTGTTTGATTTGTGTTGCTATTATTGTTGTTGTTATTATGGACTGTGTCACTTCCATAAGATCTCATTTGTGGTTTTACAGCCACAGCATCCAAATATGGCTCAACTCCAGACTGTTCACTGGTTTTTAATTTATGAATAAATAATATACACAGCTCACACCTAAAAAAAACAAAACAAAAACAACAACTTATGAGTGAATGGTACAGCTACATTTCAGGTCCAGAAAACAGCGGATTGGCTGTAATTCCACAGGACCTAATGAAATATTTACATTGAACCCCTTCAATCCAAGCTGGAAGTCTGCACTTTCAGCATGTATCCATCATATATTTGTAACATTATAATGAGATTTGGTTTTATATAAGGCTATTTTCTGTAAAATTCATTTCTTACTGAAATGGAAGTAATGAGTTGTTTATTTCTGAAATGCGCAGCCAAGAGCCCAGAGAGATGAGACCTGCAGGTTCAGGTTTGGGTTAAACCAGGTTGTGCAAGTTCCCTTATTCAGTCTTGAGGGATCATTCAGACTCTTCTTGAGTTCTTCTTTTTATTTGACTGGCCTTTAGCACTTGGCATTCAGCAATCAATAGCTCCAGGGCCGGAGTTTGATGGGATGAATACTAATGTAGTGGAACAGCATTGGCATATGACTGGCTCTCTATAACTTTATATCTGACGTTACCTCTTAATCCTATTGAGAGCGTCCTGTGTGGCACAGTGAATGATGACAGCCCAGTACATTTGTTCTGTTTGGTCACTGCATTAAGCCCATCGATTACAGTTAATCTGTAGCTTCTAATTCATAGCATGGTGCCATCCAAACAGATAGTGTATCCAAGAGTTTCTTACTGCCTGCTGTGAAGGACCTTCCCGTGCAGTTTATTTTGCTGTTAACAGATATTTTGTCGCCTTTTTTCATTCAAGGACACCAGTCGTTTATTGCGGCTCTAATGCAATGCAGACTTTTCTGCATAGATGAGCAGAAACATAAAATTGCTATTATAATTTTAATATGCTTGTGCTTTTTTTCTTCTGGTATCCAGGGACTTCAGCTTGTCTCCAGGGCTTTCCTCCTGTTTATCTTTAATATGCAATAAAATGTTTGACAGCAGAGTTGTGTAGCAGTGGCAGTGGTTATCTTAGAAGTCACATGCACGTGTACCACTGACTCATTGTGAATTTCCCTTATATGAAATGTAAAGGTGATTGTTGCCACTAGATGGACTGCCAAACTAAGAGTTGAATAAAACAACATGTCAGAGGTGTTTTAAAGTCTGCCTAGAAGATAAGAAAGAACTTGGTCCTTTTTATTTGGAATTTCAAAGAATACTAATCATGGTTTCTGCTTGGAAAAAGATGCTGGCAGGTTTTTATCTCTTTAAAGACGTGGAAACAGAAACTGTTTTTTTTTTTCTCTTAAGGCTGACTGATGAGAGCAGAATAAGAATACTTCAGTTTCTGTCAGGGTATGACAAGATTATACTCTCAGGACAGGAAATATCGAGTAATGGATCACGCATTGTAATCTGCTAAACTACAATCCTCCTAATTAGGGCTGGGAATTATCAGCCGAGCTGCAGATACCATGTTATCAAAACACATGAGACACACAAGCAAATCAAGTCGGAGAAAAAAAAAAGAGCTCTGCTAGTTAGAAAATAAGGGTCGTGACATTGATAAAATTCTCAGCTGATAATGACAATGCTTAAATGCAGGTAAAAGATCTTAATAGATGCTGTTTAGCAGGTATAATGTTTATCATTTTAATTAGTGTTTTACCATGCAAAGAATTCCCAAATGAGCTGTGTAGCTGAGGGTGATGTGAATGTCTTTAATTTCCCAGTATTAGTCCATAATTAAAGTACTTGAAATTTTGAGATACACGATTCATTGTGTTAGAGAGAATGTACCAATTTTTTATGACAATCTAGTCAGTATTCATCATGACATTTCACTTAAAACCTCAAATGTCAGATACATGCAGGAAAGACAGGGGGATGGCAACAAATCTGATATAATATTTCATGAAGTGCAAAGTTTTGACCTCCTCGCTGTACTACATCAAAAGTCAGGAGATCAAAAGTCTTTAGGATTTTTCCTGTGGGCATAATGGATATTTGTATCAAATGTCAAGGCAATCCATCCCATAGTTGTCACGACATTTCTTTCAAAATCACAAATGTCAACCTCAGGAAAAGTCAGAGGATCATCAAAGACTTCATTATCTGGGCGCCGTCAACATCTGTACACAATTTAGTGGCAGGCCTTCAAAGAGGTGCCATGCCACCAGTATGGGTAGAAATTATAAATAAAATATGAGAGCAGTAAGTTTACATATAAGTTTCCCATCAGCCATAATTTGACCTTAGTTGCTGGAAAAAACAAAACACTGAGGCGTGTCTATAACTAAGTGTAGATTGGGCGGCTCTAGATGACAGATTACCAGTTTTAAATAAGTGTGGTGATATCTTTGGTTAGGTCTCTTGAACGGTGGTTGAACGTCACACAGGGAGTGTTTCCAAGCAACCTTTTAAACTTTCAATCATTCTTTCATGAAAGGAAATGAGTTAAATATCATCCTACAATCCATAGTGTTGCACCATTTGACAATTATTAAAAACAAACCATAAACATAACAGAAAAATGTTAAACAATAGTTTATTTTCCGTTTCATGTGATAACATGATGATATGTTTTGAACCTTTAACAAGGTCATGTCTTTACAGGACTCTTTGTGGTTTGATGAAAATCCAAGTTCACCCCATGATTCAGTAACTTGTGGAACTACCTTTAGCAGCAATAACTTGACTATTGGTTCTGCAGCCTTTCAATCAGGTTGCGGTCTGGCCTTTGACTGGGCCATAGCAACACCTTGATTCTTACTCAGCCATTCTGTTGTCTATCTGCTGCTGTGTTTGGGATCATTGTCCTGTTGCATGACCCAACTTTGCTGCCAAGCTTTATCTGCCAGAAAGATGGCCTCACATTTGAGTCTAGAACTCTTTCAATGACTTCAACGTACAGGTACTCTGGCTGCAAAACAACCTCAAATCACCATCTCACAACCGCCTGCATGACAGTGAGTATGTGGTGTTTGTGCTGATTTGCTGTAGTTTGAACTTTTCAGATGTGGCGCTGTGCATTATTATCTCCACTTTGGTCTGATCTTTACAAAGGACATTGTTCCAGAAATCTTGTGGTTTGTTCAGATGCAGCTTTGCAAACTTAAGCCATGCTGCCATATTCATTTTAGAGAGAAGACGCTTTCTCCTGACAATCCTTGTTTAGTCTTTTTCTAATTGTTCTGTCATTCATTTTCATATTTAACATGTTAACTGAGGCTTGTAGAGCCTTAGACCTCAGATGTTGTTTTCGGGTTTGTTGGATTTTCTATAAGCATTTCATGGTCTGACCTTGGGTTGAATTTGCTGGGATAGCCACTCCTAGAAAGATTGTGGAATTGTACTAATGTATATCTGAATGCTCCAGACCAGCAATCCTGATCATCCGTTAATCAAGTCAATTTGATTACAACCACCTTGCTGCTTCCCAGCCTTGTAATTTCTGTGTTTTTTTTCACTGGACTGCATAGAGTCCTATGTTCCTATATAGTAGTATATTTTTTTTCATTAGTATAATATAAAATAAATTCTACATGTGTCAGGTTGTGTGCCAATATTTGCTGTGTAGTAGAACTGAGACATTAGTCATTACAAAAATTTATTTGAAATAATATTAAAATTCTCAAACAAAAAAACATTCAACTTAAATATATAAAATATAACTATTTACAGAGAGACGAATCAAAAGGACACAGCTTAAAGTGGAAGAGAAGGAGCTTTGGCTGGACCTGCCTCTTAGAACTAGGTCAGAGCATCATCACCAGGCTCCTGGTTGGTTGTCGCGGCGACTTGAAGCTGGAGTTCAGATTTTTCCAACTCCAGCGGTAGACGCGATACGTGCAAATGCACAAAATGCATTGTTGATGAGGCATTGAGCGTCGTTTACGAAAATTGAATTTCGGCGATTATATTTGAATCAGTGAAATTTTGGCTCAGTCAGAAATATTATAATTCTGATCACTTATCAGTACATATCCATATTTTTATATCTATAAAAACAAAGCTGACACTTGTGGGACTTGATCAAAGGTGTAAGCATCACAGCAGATGCCTTTATGTCAAAGTAACTGAGGATAAAACACAGAAAAACATGAAGGAGATTTTCCTGGCATGGGATTTTATAGTACGTTGGGGTTTTTCCCGGTGGATGAGAGGGTTTGTTCCCTGCGCCTCAGGGTCGGGGAACGGGTCCTGACTGTCATCTGCGCTTATGCACCGAGTGGCAGTTCAGAGTACCCAGCCTTCTTAGAGTCCCTGGGGGGGGTGCTGGAAGGTGCCCCACCTGGAGACTCTGTTGTCCTGCTGGGAGACTTCAATGCTCACGTGGGTAACGACAGCGAGACCTGGAGGGGCGTGATTGGGAGGAACGGCCTCCCTGATCTGAACCCGAGTGGTGTTTTGTTATTGGACTTCTGTGCAAATCACAGTTTGGCCATAACGAACACCTTGTTCGAACATAAGAGTGTCCATAAGTGCACGTGGCACCAGGATGCTCTAGGCCGCAGGTCGATGATCGATTTTGTAATCGTATCACCAGACCTGCGACCATATGTTCTGGACACTCGGGTAAAGAGAGGGGCTGAGCTGTCAACTGATCACCACCTGGTGGTGAGTTGGATCAGGTGGCGGGGGAGGACGCTGGACAGACCCGGTGCACCTAAACGCGTAGTGAGGGTGTGCTGGGAACGTCTAGCAGAGGCCCCAGTCCGCGAGATCTTCAACGCACACCTCCGGCAGAGCTTCAACAACATTCCGAGGGAGACTGGGGACATTGAGTCCGAATGGACCATGTTCAGCGTCTCCATTGCCGGCTGCTGCATTGAGCTGCGGCCGCAAGGTGGTTGGTGCCTGCCATGGTGGGAATCCCCGAACCAAATGGTGGACACCAGAGGTGAAGGGAGCCACCAGGCTGAAGAAGGAGTCCTATCGGGCTTGGTTAGCCTGTGGGACTCCAGAGGCAGCTGACAGGTATCGACAGGCCAAGCGGAATGCGGCTCGGGCAGTGGCTGAAGCAAAAACTCGGGTGTGGGAGGAGTTCGAGAGGCCATGGAAAAAGACTTTCGGACTGCCTCGAAGAGATTCTGGCAAACCGTCAGGCGTCTCAGGAGGGGAAAGCGGTGCTCTACCTGCACTGTGTATAGTGCTGGTGGTGTGCTGCTGACGTCGACTGAGAAAATTGTCAGACGGTGGAAGGAATACTTCGAGGACCTCCTTAATCCCACTGACACGTCTTCCGAGGAGGAAGCAGAGTCTGGGGATGAGGGGAATGACCCGCCAATTTCTGGGGTCGAGGTCACTGAGGCAGTTAAACAACTCCTCGGTGGCAGAGCCCCTGGTGTTGATGAGGTCCGCCCGAGTTCCTGAAGGCTCTGGACGTTGTAGGGCTGTCCTGGTTGACACGCCTCTACAATGTTGCGTGGAGATCAGGGGCAGTACCCTGGACTGGCAGACCGGGGTGGTGGTCCCCATCTTTAAGAAGGAGACCGGAGGTGTGTTCCAACTACAGGGGATCACTCCTCAGCCTCCTGGGAAAGTCTATGCCAGGGTGCTGGAAAGGAGAGTTCGTCCGTTAGTCGAACCTCGGATACAGGAGGAACAATGCGGTTTTCGTCCTGGTCGCGGAACACTGGACCAGCTCTTTATCCTCTCAAGGATACTTGAGGGTGCATGGGAGTTTGCCCAACCAGTCTACATGTGTTTTGTGGACTTGGAGAAGGCATTCGACCGTGTCCCTCAGGGTGTCCTGTGGGAGGTGTTATGGGAGTATGGGGTGTCTGGCCCATTGCTACGGGCCATTCGATCCCTATACAACCGTTGTAAGAGTTTGGTTCGCATTGCCGGCAATAAGTCGGACTCGTTTCCGGTGGGTGATGGGCTCCGCCAGGGCTGCCCTTATCACCGATTCTGTTCATAATTTTTATGGACAGGATTTCTAGGCGCAGCCAAGTGGCGGAGGCTTTCACTTCGGTGGCCTCAGAATCTCATCTCTGCTTTTTTGCGGATGATGTGGTTCTGTTGGCTTCATCGGTGAGGGCCTCCAGCTCGCACTGGAACAGTTCGCAGCCGAGTGTGAAGCAGCGGGAATGAGGATCAGCACCTCCAAATCTGAGGCCATGGTTCTCAGCCGGAAAAGGGTGGAGTGCCCACTCCGGGTCGGGATGAGTTCCTGCCCCAAGTGGAGGAGTTTAAGTATCTCGGGGTCTTGTTCGCGAGTGATGGGAGAAGGGAGCTGGAGATCGACAGACGGATTGGTGCTGCGGCTGCAGTGATGCGGACGCTGCACCGGTCCGTCGTGGTGAAGAGGGAGCTGAGTGTAAAAGCTTAAGCTCTCAATTTACCGGTCGATCACGTCCCGACCCTCACCTATGGCCACGAGCTGTGGGTAGTGACCGAAAGAACGAGATCGCGGATACAAGCGACAGAAATGAGCTTCCTCCGAAGGGTGGCTGGCCTCTCCCTTAGAGATAGGGTGAGAGGTTCGGCTATCCGGGAGGGGCTCAGAGTAGAGCCGCTGCTCCTCCACATTGAAAGGAGCCAGTTGAGGTGGTTCGGGCATCTGACAAGGATGCCCCTGGGTGAGGTGTTCGGGCATGTCCCACCGGGAGGAGGCCCAGGGCAGACCCAGGACGCGCTGGAGAGATTACATCTCTCGGCTGGCCTGGGAACGCCTTTAGTGTTCCCCGGATGAGCTGGAGGAGGTGGCTGGGGAGAGGGAGGTCTGGGCTTCTCTGCTTAGGCTGCTGCCCCCGCGACCCGATCTCGGATAAAGCGGATGAGGATGGATGGATGGGATTTTATAGCAGATAACCTTAAAAATATTCTGCAATAGATACATTTGTTCAGTATTGAACTGAAGAAATTAGGCTTTGTTGTTGGAAGTTTAAAACTAAAAAGCAGTGGCAGACAGCACTGTAAACAACGGTAGCCTGGTGGGTAATAAGCAAGCGAATAAAGCAGAAAACAGATTTTTTTTATGGGAATCTATTCCTGAGAGAGAGAGAGACGGAGAGCTCTGCATGAAGTGTGATTTTTTTTTTTTTTTATTTATTTATTTTTTTTATTGTGGTGGAAGCAAAACAGCAAAAGTAAGAGGGAATTCATGACGATGTTTATGTGAAGCGAAACGTGAAGCTAGTTTGGATCTTCTTTTGCTGCTGGTTCAGTCAATGTTGTTTTGGAGAGAGATCAAACCCGCAGCTTCAGAATCTAGCGCAAAAAAGACAAACACAAAGAGCGGAGCCACCGAAGTGTGGAAATGTTTCACTCAGTACAGTGCGCTCCAGTTGTGAGGCTCCAGCTGCTGTTATGCAGCTGATGAATTGGTAATTGTGCACTGACTGGTCCTGGTATTCTCCTAACCCCAAAACTGTTGCTGCTGAGAAAAATGTAATTTACACAGCTGGAGAAGCAATGTACAGGAAGTACCTCCCCATAACTACACTGCTTTTTCTGATTTCACAGTAGTCCTCCAGTCTCTCTCCCAGTCATTCTCACACAACTCCATAACTATGTTGGTGGTACACAAGGTTATTATCATTAACGAAAACTAACGAAATAACGAAAACTAGAAGTGAAAAAACATTTTCGTTAATGGAAATAAAAATAAAAACAAAAAAAGGAAAACTAACTAAAACTGTAATGAGTGTTCACAAAACTAACTAAAATTAACTGAATTTATAGCAAAAATGCGTTTAGTTTTCGTTGATGTGTGCGTGTCATACAATAGTCAAGGGTGAAAAGAAGTTTAGTTTCAGGTTTTTTTTCTTGCTATGTCTCATTATGCCAGCAGGTGGCAGTACGTTAGTCGAGTCGTCTGTGTTGCTGCTCCGTCCCACGCCGCAGAATCATGTCAGGAAAAGTCTGGAGAAAGCGCCAGAGTCCAATTTGGGATTACTTTGAATATGACTGTGTTTTGGATAAAGCAAGTGTGTTGTAGTGGAACGAGACAAATTATGAGGGACATTTCTAAAAGGAAAAAAATCCCACAAACCTTAAAGTGCACTTGAAAAGCTCACACAAGAAGGCTAACCTAGCTTACCTTGAGAAGGTAAGGGAGCACACTCAACCCTCATCCCCAGAAACAGAAGCTAACCCCAGGCAAGGCAGCGTGATGCATCCCGAGACAACAGGACTGGGATATCTACATAACTGTGTGAGTCAATTGCCTTAACACCCGGTGCTGCAAGAGTTAATAGTCTCATTGCGGCCAAGATATACATTTTATAGTTGCCTGGTATCAGTGGTTGTTCATCTGCCTTTATTTATTTATTTAAAGAACCCATAGGTGGGAATGTGAGTTGTCTGTCTCTGCGTGTTAGCCCTGCGACAGACAGGCGACCTGTCCAGGGTGCAGGGTATGGTAGCTGGAATAGCAACATACCCAAGGATAAGCAGAAGAGAATGACTGATATGATGAAACTGGGATTTTGTTACACTTTATTGCAAACACAACTAAAACTATAACTGAAACTAATCAAAACTAAACTGAAACTAAGGATTTTCAAAAAAATAAAAACTAAACTAAACTAGCAAACAATTGGTAAAAACTAATTAAAACTAATATAAAATTGAAAATCTGAAGTCAAAACGAAATAAAAATAAAAACTAATGAAAATTGCAAAACTATTAAAACCCTGGTGGTACAGGACCATTGTTTTATCTACTCAGATAATCACTGTCAGACACGTAGTAGTAAACAAAACAAAATCAAACATCAACATTTTTATGTAGTTCCAGATTTTTATTAATTGTATTGTAATGGCTGATGGATGGTGAAGACTTTGCAATATAACTGTTGTTGTGAATATGTTCACAACAACAGTTATATGTTCACAACAACAGTTGTGAATATTTTCACAACTGTTGTTGTGAAAAAACAACCCCAACAATCAAATGATCCCCTATGAGCAAGCACATGGCGACAGTGGGGAGGAAAAACTCCCTTTGAACAGGAAGAAACCTCCAGCAGAACCAGGCTCAGGGAGGGGCGGCTATCTGCTGCAACCGGTTGGGGGGTGTTATTTATATTTTACTGCTGTTAATATTTCCATGTCTGTAATAAGCGTGATAGGCAAGGTGCAAGAACCCTGTCTTAATTTGTAATAATGGGGGCACGCCGTGTTTTCTGTGGTTTAATAGGAAGAGGAGGCAGGGGTGGGATTAAATTTTTATTTGTGTTGATGTCCCACGTCTCTAATAAGCGTGGTGCGTAAGGTGCATCAACCTTGTATTGGTTTTTAATAATGGGGGCACACCGTGTTTTCTGTGGTTTAATAGGAAGAGGAGGCAGGGGCGGGATTAAATTTTTATTTGTGTTGATGTCCCACGTCTCTAATAAGCGTGGTGCGTAAGGTGCATCAACCTTGTATTGGTTTTTAATAATGGGGGCACGCCGTGTTTTCTGAGAAACCACAGAGTGGGGAATAAGTTTTTTATCATTAGCTGGTGAGTCTTTAGCTACAGACACACGCCTGTTTGTTTTATTAATTGTTGGCAGCTGAACTTGTTCCGTTTTAGCTGTTGTTTGTTCTGAGCTGCTGCTTTCCTGACAAAGGAAGAAATGAACTCGTTTCTCCCTTTGGAGGAGTGGTTCTTTTGGCTTTGGTTGAAAGTCATCTGAACCTTCCTTTTCTAAAACAACACTATGTTTTTCCCCCTCTGTTCTGTCTAAAACTGGGATGTTTTTACGAGCGGCTTTGAGAAGTTCCAGCTCCATATCGCGACGACGGCGTTCGTTCTCGGTGGCCTGACGTCGTTGCTTTAACAAATACTGTGTTTGTGAAGGTTCTCAGTCATCCAGGTCATCGTAGTCAAAGGAGTTTGCAAAGAAAAGCGTCTGGACTTCTTTGAGTTGCTTGAAGACGTTTCACCTCTCATCCGAGAAGCTTCTTCAGTTCTAAGGTCAAATGGCCGAGAGTCCCAGATTTAAACCCAGTGGGAGTATCCCCCCAAGGAGGGACAAAGGACCCCCTGGTGATCCTCTAATCACATGCGCCAAGGTGTGAAAGCGGGTGTGGGACCTAATCAGCCAGGGTTTCGGGTGAGTTCATTGTGAAACCTGGCCCCACCCTATCATGTGATTTCCTGAGGTCAGATGGCCCAGGATGTGAGTGGGCGTTAAGGCGTCTGGGGAGGGAACTCAAAACTGGATTATAGATGGAAGACAGTTGGTGTCGTAAACCACCGCCTCTGTTCAAAGATGGTCGCTCACAGTGGACATAGATGGCCTCTTTCACTCCTCTTTCAAACCATCTGTCCTCTCTGTCCAATATGTGAACATTGGCATCCTCGAAAGAGTGACCTTTATCCTTAAGCTGCATCTTAAGGATAAAGGTCACTCTAACATCTCCAAATATCTGTTGGTGTGTTCCAGACATTTTCATTCCGGTAAGTTCTAAATATGTTCATATCACTCTTTATAGCCTATTAGTTTTATTTCCGATGCACTCTGAGCTCATAGCAAATTAGAACAAACATCCTACTGACTCACACAACTGATGTTGGTGGTACAGGACCATTGTTTTATCTACTCAGATAATCACTGTCAGACACGTAGTAGTAGTAAACAAAACAAAAGTAAACAAAATCAAACATCAACATTTTTATGTAGTTCCAGATTTTTATTAATTGTATTGTATCCTGGCTGAGGTTTGGTCCGTTTACAGCATCCTGCCATGCGATTACATTTGTTCCTGACCACTGAGAATCCTCACGTTAACTTTTATCGAGTGGACGAAAGTTAGCGTGTTTATATTATGCTCACATAGCTGTGTCGCTAGCGGTCACGTAGCACATCATTATATACCAGCTAGCCAAACTTCAGTAACCCTACAAATGTCACTGCTGTTTAGTTTTCTGTCTTCATTTATGTTGGAAGTGATAGCAGAGCTGTACGTTTGAATTTGTTTCCAAAATCCCTTAGTCAGGACATGCTATATTGTATTTAGATGGAAGCTAGCGAGCTAACTTCCTGCTAATTTCTAACTCTGTTAAATGTCATAAATTCCGTTTTCACGGATACCTGGATGTTAAACTCAATTGTTACACCTGGTAGAGCAGAACGCTGATCATTTTATTACAGATGAAAGACTTTAGACAGTTTTTCAACTCTCAGTGATGCCACAGTGATCGTTTGACTTTGGGACCTGCAGCGGAGTTTGAGCCCAGATACGGCTAGTGACCTCAGACTTAAAGACCGGATAGTACTTTTTCCTTTGGGAAGGTACCATCTGTGCATTCTGCAATTCTGTTGAAGAAAGATGTTGAATCTATTTAATTATTGTAGAAAAATAATTGATTTCTGTGCATTTGTTTTACACTTGCATTAAATTAAAGTTGATTACATTGATTAAAGGCGGGGGGTAGTTCCCCAATATTTTTGCTGGGAGTTGGCAACCCTATTAGTTAGGTTGCTTAATATTTCCACTAAGTACTCTTTAAAATACCAGAATAGGGAGGATGGTGTAGGTTTAAATTTATTAGGTTGATCAGTGTTGCTGAACTATAAAACGTTTTGGGTGCAGTGTATTTTTTGCATAAAGGTATAAAAGAATAGCTTCAGTCTCTTGTTTTGTTTTTTGTTTTTTTTTTAAACTTGACTATGAACTTATACAAAATGCAGCAAGATATATTATAAAATATATCTCTAATATATTATAAAAAACAGTTTTATTGATTACAAAATACGCTGTATCGGATTCATATCAGTATCGGCAGATATCCAAATTTGTGATATTGGTATCGGCCATCAAAAAGTGGTATTGTGCCATCTCTAATATCAATGTATGCTCTCGGTGTTTGCTGATATCAAACTGTGGTGTGAGGACCACTGTTGGTAATCTTTGTAGTGATACTCAGAAGGTCTATCTTATAAAGTCCTTGTTTTGTTTTATTTAGACCTGGTTTACTTCTGGCCGTTGCAAGGCCTGGATTGTGTAGCAGCCAAAAACTCCTCCAGAGAGGCTGTCCTGGTGAGGGAGAAGTTCATGGCCCACTTCTCGGCGGAGGGAGCAGTGTCTTGTCAGCCAAAAGAATAGCCTATTTGAAGTCCCAGTGACTTCCCCACAACGGCTCTTTTAAGAGCCACCCACAAACCTCTAAAGAGCGTTCCTGCCTTTTTAAAAATTTTCTAAATAAATGGAGCTTGCCTCCAAAATAAACTAACCTCTCTTTATTCTCTTAAATAATTGGTCTTCACTAGTGCTGGGTGATATGGAAAAAATATTTATCACGATATGAATTATTTGATATCACGATAACGATATATATCACGATATACCACCTGACCTGTGGTCATCTGGAAAGTATGCAGTCTATAAACAGCGAGTGGAGAGGGTGCAGTCTTTGTTTTGAGTTACCGTAAAGCATGTCGCAAATCCGGGTGCACGTAAAGCAGCACCATGTCGCAAAACCACAAGACGGAGTTTCTTTGCGAAAAATATCATTTTTTTATACTTTATTTTCTCTTGCATAAAGTTAAAAGTATGTATAGTGAGAAGACAACACTAATATATTTGCCACAGGCTATTTAACCCTTTAAGACCTACCATAGAACCAAGTCCGCCAGAGCTTATCTTTACATTTTACATGCTGTAGTGCCATTTGTGGGAGCATTTCAAGTTGCTATACATCAATACAACCGTTATAGCCCAAATTTTAATAATATGTATGCATTAAGTCCATAGTAACTACATAAACTACAAAAAAATTTAAAATCGTTTTTGTTTTGTTTTTTTACATATATTTCTAGTTAGAGAAATTTAAGAGGCTTATCCCTCAAAACTGTAAATACAAAAAAGTTGCACAAAATAGTTTCGGACAGGTAATGGCGGACATGCGATAGTTCGCGCTGACTTATATTCCAACGTAGGAAGTGTTATGAATAGCTGATCGGATCGGCAAAGCGTGTTTCTGGAATATTATGTTTTTGTTGCTGGAAGTGCTTTTTATGCAATCTTTGCAAAGCTATATGTGGAAGGAAACCGTGACTTAGGACAAGCTAATGGAATAAGATGTAAGTACAACTCCTACGGTTTCATATGCAAAAAGAATTATTCCGCTACCTTACCTGGTTCCAGTTGTACAGGGATTTAAAAATAGTTAGGCAAAACGGAGTGTGCCCGCTCCGACCGGTTGTAAAGGGTTAATGATATATTTTATGTAATAATTTATAAAATTAGGGTTAGAAACGATAGAAGACAAATGGCACGATAGACACTTTTCTATCGTCCACACGATATATATCGTCATATCGCCCAGCACTAGAGTCCTGTGAAAACTTTCTTTTGGCACGACTGTATGAACATAATGCTGTGATAAAATCAGCATGATCTGCAAATAAAGATTCTGAGCTTAAATAAAATTGAGTGAAGTGAATTTGAGGTTCAGTTCGCATTAGTTATGTCCTCAGTGGCGATGCTGCTGCATTGCCAGCTTTTAGGATTATTATTAAATCATTTCACTTCAGTCACAGAAGCCTTAATAAAAGCAAGAGTTACAATGGATCAGTGGGAAAAGGGAGATATCAGTGGACAGGATGAGGAACTAGTCTCACCACTACAAGCATTTCATTTCACTTTATATATACATTACTTTGAAAACCTTGATAATAAAGTCATATTTTTCATCAGGTAAGTATCTGGGAACTGAGGAGACCAGCTGCAGGATTTTAGAAGATGAATGTTGTCCCTTTCCTGTCTGTTATAGAATTTTATCTGCTTAACAGTCCTGAACCTTCTTTGTCATATTTCTTTTTTTCATTTCATGATTCTCCAAATGTTTTCAAATGCTGAAAGGTGTGAACTGCGGGCAGGCTAGTTCAGTACCTGGGCTATTTTACTATGAAGCCATGCTGTTGTAATAGCTGCTGTATCCAGTATAGCTCTGTCTTGCTGAAATATGCAAGGCTTTTCCCAAAAAAGACGTCATCTAGATAGGAGCATATGTTGGCTAAAACCTGTACATACTTTTCATCACTGATGGTGCCTTTCCAGGTGTGCAATATCTGATAATGTCTTCATAATAAAACTCTTCTTTGGTCCAGAGCATGTTTTCCAAAGGTAATTTCAAATTACGATTTGTCTGACTAGTTTTCCACTTTGCCTCAGTCCATTTGAAAGGATCTTTGACCCAAAGAAGATGGTGGCCATTGTGGATCTTGTTGTTCTTTGCATTTGTGGACAGATGACAATTTCTGGAAGCGTTCCTGTGCCCATGCAGTGATTTCCATGATACAGTCGTACCTGTTTAAATGCAGTTTAAACAGTCCTGTTTAAATCCACCTGATCCAAAGATGGTGGATTTCCAAAACTAATATTCAGCCTTTTCTCTTATACACAGAGATTTCTTCAGATTCTCTCAAACTTTTGATATTATGATGTACTGTAGATGAGATAGTCAGACTCTTTGCAGTTTTACATCAAATAAACTTGTTCTGAAATTGTTCCACAATTTGTAGACAGGTTTTTGCAGACGGATGAACCGCTGCACTTCTTTTCTTCTGAGAAACATCCTCTAAGATGCTCCAGCTTTTTCTTTTTAGTATCACTTAGTTTTCCAACTCCATGTTAACTTTTTTGAGATTTATTGCTTCCATCAATTTCAGAAAGATATTTTTCATGAAATAGTACTATGTTTCACTTTAAATATTTTATGTGTTTTCTATGTTCTATTGTGAATAAAATATGGGTTTATGGGCTTTGCGTTATACATGGTGTCCCAAAACCTTTGGAACCAGGACTGACATGTGCACTTTTTACATTAAAGTCAAGAAAACACAGGACACAGGATTATTCGACCACAGCACTTATTTGTGTGACATTTCTTCCAGTTGTTATTAATTTCGTGCCAAGGGGGAAGTAGCATGGAAATAAATAGTGCAGGCATTGCTACTGTTTGTCGTAGCCCTGAGGTATTATCATCATACAGTTTACATTCATCAAACCTGATAGCCCGCCCACGTTTATTAGATCCATGTCATGCAGTGTGGATTGGTTGCTGAAATCTCACAGCTTGTAGGAGCCTTCAAGTTTGAAAAATATGTACCATGGTGAATTGTTGAGGCAAAAGTTTAATTTTTTTGTTCTGCAACAAAACCGTGTGCCATCTGTGAAGCACGATTGGTTTGAGTAGCATCAGATCTTTTTTTTTTTTTTTTTTTTTTTTTTAATTCTCTATTTAAGGTGAATGTCGGGCATAACAGTATAACAAGTTTTCAAGTTTATGTATACCACGGTCGGCAGGGTGGTTCTAATTCAAAGGGTGACACCGCAGGGAGAAGGATTGCTTTTAAAGATGCCAGTGATACTGTTATCTGTTGGATTGGCAAATGCAACAAAGAAAAATCATTATTATCAATGTGAAGTCACCGTTTCATATCTTACTCTTGAAGTGTCCGAACCTGACATAACCCTGAGATTTTTCACATGTGAATGAGTAAAAGACAACTCGTCTTCCAACCAGTCTTCCAACAGTATGTCAACCTTTCTGTTTTAAATATTTCCAATATTACATCATGCCAATTTTCTATTGTTGATGGGGTAGGGTTTAGCCATTTTCTAGTAATAGTCTTTTTACTCCCCGCCAATAGTACCTACAACTTTATATCCCTCCTCAGTATTAAGCAAGGAACATAACCAAGGTAAATAGTTTCAGAGTTTAGAGGTTTTTGTTTTTTAAAAACACAGTTTAATGTCTTTTGAACGTCGATCCAAAACGGCTTAGGCTTTGCTTACGCTTAAGCTTTAAGTCCTAAAATATAGGACTGCCCATATTTGTCTTGATGTTGGGCTTTGAAATATCTCATTATGATGATCTCTGCAAGTCAGAGAGTTAGCTGAAGACCATTGGAACTGGTCTTCAGTTTTGATCGGTTAGTCTGAGCTGGGTCCGCTCTTGCATTTTTAGCGTCTCCGATAAAGCCTCCTCCGTTTTTTGCAGCTTCTCCTCGTTTTCCTGGATTCTAGCTGCCGCCTCATCCAGGCTTGTGTTGGTTTTCGCCTTTTCTCCTTTTAAATCTCGGAGTTGTACATCTTGACTAGGGTTGCAAATTTCTGTGAGAATCAGGGTTAAATTCACCGGGTCCTCCCCTCCACTCGCGTCAGCCAAAGCAAGGTTATCTGTGTGACTGCTGGCATTAGTTTCTTCACGTGACTGTGTGTCGTTGATTTTATCGACGGGTAGAGCAGATTTCTTACTTATAATCGTGGACATCATCTTCACCCCTTTCTCAGAATTAGAGGAACTACGATTACCTCTCTTTCTATTATCTTCAGGGTAGTTCATGTTGGCTTTCGAGGTTGTTGACTATGCTGCCATTTCTCACAAACCAGAACCGCAAATCCCATCATCATGTCTTGCAGTTATTGAAGAAACAATGAATTTAAAAAATATGTTTAGAAATTTTACAGGAGAATGTCAGAGCAACAGTTCATGGCCTGAAGCTTTGGAAGGGTTTGCTGATGCAACAGTGACCCAATGCACGCAAGTAAATCAACAATTGAATCGTTAAAATGTGAATAAAATTTGAAAGGGCCGAGCCAGAGCCCTGACTCTTTGACCTGCAGTGAGCTGTAAAATCACTCGAAGAGAAATTTGATGAACTGAAACAGCTTTGTTAGGAGGAATGGTTACTCCTCATCATCGGTAAGGCTCATAAGTACCACCATCCTGAAATATATTTATATTTATATGAATATTGGCCAATAGATTCATATTTTGCACTCACTACAAATTGCTACCAGCACCTGCCTTAAAAATCCAGCATTGGTCAGGCTCTAGTTAGTACTAAACCTTGGCAAGCACAAGTCATTAATAAAAGCTGTAGTCTGGTGTGCATGAGTTCCCGCAGGCCTACAGAGGGAATAGCTGTTGAGAATAATAAACCAACCGCATAAAGGTGCTCTGATAGAAATAAAATGGGAAAAGCCTTCAGTGAGGCACAGTTTTTATATTAACACACACTTACACTTGAATCTATGTCGCTATGCTCCTTTTGATGAGATAAAAAAAGATATATTCTTCATTTGAAACGCAATCTGTGTAGCTGGGAAATTGTTCTTTTTTTTTTTTTTCCCCCACTTCTTTTAGTTAGTTTGTATTTTGCGGAGATATGAAGACGGGAAGGCAGATAATTTGCAACAAAGGTTATTGAACTGCTCTTGATTAGATGTTGTTCCAGGTACAAAACCAGATCCTGCTGAGAAATTAATTACTGTTCAGCTTTTATTTCATCAGAGTGCAACTAAAAGATTTAAAAGATATAGAGAGAAGAAGAAAAAGACATAATTTCCTCCAGGCTGATACAGTGTCTGTGTCATTTATATTGAGCATTCACTTTCAAACTAAACACACTGCTTCGAGACCATTTTGTCCATTTTTCAAGACTGTCATTTTATAGAAAATCAATACCCGTAACCTTCACTTGTAAATAAATAACAGATTTAGAGGCCTCATTGATGTTGACTACAGTTTGGCTTGCCTCCTAATTAAGACTAAAGAGAACCTAATAGCCTAAACAACAAACAGCGGTGGGCTTCGCCGGTGCAATTAAGCCCACATTTTTAATACCAAATTGATTAATTTCTTTAATCAAAGTCAGCATTACCCTTGAAATGGAGTCACTTTTAATTATGCTGAAACACAAAACCGAAGCTGCTGATACTGCTCTGTGACAGCCTGTAGAAATTTCGCAGGCATAATAATGGGCAGGTGATATAATATAGGAGTCTGGTTTCAGATGATCTTTTGACAACAGTCTGTGTAGACCTGCATATTATCATGACAGGTGGAATTTTTCTCGAGCTTTTCCTCCAGTGTGCTCAGTTTTATTGACATGTTTACTTCTGTCAAAGATGCCCCCGATCAGTGGTAGTTTATTCGACAGGCGGCAGGGGAGCTGGAAAAGTTCCAGATTTTCTTGGAAGTATTATTTTTAGAGTTCTGATTTTGGTCATCGTGGCTGCTTTATTAAGGCCAACTGTACGAGTCGATGATTAGAGACTTGTTTTCACGTCCACGGGGAATACCTTTGAGACTGAGCTATGAATTTGACTCGAAGTGGCAATTTGGAGTATTGTCCTAGATTTGCTTCGGTTTGTGCTCTATTATAGCTCACCTCACCTTCTTCTATTAGGCGGTAATTTAAATGCTGGGTTTGTGGCCCGTCATTTATCAAGCATGTTTTAACAAAGTGCTCTCACGCAGTAACTCTGCACGGCCCAAACAAATTGCTCTTTCTGTCTACTCCTTGTTATCAACGAAGCTGTTGCCAGTAATTGCAGTAGGAATGTAATATTCCGCCTAAAGAGCAGCTCAAAATTGTGTCTTTTCCTTTCAGATTACTTTGGCTTTGATTTGATTATTCACAGCAAAAGCATTAAGCTAGCTCTGATTGAGGCTTTTCATGCAGCCTTGAACCATGTTTTCCTGCTTCTGCGCTGTTAATGCAGCTTCATTCCTTGACTCTAATGTAAATTGTGCTGGATGAAACGCACAGTCAGTGCAGTTGTGTTGCCTTATGTAGGTCAATTCTTCTCCGGCGTTCACTGCTTGGCCTTGTGATGAGTGATTTCATTTTGCGAGGGAACTGCAGTTTTATTATTCATACTCCAACAGAGATTGGAGTTGCGGTGCATTAAAGCATGACGTTGTCATTTCCCCGCTCGCAGAGGCGTTATTCCCTTTGCTCCAAATTGGAATTAAACCCAACATGTGATGCTGTCCCTAACTGTTTAGGAACAGCAACCCTCACCACACTGTTAAGCCTCACTCTCTGTGGATTGTGCAGTGTGTCATTTTATTGGTCAGTTATTGTTTTTTTTCCCCGCCTCTGTCAAATTGGTGTTTGAGTTATTTAGCTAAGCTTGCCAGTTAAGCATTCATGAGTTTTTCATGAGTCATTGTTTGATAACAGAAGTGGCTTTTCTCACTTCAGATTTAATGCATACTGGTTCTCTGCATTTTTAACTGCCTCCAAAATTGATCTGACTGCCAACAATTTTCTACAATGAAGTAGCTGAGCACATTAGGTGAGTACTGTGAAATTGACCTCAGAAAAGTAGCAGTGTATGTGAGTCACATTGTAAAGACAGCTATTCAGGGAATCCAGACTAAATGGATTCTATTTGGGACTCTTTCTGCAGCGTGCGTATAACCTTAATGCCCTTACAAATATTGCCTCACAGTGGCTGCACTTTAACGGCTGCTGGATAATCAGCAATCCACATAGAATCGCAACTTTTCTTGGGTGTAGCTTCCCACTGTTTGTTGCTCTGAAGCAGCGTGAGGTCCCATATATCTTTCTGGTACTGTCTCTTCTGTTGATCTAATTGGATACCCTCTGTTGCCTACAATGAATCATTGCTGGACCCCTTCCCTCCCCTCAAGTACTTATTTTTATTGAATGCAGGGTTCCCCTGAATCACAAGTCTCAACTTTAAAACTTGTATTTGTCCCTTGGCTCCAGTCAATGATCTTTTTTTTTTCTTTTTTCCTTTTTTTTTTTCTTCCCCTACAGCTGTGTTAGTATCACTTTTATTCCAGCAGGGGATTATAGGACTCCTTTTATGTCTTTTGCTTCCCCAGAGAAAGGCCAGGAGTTCAGGCCATTCTTCCCACTCTGCTAATTGTCTCCTAATTTGGCAAATGCATTTTAAGGTGGAATGAAGAGAGCCGACCCCTCTTTGCGTTCGTATGAGGCGGTGACACATCCGCACCTTCTCTGTGTATATTTATGAATGCACATCCCTCTTCTATCCTTGACCTCTACAGATGCAGGGGAAGCTTTGACGGAGCACAGACAGTTAAGTCTCGGCACATCTCAAACAGAACTGAGGCGATGGAGGCGTTTTTGGCATGCACTCCATGATTTTTTCTTTTTTTTCTTCGAGAAGTTTAAATCCTGCTAGTTCTTAGGCTCTCCAACGTGGCAGGCATCTCACTCAGCTGCTGATCCACACTGCAAACACCTCCAGGAAAGTGGCTCTAACTGAGCCGATCGAAGGCAAAGATTTTTTTAATTACTCGCCCGCTGCAGAATGGAAAGGCTCGGGTTTTGCCTCTGGGTATTCGTATCGACTTGGGTGTATGATGTTTTAATGAGCCTGGCGTGTGAATGATTTGTTGCTGTTGTATATGCGCGAAAAACCTAATTTGTTTGTTTTTCTTGTGCATTTTCAGTGGATGGATTCTCAGTTGACTTGGAGGCAGATTTAAGACTTTCCAGACAGACCAGGATGTCAAAGATCTCCAAAGCAGCCAAGGCCGTGAAGAAATTGGATGCAGGCAATGTAATCCGGGCTATTGTGAGGTCAGGACAGGCTGCCCCTGGACCTCCGCTAGGCCCCATTCTGGGACAGGTAAAATTACTACTGATTTCACTTCTTGTTCTATCTGTTCGCTCTGAGTAATCACAAGTATTAACTTAATTGAAGGAGCAGCGCTTCATTTTATCAACCGACCTTCTGAACACAGCGCTCATTAACCGCGAAGCAACCCGATCCTTTCCTATTTTCACTTTGCCAATCACATAGTTGCCTCTCTCTCCTCAGTCACCTCATCGTACATCCCCACCTCCACCTCCTTCTCCTCCCTATTCATATTCCCATTCTTATTCTAGTCGCACAGCTCTATTGTGCAGGTGGGTGCCACACACTGCCTCAGTCTGCAACTATTTTCTCACAGTTTCCAGGCCAAACACACCAACAGCAGCAGCTGTCCATATACATTAGCCTCACTCTTTACAAGCCAGCTGATGAAAAGGGATTGAACCTGCGAAGGTTTTGTCTTAAATTCTGGTGTACTTCTTTCTGCTTCAATTGCTCCACAGAGACAGCTGAGGTAGTCTTGTTTTTTATTGCTCAGGGATGCACCACTACAACTTTTTCCCCACTGATGCCAATTCCGACTAGAAAATCTTATGAATTGGCCGGTACAATAATAAAATAAGTCAGCAGTCCTCGAGCAATGAGCAATGAGCAATGATCAAAGTGACGAGAGTGGATAAGAATAGCAGAGGCAGAATTTACTTGGCCATTCACTGCTGATGCTCTGTTCATTAACCTCCTCTTTGTTTCTGATCACAAAATTGCATCTGCGTTAAATTTTTCTTGTAAAGTTTAGATTTTATTTTATGCCATAAAAGGTTCTATCTGCTGCAGCTTTAATAGCCATTGAGGAATTAAAGTTTAATTGTCCTTTGAGAGATAGAAAGAAAGCAACCCAAAGGCTCATTCTCTACATACAAATGGTTCAGTTAGCCTCTTTAATGGACAGTACTCATCAGCCGTGGATGCTGTTGCACACTTGGAAACCAGATCAATTCTCACAGCTAATCCATCTCTGTGACATAATGACGACACTCAGACAAGAGAATGGAAAAATGTACATAATTGCCAGAAAAGCGAGCGCCACATGATTTATAATATCACGGAAGGTAGCTTTATAAGTGAAATCAATTGAAAATATCGTATTTCTCTTAGATGACATCATCAATAGCTGCACCATTACTGTAGCTCTTCTGTATTCTACTGTCACCAGTTGAACAACATTAACCACAACATAAAAATCTGGTGGCTGCGCACTGCTTCTAATAGCTTAAATACAGGTAATTCATTTACTTACAAGGGTTAGTAACGAATAGCTTAACTTAGCCTGGTCTCTATGACAGGCCAGGACTTACATTTGGGGCTTAAACCCCATAGATTTTAGATCATTTTAAGCACGTTTCTCTATGACAAATATTTTCTCCTATTTAATGACAAAATAAGCTAACTTGATCGTCACAAATAATGACAACACACTAACGAAAAATGTCCTGTCTTCCTCCCCCAACCCCAACCAGTCATGGCAGTTGGCTGCCCCTCCCTGAGCCTGGTTCTGCTGGAGGTTTCTTCCTGTTAAAAGGGAGTTTTTCCTTCCCACTGTCGCCAAAGCACTTGCTCATAGGGGCTCATATGATTGTTGGGGTTTTCTTTGTGATAATGTAGGGTTTTTACCTTACAATATAAGGAACCTTAAGGCATCGGTTGTTGCGATTCGGCGCTATATGAATAAAATTTAATTTAATTTAATTGATAAAATTGTTTTTACACTAAAAAGCCAAAACCTTGAACATTTTTGCACTTCATGTGTTTGATTCAAATATACCATACTATTACACAGGTTGAATGCTAGATTTTTGATGTTGATGCAGTAGTGTTTTGATCGCTGAAAAAAAAAAAAACATTGGTCAGTGTTTTTCATATAGATTTATGTACGCTCACTGTTCAGTTTATTGGGTGATATTTTGGTCCATATCAACGTGATAAAGCACACAGTTTCTGCATTTCTTAGCTGGATAGGAATCTCCCGTTCACACCCCAAAGGCATTCTACTTGATTGAGATCTGATTTTGATATGGTCTGAGCTTTCTGACATGGTGGTTATTGTGTTGGAAGCAGCCATCAGAAGACGTGTACACCCTGGATATAAAGGGATGGATATGGTCAGGAACAATACTGTACATTTAAACGATGCTCAGTTGGTATTAAATCTCTACTAGCCTGAACCATTGATGCAAGCCAGGATGGATCCTTGCTTTCAGGCTGTTTATGTCAAATTCTGACACAGAAATTGTAACTCATCAGACCAGGCAATGATTTTCAAGCCTTGTATTGTCCAGTATTGGTGAACCCCTGTGAAGTCTAGCCTCAGTTTTCTGTTCTTAGTTAAAGGCTGGAGGCTGGGAACCCTCTGCGGTCTTCTGCTGCTGTAGCTCGTCTGCTTGTGTTGTGCATTCAGAAATGTTGTACCAAGTGGTTATTTTGAGTCACTGTTGCTTTCCTGTTATCTTGAAGCAGTCTGGCCATTCTGGCCTCAACAATGCATTTTTACCCACAATTGCTGTTCACTGGATATTTTCTCTTTTTCAGACCATTCTCTGTAAACGGTAGAGATGGTTTTGTGGGAAAACTGCAGAAGATCAGCAGTTTCTGAAATACTCGGGCCAACCTGTCTGGCACCAACAACCACGCCATGCACAAAGTCACTTTGATTTCAGCAGGTTGTCTTGACCATGTCTACATGTTTAACTTTTTCTCCCTTACATATGACACCTGACATCCTACCCCTTTACTCTTAATGACACATCAGTATATATGAATAAAGTTGTGACTTAATGACTATTAGAATGTGCTCTGTGCTTTTCCAAGGGTAGCTCGAGTAAGCTGTGCAGGCAGAGATCAATTTTTACTAACCTTTGACATGTCATGTGATTAGGTATTTGTATTAATAAGCTAATGAGAATTTTCTTCCAAACATAATATCTGTATTGTTTCTATGCAGATGACATAATTTTTCCTCCCCTACAGTCTAGTGAGTTTTTCAGTTACTCGATTTTGGAAATCAAAAGGAAGGACTGTCTTAAACCCGCAATAACAGCTCACATGATTTAGTGGAATAAAACTTGTTTCCGGCTTCAGGGATTCTCGGCTCTACAGAAAACTCGGCATTGTTAAAGTCATTGCTTCTGGCCTTGATTTAGTTTTGCTGCTCTCATAGTGGTGTTTACAGTCCCATAATTGATTTAAAAAACAGTGCTGCACACTGCCTCCTCAGCACCAAACAGAAACAGTTGGCACAGTTTGCTCGTGAACTTTTTAAAGCATCTACAACTGAATGGCCAGAAGGAATATTGGATTTTTAAAAACTCCACCTCCAAATGAATGCTATTTATATCCTTATCTGTGGGTTGTGTAAATAAGCAACTGTTTGCTTAAAGGTTTAGATATATAAACTTGAGAGCTGATAATCGTCACGTTAAGATGTTAATTCAGATTTTAGAAAATATGCTTTATTTTTGTAGTACATCAATGATGATTCCTTCTGGAAAACAAACAATCGTATTCTTTCTGTCCAAAAATAAAGTAAGTGGTGGATCTATGCTTTCATCTGAGAGCACTTTCCGCTGCTCTCTCATTGTGCAAGTGGTTGGCACAGTGGCTGGATCCATATATTTGACTTGACACAGATTTTGCACCAGATGCCTTTCCTGACACAACCCTTCCATTTCTGTGCATTTGGGACTGGCACAAGTCACAAACATTGATCTGGCACAAGGAGTGCTCGGGCTTCTGACCCCCTGAGGAAGGGTTTGTGTCTCCTTGAACCGGAGTGCTTTCGCATGTAAGGCACATATGTTAACCACTGCACCCTGGAGCCACAGGATCTCTGCTTTCATCTACCATCTTTTATCATCTGCTCAGAAATATAGAAGCCAAAATTTAACTGCTACCATGTGTAGAGACTGGGAAAACCCAGTTTTATCCTCTCTTTGCTGTTTACCAGTTAGATGTATAATTGATTTTAAGATTTTTACCGATCATATTTAAGGCTTCCTTCCCCTGCAGCTACACTGGAGACCCTGAGTTCCCCTGAGCTAAAGCTGAGAATTAAGAAACTCGCTTTGGCTGTCAGTCAACTCTAAAGGTCATTGAGATTTTACATCTGGCACATTTGGAGCAATTTGGGAGCTTCAAAGGTTAATTGAAAATGAACCTTTACAGCTTTCTGTCTAATTTTCTATAACATGAGACGTTATAAATTTGAAACATTTGATTTGAAACTCCTTTTGTTTTTTAATAGAAAGATCCGTGTTTGTGACTGACAGTTGACATATTTTTACTGGCAGCTAACCATCAGACATGCATAAAGACTCAAACAATAGCAATCATGTATTTATGAGCAATCCTCCTCATCTCTAACATCTTCTTGTCAGAGTAACGTGAGTATTGATGTATCTGCATCAGTGGGAAAATGGCATTTTTTTATATATATATTTAAAGTTTTCTTCTCCCTGAAAGCACCGTTTCCTTTCCCAAAGATGTTATGGTTCAAATTTGATTCCTTTTAAAGATGCTTGGATTTTTGACACCTCACTCTGACGCCGAAACTAAGAATAGTGGTTTCTTTACCAGCCTCACCAAGTATGCAGTTTCGTCTTCTCTGCCCGTCTTTGTTTGTATGGCCTGTTTCACCTTTGAACACTTGTTCCTCGCTGTGTCTTGTCAGAATATTCTGTTTGAGCACGAACTGTGTTAAATAATGCATAGAAGACTCCACTGAGTCTATTTTATGTGATTAGTTTGAGATTTTCTTACTTTCTTACACCACACTTGGTTTTTATTTTTAAAGCCTTCTTTTTAACATCCACATTTAAAGGTTTTGATTTCATGGTTGCAGTATAAATACGAAGTAGCTGCAACATGAGACAAATGTAGTTCTATTTAGGAATCTCTGTATCTCTGTATATTATATACTGAATCAATACCTTAATCTCACACAACGTACAGTGTCGTCAGATAGTGACATAACGACTTTTACATCAGCCTGGAGTTCACTGTATCCTGTTTATAACTCAACTTTTATAAAAATGCAACGCCTACATTTTTTGTTAATTTATTAATTTATTTTAAGGCTGCAAAGTATGGTAACTTGGTAACAAAATGGATCTAGCTTTTGTTGTGCCGTTTCTGGAAATAGTACTTGACTGGACTGGAATCCAGTATTGGGGTCTTTCTGTGTGGGAATTGAATTTTCTTCCCATATTTGCATGGATACCCCAGCTTCCTGCCACCATCCAAAGACATGCATGTTAGATTTACTGGTGATTTATAAATTGATTGTAGGTGTAAATGGTTGTCTGCCCCTCTGTGTTAGACTGTGATAGACTCTGCCTCTCACTGCATGGGCACTGTGTTAACCTCTAGCCCCTCATGACCTTGAATTAGATAGGTGGACGAAAATGGATAGATGAATATAATGTAAATTGATGCCATCAACATTTTTTTTTTGCCATTTTGAAGCCTTGTATGGTACATTTTTGGTCTGGCTATCCTGGTATATTGGAGCTGGTCTATATTTAGACAGCAGGGTTGACTTGGGAACTTATCAGCTAATGGTAGAAAGCCAATTTACTTGGCTAACAAGAGTCATCTGTAATTCTTTATCATATTAAATGGGGTGCTAATTTTGGCTACTAAATCGGGCTTAAAACAAAAGCTGAACTTAGCTGAACAACGGAGTCTCATTTACCCGTCACTGAAAATAGTCACACCCCTAAATCTAGAATAAGAAATCGAGACTCATCTGACCAGGTAACTTTTTCCAATCGTTTGTCCAGTTTTGGTGAGTCTGTGTGAACTGTAGCCTCACTTTCCTGTTCATAGCTGGTGGGTGTGGTCTTCTGCTGCTGTAGCCCATTTGCTTTAAGCTTCAATGTTTTGTGCATTTGATGCTCTTTGCATACTTTGGTTGTAACTTGGGGTTATGAGTTACTACTGCCTTCCTACAAGCTGCAAGCAGTCTAGCCATACTCCTGACCTCTGACATTGACAAGTGTTCAGTGGATATTTTCTCTTTTTTAGACCTCTCTGTAAACCCAAGAGATAGCTGTGTGGGAAAATCCCAGTAGATCAGCAGTTTCTGAAGTACTCGGAACAACCTTTTTGGCTTAACAGCCACTTTAGTGACCTGTCTTCCCCATTCTGACGTTAAGTTTGAACTTCACCATGTCTGCGCACCCTAGATGCTGCCAAGTGATTGACTGACTAAGTCTTTGTTTGAACAAGCAGTTTAACAGGTGTACCTAGTAAATTGTACGGTTTAAATACATTTGCGGAATATTTAAATAAGGGAATTTCATTCCCATTAACCTCTGTACATTTGTCATGAATAGAAAAATTGACTATACAGACCAGAAATTTAAATCCCTGTGGGGGGTTACGTGCTTTTGGAGGCATGCCCAAGTGGCCCTTTGAGGAGCTGGGATTCCTTCATTACTTTATGGGTGGTATTTGACACTAATTTACAGTTTTGATTAAGCACAATTAAAAAGCCATGTTTTTTTTTTCTGGAATTCTTTAATGTCACTAATAGACTGATGACGAAGACACGACGGCGGCTATATTTCAGAATTCTTCCAAGTCACTTTTATCTAAACAGCCCTGGGTTATCAATTTTTGCCTTTCATTTTTACAGCTCTTACTGAACAAATCTGGGGATGTTTTTCAGGTATAAATTTTAAAAACAGATAGTGTAGGGCTTAAGGGATTAAACTGCATTGCTGTCAGGACCTCTATAGTAAAAGGGAGGTTGTTATTTCCATCTGCAGTAATTTGTGTTTGGCTCTGTTCCCCAACTTTTCATAAACATGCAGAAAGCCAGACAAGAGGAGAGCAGCAACAGTAAGACCCGAGCAGATAACAAAGCAGCCCTCATACTGACAAACAGCTATGACATCAGTAAGGTCAAACACACATGAGGGTGGAACTAGGAAGGAGGTGGGTTGCAAAGCAGCTTGCAGAGGCTCGGGGTAGACAAAAGAAACTCAAATAGTGCGCCGTATATAAAGCAACCAATTGGCTGAATTTTTTGTATCAGACCAACTTCCAGAACGTGATTAAATTTAGTAATAACCAAGTAAATTTACTTACTGTAGTGCTACATCGAGGTATAGTGAAGAGTTAATTGTACTTTTGACAAATTCCATTTTATTTCCACATATCTTCATTTCAGAGTTGTAACACTTTTTACTCTGCTGCTTTTTTGACAGCTTTACTTTCTGTGCAGATTTAATAAAGGATGTGATAGGATGAGGAGCTCAAAGTAGAGCCGCTGCCTCTCCACAACGAAATGAGTCAGCTTACGTGGTTTAAATATCTGTCTAGGAGGCTTCCTGGACACTTCTTAGATTAAGTATTTCAGGCCAACAGGAAGAGGACCCCAGCGAGACCTGACACTCGCTGGAAAGATTGTCCCTCGGCTCGCTTGGGAATGCCCCGGTGTCTCCTCTGTAGACCTAGACCTAGAGGCAGGGGCTGAGGAGGGTGGTGTGCTTAGAAAAAGGATAACGGGTGCAGTCAGGAAATTAATCATAATGCATTACTTGGTTTAGTGTGACTAGCAAATTATAAAGTAACAAATGATCCCCGTTTGTAACAGCTGCACCACGGATGAATGATTACACGCAGATGCAACAATAAGCATAATCTAATTCGGTGTTATTGTGAAACAGACTACCCTGCATAAATTACACTTAAGTTGATTTTGATGCTTAATTGATGCTCATACTCATGATACAGTCATATTTACTTTAACAGGGAGACGCTGGCATTATTTTTTCTTAATATTTTCCTCCCACACTTTTTAGAGTGCAGTATAATACAGAACTGCAGCAAATCTTCAAATTTGAAAAAGTGAAATTATCAGCAAATTGGCACTAATTGATTTGACATAATGATTTTTTTAAATTCTCAAAGTGGTTAGTATGTAACTTTCTATTAAGTGACTGATCATTTCGACCTTTGTTCTTTTTTTCTTTTTTTTTTTTGACTTTATGTAATTTCGGCATTACGTAAATGTCACCTTAACGTCTGAGACCTGTATTAGCATGCGTTTGTCTCCACTATTGCATTGCATATCATAAGAGTCTCAGATTCTTTTGCATCATTTCTTTCTGTTAGAGTATACTTTGAAGTTCTCTCCAAAAGCAGCATTGCTGATGGTGTGCGTGCTCTGATGAATGATTTAGACATCTGTCTGTTAAATGTGTCTCCTTTTTTTTTGCCAGAAGAGGTGGGTGTGAGCTCGTAGGCATACTGTAGCTGTCGCCGCGTCAGGGGTAATGAGGTGAGATGGGTTGCGACGAAGTGCTCAACCAAGCAAAACAAAGCCATATGTTTGTCTAAAGGTGCCTCCTTCTGGACTGTTTGAGATGTCATTGTTGTCGGAGCAGCGTGTTGTGTGTATTTGTCTTTGTCTGTTCTCTTGTTCCATCAAGCTCACTGTGTGTGTGGAGCAAACGCTAAATAAATGGCAGTCAGCAGCCACTCTGCTTCAGGCAGTAGCCCCGTTCCTTTAATCTTAGCCAGCCTTTCCCCCTCAGCTTTTTTTTCTCTCCTTGTCTCTGACTAACCACTCTTGACAGGGGAAGTGCAGAGAGGTAGGCTGCCTGTCGGCTGCAGGGCAAATTTAAACAAACGAGAAAAATAAAAGAAGGAATACAAGACCAAAAAAAAAGGGAAAAGTGACAGCTCTGGTACATGAGAATAATTACAGGCTAGAGTGAAATTAGCACAGGCGAGAGGAAGGGAAGAATAAGGCGCACCGGAAAGAGCGGCAAAAGAAGAATGGAAATAGGTGCGCAGCTCGAGCACTTTTCTTCAGGTTATGGGAGTTGGTGGGAGCTGAGGGAAAATGCTGAGCATTGTATTCAGAGTCTAACAGGTGTAACAAATTCTAGGAGGTAGTCATTTGCAGAGGCAGCTGCCTATGTAGCTGCTGCTTTTAGTATAATAGAAATATGAAGAGGTGCCCAACAGGGACTGCATCCAGAATGCATGTGTTTGAAATGTAGAGTGGGCAAAGTAGAGGGAGATGAAAGAAAGAGGGTAGGCGAGAGTTGGATGCTGTCTACTACACTCGATATCCCTCTGTGGTTTTTCCTTAAAAGTGTCTCTGAACTGGAGAAAAATTCCCCACAGAAACTTTAAATGAATTTCTTTCTGTGGTGAAGCATGTACATTAGTCTTAATACATGCTGTAAATACAGCCTGTAAATCAAGCATAAAGCAGCGAGAATGAGCACTTGCATTTTGACAAATAGCCTCAATTTCAATTAATAGGACCATTAAAGCTCAGAGGACAGGCTGATGGGTGCATTCATAGCTGCTGTGAGCAAAGAGCCAGTTCCCTCTGAAAAACATCACACGCACTTACTACAACTCTTGACATGCGCACCCCATCACATCAAGACTTCTCCCTCTCTCAGCATTAACGGCAGACAACACAACAGCACACTCAAGGATTACCGCGAGAGGATCCGAGCTGATGGGGCCGCTGGCATAATTGTGATAAATGACGGCCTTTCGTCAGTGTGCCGCTCCATGGAGCAAAGAGCGTGCTGTTGTGCCGAGAACATTTCGGGAGGCTTCCATTCGCTTAACCAGTTCAGCATGAGGACAACATAAAAACATGCAATTTCCTGTGACTGCACAATGAGAGCTGACTGACTTTAATATAGTGGAGGTTTTGCAAGGAGGAGGCGATTATTTGCCTCTGAGGTCTCTTGGACTTGAATAATTTGGACCGACTCCTTCTGTTTGTTTGTGTGTGTGTGTGTGCGCGCGATTTTCTGCCAATAATGCCTCTTTATAATGGCCAATGAACTGTCAACACTAGGCGACTATGAAATACTTTATTAGTTTGCAGTCTGTCCTGGAGGTGTAGCTGAAAACAGCTGTGGAATAACTTCACAGTATACACATGGCATATGTCCAAGTTCCACATGGTACACACAATGTGTACGACAACCCAGGGGCTCGTTGCACCATGAGGAAACAAGGCACTTGACTGTACTGTACACCCTTTACGCCTGCCGCTCTGACCCACACTCCCACATTTGCCCGACATCTTGATAAGTTTGTGAATGAATGAATTCACCCATTTTTGAAATGGATTTAAAAAGTTGACTTTTTTTTTTTATATAAAATGAAAAAAGACATTTGACGGTTGGATACATGGCTGGAATCAATAACACTTTAGGACAAGAAAAGATCACAAAAAACATGAGTTTTAAATGCATTTTGAACCTCTAAAGGGATTACTTACATTGGTATTCAGTCTTGGTAAACAATTTAGTAAAAAAAGAGCTGTACTGTACACAAAGATGACGCAAAATGCTCGTTGCCCACCTTTAAGCCCAGCCAGTGACAGATTGCATTATTGCAGACAGCATCTTTTGTAGCTGGCAACTTGACTTACGCACATTTTGTTGTTTGTTCAAATTGCTGCTGGATGATTTAAACCGGAAACGTTGACACATTTGTATATTTGCCAGTTGTTGAAGTGAAGTCTACCTAACTGATGTGCATTTAAGTTAAATAAAACATGCCATAAAAATTGTAAACAAAGTTTAGAGATGTTCTACGGTGATGCCCATGAGTCTGCAGGTTTTCACTCCAACTAAATGACAAAGTGACTGATTCCTCTCATTAACATTTTCTTCCAGACAAGACAAACTAGTACATAATATCAATGAGAGAACAACCTTGGTGCAGGGACCCTCCAGAATATATCTGGGAAGTCATGAGAAAATTAAATCTATTATAGAATACAAGAGGGGAAAAAATCTGAGCTCCTCATCCTATTACAATATTGTGGAAAAACTGTATAATTTTACCTCTTCGGGCATGTAAGAAAAGAAAATCTTAAAGTAGAATCACCTGCAATCGTGATTAGACTTTGATTTAAAGGGTCATCATGTTAGACTGTGCATTAACATACTGAAGCACAGTGAAGAGTTCTTAGTGGTAGATGGCTTTTGAATGTTGGCTCTGAAGGAAAAAATGAATCACCACTTCTGTGTATTAAAGTTTTCTCTGTAAAAGTACCCTGTGAAGTGAAGTGAGAAAATGTACACTGAAAGGTCAGAAGCTGTGTTTTGGCATCTAATGGTCTTTTGGCAGAAGTCGTCTGATTTTTTTTTTTCTTTTTTTTTTTTTCCTGAAACCTCATGAATCTGTGCAACAAATTTCTGTTTCTCACCCCTAAACAGATGCAATGAATCAGTGATAGCAGATATTTATCAAGAAAGCAGAATTCTTTAAAAAAGGAAAAAAACAGAAAGAAAATCTGACAATGCAATTCCACAAACGTGATGACAGTTAAATCAAGATTAAACCACGATGAACAATAGCAGACTTCAGCACACATTTCTGAAAAAGTCTTTACAATCTGACAGATGTGTTCACAGTGTTGACTTTTAAAAATACACATCCACAAATCACAGCACTGCTTTTAGAGTTATTCTGAGCACAACAAGATGTGCACAAAGCCAAGCTTGCCAAATGCAATTCCACAGTTCTGCATTATAACCTCTGCTGTTGTACTGAAATTCAGTACAGTTATCTGTTTGGATGTGATACCGGCTTGGCTACTCCAAATTTTCACTGTGGTTGTTTGTGCACGCCTGTGTGCATGCGTGCACGTTCAGAGTGATTCTCTAAAGTTCATGGGAGATGAAAGAGGGTCCTAAAGGCGTCGCCGTGGGCTCCAGGCTGACGTGGGAGAGCGAGTGGCTTTGAGAATGAGACAGTGTGTGATAATTAGAGGGAGGCGCTTTCCCCTGGGCCTGGCCCTCTCCCTGCTCTGTACCCGGGTTTGGCAAGGTCGAGTCTCCCGGTTCTGCTCCTGCCACAGTCCCGCCTCCTGCAGCACCGCGCTCCTGTTTATGTCTCTCCCAGGCTGAGTTCAGCTTCACAGCCAGAGCCAGCAGGTTCTTCCCCAAAAACACAGTGGACACGCGGGGGTCCCTATACCACAGCATCCCTGCACCCCTCAGGGCTAGGGTGAAAATATTGATAGTGACCAAGCTAAGCCAAGGGTACAAAGCCTCCTTGCGGGGTCCTCTCTGTCCTGGCAGACCGGTGGCTCCCAGCTCTGTGAGTGCCACACACGGCAGCAGCAGCAGGAGGGCATAGCAGTAAAAGAAAACCAGACCCTCAGCCCAAATGGGCAGCCTCTGCTCTACAATCCCTCCAGTAGCGGCTGCAGACCCTCCTTGGGCTTCCCACAGCCCCGCCTGCAGGTCCAACACATCCAGCAAGTCAACCACCACCCACAGGAGCCGGCCCCGCACCTCTTGCTTCCTCCGCTGCGGGGTCATGTGGTCAGCTCCCGTCAGGATGAGAAACAGGGAGGGTAGACAGATGGACAGCAGCAGTGTCAGGGTCTTTCTGGCCAGAGGATCAGGTGGCCGACGCTCCTGCCTGTAGTTGTGGCAGACGAAGAAGAGCTTGAGCTGGAGCAGGGACAGGAACAGGAACCAGAGGGCGTTGGCAAATCCACGCCGTGGCGACCGCGCCTCAGACACCACGCCAGCTGAGACAAAGCGCAGCGCGAGCAGGAAGCCCAAATCGCCCAGCAACACTGCCACATATTGCCACACACTAGGTCCTGAAAGACCCCGAGCTCCCAGCATGCTCTGCTCCAGCAAGTAGAGGTCCACCACTGCCATCGTGCTCACCGTGACCAGGGTTGATACGCACACCTGGGGCGTAGGCACCATGCCTGAAAGAGAAATACACAGATGCACTGTGGGAAATCTGTTGCATCGACAAAATTCAGAGTCTGCTCACATCGATGTGCTTGGTGCCATCTGTCCCCAGTAAAGCCGACAAATCTGCAGGATAAGAACATGCTTGTTCCCCCCTGAAAACAAACATGTAAAATAATTTAATGCTGGTTGCTATGGTTAAAGACAATAGCTGCAGAGTAAGCAGTGAGAACCCTTCATCTTTGGCCAGAGCTACATCCACCCTGGCTGCTCAAGCTGGGAAGCCTATTAAATTGTTTTTTTTTTCCCCCTCTGCAGCTCTTTGAATTAAACAGTCTTCATTTTCCATAAAGGTCCTAACATTGCTGCTGTTTCGGAGATCAGAGATTTTTTCCCCCCGAAGTTCTCAGCTGTTACTTTTTTCTGTTTATTGTTTCTGATCCTTTTTTTTTTCTACTCAGCTTATTCATTATTAATTAATTGCATTCAGGCGCAGCTAGGTGCCCTGTCAAAGCCTTTTCTTTGTCTCTATAGCGTGCCATGTTTATTCTCATACTGTGCTGCAGCCTTTAATCATCCCAAATTCCCCTATCATTTCGGATGAATATTGATATTTTTGCTATTTGTTCAGAGATGCGATCGTCTCGTGTCGTTGTGTACACACTGTGCACTCGTGTGAGTGCAGGCTGGCAATGCTAATTTGGCTGAAAATGAGGTTTCACGTTATTTTGTCACAGCTCCTATCTCAGCCACAGACGGTATAAACCCCAGTATTGATTTCAGCATGAGAAATAATCACTGACTTTACAGTGCAGTCGAACCAATGTCTCTTTATCGTATTTAGCTGAAAAGCACAGCACACACCACTGGACTGTCTGTTATCTGCCCAGCACCACTCCTGGGTGTCAACCCATCAACCGGATCGATGGCATTATAATATAAAATCATTACCAGCTCAGATGTGTCCTAACAGCAACAGTTGAGCGTGATCGAGCGAGAGATTGTCAGCATGATCGCGGCCTCTGAGAAAAGTCTGTCCGTGAAAAATGTGTATTGATATCTTGCCGATGGAAGACACATCACTTCCCCCACTGTAAGACTAACAGGAGCTCTGCCATCTCCTCGGTGCTGTCTGAATCATTGAAGAGGGCTGAAGAACTCCACTGGGTAAAAAAAGGGTTTTGAGATAGTGTGTGTGTGTGTGAGAGTGAGAGAAAGAGGAGAATAAGACTGCAAGTGAAAGATTAATAGGCCTTTTGGCTGTCTACATGCCTAATAAAGTGTTACTGCATGATGGTAATAGTTCATAAATAAGCTCAGGGGGAGAGGGGGTGAAAGTGATGAAGAAGGAAAAGAGTCAAATGCAGATAGAAAGTGACTTCCACCCACTTATATGAACGCGTGCGTTTCACGAGCCTGCTCGGTCTGGATGAATCCAGATGCATTCATCACGGCGACTATTGAAGAATCACAGACATTAAAGGTTTGTTCTGAATCAGATGAATCAAAGAGATGAGGAAAGGAACGATCTCGACTGATTAATCTCCCCGGAGGCATGGTGGGAGGACAGGCGTGGATCATGCCAGCAATGTCTGATTGTCTGTGAAGCCTTTTGTCTCACCGCACACGGAAACTTGATTATCATTTCCACAAAATTGAATAAATTTCACCAAGCGGCAGATTGAGAGGATATTGGAATTTAAATTTGTTTCTTGGGGGACAACCCCAGCCTTCAGGAGAGGAGCAGGAGGAGTTGAAGAAGTTCACATCTACAGTTGCAGCCGGCTTTCACGAGGTCGTGGCTTTCGCGTTATTCCACAGGCACCTTAAATTTTTACCCTGCAAATCTATCCGTCAGCCGGGGTTTATGTTTTGACTCCCTGTCAACGCTGTGTAATTTATTCTGCTCTGAGTGAGAGACCGGGATGACAGCCCGCGTGTCCACTCAGCTCATCAATAATGACCAAATTCATCATTCTGCTGTCTGGGAAGTGACACTGCTGTTGACAAGGTGAGGCAGCCTATTCCACTGTAAGCATGAGTAATGGCACATAATAGTGTGCAGCTTAAATATTTGTGTATTAGCATTAAAAATCCATTTTTTTCCCAGAAATGTATCCACCTCTTGTCTTCCTCACATAAGGCATGAGTGCACACCCTGTACACTATTGAATAGGTAATCATCCAAAAAGCACTTCAATTCTTTCCAGCACACACACACTCTCTCTCACACACACACTGACGGAAATAAAGCAAAGGGGGTGGGGTTGCCACTTGCATTTGTTTCCTATTAATACTAGGTGATTCCCGGTTGAACACAAATGCATGTAGAGCAAAGATTAATTTGTCTGCACCTACAGATCATCTCCATAAAACACCCACCGAGGAGCTGCAATTTTCCTCACAGACAAAAATCCTTCACAACTTATCACAGGTGGCACAGGAGCACCAAGGGCATCGGGACAGCATCTGAGCCATTATGTGCAAACTCATTAATTAATAGAGTCAGGGGTGAGCAGCCTCTGATAATGCTGAATAAATCCTCTCCCCAGACATTAAAACATCTGTTGATTTATCAGGTAACAGCCCCAGAGTCTCTCGACGGTCTCTCTGTTGTATTTCTACACAGTTAACACATTTTTCTTTTCTTTCGGGTTGAAATGTGGTTATTTGGAGCTGCCCAGCACGCAGTGCTGCCTTGAGACGTCCTGCATCCTTTAACGATCTCTATTAAAGCGCTTCTCTGCAACACCTGTTTCATAACCGCCCCATTAACAGCAGGTATTGTGGCTTTATCCGAGGATGCCTGTTGGTAAAGTAAAGCAAAGCTTTTAGTTACCCAAACCATTCGTCTTGCACTTGGGCTCGATCTTCCTGGCTTGATTTACAGCAAGTAATGAGGGGTTGTTTTTTGTTTTTTTTTCCCCCGTTTCCTCCGCCAAGTAGAAGCGCTGTCGGTGACCAGTAAAGTCTTTTTTTATTGTCGCTGATGAGCCGGGCTCGGCGATAAAAGTCTTATTCTCTCAGCACGGGTGTTTGTATACAGTCAGGCATCAGGAGGGAGGCTCATGGAGAAGCTGTAAGAGGGCAAAGTCACCGCTACTGCCACACCAAGCAGACTCGAGTTTGAAGGAGCAGAAAAAAAGGAAAAGAAAACGAAACGACTCGTACTTATCAAGATTTCCTCCTCCGTGCAGATCTGGCATGGCAAATCTCTCCTTCTCCGGGCTGCATCCGCGGCTGTAGCAGAGGCTCGATCTGGATCTGGGTCTGTCGCCTCCCGCAGTGTCGGAGTCTGCTGCTGTCGATTTATCTTTTGAAATAGCAGCGGGGGCAGAGAGCCGTGCAGGGCTGCTGCTGGCTGCTGCTGCTCGGCCGGGCTCGGGCTGTGCGGAGCAGCCGGGAAGTCGGTCAGAAGTGGAGCGGCATCAGCGGCGAGGCGATCCCGGCCGATCCTCCCGCGAAGATGGCTCGTGTGAAAAGAGGCAGAGCGGTGCAACAGCGAGGGGAGGACGAGGAGCAACTCACTCACGCTGTGTCCGAGTTTGGTTGTGGTGGTAATTTGTAAGCAGGCTACGTGCTCCAGCACAGACCTCCCACCCTCCCCCGGTTTCCCCTCCTTCCCTTCACCATCAGCTGTGGAAGTTTATCTGGAAGAAGATGCAATGAATATTTTAGAGCACTCTGTCACACCACAGTCTCTGCTTATGGTAATAATGATGATGATGCCACTTGGAGAAGATTAGTTGCATTGTTTGCGAGCAGGCTGATTCCTTATTTACCCTTCTTTGCCTGAAATAAGAGCGGAGGAAGTGGAGCGAGAGATGCTTATAGCCTGTAGACGCATTTAGAGCTCAGAAGGCAGATGTTACAAGTTTAATTAGGCCTCCTTCTGTCTGCTTACTGTCTTAGTCACACAAGGAAATCATTCCTCTGTTGTAGATTAACTCATTACAGCTGGCTTAAAGAGAAGGATTGGGAATTTTCTGGGACGGATCTGCTCAAAAATGAATCGCTTGGAAACTGTTTAAAAATACAAAAAAAGGCGTGTGGCTCATTTCCATGTTTGAGAATTCAATTTCAGCTCCTTTGTCAGCCGCAAATGAAGTTTGAAGGAATTTCACAGTGTCACCTTGTCCTCAAGGTCTTGCTCCTTCGAGTGTATCTGTTGGCACCCCAACATGCACTTTGAGCAAAGGCTCGGGTCCTCGGCTCTCTCGCTCATGTGGCTCTCAGCATGCTGGGTTCATAGAGTGAGAGGTTTAATCAGACTGGTGAGAAAAGGGATGGAGAGTCATCCTTCTTGTCAGATTCAGCTCTGCGCTCCGCTGGCTTCCAAGAGAGGAGAGATTTTCCATTTTCCTCACTTCAGCGTTGGTTTTTGTGTGTGTGTTCCTCACCCCTCCTCTTCTTACTACTGCCTCTCTGTCACCCCCGTTCTCATGTTTATCCTATTCTCTCCTCCATTCTGCAACTAACTCCCCTCCTTCAGTCTTCTTTTTCTTTTCCTTCCCCTGTGGGTGTGGTTGAAGGTCACCGTGCACACTGGCTCACTTTCACAGAGGAAAGAGGGAGAGTGAAGCAGGAAAAAGGACGAGGGGAACAGTGAGAATAGCAGAGGAGCGTGAGGAGCAGCCAGGCAGGCAGGCTGTCCACAGTACTGTGCACTCATCACTTTTTTGCTTTAGACATGATTGGAGAAGTTTGGAAGGACACATGGGCTCGCAGACTGTCCAAGAATGCTTAAGGCGTCAACAGTGAGCCATGGTCCGCACGCTGACCTCCACAAGCATGGCAAATATGGAGGAGTCAGTGGCGTCACCTTCCTGCTCTTGGCTTTATACTCGATGTCATCTCACGACCTGAGACATGCTTGAAAAGAATGCACCACTTCTATAATCAAAGTCAGTACAGCAGCAGCAGCAGCAGTGATATTGTCTGTTTTATTCCACACATTTGTCTTTCTTGTCAAAGCCAGCACCTACATTACCCACAATTCAGCTTTATTGCCAACAGTTGGGATTCAGTCATGTTCTGCAGGTTGTGGCTAATGAAGCCTGGAGCTGCCGGCCCCCAGCAGAGATGAAGAGTGGGCTGCACAGGTTCATGTTTCCCTGGTGCCACATCACCACATCGTTTAATCTTTAAAGTTCACTACTGCCTTTTAACTCAAGAGACATCTTTGTGAAATACAACTCTTTGGCCATTTTTTTTAATATATAAACAGTGGACAGTATCAAAACAATCAAGTTGGGTTGTTGTTCACATGTAGAACACAGGAGGAGGCATGTTCTCACTACTGGATAGGCTCTATATTTTTTGTTTTAGGCTGCCTGTGTAGAATGCGCAGGAGGCACACGCTGGCTCACTGCGAGCTCACGACAATTACCTAATCAATTCCTCCTGCTTGTGGACGTCACATGGACTTTGTAATGAGGAGCTGGCTGCATAAAGATCATTAAATGTCTGCTCTGGCCATGCCCGGGCATTTGTGTTCTCAGCATAGCTGGATGTAGCCTCCGTGAACTCACTGGATGGTGAGCTTCACTTGTGAAGCATTGACCTAAGCCTTGCCGGCCATCGTCTCCTTGGTGTTTTTGAAAATGAACGTGACAAATGAGAAGCAGCTGTGGAACACTTGTAGAGACTTTTCCATAGCAAGCTGCCACGCCCTGAAGCAAACTCTGCTTTGTTGTTTGTTCTACATGCGACCAAATATACAAAAGGAACATCAGACAATCCACAAAGTCGGATTAACTAAGGCCCCAGTCACACATGCCTGGAGACTGCCTCAGAAATGTATATTCGCAGGTTGCAAGGTGAAATTGTTTGCAAAGACCAAAACAACAACAAAAAACCTCCTTGTGTTTGCTTTACAAGTTGTCATGCACACCAAACTAATCTCCAAGCTGTAGAATTGAGAGAGTTGGTCTTCAAAGTAAAAGTTTCACTCTTTGAAATGTCTTGGTTTCAGCAGTAAGCAACAACTTTTATTTTGAACAACCACTTTGCAAGTAGTTGGCAAGTGTTTGCAGATGAGTCTTCTACGCAAACTGCGGGCAAGCACTCCAATCTGCTACCAACCAAGGCAGTGAGTTTTTTGATGCAGCAGCGTATACCTCTTTGCCACAAAGTTTACCTACTGACAGCCAGCAACTTCCGCCAACCAGTTGTCACTCCCTAGTCGGGGAATGCACATTTCTCCCTGCAGACCGGTGGCCCCCTGAGGGTAACTAACTGGTCTGTAGGCCTGTATGATTGTGTCTTAGTAATTGAATTCAGTGGTTGCTGGAGCTTGTTTCAGCAACTGATTGCAGCTAGTCACGACTACTCATTTTTCCCTAACAATCAGTGTTTGCTAGGAAGGCACCAACTGGTCTCTAACCCTTAATTTTGTTGTGGATGGCCGCACCGATAAGTTGAACTCAATTCTGTCCAATATTGTTTCAGTTCACTTATAAACATATTGGTGCAGCCCTCCACAACAGTCCCATTTTTTTTTATTAATTGCACAACCTTAGAAGACTTAAAATTAGGGACCGAAACCATAAAGCCATCAGGAAAAAGCTTACTGAGGTCATTGATCAAGTGAACAAGTTTTCTTATCTCGGTATCCTTTTTGCAAACAGGGGAAAACTCTCTTTTCTGGGTGTTAGAAAGAATGCAAATTTAGATCACTTGCACAATAACTTCTATCTTTTATATACAGTCTGTGGTTCTCGCATCCCGCTGGGTAATGTCTGGAAAAGTTCATGTCTGCAGTGCATGTGCGAAAAACGGCTTTTATCAGCATTCGCCTTTAAATAACCCCTCTAGAGTGCAAAATTCAATACTGCCTTTCTGAATACTCCACAAGGACAACGCCACTTTTGTTAAAACATTGCTATCAGTTTTTGCTTCAGTCTTATTTTATTCCAGCCGCTGATTTTCTTTCTCTGAGTGTTTTGCCTCCACATGTCATGGTGTCTTGTGATTTTTCTCCAGCGTGGAGCCACAGCTGCCTGCAGTTCAGGCTTCCGTGTTCTCGCTGTAGTCTCCACACGTGATTAATCATGTGAAGTGGCAAAAAGCACAACAGTGTCAAGACTGTGAGGGGGACCTAATGGAGTTGAAAATGGGATGTTTTGTCGTGATGCAATCCATTTTGTTGCACCGCCGCCTGCTTTCGCTGTGCCCTCAAACAGCAAATTCTTCTTCTTGTGCCAGGTACAAAAAGTAAAAGCTGTGTCTATTTTAAGCAAAGAGCCACACAGCAAAAACACCACTGAGAAGTTAGGGCTTTTTTTTTTTTCTCTTTGTAATTCGGTTCACTCTGTCAGTTCTGCACTCGTGCTCGTTTGAGGAGCGCTCCTTAGCCCCTTTTGTGCGGGCCTCTATCCTTGCCTCAGCACAGTTCACTGGAGACTGGGGGTGAAAATCGTTATTATTTTCCACTTTTAAGACTAATCCACTCACTCTGCTGTGGAAAATCAAGTAAAATGCATGTCCAGCGTGAACTTAATTTAGTTTGTGCTGTTTGCTGTGTGCTGCTGTGTCTGTTAGACCTAAAGTGGCCTCGTGCTCAGCCTCTCGCTCTCAGTTACCCCGTCTGCAGCGGAGGGGTTCAAGATGAAACCTAATCAGCTGTATGACGCTACAGCGGGGCTGAATGTGATAAAATGCCAACACCGGAGCAGATTAAATGAACGAGTTAATGAAGGTAATGAATGAGAGTGTTTCACACTGAAGAGTTTAATTAACCTCGCCTCCCACCACCCTCTCTCCACTGTAACACCTTTGTCACTGTATCGCAGCCCTCTTCTGTGCCTACCACACAGGGGCAATTTATCGAATGGCCTCTTGTGCCAGGGGCAATTAATCCTCCATCCTGCCCCAAGGTCTTATCCTGCATCTGTACCCTTTATCTCCATGTTTGCCACGCTTCCATAAGCACAGTACTTCTCTTGACCTATTCTCTCTCTCTTTCTCATCTACCTCCAATCTTCTCCCTCCTCTTTCTCTTCTCATTTTTTCTTTCTTTTCCTTTGTCTCATTTCTTTTTTTTCCCCTTGTTCTCTCAGATGCAGAAACACCTGCGACCACACACAGTGCGCACTTCCTCACCGTCAGCAATCCCCGGCAGCTTAATCTGCACACACACCCACTCTTCAACTGATAGTCTCGTCAGATTAAAATGAGGCTGAAATATTCATGCATACACATGCATGCACACTCACCCATATTTATGAGGACCTCCCACGGCCTTTGCTTTACTTTTGTCCTATTGTTCGCTTCAGACAAACAAAACCCCCTCTCTGTGCTCAAATATTGACCACGATAGTCGGCCACATTCTGACAACTTTAATACACCTCAGCTGTCTCGCTTTCTCTTTCTTTTTCCCATTCCCATCCCTTCTCTTCTCTTCTCTCTCTCACACACACTATAGTGCCACACCAGTGCTACATCTTGTTAAAAAGAGTTAGTGAAGCTGAAAGGCCAATCACATTAACACAGAGGGAGTGTCAAAAAAGACCACAGAGAAATATGGTGGAAGGGTCAAATCAAACGGACACTTCTCAGATTTTAATTGCAAATGCCTAATTGCTCAAATAATTATGAGTAATCAGACTCGGCCGCGCTGATCTCGAATGCATTATATAGCAATTACTCACCACTGTCGCTGCTGGATTTAAAAGCAAGAAATATCTTCGTAGATTAGCGCTTAATCCCGGTGCCTAGGATCGGAGAAGGCTTTGAAGATGTGCGGCTCAATGTCCTCGTCCACAGCCGCCGCGGAAGGCCCCGCCTTGGGTGACGGGCTGCGGCCATTTTATACTGGAGAGCTCTAATCAGTCATGGTGGAGGAGCGAGGATTTATCCAGCAGCTCAGATTCGAGGATGATTAGATGCTCAGATGCAGTGAGAGGGGTTAGCGATTTGGCCAGGGCATGAACGTTGCTGTTCCAGCTCTCCCTCACTGATAAATGTCATGGGGAGTTGGAGGAGCCAACCTTGAACCTTGCTTTCATGGCACGCCAGCCCGATGCTACATTTAAAGACTGGGGTTTCAATTATCAACGTGATTCAATCGTGGTTATTACTGCAGTTAGAGTATTAAGTAGCCTGAGGGCAAAATAAAACTTCATCTTCAGAGGCTGAGGTACCTGGACTTCTGTGGAAGAGCTTAATTAAAATATGATTACCTGTCTCTGGTGCATACTAAATTGTGTATGGAGCTCAAGGCAAACTGCCTGCTGTCCCAAGAGGATCATATCTAGTGTTGTCAGGCCCTTATTTGCCTTGTTTTCCACCTTTTAGAATGATTTTTTTCCTGTTTGTTCGAGCCCCTTTTAGCAGCTAAGAGCTGTCTGGTCAGGAAAGGTCACGTGAAGTCTTTGCCTCTGTCTATCTTTAGCGCAGTCCCTTCTCTGTCTGCATAATTTCTCACTGTCTATGCTTAAGCACATTTTAGAAGCATCAGGCATTATCTCTTGCCGGTCAGGGAGCCCATTTCATGGCTTTGTGTGGCATGAAAGGGCCGTCGGAGTCGGTGGGAGAGATCATTATCTGACATGAGCTTACAGAAGGGAAGGAACAGGAGCTGAATGTATGAGGCAGAGCCCGAGGGTTTGCTTTGACTTCTACCCAACATCGCAGCCTTTATATTAATCCATATTTAATTAGACTTTCCTTTAGTGCTTGTTTACTCTTGCTATGTTGTTGTATGGGAGGCGGAGGGAGGGAAGGGCAAGGATAGAAGGTAGTGAGGTTGACATGGGATTACTATTAATAAATACAAGGGGAGGGAAGGTAGAGCCTAGTGAGGGCTCCAGAGACAAAGCTGTGTTTCTTTTCATTAGTAGGATATTGTAATTCAGATAGAACCCATCAGCTCAAACAACGACCTGCTGCAGCTTGTGTGATGTGCTGAAATTTCAATCAGTTTGTTGTTATTGTCTTAGCAGATGCAAAGAAACGCCAGTGAGTAATGCGTAGTAGCATTTTAGACGCTGATGAAGCGATGCGGTTGTGTAGATCGAGCGACTGATTAGCATTCATCAGGTGCTTTTGAAGCCGTTAGAGGAGATGATGTTCAGAGAACTTTCTGCTCCGTTAACTTCAAATAAATGTCTTTCCCAACCTGTCGTTGGAGAATGTCTCGGGATGACTGACTTTTCATCAGATCCACTATTAGAGCTGCTCAGTGTGCTCTGTCATGGAGCAGTAGAAGCTCGCGAGTCCATTAAACTGCGTATTAAAAAAAAAAAAAAGCCTTTTTCCTTCTCTCATTTCTAAAATGAACATTTCAATCAGTGTGTTGCCTTTGGGAAGGATGGCGGGTGAAGGTCAGTTTGAATTTCAGCAGTAATAATTAGATTCTTTATTAGTCTTTGCCACTGAATTCATCTCCAAAAAGGAGCGCTGCAAAGGAGCAGCATTGGCCGGGTGTTGACTTAATGTCACCCATCCATTTTGCTTTCGCTCTGGTTGGCCTCGCAGGAGCTAGAAAATGGGAGCTCATTCATCACTGGGTTTCTCTGGCTCTGGGCCCCAACATGCATTCAGTCATAGCTCGAGTGACAAACACACACGCACACATAAACAGTTTGTCTGAAACAACAAAGGGGCTGTGTGCACACATGCACGCACAGTGGGACGTGTAAAAAATGTCTCCAGCAAAATATCAACACACACTCACCCACTATATATATATATATATATATATATATATATAAAATTAGTGTACAGTGTCACATGGCTGCTCTGAGCTGCTCACGTGTGAATACAGTCAGACCTCTGAAGGTTTTTGATTGAGTGATTGATTGATTGACTGACAGCAGCACAGGCATCTGTATTCTGGCAGCACAGTGTGACATGAGTGATGCTTGGCTGAGTTTTTTTATAAGAGCTCATACATTTTAAAGCAATCCTCCACCATTTTTCCATGTTTATTTCCCTCTCTTCTCCATTTTCCCCCCCCTCCACAATTTTTCCAATCCAGAAAGGAATCCCTATCGGGCAGTTCTGCAAGGACTTCAATGAGAAAACCAAGGAGCTGAAGGAGGGCATCCCTCTCCCAATCAAGATCAATGTGAAGGTATGTCTGTGCAGCTCGCTGTGGGTCTGTCTAACCCCATCCCTGACCCATTACACATAGCACTTAGCGCCCCTCCCTACCACGATTGTGGCTAATTCCACGAGCTGCATAACATTATCGCAGCACTTCCATTATTCATACTCTACCAGCGAAGTAAGCCATTCCATTTGCATTCATTAATGAAGCAATACCCAGAGGAACCTGGAGTCAAGAAGCATTAAGTGCATGCAAGAGACGTGAATTACTCTAAAAAGAGGTGTTATGTTTGTAGTATTTATTTCACACAAGAACATATTTTTTGACTTCCTCATACCTCCCTCCCACCTTTTGTGTGCTGTGTCCTCGCTGCTCTCTGTGTGTTGTGTAATGAGGTTCACAAGGAGGGAAAGCCTAATCCTTTCAGAGGCGTGAATTTATTTTGACATGCAATATCCAGCAACAGCTCTGCCATCACATCTGGAGCCCTGCTTCTGTCTATCAGTGCAGTGCCATCTGCTGGTGATTTGTAGCGTTGCAGTTCAAGCTGCACAGTGTGTGTGCATTCTGCGTGTAATGTGTAATGTGTGCGCATGCAACATGTGTCAGCCTCTGAGAGGATGTTTCTCTGCAGGCCTTCACCTCATCCTTGTCAGTAGGTTTAAGCACATCTTACAGTCCCTTTCATCTTACTTTAAAGGAACAAATTGACTTTTTCAGACATTCCACTTTTTCACTTTTCTTGCAGAGAGTCAGATGAGAAGATCGATACCACTGTCATGTCCGTGTGTGAAAGCCGGGAGGCAATTAGCTCAGTAAAAGGGCTGGAGGCAGGGGGGCAACAGCTATCCTGGGCCTCGTCTGAAGTTAGAAAAAAGTGATGCTTCCATCATATTTCTTCAGACAAAAAGACCAGAAGCCTCAAAAAGCTATTGTGCCAGCTCTTGGTCACAGCAGTTCTTTAAGCTTAACTCTGACATGCTGAGTTGCAGCTGTGGACGATGAGAATGTCATTAATTTTTCAGGTGTTTGAAGCCAGATATTGCACAAATTAACTTCTTGACCCGAAGAAGTCAGAACATTGTCCAAATTATTACAATCCATCCTGAGTGGGGCATGGATGTGAGGAAATACTTTTTATAATTGTTGAGATATTTAAATCTGGAACCACCACAGCTGTAGACTTGCATGAGTGAAACAGTAGTTTTGCAAGAGCTATGCAGCACACCCCGATGCAAACACTGAAACAAAGTATTTAATCATTTGGGTAAGCTTGCTCGGGATAATGTGTATATGTTACGGAAATGCATGTCAGAGCTTATTTATTTAACCAACGTTAACTGTGATGTATTTGACGGCAGAGAGCAAATGAGTCTCCAAAGGGTTTTGGGTTTTTTTTTTTTTTTGCATTGTTTCTTTTTTTAGTCTTCTACACAGAACTCCTGATTATGAAGCAAGTAGTAAATGGATGAATAATTCAAGTCGCATCTGAGAAGTCATTTGCTAATGCCATAGACTGTATCTAAAAGATGGGGGGGAAACCTCCAGGCCTGGAAGTGAAGCCAAACCTGTTTTCTTTCTAATGAATAGTCGGTCGCTAAACAGAGGTCAGATTATATGGAAGTCTTTTATTCAGTTTTTTTTAATTAGGTTTTATAGTCTCAGTCAGTCGGTTAAAACATTATTAAAATTCATTTTAAAAATAAGCCATTTTAGAATCTCCAGTTAACCTAAGATCAGGCATGTCTTTGGACTGTGGGAGGAAGCCGAAGTATCCGGAGTGAACGCACACAGAAATGGGACGAGCATGCAAACCCACACAGAAACGTCGCAGCCAGATAGGGGAGTTAAACCGGGACCCTTTGAGGTTACGGAGCTAACCAAAAAATCACCGTGCCACCACAGTGTTAGTTGAAGTTTTAAAATAACATTTTTACACTGGCTGCGTTGAAATGTCTTTCCAGCATGCTACCTATGGTAAACAAACACAATTATCTTAGATAGTGTGGCCTAAACCTCAAAATGTACCAATAAGTAACAGCCTAAGATTACTATATAATATTGTCGCATGAAAACACTATGTCAGTAACCTTCCATCATTATAGAGTGACCAGGGCAGCTGGTGTGGTATGTAAAATGTTTTAAGTAAATAACAACATTTTGAATTTTATTATTTCAAAACAAGGAACGAAAAAAGTAACCAAAACCAAATCCTAGGACTGGTATTGGTTCATAAATAAATGGTACTCAGCCCTATTCAAAAGGCTTGACATACAACTGGGTGATGTCACAGTGTCTGCCACCATCTTTTATATACAGTCAATGGCTGGTTCGGTGACCACTGCAAAATGTGTGTCGAGATCAAGCAAACAACATAAATCCTGTTAATTAATTAATTTTAGATGCTCAGACAGTTTTTATTTGGGCAAAATCAGCAAATCTGATCTTCTGACTCTATATTATCTATAAGCATATTCTCCAAAATGCTGAACTCCTTCTTAAACGTCACTAGCTGTTCCTTTGCTCCCGCTCCCTCTTTATTATCCATCTTTGAATTTTCTGCTTGCTCATTTTGCTCGTCAGAAAAATCCCCGAGCAGGTGTTTTCTCTTCAGAAACAACAGCAGCTAATTGAACTCTTACAACCAACAGCTTTTCCAAAGAATAAATGATCTTCCTTCCATCGAAAGGTCATATCGTGCGAGATAACATGTCTCCGATGACAAATCACCTGCTCCGCGGTGTCTTCTCAGCTCAGCCTGCACTTTATTGTCTTGTGTTTGTTTAAATTTTTATGTGACAGAAAATAGATGATGTAAAGTACTCTCCCAAGATGGTTTAATGATTGCATTGGCTGTCATATTCTAGCTAATAAAAACCTCCAACCAGGGAAGGAATCTGAATTTGGTGGGAAAAAAAAAAAAAAAAAAAAGCAGGGTCAGAATGACTCAGTGAGGCTGAAGAAATTATTTTTGTTTTGGTCCTGAGGGGAGGACGGAGAGGGGGTAAGCACATGGGGCTCGGGAGCAGATGTGCAGCAGCACTCCTCTAAACACGCACATAGTAGACAGAAAAATGGAAACGCCTCATGCAGATGGCTTGGGTTACTTCAAAGTTAAGTGAGTCTCGTTCATGTAAAAAGCAGATGAAGTGGCACAAGGGATGTGAAAGCTGTGGAAAATGAAAAAATAAACACAAATATCACCCGACACTGCGCTCCCCTCTGCTCTTTGTTTTGGTCAGTGGCCTTTTCTCTTCCGATTCAGCCTCATCGGTGTTATTTTCATGCCACAGTAGGCGGCTGTTCAGTGAAACAGCTCAGAAAAATCCACTGAACGGTACATGCCCAGCACTGAACAGCAGCAGACTGTCACTGTTAGCAAGTATCTGCTGAACATAGTGGAGCATTTAGTGGCTGAAGAGTCAGCTACTCCCCCAGAGGAGCTGGTGGGGCTAAACTAGAGCTAAAAAAAGACTCGCAATTCCTCAAGTGGTCTGAAACATGTCTCCAAATCAATAAATATGCTTTGTATCTGCTGGATGTGTACATAAACAACCGAGGGACTCTGCACCCTCATACGGGAGCAACTTGTCAATCCCAAGGTAACCCTGCCCTAAATCGAGGCTGCCTTGTGATTATGGTAGAGATCATAAATTACAACCGTACATCTTAACTGCACTAAAAAAAGACTTGAAACTACACCTGGAGACCATAAACTCGCCTGGAAAATTTTTGCTGAGATCATAAAGCAAGTGAGAAATAGGGTCATTTTCATTAAGGCTGCAGTGGAATAGTCCAAATAATCCCCTCCTATATCTTCTTCTAATCACTTTTCCTCTGCCGTTGATGGAAAACTTCATGAAGTTAAAAAGGTGTGAAGGAGAAAGTTGGAGAATCCGACTGCTTAGTAATGGGACGCCAGATGTTGTTGACTTGAGTCGAGTCATTTAATCGGAAGGTCAGTGATTCAGTCTCCCTCCAGTCCGCATGTTGAAAGTCTGTGGGTGAGATACAGTGTCAGAATGTGTCGGTACGAACACAGTGGGCATCGACTTTGTAGTGTAAGAGTGGAAATCTAATCTATCGGAATACCAGTCTGTTAATCATCATCATCTTGTCCTCACACAATGTGTTTTTACTGTGTTGGTTCATGCAGGTCGCACAAATGAAAAGTAACCTGTGACTGAAGTCAGATTAATTTACGATAATCCAAAAGGCTGCAGAACAGCGACGCTTAAGCTGAAGACATAACTAATGCAGCCCGATTTATGGGAAAACTTTAATAGAACATTTTCTTAAAATATAAACTTGCATTCTTCACACAAGGCAGTAACTTCATATGGAGGTTTTGTTACAGCAGCATCCAGCTTCACAGTTTTCCTGAGAGTTTAACACAGCATCTGACGCGACCAATATTATTGTGACCAGCTTGCGATCATTTTGCTTTTTGAAATGGTTGCTTCGAAAACCAGATGCAACCACTCTCAAAGACTGCGATAAAACACCAACAAGATTGGTTTGTGACTGAATCGGGTCAAACTGGCAATTTCATGCGGTGATTAACTGTGATAAATTGTCAAAAAATTGCAAGTATGTTGCCATCTGCATACATAGAAATTCTCCAGCCTCAGAAACTCCAGCGCCTGTGACTCCAGTCACAAGCGCTCAGCAGTCGTGCTTTTATGCAAAAATATGACCAATCGGCAACTGTTTGAGTCAAGTCCCCAACCGCAAGTCGTGCACATTGTTGCAGACTGACTCAGATTGATCACAGTGTGTTGGCAATGTGTTTACAAATTAGACGGCACTCTGTGTCATGACACAGAAGCTGGGAACTCGCAGATAATGCAGACGATGCGACACCGAACAGAGGGAGACAGAGACGATGAAGAGGGGAGATAACAGGTGGGAGCCACGGCTGAAAACTGTAGACATAACAAGACTGGGGGACGTAAACAGAACACAAGACAAAGAGAACAACAATTACCAAAATTAAACAAGGCACAACTGAACGAGGAACAAGGGAGACAAAAATACAAAGACTAGAGGAACAGAATGGGAAAACTAAAGGGTTTTTACTAAGTAAACCTAAAGATTTCTGCAACTGAAGGCACGAAATAACAACTCCAAACAGAACTTGTATAAGGCAACAAACAAGATATAGAAATACCAGAAAGCTAAATTCTAACAATGCAGAATATGAAACCCTAATATAGAGATGACCAGAAATGCAAAGTGAGAATGAACCTTGAGAACTCAAAGCCCGGGGTCCAGGTGAGGTTCTGTCCTATCAGGTGACCTGTGTGCTTGTCTTGTTAATTGAAAGCGGTCAGCCACTTTCAAGGTTGAGGGTGGTACATGCTCGAGCTCTGGGTAACTAGTTGGTCACGGGAGCTACTTGCAATCAGTCGCTGGATGTGAAAAAACATTAAATTTTTCTTCTTCCTAGTTGCAAGGAGGTTGCTGTCCAACTTTTATTCTAATGCAGCTGAGGCATTAAAAGGTTCACAGTGAACCAGCAGGTTATGGCATAAACTTTATCCATAACAGAAAAAGACAAAATAATAAGCTGCCTTGTTGATTGGTGCAGTAATTGACATCATAACCTTGAAAACAACTTATTTGAAATAAAGGTTCTCACAGTGGAATAAAGAAAATGTAAATTCTCCCAATCCACTGGGTAGGATTAATACTGTGAATTAATTCGCCCTTAAAACATGAAGCACACTGCTTCCAGACCCCGAAGAAGACCGACTAATATGCGATTATCTTTGCTTTACTCATGTGATATTAAAAGCTTTTTAACTTTTTGCAATTTAACGGGCCTTAAGTTGAATTTCCAGAAATGTCCTAATCTTGTGAGAAGTAGGACCAAGCTATGTTTTTATATTGCTGCGTTAAGACTTTCAGCAAACTCAGCAGTACAGAGAATCCAAATGACTCAAGACTGTGTTTGAAGATTATCCGCCATTTTCAATTATCTGAGTTAAGAAGGTTAATCTGTTTGTTCGTTCAAACCAATTAGACGAATGTCGTAATTCTCCGCCAGAGTTGCTCTCGTGATGCGTGGCGACAGCTTCAGAGCAGACTTTAAAGAATCGTGCTGGAAGGTAGAGCTGCTTCTGACATCTTGGCTCAAAATCTAATTTCAAAATGAGTCGGAAAGAGTTTTCGAACTCAACAAGCTGCTGTGAATGTTAGCTCAGCTGCTGCAATTAGATTTAATTTGTGCTCCTCATGCATTAGCACGCATTCGGTTCTCAGAGTCGTTTTCTGAAAAAATAATTAGATGGTGATGTTTGAAAAACCCAGGAGGCCGTTTCTAAAATCTCCCTTATTATTCTGCATGAAAATGTCCAGTGCATGAAAATACATTTTTTTAACCAGTTTCTTGCTCCTCACAATGATGATGTCAGGTCACAATCACCGGCCACTTTATCAGGTAGACCTATTCAATTGCTCGTTAACATAAATATCTACTCAGTCAGTCAGGGAGCAGCGAGTCAGTGCATTTAGGCACATAGACATGGTCAAGATGACCTTGTTTAAGTTCAAACTGAGCATTAGAAAATGAAGAGAGGTGAATTACGTGACTTTCAGTGCGGCATGGTTGCTGTTGCCAGACAGGCTGGTGTGAGTATTTTAGAAACTGCCGTTCTGCTGGGATTTTCACACACTGCTGTCTGTAGGGTTTACAGATAATGGTCTGAAAAGAGAAAATATCCAGTGAGAAGCAGCAGTCTGGGTAAAAATGCCTTGTTGATACTAGAAGTCAAGAGTAAAATGGACAGGCTGCTTCAAGTTAGTAGGAAGGCAACAGCAGCTCAAATAATCAATCATTACAACCAAGGTATGCAGAAGAGCTTCTCTGAATGCACAAGAAGTGGAACCTCGAAGCAGATGAGCAGACCTCACTGGGTGGCACTCCTGTCAGCTAAGAACAGGAAACAAACTACAGTTCACACAGACTCACCAAAATTGGAGAATTGAAGAAAAAATGTTGCCCGTGATGTGATGAGTCTTGATTTCTGCTTTAACATTCAGATGTAAGGGTCAGAAATTGGTGCAAACAACATGAAATTGTGGATCTGTCCTGTCTTGTAGCAGTTTGGGGTGATATTTCCATAACCCACTTTAGGTCCATTAGTAACAAACAGCACAGCTTGCCTGAATATTGTTTCTGACCATCAGTCCATCCCTTTATGACCAGTGCATCCATCTTCTGATGGCTGCTTCCAGCATGATAACCCATCATGCCACAAAATTCAAATAATCTCAAACTGGTGTCATGAACATGATAATGGTTTCACTGTACTCAAATGGCCTCCACAGTGGCATGGAATAGGAGATTCACATCATGTCAGTATGGACCAAAATTCTGAATGAAGGCAGTTCTGAAGGCTAAACGGGTCCACTGGGTACTGGCAAGGTGTACCTAATGAATCGACCAGTGAATGTACCTGACACATCACAGCAGAAACTGTCATGACCCTCCATTGTAGACGTGTGCCATTGAAACAACCCAATTTGCTCAGCTGTTTTCTGGATTGGGAGAGAACTCTCTTTCTATTAATGATTGTTTAAGTGCCATTTCACTCACAATGTCTCTGCTGACCTCGGTGACGCTCAGTAGACGTGTGTTAGTCATGTCCTGGGCAGCTTTAATCTCTTTTTGGCAGAGCCTGTGGGCTTTGGCTGCGCACATCCCATAACATCATGATTAAAGTTCTCTTGCTGCATGAAGTTGTTTCATGAATTTAGGCTTGTTAAAGGCTGTACTGTGTTTTAATGTCATCATCCTGCCAACATCCAAGTTTGTGAATGTCATAATTCAAAAACAAGGAGCTTCAAATTGATACCGTAGCTGTATCTACTAAAGACAGAATGTGATAACTCGAGAATGGGGTGACATAGGATTTTGGTGCCAGTATTTTTATTTTTTCCAGGGGGATGCAAACACACTGGTGTTAATTTGGGGGAAATAATAATTAGGATCTCTGGTAAACACTGTCCCATGTACTTTGGCTGTGCTAAAGCACAAAGCAATACTGGCAATAGGGTCAGGATCAGGATGTTAAAATCTTGGTTACAATAATATTTATACATTCTGCAAAATCTCATGTATTCACACTCTCAAGGGTTCATGGGTGTTAATATTAATTCCTCTGTCTCTCTTCTTCACTCTCAGCCTGACAGAACGTATGACCTGACGATCGGCCAGCCCACGGTGTCTTACTTCCTCAAACAAGCGGCAGGAATTGCAAAAGGAGCTGGAAAGACAGGTGAGAGGTCTTGCCTCAGTCATGTATCTGCTCTTAAGTTTTTACCTGCTGAGCGCATCCTGTTATGGACACATGTCTCTTCATGGACTCGGATTTGAGCTTTGCTGTGATTGATGTTAAATTCATGACATATGGGGAAACGCTGCGGCAGAGGTGGGAAGTGGCAAACATGGTGTGTTAGGGAAAGAGAATTATGGATTTTCACGTTTTATGCTTCGAGCTACCTTCAGCTGACTTCTGCAACACCGACACACTCACCTGTGCACACAGATTTCCCCCTCGCTTTGCCCTCCTTCATGCCAAACCTTTCTTGATATGTGGAATGAATTTTTATTGTTTTATTCATGCTTCGCCCTCTGTTTTGTGTGCGCGTCAAGGTCACGAGACGGCGGGGATGGTGTCCGTCAGAGCAGTGTATGAAATCGCACAGGTGAAAGCTCAGGACGAATGCTTCAAAATGAGGAACGCCTCCCTTGAGACGGTCGTGAAAAGCATCATCGGCTCAGCTCGCTCCCTGGGCATTAAGGTGGTCAACGAGTAAGTCCCGATTCTGTACTTGGCGTACTTCTAATCTCATTTCATTGAGCTATCAGGAAGCACCAATCGAATGTTTCAGTGCAATGAAAGAATCCCAACAAGTGTTAGGCTGAACAAGAGTGAGGGTACCAGATGGAGAAAAGCAGGCAGGGGAATTTAAGTCTTCATCCGAGCTTTTCAGTTCTGGGAATTCAACTGCCCACAGTTTGCTGTGAGGCGAAAAACTTCTGCAAACATATGAAGAAAAGCTGTTGACATAGCAGGATGAAATGCCTCCAGAGTACTGATCCTTTCTTGCTAGATTCCTACAAACTTCCTCCTGTTAAGATCCAGTGCACACCCACTGATGCACGGCAAAGTGAACGCAGGATAATGTAGAAGGGAATTAAAAAGATCAGCAGTTTTTCAACAACACCGAATCTAGGTTTTTCAGACAGGATCAGACTGATATCCTTATCCTTATTTCATTTCTTTTCATTTATTTCTTTTTGCCATGAACAGACACAGAACAGTGAACAAACAAGAGTGTGCCAGATGGTAATACATACGGAGTATTGACATTATGAAAACAGAAAATAACCAAAATATATAAAAAGGACTCGGTACCCTGTTGGGCTGAGAAATAAGTAAAGCTCATTGCTTGTGAGAGGTAATATATCAAGAACAGGCCCCCACATCCTATTAAATCTACCCCGAGTATTTGGTTTACACACAGGTAATTCTTCTATTTGTATAACAAATAACATCTCCAGTGTGCAAAGGTGGGTGGAAAAGAAAAGAATCAGTTTATTGGCAACCAACATTCACAGATACAGAGCAATCTGGATATGAGGTGGAAGTTAAAAGGTTTCTACAGAGCATCCAGAAATTTCCAGTCTGCTGTTGGGTTTAATGTCTTTGGACAAGGCGGATGACGAACACTGGAAAATTTCTATCCAATACTCGCACAACGTCAGGCAGAACCAAGGAAGATGTGCGAGGATCCCCTCAGTGAGGCGACATTGGTCACACTGTAAGGATACAGATGGAAAAGATGGAAAGCTCGGTTTTGTTTCAGAGTAATACAACCTGTGCATCACCCTGCACTAAATCAATCTGTAGCTCACATTAACTTATGAATAAAGAACATTGCCTTTTCCCAAAACAGTCGGCTGACAGTTGTGTGTTCGTGACCTTGGCCCAGTATAAAAGCTGAAGAGACAGCAGTGGAAAAGCAATCAGCAATCTGAAATCTGGTGTTTGCAACCTGGAGAGAACAGGTAACACTGTTTCATAAGTAGGAAACGTTTCCTTACCACAGTGTCCGAATTAAAGAAAGGTCAGCATTCATTCTAAACATTACTTTTTAGGCATTTTTGCCTTTATTCGATAGTGAAGATCGAAAAGGAAGGTGGGAGAAAGAGCAGGGGGATACATGCAGCCAAGGGTCGAGGGCTGGACTCAAACCCGGCTGCTGTAATACAGCCAAGGGGCATGTGGTCGCCTACTCACCCAGTGAGCTAAACTCGTGCTCAACCTTCAGTCTTTCTAATGGCCAGAAGGGGATGATTCACCTGTTTGGAGAAAATAATTTAGATTACATAGCAGACTATGACAAAATAACCCTATTGCTTATTGGGATGGAGTTTTTTTGGGTTTTTTTTTTTTTTTTGTAAGCATGCACGTTATAAAAGACAACAGCAGCCAACACGACAGTCCAACGGCCAGTCAAACATTGTAACATATTGGGGTGTAGCGAAATGCAGAAATGTGCAGTTAAGCAGGATTTCAGCATTTCAGCAACATCATGCTGTCTTGTAAGACAAACCAAGCTGCTACAGTAACACAATCAAAGACCCAATGAAACTGTTTTCCTTCAAATTTGAAGTTCATTCTCGTCGCCACATTGTCAGAGTAACAAAATGGCCTCGGCATCCGTTCACTTATCACGGTAGATATTCATCAGTCCTCTCAGTCGACCGCCACTCATCATACTCCTGAGATTCAAACAACTGAAGCAGCGCTCAGTGCTGGCAGTAGATGTGGACAGAGGTCACTAATGGAAGCCTCCATGGTTCAGACTCCACATCATAACACTATCAGCGGTAACTTTTGCAGACTCTGAGCATAATCCTAACGGCTTAATACAGTTTGTTTTCTGTTTTCCAAAAACCCAGAGAACGAAAAGTTCCTTCTAAGCTGCTTGTTTGTCTTCTAACACACCGAACACATGAAGTCCAACATTATATGCAGTTACATTAAGACCAGACAACGTTCACGTTTCCATCCCAACATTTGTGAAAAGATGCAGCTAAATATATAAACCCAGAGAGAGGTTCTGATTTTGTTAAAATTGTGTTTATGAGATGATTAAACAAAAAATAACTGTACACTCGAAGGATACTCCAAACTTGATTTTATAGCTTAGTACATTAATGCAAGAAATTTATCGTTTTAATCAAGAGTTTGAATTTTTATTTAATGCTCCGTGTAAATTTAAAGTCCCCTTGTGGAGGAAAACAGACGATAAAGCGAAGTGTGCTCTGCCGCTCGCTTACCTGGTGATTGACAGGTTGCTGCTGGATGAGTGTGCGGTTTCCTCGGGTTCTCAGTCAGATCCATCCCTCACATTTGACGTCTGGATTCATAAAAACAAAGATGCTCAGCTCAAGGCTTCGAAACCAGTATTCACACAAGGTGGATATGATTTTATACAGTCTGTGGATGCTGTAAATGTGGCCACTGGATGTCAGACTGACTCTGTCAGACACACAGAGACAGCAGACATCGTGGACATCGTTTGCAGTGGCCACTGTAGGGTTGTTTTTGGAGTGCTTTTGATTGGCTATTAGACATACTGAAACCCAACACCTGAGACCTTCTTGCAGTACGACGTGAGTCATTGCACAGACCTGTAAAAGCCCCTAGTCCTTTAATAATGAGTATCGAGCTAATGCAGCTGCACAGTGCACAATTAGGCTTCATTAAGACAAATTAGAAAAGAAATGTGCAGAAACAGCCTGCTAATATGCTAAAATGTTAAAAACTATAAATGATGCAGGGTTCCAGGGTTACCATTTGAATACTTAACACTGTTATACAATATCTACAACCAGTGTATCACATCACACCTGGCATTCAGTGCTGAACTATGATCTTTTAGTCTGAATGTTTGTGACTGATGTGATTTGGCTGCTGCTACGATGAAAGAGTATTTGCCCCCTTTTTGGTTTCTTAGGTTTTTGCATATTTGTCCCAATTACATGTTTCAGATCATCAAACTAATTGTAATATCAGACAAAGATAACCTGTGTAAATACAAAATGCATTTTTTAAATGATGATTGCTAAATCTAAACCTACCTGGTGTGAAAAAAAATATTTCTTCTTTGCTAACTCATTAGTTAATTGTGATTAACCACAGTTTTTTTTATAAAGCTGGGTTCACTTTCACCGGCCACACTCAGGCCTGATTACTGCCAGATCTTTTTAATGAAGAAATCACTTAAATAGAACCTGTCTGACAAAGTGAAGGAGGCTAAAAAAATCTCAAAAAGAAACGCATCATGTCACAATTTAAAGAAACTCAAGCAAAGTCATTGACACCTGTCAGTCTGGAAAGGGGTACAAAGTCATTTCTAAGGCCTTGATACTCCAGTGAACCACAGTGTGAGATCCATTATCCACAAATGAAAAAACCCTGGAACAGTTATGAACCTTCACAGGAGCAGTGACCTACCAAAATTACTCCAGGACATCACAAAAGAACCCAGAACAACATCTAAACAACTGCAGGCCCAAATTGCCTCAGTTAAGGTCAGAGTTCATGATTCAACACTAAGGAAGAGAATTGACTTCCATGGGAGAGTTCCAAGGAGAAAACGACTGCTGACCAAAAAAGAACACAAAGGCTCATCATTGCCAAAAAGCATCCTGATTATCCCCAAGACTTTTGGGAAATTATTCCTTTCCCAAAAGTTGAACTTTGAAGATTTGTTACATTTGGCATAAAACTGAGTTCACGAAAAGAACTTCAAGCCAACAGTCATGGTGGTCGTAGTGTAATGGTATGAGGCTGCTTTGCTGCTTCACGACCTGGAAGACTTGTTGTAAACTATACAAATGAGAATTCTGGAGAAAAATGTTCAAGGGAATGTGCAGGCATTACACGGTTACGCAGGAGGACGATAATCTGAAACCCATCAGCAAGTCCACCTCTGGATGGCAATAACATAAAATTACTTGGGGCCTAGCCAAAGTCTGGACTTAAATCCAACTGAGTTGCTTTAGTATGAGCTTAAACACACCGCCCATGCCCAACAACCCTCCAGTGTGGCTGAATTAAAACAATTCCAGAAAGAAGAGTGACCCATTGTAGGACATCACTAACACTTGATGGCAGTTCTTGCTACCAAGGGTGGCACAACCAGTGCCAAGCTGTCTTCTTGCTCATGGAAGTAAAGAGTCGATGTTAAAAGACAATGTGACGTTTATTGCTGTAAACTACATGGTTAGGGCTGTAGCAGTTTATTTTTAAGCGCAAAGGTGTTTCCATAGTGAAAAATGTGAAACCCAAATGTTTGAGGGGAAAAAAAAGAGGCACAATCGGTGTGATAGTTAAATTAATTACATTTTGTTTTCTGTTTAAATTGTAATTACAAATTCACCGCTTAAGGAAAACAAATTGCGTTAGTAGTTTACAGTACAAAGAGAAACATGTTAAAACGCTCAGTTTTTGCTCCTGGTGTTAAAGGGTTAACGTGCAAATTGGGTTCTGAGTGTGTATTATGATTACACTATGAAAGCAAAATATGCTCAAAGTTAGTATGCATACCAGAAACCCTTGATTTTCCAATGTGCTCTTAATGGGCTCACCCACAATGTAGTTCGCAGAGGCGGCGGAGGAGCTGCCCACAGCTGCGGGGGGAAAAAAAGAGAAGTGTGGACGGTCATTAAAAAGCTCCACAAACAAGCCTGAAAACACAAAATAACTAGTAAACCTTTGGAGAGAAGTGATTTGTTTCCTGTGTGGGATGAAAGTTTGATTCCGAGGCTGCAGAGGTTTCTGTTAGAATAAAACTGCTAAACGTGTTTATTTTTCCATATACTGACTGCAAACGCAGCATGCCGAAGCACAGCGTGTAGTTTATAGTGACTGTAGAAATAGTATATAGTGCCAAATCAGAGAAAAAATGGGATGTTATGGGTTTGTACGTGTTGCTTTGGATTGCTTTTAGACGAAGCGCCATAAACCTGTTCGCTTTGCATTTCGTCCTATCCCTCCAGATCTTTATCATTTATGACGTGCACAGCATTTCATGTTTCTTTTTTTTTAATCATGTAGTTTAGTATTCAGGCTCTATCATCTGCTTCTGCCGCTTCCATTTCTACTTCAGCTAATAGTGCTGTATTTTTCCCAGAATCAGTTTCTCCCCCTTGCTTACAACCTAACTTGTCTCGTGGCTGCAGTGCATTTTGATTTATTGGGAGTACTGTCAGTGAAGAAATTGGTATCTCTGCCTTTTTGTACAATGAAATTTTCCCTGGATGGGTTGCTGAACACTGCTGCATTGTGGTGAGCCCCGAGAGAAGTCGGTGCTCTTTCATTCAGGGAGCTGAAAACAAAAAGGGGTTTGGAGTTAATGTTGCAGATAGCTGAAGGATTTCTCCTGTCAAGTTTAAAAAATAAGGGTGTATCTCTGTCCTCATCTCCAATCTTCCTTTTCTCTCTCTCTCTCTCTTCCTTGTCCTCCTCTCCAGTCTATCAGCTGATGAGTACAAAGTCTTCCTGGAGCAGCGAGAGGAGAAGTTGAAAGCGGACGCTGCCGCAGCAGCAGCCGCTGCAGCCGAAGCTTTAGCGGGCAAGAAGAAATGAAGTCTTGCAACATCCCTGCATTTCTCTTTATATTCATTTTATACATTCATGCAAAAACACTGTTAATGTGTGTGTGTCTGAACTTAATAAACACAACGTGTTACACGACACTCTTTCCTTGTCTTTCTGATATTAAGACTTCCCTTTAATGGCATACGGCTTACATCGCCTACATTTCGGCAACAACACCCACTTAGATTTTCAAAATATTTACGAGCCCGCGTGATTAATTTCCTTCCAGCTCAGCTAATGAAAATGTAATTTCTCTGTCATGGAAGGATTTGTATATTCAGTCTCTTTGATGTTATTATCTATTATTAACACTTCTGGAGGCAGTTTGGGTATTTGACAGGTTGTGCATATGGTTTCCTGCGCATTTCACATTTTTTGCTATCTATCAGGGATCTGAGGGGTTCAGCACATTAATTATTGCACAAATCACAAGGACCTCGGGCGGTGAGAGAATTATTGACTTTCAGAGGAATCTTATCGTTCTTCAAACTTCTGTTGTTCAAATTAATGACTTTTAACTACTTAAACTTTGTTTAAATGTGTTTGGTCTGCCAGTGCTGACACAGCTCGTTAGGTGTAACTGTCAGTCGAATAATTTTAGTAAAAATTATAATTATTCAGCTCGTAAAATATGAGGAATATTTTCTTTTATCAGTACTTATTTGTTGACTACTGTGTTCTTGAACTGCTCATGGAACATAACAAGCAATTTAAAGACATGAGCTTTTACTTTGACTCTGAATTAACAGGGATTTTTTTTTGCTGATTTATGTTTAAAAACCCTGAATTATTATTTTACTTTATCCTCATTTTTATTCTATCAAATCAAGATAAACTAGCATAACTGTCAGGGATCTCTAGGGTTTACAGAGTGTGGTCCAAAAAAGTGAACATATTCAGTGAGCAGCAGTTCTCTGGTTGAAAATGCCTTCTTGATGCCAGAGGTCAGACTGCTCGTAACTGATAAGAAGGGGACAGAAACGTAAATAACTGCTCATTACAACCAAGGTATGTAACCTCTTAGAACGCACGACTCGCTGAACCTTGAAGCAGATGGGCCTCAGCAGCAGAAGACCACACTGGGCGCCACTTAAGTCAGATACGAACAGGACACTGAGGCTACAATTTGGATGGCCTCACCAAAACTTGGACAAAAGAAGACATTGCCTCATCTGATGAGTCTGCTGTCACGTTCAGATGGTAGGATCAGAATTTGGCAAAAGCAGCATGAAAGCCTTGCATCGTCCTGCCGTCCTCCCTCACATCAACGGTTCTGGCTGCTGGTGGTGTAATCGTGCGGGGGATATTTTCTTGCCTCACTTTGGATCCCTTAATACTGAGTGGCGTTAGGACTAACAGCCTACCTGAGTATTGTTCCTGAACCTTTATGACCACAGGGGTACACTGTAGCTGTATTTGGAGACTAGCAACACTTTTTTCAAATATTATTTCTTTATTTCATGTTTTTTGATGGTGGTCTGCACCATACCGTGTGATCAAAAGCAAAAAATTAACATCATTGAAAGAATTACTAGGTATATTCTCAGGCAGAAATAAACATAATGGTTACTTGCAGAAATGATCAACAGTTGCAATCACTGGCTGTTGCTAGAAGATATATAATTGCTTGTTTATGTATTATTTTATATGTGATTTTTGCACATACTGATGACTGCTGAGGTGATAATAATTAGAGCAACTCATTATCATGCAATGCTGAATGGTTCTGATTGGGTTCTGGGGTTAATATTGATATTATTTTTACACATAACCACATTTCTCCAAAAAGCCCTCCACTGAGGCTGAGGCCTCCCTCTGCTCTGCCACGGTGACACAAAGAACCAGTGGAGATGATGTGGATCTAGATTGCTAACTTCCCTGGTCGGTCCCCAATCTAATATATGATGAACTAGGGTGACTGGTGAAGCCCCCACCCTCCAACCCACAACAGCCTATTGCTGGCAGTCCCAAATACCACAGACGCCCCCAGGTGACATCTCTCTTTGCTCAACACGATAATAATAACGAGTTTTTAATGTTGTGGCTCATCAGTGTATATCACAAAGATATTGGTATCCAAGTATACTCTTTAATCTGTGATAATGCAATAATGAGACCACTCTTATCATCCAGTTTCACATTAGCTGTGTCTATACTCCAGGTTAAACAGTGGAGATTGGATCTTAGTTTCACCTGGAATTTGATTTGGTTAATTTACCCTGAAATATAAAACAGTTCTTTCCTCATTAGCTCTTTTCTCACATGGCTTCATCCACAACGTATACTGTACTACAAAGCATGCTCCTCTTGTTGCAGTGCTTGTCTTTGCCAGGAGATAGCAGCAGTTAGCTGTGCTGTACTCCCTCCACTCACCTCCATCAGTAACACTGCAGCAGGTACTAGTGGAACAAAATGTTCACTTGCAGAGAAAGGGTGGATGTTTAAGCCTGTGCTTCAACGTGTACATTAAAGGCTTATTTTTTCTGCTTCGTGGCACTGATAGTGAGACCTGAAAGGAAAAAAAAGATGAATATCCATCCATCTATATTCACTTATATAAATAACCATATATGTATAAGTGAATATAGATGGATGGATATTCATCTTTTTTTGTTATTGTTTGTTATTGTTTGTTATTTTTCAGTTTTGTTATATCTGGTTATGTCCATCTTTTCCACTGTGTGACAGTTTGTCCCATATCCCTCTGTACTGTACCTCTAATTTTAGCCTCCGCTCACTCCTTCTTTGTCTCCCCTCTCTCTCCAGCCCTCCCCTCTCTGATCCTTCAGAATAGAGGCTGAGAATAGATGGGAGGCTGTTTCAGTCAGAGCACTTGAGCAGGAATGCCTATATATGGAGTCTTACACCACGCCGAGCGCTGACAGAGTCGCAGGTACATCAGTGAATGTGGGCTACTGAGATTTATAAAGAGGGGTGGCGGGGGGGTCATATGCCTACTATTATGTTTGTGTGTGTGTGCATCATCATAAGTGGGAGGCCAACCGTGTGTGCCAGCGTACATGCAAAAACCTCGATGCCAAGTGTGTGCGTCAGTGTGAGTCAGATAGTGTCTCATTCTGTCTCGTCATGTGTGTGCGTCAGTGCTGTTGCTGAGCGAAACTCGCTCCAGGGGAAGAAATGGAGGAGAGCGAAAAGGGGGGAGGGAGGAGAAGAGGCAGGGATGGTGGGATGATGATAGCGATGATGGTGATGATGATGATGATGATGTGGCTGAGGGAGGAACAGGGGGGCTTGACTATGACGACACAAGTGCATCAGCAGCATTAAGTGCACTTTATTATAAATGCATTTGTATGACAACCAAATACACTTATAAGCATCACAATAGAACACTGGTCCACAATGTCCATTCTGCAGTAAGTAAGATGTTTAGAATATAATCCATCTTATGCAATAAAAATCTTTTTCTTATATGTACAGACCAATAACTGTTTCATACAAATGTACAAATGTGTACAACCTTTCTGAAAAGAACATATGCCTACATCCACAGACATAATGCATATGCATTAACATCTTTTTTGTTTTTGTTTTCAAATATCACACATACAATTATATAATTTTACACATGTATAGTAACTTAGCCTTTAATAGCTAGAACGTAGGAATCAATCCTTTACTTGACCGTAGACAACTCTACGTGAGCATGTCGACACCATGGGAATTGTACCATTCTCAACCCGTGTCGCTTGGTAACTGAATAGAAATAGCACCCCGTCCGTATTTTCATTTTTTAAAACAAAACTTTTGTATTCTAACCCCTCTCAAAAAAGAAGAATCGCTCATTCACATAGTCAATTGTGCCTCACTGCACCGCGCTCCAGTGGAGCAACGATGCAACTGTCCATGTTGAATGGACATGATAAAGAGTTCAGAGTTCAGCAGGTCAGGGCCATTTCAGGCACACAGGAGCCGCTATAAGCTGCCAGCATTTCAAATATTGATGCTGCAAGAATATCCAGCCAACTGCCATCAGGCCAGGAGGGACCTGAAGAGCCCACATTCAGAGTCTAATGTACAGTACAAAGTAGCAGTGGATTTGTGGCATGATCAGAGCCCCAGCAAACTTCCAGACAATCTCTTGTTTGGTGTTGCATCTCATAAAGCAATGGGACACCGGCAACAATACTGAGATCTTCACATGCCAGGATCTCCTCACATGTTTTCTTTTTTTTTTCCTTTTTTTTTCTTGTTTGCACATCACATTGATACACAAGATTTTAGATGGAGAGATAAATATGAAATGTTAAAGGTCTGAAGTCGCAAACTCAAAGCTCAAAGTATCTCAGGTTTTGTTGAATATGGTTGGAGATTTGTTGTCGCCTAGAAGGTTGTGAGGAACAGCTGTCTTCCAGGTCAGAAGACTGGAAAGAAGATTTCAGACAAGAAATCTTTCTTGTTTTTGGTGAACTGACAGTGTTCATCCTAAAGGATTTAAAGAAATTGTAAACATTTGACTTTCAATACGTTTGAGGTTTGGGTTTGCGTTGCTGCATGTCAGGCAAAAGTGCTATAGATCATCTGTCCTTTGAAATAACAAGAAATGTATTGTTCTGGGGTTTTTTTCATTTTTTGTTCACAACAGATTTTTCACTACGAGTGAATACAAATGCGCATCTGGAAGTTAAACAGCGCTTCAGAGAGGTGTCTCTGCCTGATGATATCTGAAGCTCATGTAACAGAGAAGCTTGAGACACCACGTGGACTCAGAACCCAGTCAGTTATGGGTCCACGTAGTTTTGCACCATCGTGTTGAAAATCGCACCAGTTTTGTTGTAGTATACAGATAAATGACTGAACAAAAATATAAAGCCAATCTTTGTTCTTCGGAGACATGTAGGAGTTAAAGTCCTTAAGTTGTATATACATTATGTATATTTATACACTTAAATATTTTTTACTTTTCAGTAAAAGGATCTCCACAAAATATGACAATATGCCATACTTAATGAAGTAAGTCACAGACTTATTTTAGAACGGAGGAACACTTCCACTCCCATCTGAAAGACAAAAAAGAGAAAAGAGAGAAAGACACAATCAGTGGGGCATTTTCATTTTGTGTTTTGTCTTCTTATTAAACAAATCTGAGATTTTACAAAAGAGAGCAAAAGAAAGGGAAAGCTTCTTACCTTTGTGGAAGCACTGTGGCGATGGATGACATTGGAGTTGATACAACTCAGGTTGTTGCCCTAAGCCAGGGGCGATCGAGGCACCTGCCCCAAACATGGGTTCCAGGACGGCCAGTTCCTCCAGGAGGGACTGAGTGCAAGACACGGCAGGCGTGGGCGAGGCGATGGGCGTGGAGGTGGTGGGGCTGGGGGAGGCAGTGAGGATGAGGGGAGGGGAAGCTGGGATGGAGGAGCAAGAGGACACAGGAGATGACACCACCTCGATCTCCATTGCTTCCTCCGCTAGCCCCTCCCCTTCTGCCTTCACCCCGGCCTCAGCAGCCACAGTCGCCCCGCACCCAGCCATGGAGTTACATTGCGCCGATTGGACGCTACAGACGTGGCCCACTCCCTCAAACTGGGAGGGTTGGCGCCAACATACTGGGGTTTGAGGAGATGTTGGGCTCGAGGGATTGGGCATAGGGGAGGTCAAGGGGGAAGAGAGGCCAGGTGACTGGGAAGGAGCAAATTCATCTTGGAGGAGGGTTTCTAGGATGCTCTCTTCAAACAGAGAATCATCATCGTCGAGGAAGATGGGGATGTCCAGACCTCTCCATGCTTTGATGGGATAAAACTCCTTCAGCATGTGGACTGAATCAGCAGTTTCAATGGCTGGAGACAGGAAGGGGGAGGGAGGGGTGGAGGATGGTGATACAGAGGGAGGAGAGAGTTTTGACAAGAGTGGATCCAGGTAGAATCCCTCTGCCAGAGAGCTGATGTGTTGAGCTAGGAGGGATATTTCCGCCCTTTCCTTCTCCCTCTCAAGGGAGAAAAAGGAGAGGCAAGGCTGTTTACCAGGTGATGCCTCGGGAGTCAGGAGGCCTTCGGGGGGGCACTGGAGGGGCCCCAGTGGTACATCTACATACAGTGGACCCCGTACCTCAGGAAGGGTCATAACTGTGCAGTCCCCATCTCCGGGGCTGTCAGGTGTTGGGGGCAATTTCTCATACAGGGAGACACTGCAGGGCTCGATGGGGAAAAGGAGTTCAGTAGATGGGGTAGGTAGTGCTAGAGGAAGTTTGGTAGAGAGGGTAGTGGGAGGAGCAGGGCTGGAGGCAGTAGTTGGTGGGGCTGTGGAGGATGCCGAGGGGGCCAAGGAGGTGGTGGCAGTGGCAGTTGTAGCGGAGGGCGGAGGAGTAGTGGTGCCTGTGGGGTCGAAGCTGAAGAGGGGTTCGCCAAAAGGAAAGCTAGCCCCACCCACCTGGGGGGTGTAGGGGGGTGTGCACACAAACTCTTTGGTCTGCTGAGCTTGTGAGGTGGGCACAGGGGGGAGAGGCAGGGGGAGAACTGGCAGTGGAGGGTCGAGCTGGAAGGAAGGTGGCAGGAGAATGTTCTGGGTTAAAAAGTCTAAGTCTGCTACTGTTTCAACAGTGACTGGAGTGGGGGAAGAAGCAGCTGATGGGGTTTCAGTGGGATGCTGCTGAAAGAAGCTTTCCTCCTCCAGCGAAGAGATACTGGAGCGAGGGTCACCCTCTAGCTGCATGGCCTCGGCAGCAGAGCTCCCTGGTTCATCAGAGGAGCCCACACTGCAGCCAGCAGTGCTGAAGTCAAAGGACTGGCCGGACAGGCCGCTGCTGCCAGGGGTGAACACCTGGTCTGGGCTGGAAAGTGTTTCTGGTGACTGGAGACTCAGGCTCTCCTGCTGAGACGTCCCAGCACTCAGGACCAGGGTCAGCTGTGTCTGCTCTGAGCTGAGCTGCTGGCGCACTGACCAAGCCTCAGAGTCACTGAGAGATAAAAGGAAAACAGAGGAGAACCGAGGAGTTAGGTTGGCGGGATTTGATCACATTTACCAACTTTTTTGATCTCAAAATTGATGGGTAGTGTTTGGTTTGCTTTAGTAAATACCTGATGATGTAGTTGTTGCTGCTGATGGGGATTTCACCAGGCTGCAGTTGAAGAACCATGTAGAGCCAAACCCACGACTGGTCCTGAGCCTGCACGCGCACCACCATTTCAGCTCTGCCCTCTCCTCCTTCCCTCACTGTTGAAAAAGAGTGGCAGCACAAGTTGGCGTTAGTTTGTAATCCTATTAATCATCATAGTGTTTTTCAGTGTGTGGATGTGCCACAGCGCGCCCAAAGTGTGTAAGTGTGTGGGCATGTTTGGTTGTAACTGGTAAGTATGTGTGAAGAGTACACTTACATAGGCTACGGTGCTGAGCAGAGGCATGTGACAGATCCTGTGGGTGGAGGAGGCTGTACCAGGAGCGGGAGCTTAAAGCTGTCACATCAAAGCCAAGATAGGCGCTCACACTGCAGGCGGGGAGAGTGGGTGGCGATGTGTTAGCGGGATAATGTTTCACCACTTTATCTCATAAACATATTCCAGTTCACATTAAAGCAACAGGTGGGAGACGGAATGCTATTTTGTGGGAACTCACCTGTCCTGAGCTGTCTGCAGCCTCATGTCCCGGCCATGCTGGGAGTGGAAACAGGCCAGGAATAAATTGGACTCGGCCAGGGGAGGAGTGGAGGTCGACTCCCTCTCTGCCCCGGGGCTGGAACGGGTCGGGTGGGGCTCCAGAGGAGAGCAGAAACACACCCAGACGGGGTTGGAGGTCCAGTAAGACCCGGCGGCAGGAGAAGTAGAGGGGGGAGAAAGGCAGCGAGCTCGGATCAGAACCAGTTTGTTTCCGGCACTCTGCCTTCGCACGGACTTGGAGGTGTTGAAGCGACAGCGGAAGAGACGGTCTGAAGGGGAAATGAGAGCTTTATTAAGCATCACGTTTGGTTGTCAGTCTGTGTTAGGTAGAGAAAAAAAAAAAAGATTAAACATTTATCTTACCGGTCTCGAGCGATGTAGTCGCTGACAGATTTGTCCTCATGATAAAGTGGTCTGAGGCGTCGATGATATCATACACACTGTCTCCCTGTGCCACAAGATCCACCTGAGAAAGAAACACACACAGCCACGTTAGTTACGAATCCCAAACTCGAGGTTGCTGAACTGCTAAGGCACTGGCCGTGTGTAGACTCACCATGGAGTGTCCGAGGTGCTCGGAGACGCTCTCTGACAGGTACAGAAGCTTCCCTTCTCCGGTCAGCAGCATCAAAAAGCCCGGCAGCGCCTGCATCAACTCCGACAGTTCGTGAAAAGACAGAAACCCCGCGCCCTCCTCGAGACTGACACCAGCTCCTGCTTCTGGAGAAAAGGGGAAGATGGGAAGGGAGTGAAGAAAAAAACAGGGGATGATATTTGTTAATGTAGCTAATAAGAAAGAAAGAACACAATGTGACTGATCTCCGCATAGTAAACGCAGATGCCGCAGCGTGTTTCAGCACCACGGAGAGCGCCACGGCAGCACTCAGGATGCTGAGGCATTTCAGCACCACGGACAGCGGCAAAGTGCCGTTTAAACGCTGTTATCAACCTCAGTGTCGATTATTTACGTTAAATCAGTGAGTCACGGATTCATAGTTTACCCCCCAAATCCCATTTATAAACACAAAAGCTCTTCGATAACACCGAAACACTTGTTGATTCCGCCACTGTGAGAGATGCAGTCCGTCTATGCAGCAGAACACGAGATTCATCAACAGGTCGATTTTATGTATATAGATAAATGTATTTTTGAAAAAATCATTCTTACCCTGAGTGAAGTAGACGGATTTTCTGGTGTACATGCAGGCCAGTGACATGATGTGCAGGTACGAGAGACGCGCTTTATCTGCATCAGATATGGGCAACAAGTCCTTCAGGTTCCGGATCTCGGCGTTGATCTGGTCCCGTCGAGCCTTGGATGCTCCCTTGGTTGAGCGGTACATTGTGGCTGCTTTGCTGCTGTGAAATATCGAAATTCCTCCTGATATAAGTTGGAGAGTTTGTGAGCGGAGTGTTGCTGTTTGAGGTCGTGCCTCGGCGGATCCCTGTCTCCGAGATGTCTTAAGAGACAGTTGGCAAAAGTGGAAAAGCTCTCAGGTGTGTGATCGGACTTTCATCTCAGCTGTTTTCTTTTCCAGAGCAAGGTTTAAAACCTTCTCCCGTCCGGTCCAGGTCAGCTGTAGCTCCGCCGCAGCGTCCAGCTCGGGTGCTGGCCGTGCTGCTGGATGTCTGTCCCTCCTTTCGGAGTGCAGGTGAATCGGCGGCTGTAGTAGCCGTCTCTTGCACAGAAGTCCGGAACCCGTAAATCTGGTTGAGGGACTCTGCTCGCCGGTCACTTATATAGCTTGGGACTCCGTCGGAGCAGGGGGGCTCCCAACGCACCAACACCGACGTAAAACGGAGGGAAGGGGGTGGAGAAGAAAGGAGGGGGCCATGGGGGGGATAGATATGTCTCATATCTGTGTTAGCATTGGTGAAACTCTCCCCCTCCCTCTCCCGTGCCCTCTCCTCTCGGTGACTCTTCCCCGACGTCAGCTCTTCCCTCTACTCGGTGATGACGTAGGGCTGAAATCGGGAGCTCCGGCGACGCAAAAAGCCCGATTTGGACAAAACCGAGTATGGGGCGGAGCAAGCGTAAAACGTAAACGGAGTCACCGGACTCCGGTGTATTGGAGGGGGAGGAAAAGGAGGGGGTGCAGGGAGAAGAGGAGGGGGGATGGGAAGACTGGGTTGAATACGAAAAGAGGTCTCTGTGTTTATATGTCTGGCACCTGAGATGGGCTATACCCGCCGATGCCTGTTTGCCCCGGACCTGTGGGCAAACACGGCAGGTGCTTGATGGGTGCGCTTCGTTTCTGACCACATTCGCTTTCGGCATCTGAAAAATGTGAGATCGAGACGGGGCAGAGGCAGAGCGCGGTCAGCCAGGCTGCCGCACACCGTCTCCGTCTCCTGTTTAATGCACAGAAATGTTTTCCGAGCATCTGAAGCGGCCATCACCGCATAAAACTGAGCAAAATCTGTTGACAGTATCCATTTATTTAGTCTGTTAGATGTGGATTTATCGCATGTTTTCGTGGCTTTGCTGCAAATATTTCATTTTGTTTGTTAAGAGGCGAGCTTTGGCGTTTTTTCAACATCTTTTCAATATAGGAAATCCACATAAGAGAAGTTTTTCTGTTATCCTATGTGTCTGCGTGGGGCACTGCCTGATCCTTAGATAATGATTATCAGATTATTATTATTATGTAGAAATTGATTTTTTTGCAATAAGACTGACGATCCTATTGCTCACAGACTGCTGCAAGAATCCCCACAAGCCATTGATCACATGTCTTCAGGACTGCTTTTATATTTTATTATAACCATTTAACTGTGTGTGTGTGTGTGTGTGTGTGTGTGTGTGTGTGTGTGTGTGTGTGTGTGTGTGTGTGTGCGTGCGTGCGTGTGTGTGTGCGTGTGTGTGTGCGTGTGTGTGCTGCCGGGCTCATCCTTCTCTCCTCTTTGTTCTGTTTAAAAGTTGCTGTGACGATCGTCAAACTCTTCAATGAAAAGTGAAGTCCTTTTAATGAATGGCACTCATGAATAATTTCAACGCACGCGCAAACGCGGGCCAATATTGCGCAACCTGCAAACCCGGTCTCCGGTTGCACGTGAGGTAAGCAGCGCCTGTTTCTAAAAATAGACCTCACCGTTGACCGACACAAGGACTGCGAGGCGCGCCCCCGCACTCGGCTCCGATCGTCCCTATTTATAGAGGAGAGATTTCACATCTCAGTCTCCCCGGCATCGGTCTGTAGTAGATGTGCTTCAGTCGCGGAGCCGATCACAGCTGGATCTGTTTTGCCGTCCACACACATATATGCACATATATACGTTTGTATTTCTTTGTTTATCTCTGATGTTTGTGTGTGATAGACGGGAGCGGTTTGGTAAAAGAGGCTGGGGAGAATATTTTGGCACATCTCTCTTTTCGATTATCAAAGCCACTTTTCGAAGGTGATCGAAAATCTACTTTAATATATTCAGTATATGTGTGCGTGTATGTGTGCGTTTGCTTGTATTATTCGTGTTGCGGAGACATAAATCTGTCTACAAGGTCGCACTGTAGAGACAAAAGAATAGTCCCCCATAACGCCAGTCGTTAAATTTAAGGGGGAAAGACTTTGATTACAGGGCAGCCTTAGTCATCGGGAAATTAATGTAAATCAGTGCATTGCTCTTTGAAGTGCAGTGTGTGTGTGTGTGTGTGTGTGTGTGTGTGTGTGTGTGTGTGTGTGTGTGTGTGTGTGTGTGCGCGCGCGCACTGATATAATGTTTCCTATGCATACAGAACCTGATCCGTTTTATCTTCCATTATCTAGATTGTCTATAGATCTTGAAACCACTGTTTACCCACTGCGACATTTTCCAGCCCGCAGAGGATATCTCACTGATGAATTCTCTTTTTTGGGGGGACCCTCAGCTGTATTTCTTTCAGCTCCTGTGTGTGTGTGTGTGTGTGTGTGTGTGTGTGTGTGTGTGTGTGTGTTTGTGTGTGTGTGTGTTTTCCCATGTATTTGTTGCTCAGGTGCTTGTAGGTCTACCTTCTCTTATTCTTATTGGATGGCTCAGACACATCTGCTTCCTCCTCAGTAGCTGTGTTTCCATCACTGGTTCCACTTCTGTAGTTTGGTGGCATCTAAGCAGAGAATGATTACAGATTTTCACCTAAAGGTATGTTAAATGGACCGTTTTCCTCTAAAATTGACCCCTGCGCGTACATTTCTGTATTTGTAGACTTTTAATTTATTGTCTTTCCCCCCCAAAAAAGAACCCCGAAGCCATAAAAATGAGAGCTATGAGTTTGTCCTCTCTGCTGCGTATCACATGGGTGAGCAGCGCCCCGAGAGCAGGGAGAAATACATCAGACAACAGTCTGCTGTTGAGGTTGTGGCCACAGTATGTCAGGAGAGTGACATCAGTTTTCCTTTCGGCTATTCTGGATGCAGCATCACACTCATTCATTAGTGCAGATCAGTCAGAGAAAGAGTAAAGGACTAAATGTGAGTCATGCTCTTTGTTTCAAGTGTGTCACATAACCTTTTGTTTGATGTGTCAAATGTCATCCAGCCAGTGATTTCTGGATTTGCTAAACTCGGCGTGAACGCTGAAGAAAGGTGAGTTTAAAAAAGATTAGTTAAAATGAGCATGTCATGAGGGCAGCATTAAAAACTAAAGCAGTCGAAGATGTTATATGCTGTATTCAGGGTCAGTTTGGACACACTGTGAGACTTTTTTAAACTGTAGATGTGGACTTCATTCATTCATATTAGCTCTGAGCAACTTGAGCACATTGCCACAGTTCACACAGTCTAAATTCCTTGTTTGTGAGGGGCAGTATTACAATTTGTACTACATCAAGATTCAAGCTTATTGTCTCCACTGAGGATGTTTTGGTTTATCTATTTCTTTCTTCACTGATTGATTTATTTCCACCACAATTATACTAAAAGACGGGCTGGCTGAACTTTTAAGACTTTTTGTATCACTCCAGGTGCAGAATTTTGGGACTGTGGGCTTTTCAGAACAAGTCTTTACTATTACAGATTGGGGCAAAATTAAACATTTTTTCATATCCTCACAAATACATATACTGAAATATAAAAAACCCCCTCAAATGCCTTGTTTCAATTGTTCTTAAGAAAGTACCGTAAAATAATCTGGATCCTTCTGGGTCCAGCGACTCAATTCATTCATGGCATGGAGGGCATTTCTAACCAAGGTTTGCAGTCTTTGACTGTTTGAATTTTCTAAACAACACAAGGTTTTACAAGGAAATTACAGACATAGTTTTCCTTTTTGCTAATCACAAAACGCACAAAAAATCTCTCTAGAAATCAGTTATCACAATAAAAAACAGATAAAGAATGATGCCAGAGATATTTCTTACAAACACAAGATTATTTTTGTTGGTGGGCTTTAAAAAGTTAAGATGCTGTGAAATGTAAATTTAAAATAGAATCTAATGGCTCACAAGTCTCATAAAGCCACATTTTACTCACAATAGAACATAGATAACATCAAAACTTTAAACTGAGAAAACTTGCCATTTTAAGTAAAATATTTACTTTATTGCATATTGAGTTTGATGGCAGCAGCATGTCTAGAAAAAGTGGGGCAGGGCTACGTTTACCATCGTTATAATGGCAGCCTATAAACATCTGGGAACTGAGGATACCAGCTGCTTGACTCTTGGGAGAGAAATGTTTTCCTTTTCTTGTCTAATATAAGATTCTAGCTGCTAAACAGTCCTGGGTCTTCTTTGTTTTCAGGCCAGTTCAGCACATGGACCCTCCCACTAAGAAACCATGCTGTCGTATTAGAGGCAACACATTGTGTTTTTGAAGAATGCGTGGCTTTCCTTGAAAAAAAATGTCACTTGGATGGGAGTGACATCCCAAGTCAATATCTTTGTCCATGTAGAGTACATAGAGAACATTTCCTGAGCAGATAACAGTGTTAGGAGCTCAACCGCATCAGCAACCACTCCCGTTACTGAAAATATCACTGATGAAAGCTTTTTTGTCATCTGCATGCTTCTCGCTCTGGGATGGTAATGCTAAGGCAGCCCTTTAATAACAGAATAGGTCCCTCTTATATCCCATGTCGTCACCCACCTTCACATCATGTCGAGCGTATTGGTGGAGCATTGGTAAACAGCATTACACTGAAAGAATACTCTAAGTGTCTCCAGCTGTAATCGAAAGCTTTCCCTCTGCTAGTGTAAAGAGGTTGTTTATTGTATTGACCCATGCCACTTTCTGAGGAAACAAGCTCTCACTTTCCTGACATTTCCCTTCAGAATAACCACACGCTGCATCATGGCCATTTCACTTCCTCTTTGGTAATCTTATATGAAGACATTTTCGCTCTCTCTTGTCATCAGTTTGACTCAGAAACTACACAAACCTCTCATGTTTTGGTTTCCATGAGGTAATGAATTCTGCTTTCCAAAGTACACACATTGTGGTTCTCTGAATCTTGGTGTCATCTGCTATTAGAAAGTAGAATATTCAGATTTTTCAGCATAACTACGCCTTCATTCGTCCTTCTTGTTAAAAATTCATTAAGCAGATAACACATTTAAGTCTGCTGCATCATTAACTAGCCCATAAACAAGTCTGTGGACTTGTCTCTTATTGGCTATCGTTAAAGTAATTAATGACAGACAACAATCTTTAACTACAAAAAGTTTCTATTTTTACTTTACAAAGGATGACGGAGTACACAATCACTCTCTGGGATGTCGATTCAACCACGAATTAATCTGATAGTGGATAATTTCATTTCTAATACCCTTTATGCTTAAAGCACCAGTCGTGTTTTTCATTTCCTTATCCACATATTCATTATGACTAACTTTTTACTAAAGCTGTTTTGTTTTTTCCAGTTTATGAATCGCTTTTGGAGTCTAAATCATATTTTGTGAGTTTTTTTTGTTCCCCCACTTCGGTGATGTTTTAGCTCTTAAATAATCATCTTGGACAAGGCATAGACAAAGATAACACCAGTAAATACAAAATGCTGTTTTTATGATGAATGATGAATTCATTTATTAAGTGTAGCTATCCAAACCACTCTGGCCCTCTACAGTAAGGTAATTTTTTTGACCTTTTGAGCCCTCTTACACCTGGCGTAAAACTAACCCAGCATTTCATGGTGCTGTGTTTGACATGTTTGACCTTTTTCATGCAAACAATCAAACATGGTTATAGTAGTGAGATGGTTTACAGGCTGCTTGGCTGCTTCAGGAACTGGACGACTTGCTGTAATTATTTATGGCAGACTATGTAAATCTAGATCTTGGACATAAAGGTTGCATGACACCAGCGATGAAAATGTTTATATTTTGGCTATTTGTTTGTCATCAGCAGCTTCTTGCTGGTTGTTGTTGGGGTTTGGAGCTATTTGTCACACAGCTAAACGTCACCTAAAATTCATTTTTTGAACTCTATTGATTACATTAGCTTTTATCCAATTCAATTCTTGCCTCATTCAGTAAATGAAATAAAAAGTCGTAATAGGTGTCATTTCCAGTGTGTGAACCAGGATCTACAGGCTGCTTAATGAGAGCTACAAAAACAGAGTTACAAAGAGCCTGATAAGTACAAAAAAGATGATAAACACACTTTGGTGTTTGAAGAAAAGAGGAGATAAGAAGAATAAGAAAAAATCAAAGTAAAGAAGCTTCAGTGAAATTGAGTAGAGAGCTAATTCAAGCAGGTCACAAAGTCAAGCTCAGTCCTGGTACATGATCTGATAACTGTTGCTCTCAGTGCCAGCCCTCATATGTTTTTATGCATCCAGCTCACAAATCTCATATAGGATACTCTATTAAGCTGTTTTAATCCACTGAAAACCACTCCGCAAGAAGATTTGCAACCCTTTCATTCTGTGTCTGACTTTATCTCACGTCTGCTCTCACTGATGTCTGTTCTTTTCTGCATTGGGTAGTATTGTTGCTCTGCTCAGGCCTATGCACATGGAAGGCTAGGGAGGTCTGAGAACAGAGTCCAGCAGCAACCGCCAACTATAAATTACAGCTGATAGACGTAACCGTCTGGTCACATGATTCTTTAAATTCTTACTCCCTGCGACCAAGAGACCTCTAAAGGGTCAAAAACTTACTAATACACTGTGGATCAAAAGTCATCTTTTAGACAGGAAGTCTGCTCTGATGTGATACTCAAATGCCAAAGAGCTTTTGATCTTGCTGTAGGGAGAAAGATTAAATAAAGTATTCAAAACAGTCTTTTCTTATAAATATTCACCAACTTCTTGCCTTCGACAGAATTATTGTGCAGTGCAATAAACAAGGAAGACAAAATGATTCATGTTTGTTTTGAGGTTTTTGTGATTTGTGTTTTAGCTGTGGTTGCAGAAGCATCTATCAGTGGGTGCACAACTGTTGTCCAGATCTACATATTACAGTTTATATTAAATTGGCTCATATCGTAGCGACTAGTTGATTCATCCTAATGAGGTTGGTGAGCCTGTCACTATTCCTCTTGCATATCCATGAGGTTTACATTTTACTCAGCTGTTTGGATGGACTGCCAGGAAATTTATATTTATACAGACCTTAATGAACTCCTGGTTACATCACTTTGCTCGAGTACTGTGATTGGTTCAAAATAAAGAAATGGCTGCAAAACTGCAAGCATGCTCGTGCAAAATTGTACTTAATGTTTACCGATTATTTAATCTAACCATCTAACATTATACCTTAGAGAGTTGTTAAAAAAAACTGTTTCTTTAGGATTGATGTCATGTGTTTATAGGGCGGCCAGATCCCAACAAACTAAATGTGGGACTAATCTGGTGTTTGTGACAAACACATCAGCAGTAAATACTAGTGACTGCCTCCACCATGTTGGACAAATGATCCAGATTAATTCATCTGATTAACAAAGGAACATGAAGCTGCTTTTCAGTCAGTTATTTTAAATTATTTTAAATCCTCTGATCTGTGTATAAAAATGGCTGCAATTCCTAAACAGAAATGGCAACATTTTTAGTTAAACCCCTTCAATTAACCGTAAAAGTCTGTCATTGACCAAAAATGTATTAACCCAACTGTATCTGATTGGCTAACAGTGTTGACTGTTACTCACTGACTTCTTTTCTCTGAACAGAGCGCGCCCGTCACTCTGCTGTTGCACACGTGAATCTTGTTTTCTTGGTATCTGTGACCAAGCACACGTCACTTTCTTCAAGATGTAGTGTTTTCAGAGATGCCTTAAAAACAGGAAAAAAAAAAAAAACATCGCTGGCAGCGTTTCTGTGCAGGGCAAAAATAGCACACATCTTTATTCAGGAGCTCCCAGAACAAAAACACTCAAAGCTGTTTATTTTTCTCCAGCCAGGAGTCTCGCAGGTACTTAAGCTGTCCCGGTGTCCCACACACTGTTTTGTCTCAAGCGCTGCTATTGTTGTGGTTGTCATGAGAATCTCTGGCATTATGAGACGAGGCTGTGTTGGTATCACTGGTGGGTGGCTGTGGAGAGGTGGATGGATGAAGAGCGAGGGGTCGAAGGGATGAATGCCTCGTCTCCCTGACAGCAAATGGACTCAAGTGAATCCAATTAGTGTGGTGTCTTTGTGCTAGAAACTTCTGTTTGTCTCGATATTCATGTGGAGGCTCATTTAGACTTAAAACCCTCTTTAGTGCAACCACTCATCCAGCCCGCATTAACTCAGATGCTCACTCGCTCATTCATTCACTCATGTCCCCTCTCTCTCACATCTTCACTTGAATGCTCATGAATTTGTTCATTAAATCACTTTTTTTACTCAGTCCTCTAATCGTGGGAGAAAAAAAAGAGGCAATTTATCATGAAAGTTATCAGTTCATCTAATCTCTGTTCATATGTGGCAAATAGATAAAACTGTGAGGAAAGGCAGAGACAAAGAGTAATTAATGTGTTGCTTTAGCATGATCAGCTAATGATCCATAATAAATGTGAACAACAGAAAATATATCTCTACATATTCATCACTTGTTAAGTTGATCACATGGTTTCTGGACATTTGCAGCCCTGTAAATAAACAAAAAAAGAACAAAGTTTGATCAGTTTTTTATCACTTTGTAATTATAAAAATATCAAATAATGTGTCACATGATCTCCAAGAGTCTGCAGCTCCTTTTGACTTCAAATTATTTAGCTTTACTGGGTGTTTTCATCCACTGCAGGCAGCTGTTTTCAACCAAAAAGGTATTCACTCATGTCGTGTGTCCAGAATATGGAACTTGGAACTTCTTCAGCATTGCTAACTGTTCCCACATCCACTTACAGAATAAAGAAGATGCCAGGGCCCCTCCTCAAGTACTACACTCAGCAATGTAGGCCGTTGTCTTTAGGTTGTAGCTGTGTACTGTCAGCAGGAGGCAGTGTCAAAAATATGACGAACAACTAGTCTGTGAGCTGCTCTTAGCTGCTCTTTTGTTTGTTTGCGTGCTGCTGTTTGTTCTTTAGTTTTGTCACAAGAAGGCTGAATTTGTCATATATAAAGAATTCATCTGCAGTGAAAATGAGGGCTAAAAACAATGAAAACTGTCCTCTCCAGCCATTTTCTGTCTGTTAATGCATGCTTTTTCAAATCTTTGGTTTTCTTCTTCTTCCACTTCTTGGTGCTGTCTTTTCTGTTCAAGCAAACTCTTTAACCAATCAGGAGTCTAAGCACAACTTCTTGCACAAATGTCTGCATTGGTTGTAAAGACAATCCTTAATTAGAGAGAGAGAAAAAAGTCAGACTCCTTCTAGATTTATAGTAAAGTAACAGTAGCTTAAATAACCATTTGTTTCAACCGAAGTATGCAGAAGAGCATCTCTAAATGTACAACACATTACAGCAAAGGAAGCCCACATCAATGCCACTCCTATCAGCTAAGAACACGAAACTGAGGCTCGAGTTTGCACAAGTTCACCTGAATTTGACAATATAAGATTGTCAAATTCAAAAAAACATTGCCAGTCTGATGAGTCCAAGTTTCTCCTGCAGCATTGGGATGGTAGAATCATAATTTGACGTAAAATGAAAGCATGGATCCAACCTACCTTAAATTGACAGTTTAGTTGTTGTTGTTGGTGGTGGTGGTAGATATTTATGTGGCACATTTTGGACTCTTAGCACCAAATTAGTATAATTGAAACACCAACGATGTGAAAGATTCTCATCGTGGACATCCAGGTGACCAATTTGCAGCAACTGTGTGATGTTATCATGTCAGATCTGAGGAATATTTCCAACACTATCTTGAACCTGTTCTACGAAGAATTAAAGCAGCTCTTTAAGACAAAGGGCGTCCCAACCGGTACAAGCAAGGCGGGCCTTATAAACTGGCCGATGAATGTAAATTTCCTAGAATTCCATCTTGCAATCAGAATCATGTTTGGAATTACTTTTTTTTTTTTTTTTTAATCTGAGGACCTTCTTTAAAAAAAGAAAGAAAAATCTGACTTTTTAAAAAATAACTTTTAAATCTTATTTAAGGTTATTCTTAATTTTTGTTTACGCTGCACTTGAGTTTTGCATGGTGCTGCCTTAAAGTCATGCACATTGGAGTTTACATTTATGTCTTTTTAACCTTTTAACATGTTAAAAATGGTCTTGAATAATGTTTATTTCCTTTCCTGTTTATATTATTCGTATTTTACTTCGTTAATTACTTGCTTTTGTGGTTTGCTTTGTAGCTGTGATTTAGATTAGTGCTATTTACAAACATCACTATTTTCATAGCACTTAACAGCTAAAGGGCCAGATATTCATCAGGTGTCAAGAAACATGCCTCCAAACAAGTGACACTGTCGTCGTGTGCAACAGTGAATGTGCAGCACTGGGAAGAAATGTCACCAGCAGTGATTTAAAAAAAAAGTATTTTATTTTGCCGGTAGTGATGAGCATATTGTTAAAGTGACTTTAATAGTTCTGTGTGATTAATTAAGTTCAGTGCTGCTTAGTGTAACATCAGGGTGTCAATCCTTTTCAGTGCAGTGTTTAACAAAATGTGCTTCAGCGTTTGCTTAAAAAAAATAACTCTGTTCACTCACTTGTTGTCACTCATACTCATGCTGTCACTCACCCACTCATACGCTCTCAAGTGTGCACACACGCACTCATTGATCAGCGTGTACTCTCTGTCACTGTCCTCTCCACACATACACACACACACTGAGCAGATGTTCAAAGGGCAGGAGTATTCTGGCTCTCTCTGTGCACACACTTTTTCAACAACAGGTGTGACTTTCACAGCTTCGGCTGTTGGCAGCGAGTAAAACTGTGGATGAGGGCTGAGCAGCCTGTTCCTCCACAACCTTAGTCATCACATCACAGGGTACAGAGCGGACAGATCATCAGCACAACAGCTCCATCATAGCCTAGTGTGAAAGTTTATTACAGACAGTGAGAGATGCCTTGTTTTTATCTCAGATGTAAATGCAGCTATAAATAAGTGAGTTATTTTTGGACCACTTCAGGATGTAGATGAGGAGCTTCGGGGGGTGGGGGGAGAGGGGGAGGTGGTTGTATGGAAAATATTTTCACGGTAAACAAAGAGTGTGGCTCTCATGCCAGAGGTGAATGATACTTGTCCTTTTCTCTCTAAGTCTGTCTTTTCTTTTTCTGTTTATTTTTACACCCAGAGAGTCAAGGTCTGCACTCTTTTTCTTGAAAAGAAGGAGCGGATCTGTCGCCTAGCAACACCTCCCACTCCTGCATCGGAGCGGGAGAGGATGAGAAGTAAATAGTAAGAGTTGAGAGAGAGAGAAAAAAAACATTTAGGGAAATTTAGGGGTACAGAGAGACAACTGGGAACACTGGGAGCTGAAGCTGTAATCACCTCCTGAAGTCTAAAAAAGTGGAGGTAAATATTCCTCTGCTCTCATGTGAATGTGAATGGAGTCACGTACAATACACAAGCCATAGAGGCACGAGTCTGTGGAGCACATTTGCACAGTCAGCTTCATCTGCTCTCTTGATTTTATCACAAATCTGTTGAAACAGTTTGTTTCTTTGGTGTTTTTTTCACAGGAAACTGACAAATTAGTTTTAGCCAAAGTCCTCCTGTAATACGGTTTCTGTGCTCTTCGTGTTGAAGTGACTGACTTAGGGCACTTGCAAAGAGTTCTGAAAATTACTGTTAATATGTAGAAGCCAATTAACAGGAAGTTTATAAACATCATCCAATCTTCTGCTTTGAGAGCGAATGGAAATGTGCTTTCTTTAAAATGCATAGTGATTCTTTATTTTCCCCTTTTTGATTAGGAATCATCCAAATATAGATACCTACAAAGCTGTGGAAAGATGTGGAAAGTCCAAACTTGTACCTGTGGTATTGAGATCATTGTGAGCTGTAACCCCTCCAGAGGTCTCTCACATTCAAATCCTTCTCCTCACTTTCAAGGTCTTGAATAATCAGGCTAATCTTAATTTACCAAATCACCCCAATTGAGCACTTCACTCTCAGACTGTGGGCTTACTTGCCGTTCCTAGAGTATTTAAAAGTAGAATGGGAGGCAGAGCCTTCAGCTTTCAGGCCCCTCTTCTGTGAAACCAGCTCGCAGATTGGATTCATGAGACAGACATGACTCTCAAGCCTATCTTGAATGCTTTGCAATAAGCCTAGGCTTTTGGAGAGTGTTTCTTCTTCACTCACCGTGTGTTTATACGCCACTCTGCATTTAATCATTACTTATCATTAATCTCTGGTTCTCTTCCACAGCCTGTCTTTGTCCTGCCTTACTCCCCTTGCCTCCAACTATTCACAGCAGATGACCTCCCCTCCCTGATCCTGGTCCTGTTGGTGGTTTCTTCCTGTTAAAAAGGGTTTTTTCTTTCCCACTCTTGTCAAGTGCTTATTCTCAGCGAAGCTGTCTGGTTGTTGGGGTTTTTTCTCTAATATTGTAGGGTCTTTACCTCATATTATAAATAAAGCTCTGTGAGATAACTGTTTAATAGAAGATTGCAGTCCTAGGAGCAGCTAAGATACTGCACAACGCTATCAAACTCCGATGCCCAAACCACATTGGTGGTGATTTGGATCTCATTATGATGCCTTTAGAGATGGTAGGGATCAATTTTCTTATTATGGTCCTCAAAGTAAATCAGCAGCGACCCTGTGGAAGAAGACAAACTTAGTCCAGTTTAGAGTGGAAGAATTTTGAACTTGTCTGCCACCAATTCAACACCTTCGGACTGCATCAGATTTGAAGCCGACAGACAGATTCAACCTGTGAAAATGAAGTATACAAACACCCACATACACCTCCCTCCCCCCACACACGCTCCTGCTCCTCGCCTCCATCAGTGCCTGCCTCCTTCTCTCAGTTTGGCTTTGTGAGCCAGTAGCCTTGTGCCTTTTCTCTTCCCTTTTCAATATCTGGTTTATTTTTAGCAGCCAGGGCACTGAGCAGGGGGCAGAAGTTTTTCACTAGTGGCTCTTTGTTTGTACTCGAGTTTTGTCTCCTCAAGGTCCCTGGATTATACTTAGACTCACAGGAGAACATGGGGACAATAATTCAGTGAATAGCTCTGATGTTTCTATTGAGGATGGAGTTTGCCACGAGAGGCTTTATTATACTGAATGAGGCTGAATGTGTGCCTTTGCTCAATGATAGGATCTGAATATTTCAAATGCTCTATGCAGTTTTCAAGGAGAAACCTTTGAATTCAAGCAAAGCCTGTGGACAGTTTTAATCCATTTGAAAATAGTCACTAGTGAGTATTCATTTAGTTGCTATGCAATGTTTATTATTGGCATTTATATAATAAATGGAAAGGTACTCTTATCAAATAGAAATTTGTACCCATGGCTCTTATGTTTTCTGCACAGATACAGACTTTTTCTCCCAGGGTACCGTACTGTAACATACCAGCACAGACACTGGCTCTTCCTCCCCACAGCCAGTTGGTGCTGATGCGGGGTTGCCATGGCGACATGATGTAGATGTGTTACATCACGAGAGACCTCCGAGCAGCAGAGCTTTCATTGAGACTCCCTCTCTGCCTTCCCCTCGCTCCTCTGTGTCCTGCTCCTCTCCATTACCTCTCAGCCGCTTTTTTTTTTCAGGCAAAAGGTCAAGCGCAGATAAAGCCGGACAAAAAAGACAAAGACGGCGGACATCACACACGGACGCTTTTTCCATCTGGTGTCAGCCAAAGAGTTCATTTTAATGTATCTCACCTGGACGTATGTTGGAGATGTGCCTATAGATCGAGTTGTTGCATAACAAAAGCAGAGAGTGGGTTGTAGGCAGTTAGGAAGGAGCAGATTGAATGCATGCTTTTCTTAGTCTCAGTCCACCCTTCCTCCTTTCAATCCCTGTCCTTGTGCAGAGCAGCTCAAAATATATCTGCATTGTCCCACTGTTTTGATACCAATCAAATAACTATTCTCACATAACTTCTTTTATTTAATCCCTCCCTGTTATCCAATACAGACCCATTCATTCTGTACTGATTCGTGAATGGATAGGGTCAATTACTATCAGCTAACTATAGCGCTCCAAAAATACATTAACTCACAAACAAGACCTCTGTGGGGGTCAACAAGCTAGGAAACAGTTAGCAGGTTACAGGCAAGCCTTTTACAGGATGTTATTATTATATTTGTATTATTGTAACACTAAATCAGAAACGCCTATTAAAAATCAGGCTCAGAAAAAAATAATTGCAATATTGTGGTCTCTTAATGGCCTGATTCTTGTGGATATTAGTGGTTTGTCGTGCTTTTACCGGCCAGAGGGATTTTTATCTATTTTAGGTTTAGGTTTACTGTTTGTGAGCACATGTAATGGATCCCGTGGGCAGTGTTGGGACGTACCTAAATATATTTACTGTAATACACTTGTGTTTTAATAAAGTATTAACATATTTTACAGCACAATAATTCAGCTGGAAATATCCATGTGTTTACACTACGAGTGGCTTTTATAGATTAAAATGTTGCATATCGTGTTCTACCAAGCAGCAACCTTTGGGACTGAAGAGAGCAAAAAATGGAAGTCCCTCTTGTGACCACTTGAGTTTGCTCCATGAACAAGTCAGTCTCCCCTAGACTCCACTTTTAGAACAGATGTGGTTAAAGCTTAAAGTTAGAGGCTTAGCCACTTTCACTGATGGTAGGAAAGGACACATACAGCTGTAGCTGATGCTGTCCGTTAAGTCCAGTCGTCGCAGAGAGTCTTTCAATATTGTCAATATTTTTTGTGCCTTTCGGCGCATATTAATTTAATTGTCTCACTAATACACTATGTTACCAAAAGTATTTGCCTGTGTGCTTTTACACACATATGAGCTGGAGTGAAATCCCATTCTTAATTCATAGGGTTTAATATGATGTCAGCCCATCATATTAGGAATGTGTTTGTGGGAATTTTGAATGCAGCTGCTCAACCATGGAAACCCATTTCATGAAGCTTTCTACGCTATGTTGTTGAACTAATCTGAAGGCCACATGATGTTTGGAGGTCTGTAGTGATTGACTAGCAATCACTGGAAACTAACTGAATATTTCAAAAACTGCTGTTCTACTGCTATTTTTCATCACAACCATCTGTAGGGTTTACACAGAATAGTCTGAGAAAAGAAAATATCCAGTGAGCTGCAGTTCTCTGGGTGAAAATACCTTGTTGATGTCAGAGGTCAGAGGAGAATGGTCAAACTGCGTCAAGCTGATAGAAAGGCAACAGTAACTCAAACAACAACTCATGACAACCAGGGTGGGCAGAAGAGCATCTATGAATGCTCAACACTTCAAATCTTAAAGTGCACTTCACCCCGCTTAGCACCAAGTGAGCATTGTTTACACACCACAATCTGCCTGAATATCGTTACGGACGTGCCCATGTCGCAAAGCTCAAATCATCTCTAACTGGTTTCATGAACGTGACCACAAGCTAACTGTACTCAGATGGCCTCCACATACACCAAATTTCCATTCAATGGAGCACCTTTGGGATGTGGTGGAGTGGAAGATGTAACTTGATTCATGATTCATGCCGTGAATGTGCGACTGACAAATCTGCAACAGCTGTGTGATGCTGGTTGAGGAAATGAATAGATAAGTGGTGTCTGTAACAATGTGCCAGTGTAGACGGGGGGCTGTGGATCAAATAACCTTTACTTTTGATACCCTAGTTTGTTTATACAGGTGCTAAAACCAAGATTAGTTTGACTGTAGAAATCCCATCATCTACAGCCATCCAGCAGCTTCTTCCTGGGATCTTTACATTGTGACGGTAACACTTGATTAAAATCCAACGGTGGACAAAGTACTCTGGTCTGTTACTCCATTAGAACAAGCAAAGGTCAAATTAGCTTGAGTAGAGGTATTAGCACAGACGATACTTCCCTCTGCATCACCACTAACCCTGCAGTGGGTGGTGCATAATTTGTCTGGCAGCACTTGAGATCTTGAGAACATGTGGGCCTCATCCTCTATTTATTGTTTCCTTATCAACAGGATAATTTGTCTGTTAATGAAACCTTTATTTTTGTAAACCCCGGTGGTTGCGATGGATAAGTTTGTGTTACTGTTTGCAAAATCAAGGCTAATTTCTACAACTTTACACACAGCCAGAGTGTAAAATCTATTTTAAAAAAATCGATCTATAGATCATAGTTTATTCACACACCGTATGTTTTTGAAAAGTAACTATTCAAGTACTCTGGTGAGTTCATACTGAGTTGTTTTTTAGCGCCTCAGCAGCTGCCCAAGTATCTCTTTCACAGTCAGTTTGTGTTTTGTGATTCACAGAAACTCTCTCCAGCCTTCTGTTTCCTGCAGTTCACATACCTTTCATTTTTTCTTCTCTGTTATTTTTCTCAGGGCTGAATGTCTTTTCAGCATCGGTCCCTTTTGCCGCTCTACACCCACACACCCATAGCAACACGTCTCTTGGTAACCACATTTACGCAATGAGTAAAGAAACTGGAAGTAAAGTAGACACGGGTCTCGCTTGGAGCCTTGTATAAATCTATCTCCGCTGCTCTCATGTAATCGAACAGCTCAACTATTTGGTGAAGTTTTATTTGGTGAACCATGCAAGAAGTTGTCTGCGTGCTTCTGAACGGGGCTCTGTGTTCTTGTTTGCACCTGTATTGCAGCATGGTTTCCCCTCACAGCGCACTATGTGTGTGCAGACTCCTGAACAGTCATATTTTTAATTAACACTGTTGTTAATCACTGACACGTGACCCAATATCCTGCTCGCTGCTATACCCCGCTCTGAATTCCCAGGGTGTTCGCGGGAGATTGCATTGACCCCAGGCAGTGAACAAACCCAGCAATTGAACCTGTAATTGGACCAGACTGATAAGATAATTATTTCCAGAGCTAATAAGAAGTGACTCTTGTTGTATTACAGGATGACAGTTTGGAGCGTTTTACATGTAAGCTCCTGTCTTATAACATTGAGTCAAATCTGCTCTAATGATCAGTTTTACACAGAAGAATATCCCACTGAATAACAGAAAAACACTAGATTAGAAAATAGGGTAGCCGTGGACAAATACAGTCAGCGGACACTTCAGTGGGTACGCCTTGCAGATCTTAATTGTATGTATTTAGATCTGCTGACTGTGGAGGACATTTGAGTAAAGTCACATGTCATTTTCAGGGAGTCAGTTTGAGATGATTTGAGCTTTGTGACATAACGAGTTATCCTGGTGGAAGCAGCCATCAGAAGGTGGGTATACTGTGATCATAAAGTGATAGACATGGTCAGCAACAATACTCAGGCAGGCTGTGGTATTGAAACAATGCTCAGCTCGTGCTGAGGGATGCAAAGAGTGCCAATATCCCCTACAACATTACCACATGCCTGAACCATTGATACAAGGGAGGATGGAGTTTATGCCAAATATCGCAGCAGAAATGAAAACTCATCTGAGCAGGTTTGGAATAGTAGCCTCAGTTTACAGTTCTTAGGAGACAGGAGCGGCACCCAGTGTGCTGCTGTAGCACATCAGTCCGTTCTATTCTGCATGTCTTTGCACTGTGGGTTCAAACCAGAATCCACACAAACACAGGGCAAACCTCTGGCCCCAGCCAGACGGTGAAGCCAAACTCAGGATCTTCGTGCAGTGATGCAACAGTGCTTATCACCGCGCCACCGTGTTGCCAGTATAGTTCGACCTGTTGTGTTCACAAATGCTCTTCTGCATACCTTGGCTGTATCGAGTGCTTAAGTTACTGTTGCCAAGCAGATAGAAAGGCCATTCTCCTCTGACCTCTAGGATTACCAAAACTTTTTCAACCAGAGTATTTCTGCTCACTGGATATTTTCTCTTTTTCGGACCATTCTCTGTAAACCCTAGCAATGATTGTGTTGTAAAGCACCCGAGTCACTTAAATCACCCTTCTCTTCAATTCTGATACTCAGTTGGAACATCAGCAGGTCGTCTAAAATACGTCTGCATACCTAAATTCATTAAATTACCATATGATTAGATGTTGATTAGATATTTTCAGTAACAAGCAGTTGAACAGGTGCACCTAACAAAGAGTCAGATCGTCTTTAAAAGCACTTTAAAATATATTTGCAGGAAATAAAAGAGAAATTAAGCACAAAATCTTTGAGAGTATGAAAAAAAGTAGTTTGTTAAATAAAGTTTTTATATATAGTAAAAAAAAAACTAGAAGACAACGAATTACCATTGAACAGATAGGCCCAAGGAAAGGTAGGGAAAGCAAACATATACTATAATGACAATGTCAAACTATAATGTCCATTCTAATTTTCTTTTACTATTTTGTTGTTTTAATAAGTAATTAAATTAATTAATTACATTTAAGAGTTACTGTCAATTATTAAATTAATGTTCAGGTAATTATTTTAGAGAGGTATTAGAATATCTGGTCATTGCTAATAAGTGTTTCTACCCCCACCCCACTATGTCACCATAATACAATCTACTGAAATAGTATTATTCACACCATAATGCACAACTTATAATTTAATTCTCAGTTTTTATGAACAATAAATAAACTACTGATAAACCTCACACCAGTTTGGCATGCAATATATGTGTTTACTATTTTTAAAAAGGATCTATTACATATTTGCTTATTTTCTGTCACATATATACAGTTACAAAATAAATGCTGAAATTATCTACCCATGTTCTTCCACTTATCTAATTCAAGGTCACGGTTGCACTGGAGCTTATCATAGCTGTTATATAGCGTAAGAGGCAGGGTACATCCTACACAGGCCACCAGTCTATTGCAGGGCTAACCACTTAATCACTAATTAACTTAACCTCCATGCGCTATGAGAGGAAGGATACTGGGAGAGAACCCATGCGGACACAGGAAGAACATACAAACTCCGGTCCTAGCCAGCCAGTGGATTTAAAGCTTTAACTGCTCTAAATGCTCAATTCCAGACTGTCAGACTATCTACTGTTGGCTTTGCATGATGTTACTGAAGGCAGATTTCCTTAATCTGCCTGTTTCAGGTACCTACACAGGTCCAAGAAGAAAACCTCACCTATCAAGACCAGAGTTTTTCTGTCTTGTTCACTAATGTGCATTGTCTAAATGTGCCAAAACATCTAAAATTAACTATACCCCTCTGGGAGGTTGGGCTTGTGTGACCGAGCTCCACCCAACTCCTATTCAAGCCTTCTGTTTTTGACAGCCAGCCACTCAGAAGTAAGTTACCTCAAAGGGAAGGTGGTTTTTAAAAGGGAGAGGAGCTAACACAGTGGATGAACTAAGGAGATGTACCAGGGCCTGCTATAAGATAAGCAAAGATCTTTTTTTTCTTCTTACTTTTAATCATGCAAAGCTACACTAGTAGAGCCCAAAAATAAAAGGATGGAACTTGAAATTAGTTTTTTTTCCCCTTTAATGCTGTAGTTTTATTCCTTGCAAATTAGCTGATCTACTCTGCTATCTTTCCTGCTGTACACAGCCCGCAATATTATTAGCGATGTAATGACTGCACTTAGTTTAAGTCCATCTTTAGGCTTTATGTTTTTATTTCCAATCAGAGATGTTTGATTGCACCTAAAAATGCAATACATTAGTGCATTAATGCACTCTGTTTATGAACCTGTGTTGTTTGTGGAACAAAACACTGTCTGATTTATAACCTGTCTGTAAATGGCAGTATCCAGAGTCAGAGCCATGTCTTGTTTTTTTGTTTTTTTAAATTAGTCCTTCATGCTATTGTTTATGTTGTATTTCATAATTGCCCTCCCCCGCTGATCACCCCTCTCCATATATCTATATATACTCCATGCAAATATCCAGAGGAGAGAGCCATTTCCTGCCTCATGCCCTCACTAATTTACACTCTCTAATCACTCAGCCCTCCTTGTACTGTGCATCCTGTTTTTCATGTCCTGCAGATTTCGCTCCCCGCTCTTTTCATTAATGAACTCATTCAGTGTTCGGGGTTGTGGGTGGAGGGAAATGACACTCCACCTCGCTCTTTCATTCATAAATATAATACCTGCATTGTAGTGTAGTGGAGGGGGAGGCTTTGAGAGCTTTTTGTAATGCAACAGGAGGAGATCAAAGGGGAAAAGATTGCTCCTCCATCATGGCAACATGTCTCAAATTGAGGAACAGAGCATGATTGTACGACATGGAAAGATATCATTTCTGTCGGCCATGCTTGTTCCATTGCGTCGAAGTGGTTGGTACCACCACATGAAGCTTCAGTTCTGAGCTTCCGCACCCACGCCATTCCCCCACTGCGGCCTACGGGGCACGGCTTGCCCAGAAATGAGATCATACTCCAGCCATGGAGCCAAAAAAACTGAGGCCCAAACGCTCCAGCACTCCCCTCTGCCACCCCAAACACTCCTCCCCCTCATCTGTGTGGGCACTGACACTCTCAAACACATGCTCGCCTATGTAAACACCCACACCTTGCACTCACAGCACTCACACATATATATAATCACATAAACATAAATACATGCTGGATGCACGCACAAATCTACTCACGCACTCTCCTGTGGATCCTTTGAACCATTACACCCCGCAAATATGGATTATGAGACGTACACAAGACCTTGCTACACCATCTACACCATCCCAGACGTTTGTGCTTCATTCTAATCACCGTCTTCATCGTTTGGGCCTCTTTTAGCTCCGTCTATGTCTTTGTCTTCTTGGTCTCTTTGTTGTCATCTTTCATCTACTTTAACCCAATTTTCACCCTCTGTTAGTTAAGATCATTTCTTGTCATATGGGATCATTTCTTGGTTATTTTGTATTACTTTATGGTCTCTTGGGTGTCTCTGTGGGCATTTTGCACCCCTTGTGGCTGTTTTGCACCTATTTGTAGTCATTTATGAAGCTTCTCTTTATTGCAGATATGTGACACGCTCAGTAAAATTTTGCGGGTGAAGCCCAGAGGCCGGCTTACCCACTGAACCCCAGTCCTGCTGAGAAATTCCTGCCCCTGTCAGGGTCTATTTCTGTGTGAATGCAAACAGGAAATGCCAGGGCTACTCTCCCCTTAAGTGAGCACACACACACACACACACACACACACACACACACACACACACACACACACACACACACACACACACACACACACACACACCTCCTACTCTGCTGCACTCTTTAACACCATCACCAGACTCATGTTTGTTCTCCATGATGTCAAGTTATACAAAGGGGGGAAAATGAGCTTCTAAGTTGCTGTACAGTACATTATTTGAGAAAAGTAGACAAAGTTCCCATCAGTTGTTCCTCCTACAGGTGCATGAGTCGTGGAAAATTGGAGAAAATGTAGGCCCGATAGTCAATTAGGTTATAAAACCAAGCACTGTCTCCTCTGGTTGTTGCTATTCTTGGCCTGCTGCAGAAGATATCTGCAGGATCTGCTGCCCCCTGGTGGCTTAATCCTGTCTGCTCCGATTACGTAAAACAGGGCAGTGGGTGAGTCATCATCACCCCCCCATCTCCCTCCCATCTTCCTCCTCCTTCTCCGCCCCCCCCCACTGAGAACAGATGGGAGGTGTGCGTGGTGTTTCGGTGTGTGAGTGTGTTTGTGTGTAGGACTGGGCGGAGAAAACAGCAGTGGACTGTGAAATAAGGGCTTCCCCCTCTCTCTCGCTCCCTTTTCTCCCTCTCTCTGTCTGTTTTTCCTCAGTTTTTTTCTTTTTTTTTTGTGGGTCAGGAGAATCAGTTACTGCTCCAGTGAAGTTGCTGTGACAGTAAAAATGGAGCAGATGCAGCAGAGCTCCAGTGGTGTTTGACTAAAACACGGCTGGAGGTCCTGAGGATGTTAGGAGGCGCATATGAAATGCAACTGCCTCTTCTTTGTGCAGTTATAGGGAATATCCATATCATTAATGAATGAAACAAAAAGGGAGAGCAGTTTCTCTGTCTTTCATCACTGAGTTTGTTTTGGAGAGCCTGCTGAAAGCTGCCATGATGTTGAAAACAGGAGCACATTCTGTACATCTCTTTCTTGGGAGGCTCGTGCTGAGTGTGTGGGTGCAGGTAAAGAGGAGGTGGTTCCGGGACGTTTGAGCACACTGTGTGAGTTGTTCTCGCTGTCGTGGGCCAACTCAGCAAAACAGCAGTTTATGAGACGACCCTGTAGACTTGGCTGCACTCATATAGTGCCTGACATACAAAATCAGATGATCATTTTTTCCTTTGCTGTAAAAGGTCACGGGGCAGACTGAGGGATAGAGTGGGACTGGTGCAACTAGATAATTTAGGTTGGAGTGCCGGTCTTTGCTTCAGGTAAGAGTAGGGTTGAAGGACATTTTAAAGGTGCATTAGGTCAGAGAGCAATGTCTAAAAGTTTCTGATCCAACTAGCAAGAGTCTGTAAGGCTAAAAGAGGGAGGATGAACTCTACAGGTCATATAGATGAAGCAGCACGTCAGCTGCTCAGCCATGATCAGAGCAGGCAGATACAGCACGGCTATAAAACTCGGCTGCGGTTTCTTTGTTTGTGGGAAAGTGCAATTAAATGTCAGCTTAAAGACACTCCCCACTGTGCGGGAGACGGTCCTGGGTAGACACTGCAGTGCTGTTTATAGAAGGAGGGTCAGTTAGGCAGACATACCAATCAGTCAGTCCAGTGAAGCATCTCATTTGTTTGATGATAAGCAGAAACTTCCAAGCATTTAAGTACAAACAACTGCAGTTCCTCTAGTGGCCACGTGAGGGTGGCAGCAAGTCCATTCTCACCATGTTAGCAGAAAAAACGGGTTCACAGCATGGAACAGAAAACTATTATGGTCTTTGTGACTGGGTCCTTTCTTCTGTACAACGGGTGACTTTCTTTAATTTACTTCTCTTAATTGTTATTTATGCATTTTCTTTAGGAATTTGTCTGCTTTGAATAAAATGTGCTAATTAATTAGGTTAACTAGATTTTTGTTGGGCCACTACAGCCAAAATGGCTATCTGTTTGAGTGCTTGTAAGCCCGGCTAGCTCAGTCGGTAGAGCATGAGACTCTTAATCTCAGGGTCGTGGGTTCGAGCCCCACGTTGGGCGTTCCCATTTTGACACAACTGACACGGTGAGAGTAGAAAAGAGCATGGAAAAGTGAATGTATGTCCTCAACACCACAGGAATGTGGCCACAGTAAAACAGGTCTCATTGTGAAAATGAAAGGAGCAATGAAAGCGGCTGAGCTTGAAAAGTAACAGTACACAAAAGAAGTAGAGGCTAGCAGTAAAAACGAAAGGGACTTTCTCAAGATGACAATGAGACCTGCTAAGTTTAATGTTTCCCATTTATATCAGGCAGGATTTAAAAAGAGTGCATTAGAGAGCAGGCTGTTGATATAGAAGAGAGGCAGGGCTGAGATCATTTGGTCATTTGTAGTGGGGGATATGGTACATATTTGGTCATAAAGAGCTTAAAAGTTGTTGGATGAGTTTTATTAATCCGATTCTTATCACTGAATAGAAAGTTTATATGTTTGTGTTGAACCCAGACAAGAAATAATAAGAGCATCATGGGCGTTTCAGGCTGATAAAAACAAAAAAAACAAAAACTATAAATTATTTGATGTAGACAGGCAGTCTGTGGAGTAACAGGCTCATTACAGCTTTTTGAAACTGAAGGATGGAAAACACTCAATGGTAATAGTGGTTTTTCCACCAGTGGCAACTCAACAAGTGACACAATGGTCAGGTTCTTAAAAAGAGTTTTTCTTTTGTTTTAAAAGAAAAAGAATTGATAGATCAGGATTAACGGGTTAGTCTGGGCTTCAATACAGAAGTACAAAGCAATTTCCCAGTGCTACACTATGCTTGTCAGAGAATATGAGGTTTTCTAATATTTATGATCTGCTGACCACTCCTTAATTTTATGGCGCTCCAAACATATTCCATTATATAATATATGAAAGATTAAATGAACCCTCACCAATTAATTTATCAGAAAACCGACTACTTCTTTCAGCTCTCTAAGCGTGTTAGAAATTCCACAGAGACCTAAAATAAAGAAACTGTATTTAGTTCTTGACACGTGGTTGAAAGGGTTTATTGTTTTATTTAGGTTCAAATCTTAAAAACAAAAATTTAAAATTAAAAAAAAAGTACAACACAAACAGCAACGTGACGAACTCAGGAACAACAGTGGCGGAGATTTCATTGGGAAATGAACAGCGGCGGGCGAAGGAGGAGTGTGGGTGCTGAGGTCTGATGTGAGTGGTTACTGAATCACGTCTGTCAACAGGAAACAGGGCTGACAAGAATAAAGTGACAAACAGAGGAAGATAAGGGTGTAAACTGTGAAACAGATAAATCTGGTGACGCTGGGCGTGAATCATTCCACCTGAAGGCAGACAGAAAATATGTCACACAGATTCGTTATCGCCACGAACGCAGAAAAAACCCCCTCTTTTCTACACGAATGACTGAATAACCGTAAACATGATAACAGGAAAACGGGGAACGACTTTGACAGGACTAATTATTTTAAGGCTGCTGTTTATCTGTGAGACATTGCTGCTACGATGTGTTTGCATAGGGTACTGCATGTATATTTTTACGCATAGTGAGGGCAGACAGAAAACTGTCACTCTCTTTGGACAACACAGTATAAAAAGCTATTAGTTTAACATCACAGTGACTGGTTGAACTGCATCCACCACTTGTGTTTTACAGCTTCTTTTTCCTTGTTTGTGTCTGTGTCTCGCTCTCTGTGTCCCCTCCAGCTCTTCTTCTTTAAAAGGTGTATGGCCCGACGTAGATGGAGAGTCTGAGGGCGGAGCTTGTCTGATAGTTGTTCTGGTAGTTGACCAGAGGGTTAATGGACACCATCTCCAGGTCCAACGTGTACTCTCTGGGCCCTGACACGGCACGGGCCAGCACCAGCATGGCACTGATGTTATTGATTTGCTGGGGAAGACAGAAAATAATAGTGTTAAAGCAGAGTGGCATTTACACTGGTGCTCTTCTCACTGTCACATGTCAAAGTGTCTTCATTTGAAACGTCTTATCACCTCTATATGAGGTGAGCTTCTTTTTTTTTTCAAGAATCTGCACATCCACACAGATGTTTTTCATTTATTCCAGCTGATTAAAATTCTCCTCAGGCTGACATTGGGCTGCGCTTACCAAAGTACATGTACCAATAAAAATGGTAATAGAGTCAGTTTTGCCCTAAACAGGAGCTAGAAAACTAGACGAGTGAGGGAAAAGCTGAACACGGGCTGCACGTTAAGAAGTCCAAGCAGAAAAATAAAGAAGAAATATGTGTAACGAACCACGTGTGCTCATAAAAGTCAAAACAATGTGAGATAAGGTTACTTATCGTACCTTTGTTTTGTGTGTCCGTGGAGGAGGTTTCAGAGATTTTAGTGGGTGTGTGGGCATTGTTGGGGGCAGCTAAGGGCTGATAAAACACCCAACATTACATTTCTTATCAAGTTTTACTTGATAAGACAACTATTTTGCAATGGACGGTAGTGAGACCTGATATATGATATGGTTTGGAGATGGTGGCACTGACCAAAATAGACAAGGCAGAGCTAAATATGTTGAGTTTTTTGATGGGGGTTACCAGACTGGACAGGATTAGAAATGAGCTCATCAGAGGGACAGCTCAGGTTGAGCAGTTTGGAGACAAAGTTAAATAGGCAAGGCTGAGATGATGGACATGTGCAGAGGAATACAAATATTCAATGTCAAACACATACGAGATTTAAAATAAGTGAGTCTTGCCTTTTAAAATTGTACTAATAGCATATAAACTCTACATGTCCAGGCTCCTGGGTATATAACTCAGTTATTGAGGTCAGCCTCTCCAATCATGTGATCAGGGTCTTAACTGTTTCAGCTCATTCAGTGGTTTGTTTTAAACAACTATTGAACATTTATTTTGATAGGATAGGTTTTCTTTAATCATAATTTTTGGTTATGGATAAAAGTGTGTATATGGGAATAAATATGAGACCATATGTTTACCCTGTGTGCTGGAACATGTAAACTTATTTTTCAAGTGTGGTTTTATTCAAACTGTGAAGTGCATTGCAACTGTTATTGTTATTATTATTATTTTTATTACCAGTCTGAAGTTTGTATTTAGACCTAAAGACATCTGGTGTTGTGATTACAGGATCCCACTCTCCTCACCCTGATGTAAAAGTCTCCGTTTTCATCACCGGAGCGGATGCGGAAGGTGTTGTAAGCTCTCGCAGAGACGCTGGTAGCCTGAATCTGGAAGATGTCCGAGGGGACGGAGCGCTCGGAGGTGATGCTCATGTAGCGGTGCACGATGGAGAAAGGCAGCTCTCGACAGGCAGGGTTGCTGACGGGGCACACGCAGCGGCTGGATGTACAAATGCACACACAGAGGAACAAACGGTTAAATTTAAGAGAACAGTTGTGCGTTAGTGGTAGGAAAACATCATGGGCAGTTAGAAAACCAGCCAGCAGAGGGAGTAGTATGACTGAGAGGAAAAACCTAAACAAATATTGAACAGTGACCATTTTTTCCTTCATGTTTTTCTAAAAATCATTTTATACTACTAAATCTTCAGGGATATGTTAATAGTGACCCACACCTGTTCCTGAGCCAGCACTTGTTCACAGATGTAATGGTTTTCTTATTGCATTGGAACACGTTCAAACGAAAAGGTTGAAAAGTTGGACTCATACGTGGAAAAAGTAATTGGGGTAATCTTAGAGTTTGAGCCAAACTCAGCACAGGGGCTGATTATACTCGGAGCCGATGGCCAGCACATATTTGAGTAATTGAGAAAAGGTGTGTGGAGGTGCGTGTTCGTGTACGCACACAGAAGCTTTCACGAAGTGTCACTCACTTGTCAGACACTTGGATGTAAGGTTCCTGGCAGCTGTTCTTGTCCATACACTGGTATCGTCCGTGGATGTTCACGCAGTTCTGCGTCTCCGTACACTCGTGTTCTCCCGTTTCACATTCGTTTATATCTAAAGCGAGCAAACAGCTTGTGATGTTTCGCTGAACAGCAGACAGGGGCACGAGAACAAGGATGAATAGGCATTGACTCAGTGCACCATTTGTGACTCTGAGAGCACAGAGGGGAAGGTGTTAGTTTCAGGAGGAAATGGAGGCGGGCGCGCTCACCCTGACACATTCTGGTGCCCAGCAGTCGGTATCCCTCTGGGCACACGCAGGAGAACTTCCCTGGTTCGTTGACACACTGGTACTGGCACAGGTAACTGGAGTAGCTGCACTCATCGATGTCTGACGATTCACAAGGTTGGGTTTTATTAATTGTCGATCAATAAGCGTGCGGGATAAGCGTGCACTATCACTGTAACTCCTTTTATCCCTCATTACCTTTACATTCAAAGCCATCGGGCCCGAGCTCGTAGCCCTGATCACAGCGACAGAGGAAAGTGCCGTATGTGTTGTAGCATCTCTGCGAGCACGGGGCACCCATCTCACATTCATTCACATCTGAAAAGAGGAAAAGCGGAGAATCTGAGGTCTGTTGTAGGCTCTGGATCAAAGGATTTTAATAAAGTTAAAAACCCCAAACTCTGTGCTCATGTCAGTGTGTACAGGTCCAAGTTGAACATGCAGTTTTCCAGTTTTATTTTTAATGTAAGAGTGGATCTGGTGGAAAAAGGTGATGTCATGAACTTCTGGAAATCAAAGCACCGATTAAACTTGAACAACATGATTTATTATGTAGTGACAGTTGTGGAGTTATAAGCTAATGATGCAATTCAAATCCCATCAAATTTAACTCACATGGATTTGATGAAGAAGAAGGAGATCAGCTGAGTTTTCCCGAGGTCAAAGCCTCAATAAACAATTCCAACTTAACTTTAATAACTACTCATTTCATCATGAATATTGAACGTTTCACTCAAGCTTTTAAGAGCTTTACTTTCTAGCTAAAAGCTGGGTGCAGATGTTTTGTCTGTATACTTTTGAAAGTAGCTGTGACAGCTGTACTCACATACAGTTTGGGGGCCTTTTTTTTACAGAATAGGCAACTTATTGGACTATTTGGCAAAAACTATGCAACTAATGTAATTAATTGTTTTATTGAAGCCCTAATTCTTTTAGAAAATGTCTTATTAAACTGCCAAACAAATATAAAGAAGTTTAAATTAACTGCAGCATTAACAAGAAGTAATGGGGAGCGATACTGAGAGAGGGAGGCAGCAATATACATTTGCAAGCAAAACATCCAAAAACTGACATCATTACACATCAACTATTACAATTCTTGATGTTAACCTGACATACTCTTACTTTAAATTGTTATTATTTCAGAGTTTTTTTAAGGCAATATTAGAAATGCAGGATTGTTACTCACACTGCTGTACTCTTAAAACTCACCAATGCAAGATCGATTGTTTCCTGCCAGCTGGAAACCAGGTTCACACTGACAAGAGAAGGAGCCGGGCACGTTGACACAGCGATGCTGGCAGTACCTGTACCTGCACTCATCAATATCTGCGAGACAAACAAGAGTTATTAAGAACAAGATTTACATTTCTAAAGATTTTTGGGCACATTGCCACAGAGGGGGGGCTATGATGCTCTTTTCCAGCTTCATATTCGTACTCTGCGACTCGAGTAGCTTTGAATGATTCACAGTTCAAACAAATTGTTATTTATTTCTGTCTGTTTCAAAGGGCCATGGGCTGTTAACACAGTGCTTATAAGCCTCGCCTTATTTCCATATAAGGAGGTCTTTGCTGAGCTGCCATTTGCTCCCACAAGAGGAGAAAAAACAGTTGGAAACTGGGCATTTAGAGCAGTCTGAAGTCTGACTTCTTGGCTCACACTTTTATGTATGCAGACTTCATTATTTGAGGCTCAAATCCACCATTGTATATATGAGAGAAAATAAAGAAACGCATAATAGCCCAGTTAAGCTTAATTACACCAATTAAAGGTGAAATTCAAAATATCTCACCAACGCACTCTGTGCCGACTTTCCGGTATCCGTCCGGACACTGGCAGGTGAAGGCGCCCACCGAGTTGATGCACTCCTGGCTGGGTTGGCAGTCGTGCTCGTGTCTCTCGCACTCATCGATGTCTGTGTTTGTGGGTGAGGCGATACAAAGGTACACGTTATTGTGAGCGAACACAGCATCATGCAGCATGACTGACATATACAGTGTGAGTGTTACACGCCACTGGCCACTACGTTCCCCTCACTTGCACCCAGCAGCTGAGAACATCATGTTGAGTCATGTTTGCTGTGTCATGCAGGCCACTTTCTCGCTACAAGTCTTAAAACACAGCAGCTGTCCTCGTGTGAAATCCTCCAAATTCCTGCACTGTCTGCCTCCCGCGGACTCATGCTCACTCACACCCACACAGATTGCACCCACATGCTGCCTCCAGTCCTAACACCTGTTACAGCCACCTGTCCCTCACAATCTGTGGCCGCCAACAATAAGTTTACACAACCACACACACAAAAACGTTTAACGATCGCTCATCCTGCGGCCACCTGTCCACCTCCAACCCCCAGACCCACAAACCAGACACCCACCCACACAGCTGTTTCCCTGAGGCTCGTAGCCTAGAGGGCATGGGTTTAAGGGCTGAGCGGGTGTAATAGGAGGCTCTGGAGCAGGGATGAGTGACGCAGAGCGGGGAAGGCACAGGTAGCCTCCATAGTGGTTGAAGCACTTCATTTCCCCCTTGCAGGCATCAGGAATGGTCTCACACTCGTTTATGTCTGATGGGAAATAGAAATGTAAAACACAGGGCAAGATTTGAGAAGCAAGAGGAGAAGCAAGGTGTTACTTGATTCAACATAGCCTTACCTTTGCAGTGCTCAGTCTGAGGATCCCAATGATACCCATCTGTGCATTCCTGCAAAACCCAGCAGACACAGCGCGTGTGTGAGAAAATGATGGAAAGAAAGATGTGAACATCCCCCATGTGCCAAGTAGTTGCATAATGTATTCATAATACATAATAAATTTCCCAGTAGTGAGACATGTAAAAAAAAAAAGAAAAGAAAAAGGGGAGGATAGAGAAACTTGTTTCCTCTGCTAAGCCAAAAAGACAAGAAGCCTGCTTCTGTTAGAGGATTTGTGACATGTAAACTACTTTCCTAAAGCAAAATGTCACCCTAAAAAACAAAAAAAAGTATTTAAGGCCAATGTTTGGAAAAAGGGTCATTATCATTCAAGGGAAAAATGCTGCTGTAACCTGCATGGAAAGAAAAACCCGAGGCCTGAAGAAACATGGTATTAAAACCAAATTTAACCCCAGCAATGAACACTGTAAAGTCCTGAGAAGGAAACATTTATGTGGAACTTTGAACAAGAAGATGATGAGGCAATGAGAAAGAACAGAGAGAGGATTGGAGGCCAGCATTTCAACACAAAACCTGTAATGCGAAGTGACAGGTGTGGAAAAGAGATGCTAATAAAAAAGAAAGGAGTAGGAGAGGGAGAGAGATTCATCCATCCTTACCGTGTAGGTGTCACTTTCTGAACGTGGCTGTGAAATCGCACTGCGGAGGAGCACAGTCACACATATGCACACACACAAGATTGGCACACAAACACCCTGCATACTAATGCACTATTTGATGGGAGATTGGGAGATCGGACTGGAGCATGCACACGAGCGCGCACACACACAACAATCAGACAGGTAGCGGTGCCCTGAAGACGAGCCTTTGTGATGTGCAGAGCAGTGGTATCTGTGTTCACAGAGAGAGACAGAGGGAAAGAAGGAGTGGGAAAAAGAAAAAAAAACATCAAAAGACAAGATTCGAAACTCAGAAATCACAAAAACGGTTTGATTCAGTCTCAAAACTCTCCTGTGCTGTTAGCTGTTCCCACAGCTGAGATGGATAAATCAACTGGAAGCAAAGGCACCAGAGCCAATTTTTAAGAAGTCAGTCAGAATGCAAACAGTTCGTTTCTTGGACTCTGTTCACCGTTTGACAACCAAACAGTTCCCCCTTGATCACAGCGAGAATAAATGGAGTGAATCTCTGTGCCAGGTAAGAACATAAACACTGTGACGTCCTCCAACTTTCTGCTGAAAATAACAGAGTCAACATCCCAGAAATACTTTCATATTAGCTGCTCACAGAAAGCTCTCTATGTCTGCACGCTGGCAGCCGGCAGGGTGACAGTCCTGCTGAGCGCTGCCTCCACAGGTTCGGTTTACAGTGTATCAGCGCTGCATCGGTGGGCCCACATAAATACAGGTCAAAACATCAATTTTTTTTTACAGAAGCCTCTCCTGCTCAGTTGCTTCAGTCTCACAGATTACATTAGTTTGCACCTACCAAACTTCTTTTCTGTAGAATCAGACTCGTGCTTGTTTAATGGACGGGGGAATCTGTCTTTGCCAAAATAACCAAACACATTAAATGCTCCACTTAGGTAGAATTTTTGGTTCTTTACTTGTGTAACTTCCAATTTTATGGCACTTTCAGCTAAATTACATTTCAGAGGGAACATTTGTACTTAGTAAATGAATCTTTATTTAACAAAAACATTGCTCATAAAACTTTATGAATTTTTATGGATTAAAGGGCATGTTATGTTGTTATATGTCTAAGTGAGTCTGTTTCGGTGTATATGCAAAGCTGTGCAGAGAAAGCAACTGAACTTCTTTTAAAAAAGTATGTGCAATCACACTTTTATTATTTATTTTATTATTCTGTGAAAGCTTTCACAGAACTTTATAAAACACTTTTACTGCTTCTATCAGAATTAAGAGTTTAAGTAGCAGCCAGGAGCTGATAATGAAATGGACTCGATTAGGTGATCATCAGCAGCTGTGACCACCTCTATAAAAGCAGATGTTTTGGCAGTTTGCTGGTCTGAAGCATTTAGATGTGTTAACCCAGTTTGAGAAGCAAATTCAATCTGTGCAATGGTCAGAGAAACTTAAAAATTTCAGGCCTCAGTTAAATGTTGAAGTTCATGGCAGTCCAGTAAGAAAAAGACTCAACAAATATGGCTTGTTTGGAAGGGAAAGAAAAAAATGTCCATTGCTTACGTTTGAAAGTTGCTTCTGAACAAACCACAAGACTTCTGGAACAATGTCCCTTGGACAGGTCAGCCCAAAGTGGAGATGTTTGGCCAAACACAGAATAGCAGCACAAACTGTAACTGTCTAGCACTGCGGTGGAGGGGTAATTATTTGGACTTGGGCACCCTGCAGTCACTGAGTGGACGGTGAATTCCTCTGTATACCAAGTTATTCCACAGTCAAATGTAAGGCAATCTGCCCGCTAGAACTGGGCTAAAACTGGATCATGGAACAGGACAATGAAACCAAGCACAGCAGCACATCTTCAACACAATAGCTGAAAAAGAAAAGAATCGCTGGACCAGTCATACATGACTGAAATCCTGTGGTGGGCCCTTAATAGTCTTTATGCAAAACTCTTTGACAATCAAGCCGTACATGAATGAAAGAAGAGTTGGACAGATTACCTCCACAATGATGTGAGAGGCTGATAGATGATGACTACTTCAGAGTCGTGCAATAAAAAAAAAAACATTTTTTTCCTGTGACTGAAGAGTGTCACAGGGTTCAATCTAACCAATGGACCAGTGCAGGGTAAAAAGATCTGCACAAAGTTTACTACATTTATTTTAAAGCTTCAGTTACTATGGCTATTTTGTGATATAGATTTAAAATCTAAACTATATTTGCCCTGCAACAACTTGGGTATCTGTCTATGGCAGGGGTGCCCAATCCCAGTCCTCAAGAGCTACTGTCCTGCAGCTTTTAGATGCATCCCTACTCCAACACAGCCGAATCAAATGGTTTGATTACCTCTTCTGTATGCCACCAAGTTTGGCAAAGGCCTGATAACAAGCCATTCATTTGATTCAGGTGTGTCTGACCAAGGATGCATCTAAAAGCTGTAGGACGGTAGCTCTCGAGGACTGGGATTGGGCACCCCTGGTCTATGGTGTACCCTGCCTAGATCTATGTAAAACATAAATCTATCATTAGACTTGGTTACATACTTGTAGATTAAGCTAGCAGCAAGTAATTCAACTGGCTTTTTTGTTGTTCAGGACAAATACACAATATACAGAACATAAAACAGTCCGTTATTAACACTATTTTATCTGCCTGGATTATTGTAGAAAAAATTATTCAAAACGCTACTAATCAAGTTTACAATATATTATGAAAATACAAGGGTCTTTGTGGCCACTATTTAAGACATCTTTGAAGTCTTAGTACCGAGTGCACAGGAAAGAAGGGGTCTTTTACCCATCCCAGAGGCCCTGTTAAAAACTAAATAAAGGAGACAATATTTACAGTCAGGGACAAAAGGCAAAGGAGTCAGTGATCAGCTTAAAGTCCCATTTAAAAACACACTTTCATGTGACAGTTTTCCCATTTTGCTTTTATTTTACCTTCTTTACACTTTCTCCTTTTTTTCATTTTATAGCTTAACGTTGACGGTTACTTTAGCACCTCTTGCAGGCTTTTCCTATAGTAGAATATTTTTTGACACTGCTATATTGCTATTTTTACTTTAATACAGTGTTCTGTACCATGTAGTGTATTTTTAAGGTAAATATATATTGCATGGTTCGGTATTGATGGATTGGGCCTCTCTGGCAGCAATGACACAACCATCCTTCAGTTAATGTTCCTGAAAGAAGCTATAAGTGTTTAAGCTGAGCCTAAACATAAACAAGTTGCCCGTTCCATCTCCGCCAGACCGAAAAGACAGGAAAATTAAACAGACAAATTGAAGTAATAAAAAAATCCTAAGCAAGTGTTGTTTGCAAAGTGAGTGAGCTCCAGTTAAAATACAGGGAGGAAGGTTATAATCACTGCCTGTCTACGTGCATACACTCACGCTCTGATATAAACTCCCGAGGCCACATTTGCAGGCATTGCTTATTGTTTTATTTCAGGCTGAGACAAACAGAAGGCCGCAGGGTGACTTGGACACCCTGAAATACTCGAGGAATGACATCACCGTGACCTTTGAGTGGTGAAAAGCAGCAAAATATGCTCTCACACTGTAAGCTCAGACGGTAGCGCATACCACCGCGCAATCAGACGGCCGCAGTGCGTGATCTCTCTGAATTGGCCCAACAGTGACTTACAACCAGCAAGAATTTGACCCGAAACCACCCAAAAACAAACTGACCATCAGCCTGGGGTCCAGTCACTCACTGGCTACTCAGTGTGGGCAGCAAGGATGCATGGGTGTTTCCCTCCTGCTGCTGGAGATCAAGTGGCGGCGGACCTCTGGAATGCCCGTGGCAAGGATGTGGGCACCAGTTCTCAGCTGGGATGCCCTGCCACTGCAGTGGTTCCCAGAGTATCAGGTTCTGGGAAACCCCCCACAGTTCACATAAGAGGACAGCTGGTGCCAGACCTCCGGCCACCTCTTCCCTAACCTCCCATCCCTTTGGAGGATGTGTAGGAGGATGTCAGAGAATGCGGCTCTGATACAGAACTTCATTGTCTGCGTTCGACCACCACTGACAGGGAAAATACACCATTTGAATAACTGATGAGTCAATCCATAGAAAATGAATCAGGAGGCATTTTCATGACTCGCTTTCCAGCAAAAATGTGAAAGCAACTACACAAATATGCAGTTTCCCCTGCTTTTTTCTGTCAATACGAAAGTAACCCAAATATTCAGCAGGATATGATTATTAGTGAGGCAAAATGAGACATCTGAAGACGTCATCTTGGACTCTGGGAACTTGTGGTGGGCTTCTTTTTTATACAAGTGTACCATTTACTACCCCACAAAAATAAAAAATACAAAAAAGTAAATCATCGATACTTTATGAAGGTGCAATCTTAGTTTCATTTGGAGCTTGGCTCAGCTTCAGGACTGCTGGTTGACCCATTTTTAAATTCACACATTCAGAACAGCTTAACAAGCAAAATGTCAGGCGGCTTATATCAGTGACCACATGGAAACCAAAAAAAGACCAACAGCTGGACCACACACACACACACACACACAGTTTAGACTCCAGGATGGTCACTTGTTGTAGTGTATACACAAAGTTTGCGTCGCTGTGCTCGGCTGTGCGTGGAGCAGCCTGAGAACACGGTGACCCAGCGCGCTCCACCAGCTGCGCTCTGTTACAGTTGTGGCAGTGAACCTGCAAATCCACAACCAGGGAGTCTCCATCTCACACTCGGCCTGACTTCTGTTCCGGGAAGCTCCACAGGTAAAGACAGAAATAACGCCCTGTAGGAGAAACTCACTCACAAGGTAAAACATGTTCCTCCTGAACTCTAACGTGTGATGCTTTTGTGTTGGAGTTCAGAAAACTTTGACATGCTTGCTTTTTTCTAATCCCCACCTTAAAGTGGAAACATCTGCTTTTACCTGCAGGAAATTGATTGCACAAAAAGTGAAACAGCAGTTGTGCACTGTGAGGTCATCCAGGTTTAGAGAACTCTTCTACATGTTGGCACCTGTTTGTGTTTCAGATTTCGAGCTTCCCCCACCTAGAGACTAAACTGAGCTTGTGACACTGACGTTAAACGTTGTACAAGAGGGATGAGGCGGAAGGATTTTGCAATATTACAGTACGATAATATGTGCCCTGTGACTCACTGCCTCTCTTCCTGTCTAACCCCATATTACAGTCAGAGCCAAGAAGTAAACTACTCAGACAGAGTTAGCCACGTTATCTTGGCTCTCATAAGGAGCCAAGTGCAGCTGGGAGAGCAGAGCAGAGAGCAGGGCAGTGGTGCAAGTGTGACGTGTATGGCCTGTACTAGAAAAAGTGGGTAAGAGGTACATCTCACCTCCCTTACTTCTCCCTAAAATGCTCGCAAAACATAGTAAGTCATCCAGCAAGTCTCTCTTTAACAAACAGACATTCTTAGATATGTGTATGAGGCTAAAGAAACACAGGAAAACTCACAGAGGAATCTTCTGTCTCTCAGTCGCCGTCTGACCAGTGTGTCCTCCTGCTGGCTGCGGTCGTCCCAGCCGAGTTGGCGTACAGAAGTGGTCCCTTAAACTCCTGCCTGTATGACCCTGAGAGAGAGAGTGAGTGGGGAGACCGACAGCTGGAGCAGCTGAGCACATGGAAAGGGAGGGAGAGAGAGAGAGAGAGTGAGCAAGACAGGCAGAGGCAAGAGAGAGAGAGAGAGAAAGGGAGGAGAGAGGAACAGCCCCCTTACCCCCCCTCTGGCCCCCTGCACTGCCATCCTCCACTCCCCAAACCCCCTCTCCCTGACCCCCCAGGATGCAAATTCCTGGTCTGCGGCCCAAATACCGAAATTCCAAATCCGTCCAAATCGCAGGCACAACTCACAGATTCACACACACACATGCCCCCACATCTTTTCACCCTCTCACTGGTCCCACAACACACCTGGTTTCATTTAAACCAAACCCCTGCAAAATCCCCAAGCTCTCCCACCCATTCTTCCCTCCCTTTTCCCATTTACCCCCCATCTATCTATACTTACCTCCCCCATCTCTCACTCCCCTTTTTTCTTTTCCATAAAGCCACTAAAGCCTTCGCTCTCGTCCAATCTGACATGCAGGGATATTTATAGCCAGAGAGAGAGAAGTTAATGGAATGCGGACAAAAATTAGAGAGTGGAAGAGAGCGACAGACTGTGTGTGTGTGTGTGTACGTGTTTGGAAAATTTTTATTTTACAGAATAAACCAGCGGTGCTTTCTGGGACAAAGGACAGAAAATAAAGAAGTATCATAAGTCTTGACCCACGCAGCAACTCTTGCTCTTCTCGTGTTTGTGCGTGACTAATGCGTTACTGCGCTTGGAATCATTTCCAGCAGCATGTTGTCTTGCAAAATTTGTAGTCTGTGATGATGCAAACGGGTTAAGATGTTGCTTAACTCACATTAATACTCATTAGTTTCAGGCTCATTCAAATCTAATGGGCACAAATTCAGACTATCCTCAAAATGGGATCAACAGCAGCGGCAGCGCTAGTCTTAATTTTCCTTAAAAATATCTCATCACTTGCAGAATAGCTCCCTGCATTTTATTTTTAGACGGGAGGCGGTTTCTCCAGCTACCCTCCAGTGTTTGGTTTAAAACCCTTCACTCGGCCTCAGCTTATTTGTCTGCCTTTTGTTTTTGTCGGGTGGCAGAGATGGCAGCTGTCACTACAGGGGATGTTGTTAAAAATCACACTCCCAGCTGGACTAACTGTGCCCCCACCCCTCACCCAGTTGGTCCCTTATTCCCATAACCACACACAGAGACACCCCACACACTGACTGGAGTCACAGCCTGTCGTGCATGTGATCCGCTGGTCCTCTTTAAGAGAATTAGTGAAAAAAAAGCTAATTCAATTGGAGTCAATATCAACTACAATATCAAATCCGCTGTTTTCACTTCTGAAGTATGGTTCACCCAACCCCCAACCCCCGGCAAAAGATCCTGATTCGGGGGTTAATCACAACATCTCTTCCTTCCAGAATAAACATGAAACATTGCATAGAAATGAAACAGAAGGGCATTTTTAATGTAAAATCTTCATTTTATTTACAAACCAAATTTACAGACAATGTTGGGGGACGCTAGGAGCAAGGCAGGCAGACAAACATACAGCGATGACAGAAGAAGCAGAGAAAGCACATCCGAAGGAGCAAAGTAACGCCTTAGCAAACTGAAAGGAGAAGTGAACCGCTAAGAGAACGCTTCAGTCGTGATACATTTTGAAGATGCAGCTTTTGACGACGCCCATGTATCTGTCCCACACGACCTGATGTCTGAGGGCAGAGAAGAGAAAGAAAAGGAGAGCAAACGGTGAGTAAACGGAGTGAAAAGAGGTGCTCTAAATTTCATGTCAGACTGTAATTGTGAAATCAGAGTGAAGAGAGTAAATGAGGCAATCTCTGTCCCCTCTGTGTATACGGCTGGGGGGGTGGGGGGTCTATGTTTCTTTTTATGAATATGTCTTTGTTAAGCTTGTAGTGGTTCAGGGCTGTGTAAACCCTTAACTACATTCCTGAGTGTTTGCACGAGAAACAAGGTAACTACAGTTTAAGAAGTCATGAGCAAGATAGGGAGACACCCACTGGCAGAACAAGGGCGTCAATTTTTGGGAGGGTTTTAACATACAGCTTCACGCTTCAGCAGTGTTTAACACCACCATGTATATCCTTATTCGGTTATTTCGAAGTTTTCCCCAAAAGCTCTCTATGAAAATTACAGCTGTATTTTTAGCACAAGGATACCTCGGGGGAATTGATAACCCTGGCAGGGCCGGTGCCGGGCTCTGACTGATAAGCTTCGGAGAATAAAAGCACATTAACTCACTTGAATGTGTCGAGTATGTGTGCAGAGTTGGTGTAATGAGTGAGGTAGAGTTTCATGTCCGCAGCTGTCCACCGGTCTGAACGGCACGGCTCAATAAACTGTGGGATAAAAGGAGGTGAGAAGGTTACAGCATAAAGCCTCAAAGGCAGACTGATGCTGAGAGAGACATTAAAGTATTTGGGCTGGGTGAGCAGTCTTTACTTAGATATTTATATTTTTAAGAAAATCTCACCTTCTCTACGAGATCAATAAAGAAATCTCTGACATCTTTTGTGTTGGTCAGCTTTGCAGCTATGTTGATGAGGCCTCTGGAAAGATTCTGCAGAAACAAAATTACATTCGAAACTGTTATTTCCTTTTCAGTTATTCTCACGGAATTTCATGAAGATACTTATCATCGCTCACCTTGAAACTAGCCTCCATCTCAAGGAAAACTTTCGTCTTTCCTCTGAGGGCTGTACAGACCAAACTGAGCAGAAATAAGAGAAGAAAGAAAAAGAAAACAGATGAAATTATTTTTAGAAGGTTTTTCAGGAGTCAGCAAAACGTGGAAGTGTCTTGAAGCGTGTTCCTGTTACCTTTTGTGTTGATCGAGCAGATCTTTGTCAGTGATTAAAATCTTCAGCTCTTTCAGTTCTTGTAAAAACTCTTTGTCAAGATCGACGTCCATGTCTTCCACCATGTTGTCTACAGGAAAATTCAGACACTGTCAAGTTAGTTTAATTGGAAATTCTTCTAGAAATTATATTGTAAATATTTGTGTTCTTATAACTGCTTGGTTATTAAGTATAATGACTCAGATGCTACCTAATATTATTTCCTTTTTCACTCTCCTAATTGTTAACCTGTGAATTTAAAATTCATCCTCTTACTGATGAAGTAAAGCCTGAAGGACCTCTGGTGGTCAGTGAACCTCACTGACAGCGCCACTGGTCTAAAATTTATTTATTAAACACAATCAACATATAGTTACCAGCCACTTTGTTAAGGTACACCTTGCTAATAGCAGGTTTGACCAGCTTTTTACCTTCAGAACTGCCTTAATTCTTCATAGGGTCAATAAAGTGCTGAAAACATTCCTCAGGTTTGACATGACAGCATCACACAGTTGCTGTAGATTTGTTGCTAGTGAGAAGATGGGTACAATATCTTCATAAAGGGATGGACATGGTCAGCAATAGTACTCAGGTATGCTGTGGTATTTAAACGATGCTGAGCTGGTGCTAAGGGGCCCAAAAAGTACCAAGAAAATGTTCCAACACCATCACACAACCACTACTAGCCAGAACCATTTATGCAAGGCAGGAGGGATCTATGCTGGCTTTACCTCAGAACATCACAACAGGAGACGAGACTCATCAGACCAGGCAACATTTTTCCAATATTCTATTGTTCAATTTTGTTGAGCCTGTGTGAATTGGAGCCTCAGTTTCTTAGCTAAAGGGAGAGGTACCCAGTGTGGTCTTCAGCTGCTGTAGCCCATCTCCTTCAAGGTTTGATACTATGTGTGTTCAGAGATACTTTGGTTCTAATGAAGTGGTTATTTGAGTTACTGTTGAAGCAGTCTGGCCATTCTCCTCTGACCTCTGAAGGTATTTTCACCTCAAGGACTACTGCCCACTGGATATTTTCTTTTTTTAGGACAACTCTTTATGAACCATAGAGATGGTTGTCATGGAAAATCCCAGTAGATCAGCAGTTTGTGATATAATCAGACTAACATTCGCGCCACGTTCAAAATCACTTTTTGTCCCCTCTCTTCCCCATTCTGATGCTCAGTTTGAACCTCAGCAGGATGTCTTAATCACATCCATGTACCATGTACATGCTGTGGCGTGTCCAGCGGGGTGGCCTGGGGGGGCACAGGCCACCCCCCCAACCAGACTGGCCACCCCAGGTGCCACCCCGAAGCCAAAACAATAAAATCCAATGAAATATCAAATGTACGATTTTGTTTTCACAGTGAAGCTCAGATATCCGAGTGTAAGTGAATGCAGCATCGGCTTCTGCGCTATGAGCATCATGTTAGCAAAGGTAGGAGAGCCAAGCACGAATGACAGCACCACAGAAAACAGTTTTTCGGCGAAAGATTAACAGTTTAACATAGCTGGACTGGCCATCGAGCATGGCGGAGCTTCCACGGCGGCTAGCAGGTGGATGAGGGAAAGGGAGGCAGGAGGAGGAGAGATCCGAGGCGGCCGCCAGTCCGAGTGTCAGGTGAACTGAACTTCAGGTAAGAAGTTATGACCTGCAGTCTATCTGGGTCAGATATAAACCAAGTTTAAGTGGAGTTTATTTTCGTTGTGCTGACTTTTTACAGTCAGTTACAATAACTCGTACTGCGTACTAGCTAGCATGATGGAGTTTCTATACAGCTGGGCGGGTGCTGTGATGTTACTGATGGTGAACTTTATTTTATTCATAAGGTTAGTTAGTAGAGTTGCCAACGGTTCCTTAAAAATGGAATGGTCCCTCATTCAGAGAAAATATTACAGGTTTTGTATTGAGCTGAGAAGAGACGCAGTTTGTCCCGGACTTCAGCTAGAATGAAAAAGACACAAAGCTGGAGTTATTCTGTGTCTTTGCTGCACAGCTGCCTCTTCTTCTCTCATTCTCTCCCCTCCCTCTCCTGTTGCTACTTCAATCATGAAACTGATCAATGATCAGCTGATCGGCTTTTCTCTCTTGTTTATTTATCGCCCACTTTGCGCCAGAAAGAGGAAACCAGCAGATGTCGCGTTAAACAACAGCAGCACCTTTAAGCTTGATCAGCTGTTGTTAGAATGTATTTAATATTAATTTCTAGTATCAGCTGATGTTTGCTGGAGCCACAGCTGTAAAAGCTGCTGGTCATGATATCAGTTTGGATATGTGGTGAGAGGGAAACATGAAGATGAAACCAGGAGATGTCCTTACTGAATCATCAGAGCTGAACAGGTGATGGAGAAACAGGTTTACCTTTTAGGTGACATGAATGAGTTGAAGGGAAGTTATGAACTGTTTCTGAGAGACCAATAACACCAGGATCCTTTTCTAAGTAGCTGACAGCTGGTAACTGTGCAGGGGCGGGTCTAGCAAAGTTATGCCAGGGGGCCAGGAAGGGCATTAACAGGGAAAGGGGGGCACAAAGATATACTTTTCTTTCTTATTCTCATTTAAAATATCTCGCTTTTATTAAACAATTATCTGAATCTTGCGAACAAAGTTTTTATCTGACGTAAAATTTATAGAAATCATACATAAACCAACAAGACAGTGTACATCACTGTCACAACAGCATTTGTTTTCATTCAAAGGCTTTATGGCTTTAATACCTGGTGGGCCGATCTCTGGTCAAAATGCCCAATTTTTTGTACCAGTCCAGCCCTGCAGGTTAATACTGGCAGTGTCACCATGCCAGCTGACTGTATTTCATCATCAGCCAGTGTTGTTCTTTATACATCAGTATTACCAAAGTTTATCATAAGGCAGCATAGAAAGTATTTACTTGCTTTCAGGTTTCATTCAAATGTTAGTCTTTTCATTTGTTTCCCCACTTTTTTCCTGTTTCAAAATCAAACACCAGTTTGTGAGAAGATTATCTTCTTTTTTTAATAGGCAGATAAAGTTTTGCATTGGCTAATTTGGCAATTATATGTTAAAAATGTTTGTATTTTAATATTCAAAAATGTTTTTGCCCAAAACATATGTGCCCTATATGTCAGTAAAAATACTATGCAAATATTGCTGTCCTTGAATGCTGAATAAACACTGACAAAGCACTGATTGTATCTCTTGTACTTCATCAACGCAGTATCTAAAAACTTTGCACTGTAGTGGTTAAAACCTCATTCTAATAAGAGTCAAAAGCAAATTCAGTTATTAGGTTTACAGGGTTATTGAATGATGGTTAACGGTTGGTAGATTTTTTTTTTTTTTAACATTATCTGCCAATTACATCTGCCACCCTTCTCCAAATCTGTGCCCCTACCTGGCCCCCCCAACAAAAATTTTCTAGACACGCCACTGTGTACATGATGTACCTCGCCAAGTGACTGTCCAATTAGATATTTGCCTTAACAAGCAACTGAACAGCTGTACCTAACAATGTGGCCTGGTGAGTGTAGACAGCATCCATTCTGTTCTCAAAAGTAAACGTTCTTTTGAGAACTTTTAAAATTCCTCTTTTATAGTTTTTTGTTCACCACTAATGTTTTACCAATTTGTAAAAAACACAAAGACAAATTAAGACATATCATATCTTATATCAGCAAAATAGCCAAAGGAAACAAAACTAAGCACTCACCAACAGCCCCAACTGTCCAGTTGCTGATAAGCTGGCCGGCACAGAAAGCAAAATCCTGGAAACTGAGGTATTGCAGCTTTCTTTTTCCCGTCTCAAACCGATTGTTGGCAAAGAAAACGATGGCAGCGTAATCCCTGTGATGAAGAAAATAAACACATGGCATTTAAAAAAAACAAAATAAAACCAAGCAATCAGAGCACCCAACCTTTTTATGTGGTATTTCGTTAGAATTTGTTGCAAAATAACATCTTAATCCATCACAACACTACAACATAACAGATTTTAAATTATACAACAGCTGTAAAACATAAACCTGAGGCAGAAGGCTTGTGCTGTGTGCCCGTTGCCGATTACCTTGCAAGTTTGTCAGACAGAAGAAAATGCTGACGTATGTTCTCCACCAGGGGTCCCTTCAGCTCTTCCACAACTTTGAAAACACGTTTGAAGTTGTCGAACTGAAATTACACACACAACGCAAGAGATTTACTAATACTGAAAGAATCTGCCCCACAATCAGAAATCCCACCACAAGTAATAAAATGTACCCAGAGCTATAAAACCAAATTAATTGTTCAAACCGGCAGACAACAGGAGCTCCGGCATGGTTTGTTGTTTGTTTCAACACTCAGCTGTATCCTACCATTCAATAACACCCTGCCACAGAACTTTATAATATCAAGCTTTACAATGTGTAGTGAAGACTTACCTGTCGTCTGCAGCTTTTTAGTGTCACACCTGTCTTGGCACTGATGTCGTCCAAGTCTTTCTTTGTTCCCTTGGAGAGCTTCTTTCCCAGGACCTCACGAACAAATGTATCATCAAAGGCATAGTATCTAAACAAGGAAAGAGACGCAAAAAACAAACTGCCATGAGAAGAAACATAGCAAAAAGGAGGAGGTTTGACAAATAAATAGACGAATTAAGAGTCGTGACTCCTCTGAAATAAATGGGTTAATTAAATTAGAGCGTCATGGCTGCACCTCTCTATGAGCATGATTTGCCGATGAGGTGGGATCTGGAACAGCAGCTGGTTGGCTAGTTTGGCCGGACTGTGCAGCAGGCGCTCACACATCTGGAAAGTCCTGTACTGGTCCATGGTGTCACTCAGCAGGACATCTTTACTTGCCTCACACTCGTCCATCACTCCTCCCTCCATGCGTACCTTCACCGCATCATTCACTGTTGGATAAATCACAAGCACAGTTCGAAGGGTTGATGAACCGATGATGCCTGAAGTTACGTGTGACAACATGAATGAACAGTCACTGCTGTGCTGTGAATAATCAGCAGCCTGAAACAGCTGCTGCACCATATTTGGACAGGTAATTAAACCCTGAATTAAATTACCTGACCTGAAATCCTGAAATCACCACACCTAAAGTGTAATCCTGCTAGGCGCACCCAGGAAGTTATACAACCCTGCCTTTCTGGCCTGCATAGCCCCATTCCAAAGAGAGAACACCTACTCCTATGTTTAATACTGATGAGAATGGAAACAGTGGATGGATTCATGAGGAGGGTTTTGTGCATATTTTTATTTATAATGGGATGTCTACATGACTGTATGTCACATGTATTTTTTAACACCTGTTCTACACTTACTTGATTAAACAGCTTTTTCACCTTCACATGGGGTGGCAGTTACACCAAGAGAGGGTTATACATTATGTCATTTATCCTCAATTAATTTAACCAGTAATTAACTTTATGTAAATCCTGCCTGGCAGTTTCATCTTCATCAACCTTTGTCCAATATATCCACCATCCCTCCTCTGCACATGTCCAGACCACCTCAGCCTCACCTCCCTACCTTTTCTTCAAGAATTTGAAGCAATCTAAACTTTTTTTTTGTTGTCTTTACAGACAGAGCAGCGTGTGTTTGTTTGCTTTGTTCAGATTCATTATTGCAATTACTATGAGGGTGAAAAATTAAGCCTTTAAGCACCATTTGTGCTTTCTGACTGGATCCCCATGAGGATATCAAGCCTCATCTCTGAATCTCCTAATTAACACATCCCATATTATGACTAAAAATTAAAAACAAAACTAATAAAAACTTTAACTGAAAGGAGTAAACACACCCTGGAAAGGAACTAAATTGAAACACTCGACAGCACTGTCAGAAACAGTGAGCAGATCACAGGAGACAGAAAACGATCTGCCTGACTGAAGTATTTCTGTGTTCTCAGAGAACGTTCGACCTCTGTATGCAGAGCTCTGCCTTCAAGCTCAAACTATAGATTAGGTGGAATCATTACAAATGCTCAATAGCTCCTACTGCAATCAAACTACTACAGTCGGATTATGTTTTTATGTTTGTTTTTTAATTCTTATGTGCATTTGCGTTGGTGTAATGCTGCAGCCTAACTGCCAAGTCTGAGCTTAAATATTACACTGAATCGTCTTCACTGTAGTTTTTTTCCCTTGCCTTCTCAGATGCTTCATTTTAACATTTTTAGACGCCTAAGATGTGAAACTATTATGTATTTCACAAAACTATCTTATTTTCTGTAAAAACAGGAACATTAATTAGTTTTAAATACTGAGGTCCTTCACTGATCCCCTCTCGACTGTTTGGTTATAACACTTTAATTTATTTTATATAATTATAAGTATGCCAGTCACTCTGTAATTATAAGTTTTCAACAGGCTGTGTAGCAAAATCATGGCCCAGTCATTTACAAATGTGTTAAGAGGTGTGATCAGTATTTCCTCCAGTTAAATGTGGCTCAGATCAAAGAATGCTTATTGATTTTTGGAGGAGGCCAAGTCCCCCTGTTCCTGCACCATTTCTCAATAAAGGTGACCCATTGGGAGAAGTGCAGCAATACAAAAATCTGGAAGAGAAGTTAAATGATGTTTCAAATACGGATGCTTTGTTCAGAAAGGACAATCATGGCTGTTTTTTTTAAAGGATCTCGGAAATGCTTTATTCTCTTTTTACTGAGTCGCTGCTTTCATTTTCTGTGAAAGCAGAAAATTGCTTATTTGGCAAAGCCTTAATCTTTAAAACAGGTGAAAAGTAGAGAAAACTGTTAAGTTGTCCTGTAAGATTGCCGGCACCACCTTTAGTGAATTTCAGTATCTGTGTGAAATCAAGAGTCATCTCAAAGGGACAGGCTATCATTTTAGAATCTCAGCATCCTTCCCATATTAACAACCACATGTTTCTATCAGGGAGAAGGTTAAGTCGCCCCAGAGTTAGCACTAATAAATGGTAAATGGCCTGTATTTGTATAGCGCTTTACTAGTCCCTAAGGACACCAAAGCGCTTGCCTAATAGACTCAGGCAGTCACTTGTTCTATCTCCTGCTGTATGTTTTAACTACATTTTGAACCTTTTCCCTCAGTTCACTGTAGGAGTTTGCATTCTAAGTCTGTATTGAGTTGGATCACTCAGTCCTTTGTCTGCAAAACGAAGTGTCACATGGTGATGTCGAAGCTTTATTACATGTTATTACTATTTTTGGATTGCTTTATTATTCTGAACCACCCCTTAAAATATACTGTGATACTTGAGGTGGATGACCTTCAGGCTGGGTACCTCTGCTTTAGACTGTGTTAGCAGCCAAACTCCAGTTAAACCCACTCTTTTTATAAAAACGCATCTATTAATAGGATCGCTGTGACCCAGACTCTCATATCTGTTTAGCGTTACCCCTACCTGTGTATCCATCCAACCACAGCTGGTAAACCTCCTCATCCATGATGGTGGTGTTACCCACGAACACATCCAGCTCTACAGACATCTGCTTAAAACAAACAAGAAAAACATGTTTATTGTTTAGCTCAGGTATCACCGACATATAGCTGATTAGCTCAAGTGATATTATACCTTGCTGTCAGTGTTGCCTCAGGTAGCTGGCTGCAATAAAATCGTGTCTACAAAGTGAACTATTTAATTCTATTAGCTGGGCTTAAATTTGCTCTCCATGGCTTACTGATTAGCTAACTTCCTCCATAAAAGGTTAGCCTCCGGAGCTAGCCGAGCTGCCAGTTATCGGCGGTCAATAAACGCACAGCACAGCGGCGAATTCAGACCACGTTAATGTGACGGTATGACACGATTATTAAGCAGCTTTTGAATTTACAACGCCAACGTCTATTAAATATTACAGCCCGTGAAAGACACGAGTGCGTAATGTCAACAACAGCAGTCACCCAGCATATACTTCCGGTTCGATGATGTCACAGGAAAAGCTCTCGAATTAAAAATATGTTTTTGTTTTTTTGGTTAATTTAAGCTTATTTTAGTTTATTTTAATTTAATTGAAATTTTAATTTCTTTCTCATGTTTTTTTCTATTAATCAGTTTTTCGGTTGCATCTTTTATTTGTATCGTGTGAAATTCCTTTGCTCGTTTATGTCCGGTATGTTCATTACCTTCCTTGAAATGAAGCTTTTTTTTTTTTTTTTTTTTTTTTTTTTACATGCCTATTAAGTCATCGTCTTATGACAAAACTCAGGCAATGAAAACATTCACTGTACACGTGACTGTTTTTTATAGTATTTAAAGAAATATGTTTTTTTATAATAGGCACCCTTTAAAAAAAATTATATATTCATATTAATACAGAAACATATTTCTTTGCTCACTCGGAACTCACCACAGATCCACAAAGACACAGTGCAACTCATTCACACCTTTATCAACACACTCAAGGCAAATAATATTAATAATATCAATACTGCTGCTGCTGCTGCTACTACTACTGCTACTACTACTACTACTACTACTAATAATAATAATAATAATAATAATAATAATAATAATAATAATAACCCTGCTTTCCCCGGAAGATCATACAGTGGCCACAAGAGAGTACTTTTGCTGCACATATTGAAGGATATCACCTTTCTCGGGAGCCCGGCCATGCCTTTTTTTGTTTGTTTACAGCCTCTGTGTTGGTCTTCCAGTTCAACCTGTTGTAGACGTGGACACCCAGGTATTGGTACTCCTCCACCACATAAACACCCCGTCACAGGATAGAAAAGGTCACAGGGTCGTATAATAGGCGTCCTCTTCTTTGTGAAGTCCATCACCAACTCTCTGGTCTTAGATTATGATGATTTTATTTATTTATTTATTTATTTATTGTTGCAGGATTTTGCTATATGTACATTTGTTCTTCTACTTATAGGCTGCTTGTAAATTGTGCTTTTATTCTGAAACACACCAGTGGAGTCACCTGTTTACCACTACAGCACAGCCCTTCCGTTTTTCCCCCCAATTATCTTTCATTGGCTTAAACACCAGTTATCTGTGGAGGGAGTTCTTGCTTTTTTCCCATTAACAGTTCCTGCAGACGTCTCATATGACTATGGGCAGCATGTGACACAACTAGGAAACGCCCCTGAGGATTACCAGTATGAACAACACACCATTCATCTGCAGTTTTTTAGGAGCTGATTATGAGCTTTTAAGGTGTGGCTCTGACAAGTGAATATGTAATAATAGGAAATGTTAGTGCAGACAAAACGGTAACTTCTGTGATATTGGAGTGCTTAGATACACAGAAAATCATTATCATCGAAAGCTTGATAAATGGCCTTCAGGGTCGGCTGTTTTCTTATCATTTATTATAATAAGAAAACAGACATTGAAGAAACATTATTTCTTCAATGTTTGGCCTCTCTTCTAAGCCAAGCCTACTTTGATTGACCATACAGCGCAAGGGGTGGATTAGAGGTGAATTACCCTACAGTAACTCAACACACGACATTCATATAAAGAAAGAAAGACTTCAGTGACCGGACAAGAAAATCCAAAAGATAATGAACGATTATGTGAAGACTCAAATTACAGTACTGCGCCTGGCAGCCTCACAGTACCCTATTGTTGATCAGTTGTTCTCTAAGTTATTATAAAATGTGTCAGATCACAGATAGGCTTCTTTTTGAGCACCGGGGCCCACAGTGCTGTGCGCTTTGCTTGCTGCCTGCGTTTACACAATCTGCTCTTTTCCTCCGACGATTAATCTAAATAAATCCCCGTAAATCCCTCTCCTCGCCCTCCCTTTCTGTGTTTCTGCATGTGTCCTTCAAAAAAGAAAAATCACAACACGGGAGGGTGAAAACGAATCAGCTAAACACGCCTTTTTTGTCGGCTCTCCTGCTGCACATCAACACTCTCATTTCTAACCTCACATGACACCCTGATTCCATCCCCAGATCCCCCTTGCGCGGTTAACACCCTACATTGTTGTGGCCTCAGTGAAACAATGGAGGTGGGACAGAGGGCGGAAGGATGTGGCTGAATGCCTCAGCATAAACCCATGGAAAAAAAAAGGGTCTGCAATCACACTTTCCGTCAATGTTCTTTGAAAAGTAACAAGTACAACCAGGAGTCACTCATGCACTCCACTGTTGCTTGCCTCTGAACTCCACTGTCATCGACATATATCTGCTTTTTGAGGATGAGATCATTCTAATGAACAGGAAAACCCAAAGGAAGTGGGTTTACACAGGCTTTTCCTATCAATTTCCTTCATACAACCTGTTTTGGTTTCATAGCATGAAAAGGATAAACATCTAAAAAATAAATAAATAAATAAATCAAAATGGGTTTGAATCCAAATGGGGGCGCACACGTTCCTCATTGAGGGAGCGCGTGGAGAGAGGATCTTCCATGTCAAATCTCGTTTTTTATAATGTAGTTAGAGTGGAATTAGATGAACCACAGAGCTTTAGATTATTAAATGTTGCCACTTACGACTGCAAAACAGGCTCAAATTACGCCATGTGGAATTGCCACACTGGAAAGATCAGAGAAAACCACAAACAGTTCTGATTACTAGCTTATCTAAGGAAATTTGCCAAGTTACAAATCCTGATAAAGCAGTAAAGTTTCCTTTAAAACCTCTACAAAATAAAAGCATCTCTGCTGAGCATCGGGGTTTCACTAAAACTTGAAGAAAACTAAAAGGCGTAACACGTTACAAATATATAATCTAGTTCAGCGGTGCTCTAAAAGCAATATTTGTGACCCCTCTTTTCTGAAAAACAACATTCGGAAGCTTTTATTATGAAGGCTGGTGGTACTGGTCTCCGTCAAAGCTCCAGCTTCACGCGCAGCTCTCTGCTTAGCGGAGTCACAGCCGTGAAAGTGGCGGAGGCGGACATTGTTGTGGTAACAGTCCATCTCCGGAGGATGAGCACAGATGATGATGTACATATTCTGAGCGGTGAGCTTTGTTTGTTGTTTATTTAGTTGTTTATTTTTTTAAAATATAAACAATGAATCGTTTTTAAAGAAAAAGGAGGAAAAAGCTGCTGCGCCGTGCGGACTCCTGCAGCCACCGGGGTTCATTCAGCCGAGGCGACACAAGCACAGCCCGATGAGACGATGCCAGCGGTGTAGAAATCACAACATCTGCAGGGTGTGCTGGGTTAAGCCTCCGTGGACTCACCGGGCCTTTGTACAGAAAAGCCCACGGAGCAGCTGTTGCCTTGAAAAAAACAGCGCGGGGAGGAGAAATAAGGGCTGCTGTGCTCCCGGAGGCCTTTGGAGAAAGCAGCCTTCTGCTGAGAGGATGACAGATTGACATTAATAGGGGCTTGCGGTGCGTTTTTCACACACGACCTCATTAAGGCGTTATCCACGGAGAACAGCACAAAAAGAGACTGAAGTCACAGCCTTGGAGATAAAGACAATCTAAATACAGACACCACATGTTTCTGCCTTGATTTTACCTCCGGTGATCAAATACATGACATCTGGATTACAGCGGATGCATGTGTTGAGCATTAAATATAGCCACATCTCAGCGCTTTTAATAGATTCTCAGGTACCCATAGGTGTCGTTTTTTACTGAAAGAAGAAAAAATGGGTAGCGAAGGTGAGATAATAAACAGAGAACTGTCAAAGATGTCTGACGAGGACTTGCTGGCGTGCTCCAAAGAGGAGCTGGTGAGCCGGTTGCGTAAAGAGGAGTCAGAGAAAATATCGGCTCTGATCCAGCGCGGTCGGCTTATCAAAGAGGTAAATAAACAGCTGCAGGGACACCTCCTCGAAATCAGGGAACTGAAAGTCATCAATCAGCGCCTGCAGGAGGAGAACACGGAGCTGCGGGACCTGTGCTGCTTCCTGGACGACGACAGGCTCAAAGTGAAGAAGCTGGCCCGGGAATGGCAGCTGTTCGGGCATCACGCGGCCAAAGTGATGCGAGAGGACCTGGGCGGGTACTTGAAAAAGCTTGCCGACCTGGAGCGCATGCAGGACGGGCTGGTGAAGGAGAATCTGGACCTGAAGGAGCTGTGCCTGGTCCTGGAAGAGGAGTGTGTGAGCAGGAGTGACTCCAGTCCAGGAGGGTCCACCGAGCTGAATCTGCCCTGCATGGTGGCCCGGGACCTGGGAGATGGGAGCTCAAGCACAGGCAGCGTGGGAAGCCCAGACCAGCTTCACCTGGTGTGCTCACCTGATGACTGATGGCAGGGGTGTGTCAGCAGCTGAGGACTGGAGGGAGACACAGGTGCTCTGTCAGATAGTACAAATTAATCTGGAGGATTAAAAAAAACAAAACAAGCATTAGGGCTTTCTGAATGCTGCAAAGATTTGTGTGCCACTAGACTTGAGACTCTTTCCACATTTCAGGACTTTACAAAGACATTTAATAGATGTTTGCCAGATGATAACATGTCTAAATTTTACAGTGTTTTTTCTAAAGATTCTCCTGAAAATTCTCCTTTTTCAGTGGTCTGTTGTTGAGAAAAAAAAATGGGACCAACAAACTGGGTCACATATGTAAATTTATCTCATGCACTGGATTAGCCTACACTGGTAGAAGCCTTTTTCTCAATTGCACTGGACAGCGTTATCTTGGATCTTGAAAACGCAGATCTAAAGATTTATTTCAATCCAGTTTCGAGCCATATTTAGTCCTCTGAATTCCAATAGCACTGAAACAAAGGAAACTATTTGATAATTGCTTTTTTTGCTAATGACGTGTAATATTTTATGCACTCTCGCTTCCTCAGGACAGGATTGGAGTGCCATGTGTGCATGATGATTGTCACCATTTGTAACAAAGCCTGTGAAGCAGCCTGACATGAAGGCCCTTTAGGTTTCCTGAGGGGTGGGGCCACTGAGCATAATGTAACACGTGCAGACTTACACACTCACTTTGGATCAGGCATGGTAGATGTTGTTGGACCTCACGCAGAGCTGAACTGAAAAAAAGTTCTGTCACTATTTTTAAAATTCAACTGGAAAACTCTTTGTATCAAACTGGAAGGTCTACGAGTTTTGGTTGATTTTTATTCTGTTTAAGCCGAGCTGTTTAAATTCTTTTTTTTCTTCTTTTCTTTGTTTTTTAATGAAGTTGTTGCTGAATTATCATAAGATTTCTTAGCTTCTTCTTCTGTAACTCATGCTTTGTATTTAATCTGTAACATTAGGAGCAAGCTTAACTTCGAACCTTCTTTAATCTTGATTTGTCTGTATTAACTAGCTTTACTAACCAGTTTCAGTTTAAACCATAGCACCTGGATTACAAGAGGTTTATTTTGTTGTTAGCTGTTTATTGGTGGGCTATGCTCGTAGTGCACTGAAAAGCTTTAAATACAGTGGCTATGACACTCAGTGGCTGTTCTGACCTTTCTTTGTGTGTTTGCCTTGCAGAAAACATGCATTTAACATGACACACACGACAAATTGATTTCTGCATTTGTTCTGACCTTCGTGTCTGAACCAACTGCGCTTGATTGATGCTGCCTTCATGTCACACTGACTGACTTTATGGATATTCATCAGTTTTATTTTTGGAGCCCTATTTGCACAGTCTGGAGAGCTGATGGGGGTGGAGGGGGGTGATGCTTTTACCCACTTAGTGATGCACAGACGTCCTTTGACAGCAGCATACATACAGATTTTTCCTCCCTCGTGCGCTCCAGCTCTCAATCTGACTCTTGTTCCATCTCCGCCTCTCTACCTCACTCATCCCATTTTAGCAATCCAATGTTCTCTGAGCCGTGTATGTATTAGCAAGAGATTCACTTCATTTTAGGGTAACAGAGGCCACAGTGTTGAGAGTGGAGGGTCAGAGAGCGGCCAGCAGAGTTTGTCAGCGCATGGTGCAGTAATCAAACTCTCTTACTGGCTGCCACTAATGATTAATTCAGTATTTATTACTGTGTCAGGTATTTTCTAAATTAAATTAACTGATATGAAGTATGGCCTCAACACCCAGAGACAAAGGGTAATGTCTTCAAAGTATTGGATTTTTTCTGATCAACACTCCGAAGATGTTAAGCTCAAAGACCACAGAAACCTGGAGAATCTGCAGTCCAGGGGCAGAGCCAGGCAGTGGTCTGGGGTGGCTTTGTCCCCAGAACCAAAAATGAAGCTTGGGGGGGGGGGGTCTTCGCACATACTCATAGGAGTTAAGAAGTAATCAGACACAGTTGGGTATAATTTTAACAATGAATTAATGTTTAACAACAGTTAAAAAATAATTAAATTAACAACCGTTACAGATTTCTTTTAAAATAATTTAAAATGTGACTATATGTGAGTCTTCACAGTGTACATGTCTACATTTCTGCCACTTAAAAAATAATAAATAAATAAACAATTTCTTCATTTATAAGTAAAAATGCTGTGTTATTACCTCAAAAATTTGAGATGACATTTTGAGACAATAAACCAAAATTTTGTCTTCGGATGGCAGAAAAATGTCGATGGTGGAAAGAAGCAACTCAAAAATTTTAGTTTTGACCTAAAGACAACTTTCCATCAATTTGTGTTTCATCCCAGGCTAAGTAAAAAAAAATGTGTATAAAAACTGTCTGACTCCATCACTGCTGCGCCTGGAGAATATTCAGCATTACTGCTCAATTAAAAATAAATTACTAGAACATTAAACTTCAATCAGGCAACTGATCAATGAGTCGAATCCTCGTTTCAGTCGCGTTGTCATGTCTCATTTACATTTCTGAATCTTTTTCACACATTTCAAACGATCCAGACAATTGACTCTGAGCAATCTGCCGTTTTTCAGATGATTTTCAGTCACAGTCTCTTGCTTATTTTGCCAATAACTGCACACCATTTCTCTTTGCACACACCTTTGTTCTTTATTGTCTGTTTTTTTAAACAAAGACAAAAGTAAGGCACTGCCCTCCAAACAGTTCATTTCAAGAGAAAACATAAACAGTACCAAAAAATATATTATATTCTCCATAATAAATATGTGATTATATCATTTATAATAACTCCTATGGCCCAGCCTTAGTGGTCAGTAATTTGCATAAAGATAATATTAGGGTTCTGAAAGGTTCCACACATAATATGGACCTGTTAGTTTAAGCTCTTCGTTTCCCTTTTTGAGGACTTTAACAACACACTGTAACAATGTAGTAACTTATCAAAGGGAACATTTTAATGTATTATATCTAATAATATATGATTAAATGGAGTTATCACAGTTAAGTCTACAAAGTTTGTATAATTAGAGAATATAGTCTGCATGCAGTGCTTTCGCAATAAACCTCAAAAACACTCATTCTTATTTTATAACTCTGAAAATTAGAAATATAAAGACTTTATATTCATATAAAAACTACAAAAAGTGTAACATTCGTCTTCTAATAATGCCACAGATTTGCATATTATCTAAGAAAAGCATCAACTTTCTAAAGAAATCGAGCAGCTGCACGTTGCTCGTTTCGAAATGATAAGAGCCGTCGTTTTCACTTCCATCACATTTCCTTGACATCCTTTATCGCACGCACTGTGACTGCGCTGAAATCAAGCTTAGTGTATTGCCAGGAAGGCAGGGCCGTCGATCACAGTGAGAGGATGGTTGGTGAGTGCAGGGAGTGATCCGACTGGTCACCGCTGCTGCTGCTGCGGCGATGAGCTATCCCACAGGGCTGTGGGGCCTGAGACTGCTGGACACTTCCCTGGTGTGATGTAACGTGGGATGTGCTGGAGGCACTGGTGTCTAAAGAGGCAGAGGGGTAGGTGAAAACTGTGCCAGCTGTGAAGGACATGATAGAGGGCGTGGAGAGAACTGGGGTGTGGAGTGACTCTGATTCAGTAGCAGCAGCAGAGGCGGTTGATGTTACAGGCTTTGTGGGGATAGTTATCCTTGGTCTGGGCTTCTCCAGCTTTATGGGTGGTTTGATTGAGGGTCCAGGATTGCAGGAGTCCGCTGGCTCTAGTTTGATGGCTCCCAAAGAGGAAATGGATGGACCTGAGTCAGAATCCGAATCAGAGTCCTCTATTTTGCAAATGGGTCGGTGAGCTTCCAAGACCAGTTCAAGCTTCTCTTTCTCCTTTTGTAGTTCAGCTATTTCCTTCTGCAAGCGGGACTTTTCATCCTCCAGCATGTCCGTCTCCTACAGCAGGAGAAAGACAGAGTTAGATTCATTCATGCCTGACTGAGACAGACACCTTATATTTGGAGTAATATTATATTAATGATCACTCACAGTTTCCAGGGACTCTGTCAGCTCCCGTCTCCGATTGCGACACTTTGCTGCTGCCAGTTTATTCCTCTCCCTTCTTACTCTGCGCCTTTCGACTTCTTCCTGAGATAACTGAAGAGGAGAAGAAAGATTATTACAAAACACAAAGGCGACCTAAACTCCTGAACTGGATTAATCTGGCTTGTTTTAGGCAAACAGCTAATTTCAAAACATCACATGCACAGTGAAATTCCACCACAGGCAGCATGACACAGGTGAAATACTCCCACCATGTGTCCACACTGAGTCATCACAGTCATGGCAGCTGCAGGATTGAAAAGCGTCTGCGCTTTTGTGCCTTTGTAACACCCGAACTCTGACTTCATCCAACATTCTACTGAATAATTGCAGTTAATCCAACATTTCCCGCCCTTTCGGGAGGATGAGTCACGCTCAGACCCCTACAGTGACTCAGGTGTGAGTCACAGAACATGACTTGCCCCTATGAGTCACATGACAGTCCACTTCCTGTTCAATGAAATTACAACTTTATGACGAGGATGTGTGCCAGCGCGTGGCTGGGGAAACGTACAGAATTATACTGTGTGTTGGAAGTCAAATGTAAAGTTACTTTGAATGGGGTGATGTTTCTATAGTAAGAAAAAGCTGAAAATCACCTGTTAATTCTACTGTCAACAAAAACTCACAGTGGAAAAAAGGAGAGTACGACAGTGTGTGTTTAACTCCAGAGCTGAGAAAAAGATTTAAAAAACATATCTTTATATTTTCTTCCTATTTCTCCATACATCTAGAGGAAGTGGCACTATTGTGTCACAGAGAATTACAGGATATTACGCACTGATTACACAAAAGTGATTGAGCCACACTCCACACCTCAGCATCCACACCACATTCCCTCGAGGGAGAATGCAACTTCCAAGAGGGCTCATTCACTTGTCTCTTAATGGAAAAACAAAAAACCCACAATCATTTGAGAGCTATGTGCTTACATGTTCATCATTCCTGCGCCTTGTTGAAGACGGACTGTTTGCAGAAGCTCTTATGACCCCTGGTCTGAGAAGGTGAGAGTGGGAAGGTGGTGGAACCAGCGGCCTCGCCCCTGGGTGGACTGGGTAAGGAGGTACTGGTGATCGCGAAGGGCCTGGTGGATGCATGAGCGAGGGCTGGACCAGCCACTGGAGGTCCTGGTTGCTTGTGATGGCATTGAGGCTGGGGATAAACTGACTGGACCCTGGCATTGTAAACTTCTAGGGAAAAAAGAAAAACAGTTCAAAAGAAGAAGAGTTTATATAATAAAATATTCACGATAAGTAACAAGTGCTGGATAAAAAGTGTAAACTAATATTATTGTGTAACTATTATATAACCATCATTATTAAATATTATTATTTCTGATCTATTACCTGTACAACTAAACTAAATTACAATATGATGATTTAACAGCTTTAAATTTGTATTCTTTAATGTTAGCTAGAACATTTTTAATTATTTCTCAAAACTTTAACCGTATTGTTCTTATTTGACCCCTAACCTTTTACCCAGTTCAGTCAGTGACAGCACACCTACCTGCTCCTGTTGTGTGGCTGAAGTGCTGGTGTTTCCAAGGGAAGCAGAGTTTGTCCCAGAGGTGCCTGTGTACGGTGGGTTGCCTCTTTCTTGACTCCCAAAGTTTCGATACATCCTCTCTTTCTCAGTGAAAAGAAAACTGAATCCAGCTGTGGCTATATAGTCTTCAGTTCTCACGAAACTAAGTGGTTGAGTCTTGTGTTTTAATTCAAATAGGGGGCAAGCCCACCGACTTGCGTATTCGGTAGAGTCCAAAGAAGTCTTGATGGGGGAGCGAGGAAAGAAATATCTCCTTGTTTTTTCCCCAGTCGTCCAAAAACCTTCGAAAACAACTTTCAGCGCTCGCGGTAGTCCTCAGTCGTACATCCAGGATCGGAAGTCTGGGAATGATCGTGAGGTTGTAAACTCTTTAAGCAGCAGTATATGCGCACCACGCCCCTACGTACTTACGGGAAATAGTGTTGTCTGGAACCTCTCACGAAATTCTCCACGTGTCGTGACGTCATTTACCATATTTGGTGAGAGTTTCCTCCAGAGACTAGTACAGGGATTCCTCTCAAAGACAGCCCACACCTCGTGCTCTGAAACTGGCACTGTAGTGATTTCTCTTATCTGGAGGAGGCTTAAAGCACTGGGTACACTTTATAACTGAAAGCCAAAGCACGGAGACTCTTTGTTTATACTGCAGTGAAATTTGTACATGTTATCAGTACAAGGATAACCAGTTAAGATAAGGGTTGGAGTTTAAAAAAAAAAACACACACACACACACAAACAAAAAACAGGGGTTTCTCCCACTTGAAAAAAACACTGATCTATTTTTATTGATGCGCACCTCTATTTCCAGGGCTTATGGGAAGTTTAAGACATTTCTTCTTAGAAACAAACATGAAACAGTGACTAAAAGTACCAGTGTGACGTAACTCCCCGCCTTATCTCCATTAGAGATAGGCTAAGGAGCAGGTGGTTCTTTTATACCTCTTGGTAATTTTCTTGGGCTGGGAGATCATGTCTCATCAGCTTGCTTGGGAACACCTCACTGTTGCCCCAGAAAAGCTAGAGGTGGCTGTGGAGAGGTCTGACCCAGTGACATGGACAACCAGGAAAACACTAATGAATAGGTGGATTAAATCAGTTCAGCCTGCTGCTACTGATGGTGGTGTAATGATGTGGGTGATATTTTCTAAGTGAACATCATATAAACACCACAGTATACCTGAGTGTTGTTGCTGACCAAGTCTATCCCCTCCCTGATCAACGTACTCATCTTCTGATGGCTTCTTCAAGCAGAATAATGCACCTCATCACAAAGCTCAAATCACCACAAACTATTCTTCTGAAAATGAGTTCACTGTATTCAAATGGTTTCCCCAGTCAGCAGATCTGAATCCAATAGAGCACCTTTGGGATGTGGTGGAACAGGAGATTAATAAAACCGTTTTATCATTAAACTCAATGTAAATTAATACTTGCATTTTATTTTTTCTGTAATGATCTCTCAGATTTCTTTTGTTTAAGATAATTTAATTTGATTTTACACTTTTTTCATTGATGTTTTTTTGTTTTTATATGTTATGTACTACTCTATTTCCACTTGTACAATTTGAGTTGTTACACCTCACGGGGATTCAAACAGCACATTTTTCAACTGAAATTATCCTTGAAGATAGATTAGACAAGTTTCTAGAAGTTATTTGAACATAATTTAAGCATATTCAATAACAGTTTAAGTATACTACCTAAAAAATAACCCTAACAAAAAAAAATAAATAAATCACAACGACAGAAACCTTTACACAACAGGGGTAAACCCTACTGCTGTCATCTTAATAACACACAACTGTAAGCTATATATTATCTGATGAGTAAAACACATTTTTATATTTTATATATAAATCTATTTGAAATGTGTCATGTATCCTATGGGGTTAGTTGGCGGCACTTTTTTGGCTGCCACTCTCACTTTTCTAACCACATCAGTGTGCATGCATGCTTGTGGATATGAGTCAGTCAAACGGCAAAAAACTGTTTGCTTACTTACTTCACCACACATTTCAACTGCTGTTTTTTACTTACAAGGATAATATAGTAGGAAACAGCTTAACAGACTGTATAGAGGGCCTGGACAGTCTCCTAGACGCCATAGAGGAGGTGGGTGAGAAGAGGACGTTAGCCAAGCTAAGCCCCCCTCCCCCTGCATGACACTGTGGAGGCCCTGAGCAGCTCCTTTAGCAGTAGACTGTTACAGCCCACACCACTTTATGCACAAATATTAAAAAAAATAATACTACTAACTTTGGTGTATTTTACTTTAAATAGCAACTATCTGTCCATAGTATTGTATTTTTTTTTAACTATTTTCTTTTCTATTTTTATTTTCTAATCTATCTTTAATTCACTTTTTCTTCCTGGCCCTTGTGCTGCTGTCACAAATGAACTTCTCCAGTGTGGGATCAAATAAAGTCTATGTCTATCTCTAGCTAGTAAAGATTCAAAAAATACATGCTGTAGATCTGGTAAACGTAGCATGTCCAGCAGCTGCTGACCTTGCAGTCCCTGGGGACAGAGTTCCTGGCTGCTGACTGTTGCATCAGTTTCTCATATTACCAGTGCTTGCTCCAGGATCAGTATTTTTCAAGGTTAATTCCAAAGACAGATAGCTGTCTACTTGAAAAGGTGTGTTTTGGGGAGGAAAAAGAAAATGTATGCGTGTGTTTCTGTGACCAAGAGAAAAAGAGTGAGAGAAAGACACTGAACATTGAACTTTGGATTCAAATTTCATTTTACCAACAAAGTCTGTGAAAAGCTGAAACTGCCCCGGGGCAAGACATTTTACAGATTCAATACCTGTTGCTCAATGACACATTTCAATGAGCGTAGTGTTTCAGATTTTTGCAACTACACCCCGTAATAATAAAGACAGACATCACATGGTATCATATGGGACAGTAGGATAAAGGTGAGCGTCACATGACTAAAGCTTCCGGAATGCAGTGATGACACACCTGCAGTAACTCTGTTGGGACATGCCACAACTTGTCTTCACTTTTTTTTCTCTGTGATTACACCTTCATTCGTCAGCTGGAAGTTGTTTTTTTTTTTATTTGATCAAGACAAGTCTGGTTTATTTATGAAATAGATAAACATCAGTGTAAAGAAGGGAAGTAGTGCTTTAATGTTACATTTTTTTTATTCTGAGTGTGAGTGAAACCTGTTGGTTTCTGTTTTACTCAACTTTTTCCCTCTAAAAGTTAGGGGCAAGGGGGGAAGAGGGGGGAAGTGTAGATTCCATTTCAATTTACTCATCCTGAAAAAAAAACATTATCCACACCCACCCACCCACACACACATCCCACATGCGTGCTTCACAAAGTGTAACGCTACTGTCATGCCACTTTAATTTATTTGATTTAGAGGGTGTTGCATTTCACACCTATTTAATTTATGATCATACAACATGAAGCAGATTATCTTACAGTAATCGTGCCATGCTTGTGCCAGGACAGTACTGACAGTGCCAGCCACTGTCAGTACTGTCTCAGGTCTCAAATTAAGATGTAACTGGATATAAATATAACACTAATGCAAATTTCTTGCTGTGAAAATAGTTAGGAATATTCTTTTTTTTCTGTGTTGTAAGCCTGAAATTTTAAATAGAAAATCAAAAAATTATATTTAAAGTACAAAACGACTAAATACTACTGATAGTTGGTAAGAAAGCTGATAAGAGGTATGAAATCGATGGCTATGTAGCAAATATAATTAACTATTAAAAGATTAAGGACTACTGGCAAACAAATGTTCTGTTAGCGAAACTAAAAGTATGTTGGTGCAGCTGATCCAAGTGGAAAAATATCTAACCCCTCGATCCGGAAATGTCAGTTATGCTGCCCTGGAGCAGAAGGAGGGCTTTTGGACTTTTGTTTTTTTGTTCTTAAGAATGGATTACATGACAGAAGAGTTCCTGTCATGTAACAGAGATGTATCACTTTTAAGACATTTCATTCTGTTCATTATCAGTTTTCTATGACTCAACAGTTTATTATTAGAAATTCATGATACACTTAAACCTTTTTGCACAAAAAGGAAGACAAACAATTTGGAGTTTGTTTGTTTTTTAAGCCTATTAGGAGATCAAACCCATTTAGGATCAAATTAGGCTATATGTTGCCCAGGAACTAAGGAGTTTGATGCGCCTAGTTTTGGGTGAAGGGTGTCAAACCTTTCACCTGCCATGGGATATAAAGCAGGCCACTTAATGTTTTTAGAAAATGAGATAACTGCAGATGAGGAAGGCTTAAAATTTGGGGCTTTTCACTGTATTTTGTTTTAAGAGAATGGTTCAAATAATTCATGTTCAAACCTCTCAATGATGAATGATTTGGAGGTATTTTTGACAAAGAAAAGAGGTTATTACGTGATAGTTTTAGTGATGCAGCCCACTTAGCAGCTGCTAGACTAAAAGTTAAAAACAAATAATTTTGAAGAATCTAAAATACAATAAATCACAATTTTCCTAATATCAGTCCAAGTGCAATTTGAAAAACCCCAACAAATGTTTGTCTTGCATTTAATCAGATCATCTTAATAAGTGAGTAACTAATAGCCATAAAGCAATGACTCAGTTTATAGCAGTGATGCTACTGAAACTGCTCCAAAAATTCCCAACAACCAAACAACCACGTCTGACACATCAGAAATGAAGTATAACAAATACCTGTACATATATTTTAGTCACAGTAGTCAGTGGCTTCTTCACTGAATATACCAGGCTACTGTTCTGAAAACAGGATTAAAATAATTGTTTATAACAAATATGTCTTGGAAAAGCAGCTCTGGGGTAAATTAAACACATTATATAGGCTAGTGTTTATTTATTTATTTAAAAAATATTTCAGGCTATTTGCATTTAATATCTCCATGAATTGGGATTCGATACTTTTACCTATTTTGCATATCTCTTACTGAAACATAGATGAAACAAATACAACCAACATTTTCTAAACACATAAAAATACCTGGCCTAATAAACCCTGATGAATTAGGTTAACCTTTTACTTGGTTTATTTATGCTGAATTGTGTTTATTACACTATTTCAACAGATAGCAGAACAAATTATCTAAGTGAATTCATCTTTTAATGAATACAAATGTGTAGGTGGCTGGCAATCCATTAAGTCATTAGCATCACATCTTTTGATGGAAAGGTTTTATTAGGCTTTGAAAGGAAAAGTGATGAGATTAAATGCAAATAGAAAGTGGGTGATACAGTTTCTCCCTTAGTTACCCAGTCTCTTTCTTTCATCCTGTATCAGCATGTATAGTTTTGAGTGTGGTTTTCTTTGCATTTCCGTTTAATCATGCAAAGGTCTTAAGTCACCCATTATTTCCTCATATTTTGTTAGGAAAGTATATAATAGGTGCAGCGATTTATTTTCAACACCAAAAACATAGATGGAATTACAGTATAAAAGGGAAAAATAGAGTTTGTACAAATGTAATGAGCTTGAAAGTCAATATTTTGTATGACAACAACACAGCTTCTTGAAGAAATTCAAAGCTCTTCTTCAGATGTCGGTTGCCTTTTGTTCTTTTCTCTATCAAGATGATCCCAAACGGCTTCAATGATGCTGCGTTCTGATTTGGATCCATAACTCAATAGAAAATGCTTGTAGCAATTTTCAGTCCATTTCTTGTGTAATTAGGCATATCTCAGCCTTTTCTCTCTTTCATTTCCTCCTAACAGCCACCCTTTCACTGAGACCATTTGCTTTGGTGATGACTCAACTGAAAATGCATCTCTCAGGTCCTGTATCAGGTCTTCGCTGAATTTTATTTTCTATTTCTCAAGGAGATTATTTTTGGATACTGTTCATCTACTCTAGATAATTTTCTGTTTTTTCCTGTTTTGTCCTCCACTCCAGTTTCCTCAGATTATTTTAAGGACTGCACACCATGAAGAGATATGCCAAATTTTCAACTAATAGCTTTTTGGGAATCACCTTGCTGGTGCAAAAAAAAAAATGTTTTATGCCTGCCAAACTGTGATATATTTGGGATATATTTTCGTAGATTTAGTTCAGAGGTTCTGGACTCAAGATCAGAGATGGGGAGTAACACTTTATCCAATTACTTTTTTCACGTAACGAGTAATGTAAGGCATTAGTATTGCAAAAAAAAGTCATTAGATTACTGTTACTTTCCCGTAAGCCCGCTGCGTTACTGCCTTACTAAACCGTCGTGATGAGACGGTCTCGTGACAATGACGTAAGGGCGTGCAACGTCCGTGGCAGCAACAGACGTGTGTAGATAAACAATGGATACCATGGAGTACGGGAGAGAGTACGACCATGCAGCGTTTAAAGCGTGGACGTACTTACATTACTTTGAGTTTGATTCCGTAAAAAGTACTCTCTGCGTGGAAAGAAAAGTTCTTTCTACAGCGAAAAATTAAACTTCAAATCCGAGCAAGCACCTAGCAAGCCGCCACGGGAATGTGAAATTCACAGAGAAACCCCCGGATCCCCCCACTGACCGCTGTGGCACCGGGCAATCCTCCACCCGCCCCACTCCTGTTAAACGGGTCAAAATAGATTTAAGAGCGACAGGACTTAGTGCCGCTGAATCTTTGATTTTATTTTATTTTTTTTTTGCTGTGTTTTACTTGCATCTATTTGAAAGAGCGAGTGTAAACACAAAACAATATTTTATTTTATATGCTGAAATATGCAGAAAATTTAAACCTATAGGTTTAAATGTTAAAAAATGTCTTCAAGTCAAAGACAGTTGCATATAATTTATTTTTTGTTTAATGTGTTCAAATATAAAAGATTAAAACTAATAAAACAAAGAGAGGCTTTCCATTTGATTAAATTTTATATGATGGATTATGCATAAAAATGGAATTGGGCTGAAAGGTCTATTGCTTTATTACGTATTCAGGTTGTGTATCATGTTTTTTAAAAGTAACTAAGTAACTAATTACTTTTGAAAATTAGTCATCAGTAACGGGATTACTTTTTGGAAAAGCAATCGGTAATTAGTAACTATTTACTTTTTTCAAGTAACTTGACCAACACTGCTTTATATATATATACATAGATATAGCCTATATATAAAGAAGGACGGCTGGCTCAAGACTTTTGCACAGTATTGTACTTTTTACTCCACTGCAGGTTCCGTTTGCTTGTTATTTTGCATTATTCAGATTTTTAAGCTGTTGCTTCCTGAAAGTATATCAACATAAGACGGAAAAGAAACACTCTAGTACTCGTATTATGAGCTGTGTGTTGTGCTGTGTACTCTGCCTTGTGCTTACACCGTTTCTGCCACGCAGGCACACTGAGGTCCACCAACCGCAGTGGATGGGTGGGATCAGCAGTCACTGATAGCCACGTAGCTAGCTACCAACGTTAGCTGTGTAGGTAAGTGCTCTCATCCTCACAATTTTTCTTTAAAAATTAAAACAATATATTATCCCCCCGACCAGACAGACTATTTGGACATGTTTAACGCTACTGCTGGAGCTTCTTATATCGGCTCCCCCTGTTCTGCCTAGTTTGAGCTAAAAAGAGGATGTTGTTAACTTAGCTAGTTTGGCTAGGTAGCATCTGGTTAACATTAAGTGGAAGCAACAGTAAGTATGTGTTAGCAGCGTACCTAGCAGGTGTTAGAGAAACGCTAGTCCCTTGTAACATTTAGGGTGTTAACCCAATGTCAGCATTAACGTTAGCGTAATGCATAGAGATTTAATGCTAAGTAAGCAGAACTGCTGCTAACGTGTCATTGTCTTTATTTCAAGCTAACGTCAGCGAGTGTTACAATGGACTTGCCACATCATGGGTACCGAGCAAGTAAGTGAATCACCATGGATTGTTCTATCTGCAAAATTTTCTCAAATATCCTCACTTCCTATTTTTTTTCTGGTCACACAGGGTTCACCAAACTCAGCTGGTTGAGTCACATAATCAAACATGCCAGTTTATTAGGTACACTTACGTATCTTGATGTAGGTTTTAACTGTTATGTGATCGCATAGTGCAATATACGATTATACACTCACCGGCCACTTTTTTTTAGGTCCGCTTTGCTAGTACGGTTTTGCTGGCGGAACTGGCTCAATTCTGCGTGGCACAGATTCAACAAGGTGCTGGAAACAGTCTTTACAGAGTTTGCTCCATGTTGATATGATATCATCGCACAGTTTGTGCAGATTTGTTGAGTGCACATCCAGGACACTGTTTGTAAAAAGATGGACATGGTCAGGAACAGTGCTTACTTTAAACAATGATGAGTTGGCACCAAGGGGCCCAAAGTGTACTCAGAAAATATCATCACCACCAGCACGAACCATTAATACAATGTAGGATGGAGCCATGGTTCATTTTATTTAGACCATATTCAGATACTACCATGAGAATAGCACATATCTTGTTGTGCACTTATAGATGGAGGGTTGTTTATCTTGGTAAGTGGTGTTTTGAGTTACTGTTGCCTTCCTGTCAGCATTAAGCCATTCGGCCAGTCATGTCTGACATCAACAAAGCAATTTCACCCAGACAATTGCTGCTAACTGGATATTTACCCTTTTTTCAGACCATTCTTTGTCAACCCTAGAGATGGCTGTGTGAAAATCCCACTACATAAGCAGCTTCTGAAATAGCCAGACATGCCCAACTGACACAAACAGCCATGACATCTTCAAAGTCACTTAAATTCCCCATTTATTCTTATGCTAAGTTGAACATTAACAGGTTTTCTTGACCATGTGTACATGCCTAAATGCATTTAGTTCCTGCTACTTGATAAACTGATTAAATATTTCAGTTAACAAGCAGTTGAACAGATGTACCTAACAAAATGGCTGGTATAATTGCTTTGACGTAAGAGTATCATGCAAGGCAAATTAAACCCAAAACAGGAAATTGCTGTAGGTGGGATTTTCTGTAGAAAAAATGGTGAGGAACACTGGTGTGCCTTGAAGCAATCCTGGTGTATATCAGGAAATTTGCATCAACAAATCATTATTACTGGAGCTGCGGAAAAAGTAATGAATTACATTTATGGTTATTAGTGTACGTCAAAGGTCGGGTAAAGCAAAAAGGATCTCTTTGTTGTGTGGACATAACCACACAAAACCAACTCAAGACATTGAAAATTACTGAAAGACTTACCTGTCTCTACCTGTCTGGCTTCAGCTGAACCAGGCATGTCAGTGGGCCTCGGCCTAAGTGCGTCATTTGTTGGGAGAAGTTAATTACTGTTTAGAAAAACACTTCCTTCTGAAAAAGAGCAGAGGATGTTAACCATATACAGAAAGAACATTTGTTGGATTGTGTGAAAATGCCTAATGAGGTTGTGGAACTAAGTTGGATACTAGTGGAGCTTAACACAAAGCAAAAAAATAAATAAATAACTAAAGGTGTCATGCCCAGAGTGCTTTTGGCTTGTTCTTTAATGTTCCTTAGGGAAAAGATGTTCCCAATTCCTCTTGTGTACCTTACTACTAACTAGGTTTAAATATTTGAGGACTTTGAGGGTCACTGGGAAATTAATATTTTAAACAGGCACTTGTATTTTTTTTTAATAGATTTTCACTTATTAAGCTCCTTGTTATATTTAGATACTCTTTTACTGTATTTCATTTCCCTTCTTTCTATTAAATTTGACTCTAATTTTTAACTTATTGGGCTGTTTTTTGCCACATATGACTTTTTATTTTATTAAGCCCTTCTTATTTTAAGCTATTTTCTTATAGGTTGTGTTTTAATGTTTTGGCTGCTGTAAAACAATAATCCTCGTTTTTGTTTTTGTTTTGTTTTTTTTAAATGAGGAAAGGATATCTTTTCTTATTAATTAATCATGTGTTATCTTGCACTCCACTAAAATGTCTCTCTTGCTTTGAGAAGTACTAAAGTGTGATCTCATTAACTTATTATAGTGGATTTCACTGTCAGTGGTTAATAAGTGGCATGCCTGAATGTTTCAGTCAGTTAAATATTAATGTTGTCATACTCTCCGTTTACCCTCCTGTGCCCATTTTTCCACAGCTAAGCCGAGAGCTCGTGCAGCCCCCCCCGCTGGTGACTCCGTCCTGTTTGAAGACACTAGCTCAGCAGCTCCTGCAATGAACAGTCAGGGGTATTACACTTCTGGGTACAATATGGGAGAACCCTCAAATGACATGCAAGGAGGTGGTGGAATGAACAACCTCTTTGCTGACCCCATGGCCAATGCTGCGATGATGTACGGCTCCTCCTTAGCCAACCAGGGGAAGGATATGGTAAACAAAGAGGTGAGTCTCCTATTTGGGGCCGTTTGAGACATAGCACCAAATGTGACTGAATGGAAGATAGGGTGCTAACCAAGAGACTTGTAATTAAGATCAAGATCTGGACTGGTAAATGGTCCAGCTTTAAAGCTGCCACACATTTTTCTCTGTAGTTTTTATTTTTTGCTATTTATTAATTTGATCTTCTCTCTTTTGCACGTTTGCTGGGTTATTTGTTTTGCCATATTTTATTTAATTTTATTAAATTATTGTACTTTATTTAAGCTCTTCTGGTATAGGTTGTGTTCAGTGTTTTGGCATCTATAACACAGTAACTCCCACGTCTGGGATCTTTTAGGACATTGGTTCTAAGTAGGACTAGAGTATCTTAAATACAGCATTTTCCTTTTCAGCAGGGACAGAACTAATGCACTCTCCTGTGTAGATGGTTATTTTTGTGCTGTTTTGTTTATTTGTTCCCTAAAGTGTTTCCTGCTGTTGTTCATAAGTTCATAATGTATTTCCCACCAACCCACACGAGCACAGAGATGAGTTATTTTCATTGACACAGGGGTAATGTTTCCTGCTTTCCAGCTACTCTCCTGGACTCTGAAACATTCTGGTGTTAGTCATACCCAAAGCCATTTCACGGTTGAAACTTTAATGTGTTGGGGTTGCCATTTTAAATGACACGTTTTCCATCAACTAGACTATTTTCTGCTCTGCTTTTTAATATTAAATAAGAGTTGATGATTGTCTTAACAATTTGGGGGGAAAGAACAATTTAAAAACATGCAGTATGTCAATAATGAAGATGTTGTTTTACTGGTTTGGCAGCTTTGATTCACACCATGCCAAAATGATGCATAATGCTGAGAAAAGGAGCAACCTCTTGTAAAAATGATTATGACTCAACCGTATTTATTAGTTTTGGCAGACTTTCTTATCTGTTTTTGTTAATATTTGCATTTCCTCTGCCTTTCAGATCAGCAGATTCATGTCTGTGAACAAGCTGAAATACTTCTTTGCTGTCGACACCAGATATGTACTGAAGAAACTTATGATCCTCATGTTCCCTTATACACATCAGGTAATCTGAGCCTTCTCAGAGTCAACATAGGGAGACTACATGACATTTATCAAACTTAAGACATTTTCTCTGATATGTTTTGAAACACATATCAGACACTTTATCACTTCTGCAGCTTCGTTTTTGAACATTATTATGCTGTGACTACTTGTTTGGGTATAAAGACACACTGAGCTCATTCAGTTCCTGCACAGTGTAACTTACTCTGATTGTAAATGTGACACCACTCCAAACAATATGTGCCTTGATAATATGCAGATGTTCCTTAAAAGACCAGGATCACATTGTATTTACAGTTAACTGCTATGCAGTGGTTATAAGCTGCTCAAATTCAACAATAGACAACGCGTATTATATGTGTAGCCAAATTCCTTTTGTCTATGTTTTCATAAACTGTTTAAAAAACAAAATGGGACACCACTGCTCTGAGTCACGCAAACATCCAACACCCGAGACACAAGAACTGTAGCTCATTTTCAGGTTATTCCATATAGAGTGCCCTCTAAAAACATACGTACACAGACTGGTAATTCCATTTGTGTTCACAGACACACATTATCTGTTTGTTTTTCATGATGGTAAATGGCCTGTATTTATATAGCGCTTTACTAGCGCTTTACTGATGGTCAATATGAATTGAAATTGATATATTTTGGTAAGAAGCTTGTGTCTGCAATACGTATATCAGCTTTTATGTGTCACCCTGACAACCACAAAAAGTTTTAAAAGATATGGCAACCAGTGTTTTTGAACCCAGAGCTTTTTATGAACCTAACCAAGTTGTTGTCCATGAACAAACCTAATTGAATCGTTTACAATGCTAAACCTAAAATCGTCATTTTGAATTAAGAATGTGCTAAAAATAATCCTAAGGAAACATAAAATGCCATCATGTCTATTACTGGAAATTAACTTTTTGTTTAGAGAGGCAAAATGATTCACTCCATCAGTCCATCCAATGCAAATATGGACATGAGTCAGCACAAGTGAAACTGGACAGATGAAAAAGGTATTTAAGAGATCAAATGCAAGGCTGGGAAAACGCTATTCATGTGCATGAATCAGTAGACTAGAAGTCCTTACTATGATAAAGACTAGAAGTCTCTTGCACAGTTAGAACCTTTTTTGGGGGGGTTTTCACTGCAACAACACAAAGGTATCTCAATTTGGCTGTTATAAACCAAAAGATTTGGCTTTTGGGGTTATGGCATTTCCATAAAAATTTCCATTCACGAGTCTTTGAGTGTATTGTCTCTACTTTTTAATATCTGTGGTTAACAGCAGATTAAAGTTCACTTTGGACATCATCCTGCTGCTGCAAATACTGAGCTAAAACTGGCCTACTACTGCTCGATTGTTAATTTTAAAAAAGCTGCAGCGCTCTGCTTTCCTTGTAATTAAAACAAGCTGATTTGGACCTGAATTTTTTTGTTCTCTGAGGGTGATTCATGTCATATTTGTGTTTTGTATTTGTTTCTTGGCAGGATTGGGAAGTTCGTTATCATCGTGACACTCCACTGACTCCAAGACAGGATGTGAATGCATCAGACCTTTACATACCAAGTCAGTTTCATGTACACACAAAATCATTCCAGGCATAATGTTTTGGGATGTTTGTGTAACATATTAAGTGGGGGGATTTTTTGTGTGTGTGTTTTTTTTTAATCCTTTAGCAATGGCTTTTATCACCTACATTTTACTCGCTGGAATGGCTCTTGGCATTCAAAAAAGGTGACTAATCTTTCTTCCACTCATTTGTTTTATGACTCACAGGGAATCTGTGTATGTGAGACAAGCCAAATGTTGACTTTGTGTGCAGGTTCAGTCCAGAGGTCCTCGGCCTGTGTGCCAGCACTGCCCTCGTGTGGGTCATCATCGAGGTCTTGGTGATGTTGCTGAGTTTATATCTGCTGACAGTACACACCGACCTCTCCACCTTTGATCTCATCGCCTACAGTGGATACAAATATGTTGGGTAAATAAATCACAGATGCACATATATTTGCAAAATGATTCTTTATTATTTAGAAATTATTTGCGAAAGCTCCTCCCAGTCATGTATTGTTTTTAAATAAATCATGCTGAATTTACTGAGGGAATGTGTCTGTTTATGTCTTCGTCCAGGATGATCTTCACAGTGTTGTGTGGCTTGCTGTTTGGCAGTGATGGCTATTTTGTGGCGCTTGCCTGGTCCTCCTTTGCTCTCATGTTCTTCATTGTGAGTATTTTCAGTCTGTATTGACAGTATCCTTCAAATCTAAAGTTTATAAGTTTGATGGACTGTAGTATTTACATTTCGTCAGTCTAAATCAGGTGTGTTTAATTCATTTCCTGGGCCAGACTGTAAAGTGAGTCACACTGCTACACCTATTGTCTGATAATCTTTTTTTTTTTTTTTTTAAAGAAAAAAATGCCCTTTCTTTCATTTCTTGTTCCTCTTTCCTGTGTTATTTAATTGTCTCTTACTTCACCGATACTTAGGCACAAAAGACAGTACAGTAAGTTCAAATTTTGTGCGCTCTCGTGCCGTTTTCTAATTTTGCAAAGCCGTGCAGTGGGCTGAATAAAATTCCAGGCGGACTGCCTAACAAGCAGAAGAGCCCCGGTTCAATCCCAGGAGACAAAAATCACATTGGGGTTACATCAGGAAGGGCATCCGGTATAAAAACTGCCAAATTAAACATGCAGAGCTTACCCGCTATGGTGACCGCTGTGAAGAAGAAACCAACTATGTACTCATTTTTAAAAATGATTTTCATTTTCATTCTCATTTTTAAAAATGAGAATGATAAATGGTAAAGAATCATGCTCCTTTTAAAAAATATTTTAGAAGTTATGTTTTTATTGTTTAACTCACTAAAGCTACAATTAATGGAAAAAAGGAAACAATACCCAAAAAAGGCAAGAAAAAGCAGATTAGTAACCAACATTTACATTCATGCAGCATGTGTACACATCCATATATTTTTCAGATATTTGTTGTTTTTCCAGTTTATCATGTGATGGGGTGTTTACTTTAGTGGCACACCAATTGTACAGCTCTGGCTCTATACTGATGTTTGAAATAATAATAGCTGGTGCCAGTTTAGCCTTATTGGGTCGAGCAGGTGACCGCATGCTGCAAGGCTCAATACAGCAGCCCAGCTTCAAGTCTAATCTGGGACCTTTTGCTGCATGTCATCCCCTTTTCATGTTAAATGTTGAATTGAGTAGTAGTAGTAGCAAAGACTTAAAGTATGGGAACAGCTGATGTGGAGAGACAGTCAGCAGAAACTCATTAAAGATACTATCAGTTTGCATAAAGGTTAAAGCTTCTATCACACATCGGTAAGTATGTTTTTGACGTGCTGTTAGACACAGACTGAATATCCGTTTCCCCTCTGCTTTCAAACTATGTACTTCTAAAGATTTTCCTTCTTCCACAGGTTCGCTCTCTGAAAATGAAGATCCTCCCCTCGCTGTCCTCGGACTCTATGGGAATGGGATCGAATGCCAAACCTCAGCTCCGTCTTTATATCACTGTGGCATCGGCGCTCTTTCAGCCAATCATTATTTACTGGTTAACCTCTCACTTGGTCAGGTGACTGTGAGGTGTTCAGTAGCCTATAGTCCAGGAGTAGTGGACCCCAAAAAAATGTGGTTGTGAGTGTTTGTATACCTGCCTTTATACGCTCTTTTGTCATTAAACTCAAAGCATACGTAAATGGTGTTGAGTGCAGCGTGCACTGAGCTTGTTGTTGATTTAACAAGAAAGTGTGAAATGGAAATTGTCTCGTCCACCGTAACTGTACAGAACTCTGACAGATGCTTATTTTTCACCACCTAACCTTGAACAAAAGGGCTTTCACTGAGAGATTTGCTTAATCAGAAGCGATATGGTTCAGATCTACTTTTGTATGAAGGCTCGCAACATGCTTCTCAGTATTGACGTTGCACACATGATTCCAGTAACATATTTTGTTTCAACGGTAATGCTGCTGCATTATCTCCCTTTCTTCTGAATCCTGGATTTTATTTATCTACATTTGACAAAGCATGACAATGTTTGGATTTTTCTAGAAAAAATAAATATATTTAGCTTTGTGTACTGAATTCAGACGGCTTCTTTTTGCTTTTTGCTTCTTTTTGCTTCAGGTCATAACAGTATAAATGCAATGTAAGGTGTAATAGCCTACATTTAGAATTCATTCATTTTACTAGAGGTGAAATTAACCTTCATTAACTCAAATATGCACTTGACTATAATGGTGTTACTTGAATTGTACTCAAGTATTTTGTATCAGCTGCGGTGGCGTCGACTTGGTAAAGAAGTGAGCAGCTGAAGGAAATTGCCTTCTCTTTCCATTTAGTGCTAATTGGACCTTACAGCAATTAGTTTTACCGTAAACCGAGTGTTTGGTTGACATTTGCAAATGCAAAACATCCAAACCTGCATTTGGAAAATTGCTGCTAAGACATTTATGCATAAATTAATAATTACACATGATTTAGCGTGTTATATAACAATAAACCTAACTAATGTTGTTTGAACCACAAATTTCTGAGATATCCTCAGTATGTTAAAAGTTCAGAGCACTGTTATTCTGCCCGTCCAAAACATGGAGACAACAAGTAACGTAATATAATGTTATTGTTGGCATTAGATTCAGATTTATTTGTCCTTTTGGAAATACCATTTGTGCCTTTTATCAAATGTAATCACAACAATAGAGACCTCACAATTACCAACAATAAAGACATAAATGGCAAGAAAGTTCTGCCGTAACATCACTAAAAAGCAAACGACGATGTGTAAGTGACACCCATATCACACTACATCATATGCTCTCACCTGGATTTGTTCTATACAGTTATACTACAAGTCCTCTGGGCACAAGATGTTGGCAGAGGTTGGACCGTGTACCTCCATGCTAATGGTAGTAAGGTGAATCCACCATGAACAGGCTGTAATGCACAGGTGTCAAACTCCAGGCCTCGAGGGCCGGTGTCCTGCAGGTTTTGGATGTGACCTTGATCCAACACAGCTGATTTAAATGGCTAAATTACCTCCTCAACATGTCTTGTAGTTCTCCAGAGGCCTGGTAATGAACTACTCATTTGATTCAGGTGTGTTCACCCAGGGTGTTATCTAAAACCTGCAGGACACCGGCCCTCGAGGCCTGGACTTCGACACCCCTGCTGTAATGGATCTCTGAGGATGTCTCACCTGTTTTTCAGTACTCATGACTCCCAAAGTTGTTAACATCCAATCTTACAGCCCATGTTTACAATCTTATTGAGTTTGTAATTATTAACTATGAAAAATAAATACCAGTCAATAAAACATAAAGCTAGAATGATTTCTACAAATGAATGATAAAAAAGAACCAGTGTACCGTGCCTCTCACCCTAAGACAGCTGGGATAGGCTCCAGCGACCCTGAAAAGGAGAAGCGGATGGATGGATGGATGGATGGATGGATGGATGGATTTCCTGTTTAATGTGTTATATATTGGTGTAGTATGGTAGGTTATAAGGGATGGTTTTGTCAGTAAGAAACCTGTAAAACATCCACTTTTCAGAATTTTGGCTCCTGATGTTCAGACTCTTATTATATGACTCATCTGTAACCACAAAATACAGTCAGGAGTTTAAAATGTATGTCCTTCTACTCTGTAATTTTCACGTGTTTCAAAGCCATCCTGTGGGCCGGACTGGACACTTTAGCGAGCCATTTCTGGCCCCAGGACCGTATGTTTAATATCCCTTGTCTGCCGCCTGTGGCTGGTGTCAGACCAAATGTTGTGGGAACGCGCCCGGATACGCGCACCCTGCACAGCGTCCTTATGGTGTCCATGGAAACCACGGACCGCCACAGAGAGCGGAGTGAAAGGTGTCCGAATGAAAGTCTACTTCTGAACATCAGGATTTCACCTTTAACTTTTTTTTTTTAACGACATCGACATTTAAGAGGAGGCAGTTCCCACCATAGTCCCTGCTTTGGTGATTTGGTGAGTAACTAGTTTATATTATACGTTTGAAAGACTAGCTAACAGCGCCGAGCGGGTCACCTGTGAGGGGGGAAAAGGCGGCTTTCTACAATAGCTAAATGAAACTTTATATTGTTCCGCCATTTCCCCGCTGAACTGCTTTGTAGAACCATGTGGCTTCACACACAAACCTCCAGAGCCTTATAAGTGTAGATTAGATATGCTATAAATGTCTTATTGGTCTTGGTTTTCTTTTGTTTTGTTTTTTTAATGTTTAATAAGCCTGGTCATGGTCAGTAGACTACGATGAGCAGTAACTTTCTCTGGGACCTGCACTTGTCCTCTGACTTCGTTTGCCTTTATTAAACTGGAGCAGTAGGAGTGGACTTTGGACGTTTAGTGGATGCTCATCAGAGGGGAACGGGTGGCAAACATTTACCTGCTATGGAGTTCTTATTTTTCCAGCATTTTCAATCTTTTTTTTGTTTGTGTGTGTGGTGATCTAGTATGTTTGGCAGTTAAAGTCAGGTATATTATACCTGAAAACAATAAACAACAACTTACAAATACAGGTACAGTCCTTGCTGTTCCTGCCTGTCCTGGAAGTAATTTGTATCTTGATGACTTCATCTTTCCTCGCTCTGATTCATTTCATCCTCATCTTTCAGCTGCATGACCCTGGAAGCTTCACCCTGAGAGTGAGATGGAAAACAGCTCTCATACACTGCCACACTCGTGCCCCTCTCCCGCCACTATCAGAGGGCCTCTGCCGTTGTCCTCCTCACCCCACCATACCTCCTCAAATGGTCCCATTTCACTGCCACTTTCGCCTATCTCTTTCCCGCCATCCCCAGCCTCATTTTCTCCAGCAACAGCAGAGTCTGTTCACTCCTGCTCCCCTCTTTCACACTTTACAGTGTCTCATTGCCTCGAAGGACAAAGCGTAGCTGACCAAGATGACCTGACCTGTCTCAGCTGGCTGCATCAGAGAGGGAATCTGCTGCCACTGCAGCCCCTCACCAAAATGACACCGCTGCCTCAGCAGGAGCCCTCCATGGCTTCCCAGCTTCTTCCCGCTGCTTTGTCCAAGCCACCGTACTCCTTTAGCAGTCTGATTTTCATGGCAATAGAAGATTCGCCACAAAAGAGGCTTCCAGTGAAGGACATCTATGAATGGATTGTGAACAATTTCCCCTACTACAAGACGGCAACGGGTGGCTGGAGGAACTCTGTCAGACACAATCTGTCTCTGAGCAAGAGCTTCCGACGCATTCAGAGAGACAAGAGCCAGGTGGGTGCTTAAATAACAGAACAGCACCAAACTCATTGATCTGAGTGAACTCCTCATTGAATCCAGATGGTCTGAATTCAAAACATTGATTACAACTCCCGAAAATGACTTGTGCTGTGTTTTTGAAAACTAGCATCTGTTACATGGATTTGTTTGTTTGTTGCAGTCAGTGGGGAAGGGATCGCTGTGGTGTGTGTGTCCAGAGTACCGGCCAGCGCTCCTCGAAGTGCTCAGGAAGACCCACAGTTATCACAGCAACAACAGCAACCTGTTACACAAGCCTGCACTGTGAGTATCTGCAATAGGGATTTGTAAAAACTAGCTTTAGCGCCCCATGCTAAGGAACGGCCAGAAAATCCAAATTGTTCAACAAGAAATGAGTCACCCCTCTTTTCTTTATATTTTACTCTGAAAATGGGGAAATAGAGACAGAGATTTATTGGAATATGTGCAGACATACATGGAAATATGGGTACTTTTTAAGGCTTGAATGATTCATAGGTCAACGTAAAAATTCTTCTGAAAATGGTCAGGTACAAAACCTGGAGTGTGAGTGACTGAAAAGGCAGCCAACGTCCGAAGAAAAACTTTGAAAGACGTTCAGAAAGCTGAGGGAACTATTGGACAGGACTAATTTTAAAAATTACAGTAAATTCGGCTACATGGAAGCAAAATAAAGATTTGAGGGTGGCTCAATATTTTTGCACGATACGGTAGTTGATGTGTAACGGATCTTCAGTTTTAAAAAGAAAAATATGCAAACATTTACAGGCATCGACCTCTCTTAAGGTTTTGCTGCCTTTCTAGTAAGTTTTTAACACGGTGCTGGTGAAACATTAAGGGGCTTCCACACAGGAAGTGACTCGCAGCAATGTGGTTTCCAGAGAAGTCAGTGACATTCAGTGACTTCGAGTGACGATGGTCCCAGGTTAAACCTTTCTCAACTCCTCTGGTCTCCACGTCATTGCAACTGAAGGTGATGCAAAATGCTGACTTTATTAAACTGAATATTTGGGTATTCCTTCACTATCGTTTGCCTTTTTTTTTAAATAAGCAAACATATTCACTGATATATTGCAGAAGTAGGATGAAATATCATCCATAGCTGTCGTCCTACATGCTATTTTTTTTTTTAACACAGTATATTTCTCTGCTTACCCACCACATCAGTAAAATCTAATATGTGAATAGTGAAGGAATGTTTCTAAATAATTTTAATGTCTCTCTTGCTGTGATGTGTGTTGTGCGCAGGTTGGAGGGAGAAAGCTACAAGATGCCTGCTGAGTGTGATTCGATGGAAATATCAGGTCAGGACCTACATACTGGACCCGGTATGAAATTGTTTCAGTCGTTTTATCGGCGGAGTAACAGCCCTCTGTGACACTTTTATCACCTGCAGCTTGTCTGTAGCTTTGCACCTTTCCCAGCATGCATCATTGTTCCTGTGTTTGTGTTCTGTTCTCATGGAAACTGCCTTCCATTACCTTGGCAACCCGGCAATAGCCTGGCTTTTTATGAGTGCCCCCACCCCACCCCCTCCGTTTTATTTCCAAGCCTCTTTGCCACACGGGCCCACGTCCTCGCTAAAGAATCCCGCAAGTGGTTGTTCAGCAGAGCTGCAGGAAGATGGGTTATTAATGTTAATGTTGTCTTTCTCATGCAGATCCCCTTTCACACACCCTCCTCCTGTCCACCGCCGATAGTCCGATTTTAGCCGAAAACCCGCTGTGCCTTCTGACCCCGGATCATGAGGAGCTCGTCACCATGGAGTCTGTGGAATACCAGCAGGAGGAGGTGTGCGAAGACATGGAGAAGGACCCCCTGTCTGACAGCGGTTACATCGAGCTGCACTATTACGAGTCTCAGCAGTACCAGTACCTTGTGCTGCCGGACGACACCGAGCTCGACCTGGAGACCGTGGAGATCCTGCAGCTTGATGCCGAGGCCCAGGAGGCCGCCGGGTCACTGCTGGACCTCGCAGGCGGTGGATATTAGTTCAGATCCTCAAAGAAACCCTCCTGGTACGACAACACTGCCCTATAGCCTGTTTACTGCCCTGTAGTGATGTTACAGTATAGATCAAATAAACTGATGGAGTATCGTTCCACATAATTTCAGGCTTCCAGTACACAAGCTGAATATATCACCATAGCATCCCATCCAGCCTGAACAGAGCCTTCAAGGTGTAGAACTGAGACAAAAGTATTAAAAATTAAATGATTCCACAGTGATTTTCTAACATGTTAACATCGTTCTCAGGGGTGGAAGGAGTGCTTCAAGCTCAATACAGTGCTGTTTCTCGATCGAGAAGTTTCCCATTTTCAGGGGTGACTAACACGCTGTTGAAATGTTCACGTTTAATGTACAGCGAACAGCACATTGACTCACTTCCACATCGTTACCAGTAAAATATGAATATGTGTTACCCTCTTTCACTTGTTCTAAGCGGTGACCGTCTTTTCTTTCTAAGAAAGTTTCTGTAGGACATTCAAAGTAAACTGTAGTTGACAGTCTTTGTTGTTTTCAGCAACACTGTTGCTTTGATAGTTGAAGAAAACAGATAAAAAAAATTATTTATAATGTAGCTATGATTTTAGATTGTACTTAAGAAGTACAGGGAAGCACTTCTCAGTTATACTAAGTACTTCAAATTTTATTTCTAATGGTTTTTAATGTCCATTATTTTCAAGATTATCTTTGCTTGAGTTTATTTTATTTGCACGATGTCTTCAATCAGGAACAGTTTGATTGACTCACTGCCATTTTAACCACTTTACATGTCGGTTACACTGAAATTCTCTTCATAAATTGTATGTATTTACAACAGTTTTGGGTTTTGTAATCTAATAAATAAAATCTGTGATGCCGTTCTTCTGAGCTGTGCATCGGTTGTTATAGTTTTGTTTTTATTTTGTTTTTAATGTTTGTTTTCCGCTTCAGTGAGTTTGCTTGGTTTGGTTTAGTTTGATTTGGTTAAATAAGTCTTTAATGATAATGTCAAAGTTATGATTTAAGAAATTCAGAATAGATTTGTACAGGACAAATAAAACATTTTGTGCAGCCAGTGCATTCACAGTTTTAATATGTGCACCGGTCCCTCTGTATACCGCACTGGACCCCTACATGTCTTCATGTGAGTGGTGGACATGTAGCTCTGTGGGCTAACACCTGACCATCAGGCACTTGCCCCAAAATAGCTTAAGAGCTATTCTACAATTATGGGACATTTTCTTTTCCAGCCATGAATTTTAAAATAGTCCATGCACAAAATACTAAACATACATTTGTTGTGTGCACCTGAGACAAAATGCGGACCCAGTTGTTGAAAAAGTTGTTCCAAAATATTATTTCAACTCCTCAAAAAAGGACATTTATCTTTTGGCCCAACTTCTTGATAACCAAATTACATGTCGTATATAACTGTTTCAATATTTTGTTTATGCTTACAATTATTTAGCTATCTTCAAGATCAACATATTTTAAAGAACAGTAATTATGAACTGCAAGTTATGTCTCACAACATATGTGCCACCCTGTGACCGAAACTTATGTAGCCTAGAAATGGAAGAGATAAAACAGTGAGCTGGCATGGTAAAGAGGAAGTGGCATGAACATCATGGGTAGACCAAAGGTCAGTTCTCTTTGACATATTTGCATTTTTCTTGACTTTTCTGATTATATTGAATGTGTCACTGTAACTAATGCAACCGTGTTACCCAATTTACCAGAAGAGGACAAATGAAAGGTTCCTTAATTTTTAAAAACTACGTTTATCTTTGACTTTCAGTCCATTACATCCCATCAGTTTTTTTCCTGAGAAAACACTAATACTACCACTATTGCCTTTGTAATAGTTTGAATTATTATATAAAAGATTGTATTTGAGCAAAGAGTTGTGACTCTTGAAAAGGTAGAATTCAAAATTTTCTTAAATTGATATAAATTAGGTTTTATCGGAAACTGAATAAGTATTTAGTAATGAAGTATGCTAATTAAATTGTCTACTTTTTTAGGTTCTGGGATATTAGTGAGATGCACCAAGCATCCACGACTGAAACACTTTTGATGCCTGAACTGTACAAATCGAATTTCTTTAAGGTTTAATATTTGTTTTTAACTGAAAATTATAACATAAAGGGTCTATTAGTCCACATTTTACATTGTTTAAAGCCCAAATGGGTTATGGGTTTATAGCTAAAAAAAAAATAAAAATCCATAAATAGAATAAAAAGGAGAAATAAAATAAAAGAGCCCAGTAAATACAAATGTGATTATAAATCAGTAGGCTGCTTGGCAAGTAAAAAACAAAGTAACTACAGGTACGAGGAAGGAACGTTTCCATCTGTATGTCATTGTGGTTGTTTTTTTTTCTTCTCTAGTTAGTTTGACTGTTTGTTTAAAAATAATAATCTTGTTAGCTTTAAATGTTAATTTTCTGAGTCTATCGGCTTCAGGTTTGCTTTAAAATGCTGCTGGATATGTTTGGGTGTCTCTGTGTGATGAGTTTTACCTGGTGGCTTTATAGACAGTGATTGGCTGCACCGGGAGAGGGCGCAACAGCCACGGCTTACTTAACGCAGACACACATATGTGACAATGAAAAACAACCCAAACAAAACAAAACAAAGCCCTTTTGCAAACCTGCTGTGTCTGTTCAGTTTCCTCTGCGCAAATCCTTAGGCTATTATTTGTATAAACGCAAAACACCCGGGACTGTTTTACATTACCTGTCTGGTAGTTCCGTATTCGTAACTTGACGGTAAAAACTACATTTCCCAGAGCTGTTAGACATTTGGCTAGTTGGGACGTGTAGTTCATAGAGATACTGGAGCGCCGGCAGAGAACCCTGTTGTAAAACTACATTTCCCTTGTGGCATTTCGCAGGCTGGAGGCAGGAAGTGTGTGGAAGTTTGTTGATGGAAAAAAGTTCTAATGGTTATTTTCATGCCAGTGTAAAAAGTTACGTTTCTCTGGTTTGGCGACTCTCAGAAGACTGTGCCGAAGCTGTTTGGAGACACCAAAGGTAACATTAAATCACTAAACAGGAGCTAAAGAGCGCAGAAGCGTTTTTAAAAGCTAGTTTTAGATGTTTTAACACTTTTTTTTAGCTAACAACGGTAACGTATGTCAGCGTTTTGCTGGTGTTTGAAAGCTTGTAGCCACACAAGAATTTAGCTGCATCCGTTAACTTGTACGTTAGCTCAGTGATTGTGAGCTGTAGTTTGTTATTTAGCTTTTCGGAGAAGTTCAGGTCGATGTCAGCACAGTTCGGCTTAGCTGTGCTCTTCGCAGAGCTGTCAGTTCAGTGCTAATATCATGTAGCTTCATCACAGATCAGTCTCGTACACTTAGTTTATCTCGTTTTTAGATTGCAAAGTGCAAGCAGATTTGGTCTGAAATGCATATTTTTTTCTGCTTGTTAGCATCGAGGTTTATGAACACAGTCACTGCAATGGTTGGTATGCTGCTCCTCACCGCCACACCTTTGAGGTAGTGAGCATTAACCGAAAGCAGGCAGCTTTCTGGGTATTATAAACTTGTATCCAGACACCTCCCTGTCTTACTCATCGCGGGAGAAGACATCCACCCTGCAAAATCAGCGACAGTGGAGTGTATTGAAACCATCAGGGGTAGCAGGGAAAGCATGCTTCAGGCAAAGCAGCGTGACACCCATAAGAGGAGCCCTCCGTCAGCTTCACACAGAGCCTGATATTGTCCCTGATGGAGGGACCGGTGCACGCCTGATTTCTGTCAGCAAGCCCAGGAAGCATAAGTGAAGTCTTAGTGAAGCTGGAGATGTCTATTGTCATCATACATTCAGCTAATGATGAATGAAGCTTTCCTAATAGTTTTCTTGTGACCAACTTGAACAAATTTTTGAATGATTTCTTCTCTGGTGATAGGCAGACATAGGCGATATTTTCTTGTTAGCTTCTCTAGTTTGTTAGCACAAATGTCATAGGATTGTATCAGCATTGCACAAATATGTTGGCTGATTTTGTAACTCAGTACATCAGGTTTTTGTGGGCAAAATCTACAAAACGAGTGCAACAAAGAGCTGAAAGGCTTTAATGCAGTTTAGGTATTATTTATTTGTAAAGACAACTGAACCACTTTCCTGGCAAAAAGGAGAAGATTAAAAAACAAACCAAAAACATACAGAGGCCCAGAATATAAAAATCAGTTTATTACTACCCTCACTGACCACTTTATTACTGAGTTGGACCTTCTTTTTGGTCCCAGAGCTGTCTTAAATCTTCTTGGCATATCAAGATGCTCGAAACATTCCTCAGAGATTTTGGTCCATGTTGACATGATGGCACCACACGGTTACTGCAGATTTGTCCGCTGCCATAATGCGAATCTCCTGATTCATCCTAAAGGTGCTCTGTTGGCTTCAATATGGTGTAGAGGCCAAATATTTGAATATAATGGACTCATTGTCATATTCAGAAAACTTCTTTGAGATTATTTGAGCATTGTGACATGCTGCATCATCCTGCTGGACGTGGCCATCAGAAGATGCATACACTGTGGTCATAAAGGGATGGGCATGGTCAGCAACAACACTCAGGAAGGCTGTGGCATTTAAACAGTGCTCAGCTGGCCCTAAGGAGGGCAGACTATGCCAAGAAGATATCCCCCACAACATTACATCACTGCCACCAGCTAGAACTGTTAATTCAAATCACAATGGATCTGTGCTTTATTGGTGTTTATGCCAAATTCTGATCCTTCCATCCAAATTTTGCTGCAGAAATTGAGACTCATCATCAGCCCCGGCAAGATTCTTGAGCCAGTGTGAATTGTAGCCCCTGTTTCCTATTTATCTGCCGCAACCGGTTGGGGTGATGGCAGGACGATAAGACAAATTTATAGATGCTCTTCTGCATACCTTTGTCCTAACAAATGCTTATTACTGATGTCTTCCTGTCATTTCCAGACAGTCTTGTTTTTCTGCTCCAGCTTCACCAAGCACATTGCTGCTTACTGAATAGTTTCTCTTTTTCAGAAGATCTTTCAAATCATCTTCTGCAAACCCTACAGATGGTTATGTGGGAAAATCAGAGTACATCAGCAGTTTCTGAAATACTAAGAACAATTTAATGTTCCAAGTAGTATGATTGTTGCTATATAATAATGTTCAGCTAAGATGCACCAATCTATTGCCCAACATATTGGAGTATATCGTGCCATATCGCATGTGGCAGTGTGTTAGTAGGTGAATTTCATCTGTTGCTTCATGAATTTTGCTCTGATTTACTGTTCAAGAATGGCATAGTATATGCTTGTTTTTTTTCTTTTTTTCAAGAAAAAAAGAAAAACATTCAATTATAAAAATTCATTATTAGTGTTGATTTTGTTTTGGTGTTTCTTTGTTTGTGATCTCGCACAGGGACCAGAACATCAAGAATAATGGGGAGCGAACCAGGCCCAGTTCAGATTGTCAATGTGTGTAAGGACGATCACTCTTTCACCTTGGAGCTCAATGCTTTGAGTCAGATCCTGCTGAACCCCAAGGTCCGAGACAAACGCGTGGTGGTGGTGTCAGTGGCCGGAGCCTTCAGGAAGGGGAAGAGCTTTCTGCTCGACTTCATGCTTCGATACATGCACAGACAGGTGAGACGTGCTGTAACCTGATCCTTCAGCGTGTCTCATCATCATATCTCTGTAAGATCAGCTAAAGTGCACTTCAGAGATCAGCTGAAGTGCACTTACAGTATCAGATGCTGGACTCTCATTGTGTGAAGCTAAGCTTCAGAGCAGGGTGCTAGAGATAGATTTTTGTCCTAAAGGTGTGATAACCTGTAGAATTAGTCCTGGTGTATGGATTGCATGAGGACAGATGTGCCCCTCCCTGCTCTAACATGTGAACTAACTAGTTTACTGACTAGGAGTAAATGAGAATTTTGCCATGACCACTAAGGAGTAGAGTCTGTGAATGCCCTCTCTTAATTTCATTACTTTTATTCATTACTTTTACCATAGTGCCACCATCTGGCCTCACAACATGACTATTATGACATCTTTCAGTCACTGAACACTTTACACTCCACTGGGTACTTATTTGTTATGTAAATTATACAAAACAATTGGGATCTCCATTCATAATTCAGGGTATGGCTGAGTGAATAGCACTGAAGCTTTACCTGAAGGCCTCGGCTTTGCTGTGATGGGGGTTTAAAAGTGAAGTTTGCATTTCTGTGTTAGGACGAGGAGAAATGGATGGGTAACGATAACGAGCCTCTGACCGGGTTTTCTTGGAGAGGAGGGTCAGAACCGGAAACATCAGGCATCCAGCTGTGGAGCGAAGTTTTCCTTGTCCAAAAGAGCGATGGTGAAGAGGTACTCTAACATTTATGTGTGATTATTTGTTTTAAGAGAGTAAACATGTAAGCACTCAGATTTACTAATGGAATTCATATTGAAATATTGAGCTGATGTTCATTCATTGTTTTAGTTTTTCAGTGCCATAGTAATTTCTGGTCTCAGCCTTTCCTCTAACCTTTAGTCTGTGCTTATTACTTTATTACTCTAGCTGTAAAGGAATAAACGACATTTTGTAGGTTTGTATTTTATATTATTAAAAAGTGATGATTAAGTAACAAAGGTTTATAAATGCAGTGGACAGATCCCTGCATGCTGCAAGTGTCACTGCTACAAAGAGATGAGCTGGTTTCTGTTAGCCTCCAGCAAAGTTTAGAAGCAATCTTCTAAATTTAGACCAAGCGGTTCATCTGCCTACAGGCGTCTTTAGCTGCTTTTTCTGAAGGCAATTGTTCTGGGAGGATTTTTTTTCCCTAACTGTCAAAACAGGTAATCTGGTGACTTTCTTATTGTCATTTTATTAATGTAAAAAAAATTGAGTTAAAGAAATTCTGCTTCTCTAAGATGGACTTTTATACCCTTGATGACCTTGACCTCAAGGTTAGAGGTCAGACATCCGTAAGCTGTATAATCATGTTTTGTTTCTAAATTCCTTGCATTCCTCATTTCTGCGTGTGGTGTCAGAGTATTTCAGTCATATCACAGATGAGTATAAAAGTTGAATGAATGAAAGCAAGGTTGGACGGTGGTTCAGATGCAGTGACTCATTAATACACGCATTTCAAACCTGTTTTAGAAATGTTTTTATGTCTAATTTCTCATCCATCGCCATATTTGGTCAGGTTACTGTGAAAGATCCCCTCAGTGTTATTTGTAAATTATTATTACTGCTAACTAGCTTGTCCAAAACCTTTTCATTCTATGTTTCACTTCTATCTGGCTCACTGCCCAGGTCCTCAATATCATGCAGAGTCTCTTATCTTGCAGTCAGATGCCCTCTAACTCCACTGTGTTGAACTGCGATGGTATTTCTGCTCTCTGAACCGCTGCAAGCTGAACCAGCAGCTGGTGGAGAACTGCTTCATATGCCACTGCACTGAGCTTGATGAGGTTTCAGAGCGAAACTGGAGGCAGTCTAAAATCTGAAATCTGAGCACATGTCATAGCATGTGATTCCTACATTTACCCCATGTGGCGTATCTTCTCCCTCTCTGCTGCTGCAGGTGGCTGTGGTGTTGATGGACACTCAGGGAGCGTTTGACGACCAGTCCACTGTGAAGGACTGTGCCACCATCTTTGCCCTCAGCACTATGACCAGCTCCATACAGGTGACGATCTGCTCTGAGCATCACTAAATCAGTATTTTCTTGATACTGTTGTAAAGTGTGCCAACATGTTTTTGTCTTGTTTAGATCTACAATCTCTCACAGAACATCCAGGAGGACGACCTGCAGCAGTTACAGGTCAGTTTGGATTGGTGTTTGGAAAATCCCACCAAAGATTTTAAGCTCCATACGATTAAAACTAGTTAATGTTTAGACTTAGACTCTCACACATAATACTTTCCACGTGGTGCTGGCTCTGATATTGTATTAATTCATTCACAGCAGCTACTTTAAGGAGTCAACTTTTAAACAGTTTTGTTTGGTCTACTCTGTTATGCTCATGTGTTTTATTTCATACTTGAAGTTTTTTCTGCATCTGATAGAAGTAATTTCACTGCCTAACATCAGTCATGCGCCACATTTTTGAATTTCACTGTTAATTTTCCATTATGGGCGTCGCCTCCTCCTCTTTCTCCTTGTAGCTGTTCACCGAGTATGGTCGTCTCGCCATGGATGAGATCTTTCAGAAGCCCTTTCAGGTATCAGAAACAAAGACAGTCAGTGATCTGTGTTTTTTGTTTTTTTTTTGTTCTCTTGTTCTCTAACACGTTCTCTCTCCTCCTGCAGTCTTTGATGTTTCTGATCAGGGACTGGAGCTTTCCCTACGAGTACAGCTATGGGTTCAAAGGCGGGAATCAATTCCTGGATAAACGGTTACAGGTACCAGCCACGTGTTGATGATTTGGCAGAGTATCATAAATGCACTGTGGCTGTGAATTTTTATGTAACTGATCTGAAATGATGAGTTTCAGCAGTGCTTGTTTGTTTTTTATTTGTTTGCTTGGTTGGTTGTTTTTTTTTTTTTTTAGGTTAAGGAGGCTCAACACGAGGAGCTGCAAACAGTCAGGGAGCACATTCGTTCATGCTTCACCAACATATCCTGCTTCCTCTTACCTCACCCTGGTTTAAAAGTTGCCACCAGTCCTGCCTTTAAGGGACAGCTCTGTGGTAAGGTCCTCAGGTTTTTGTGATATTTTTAGTTGGATGGCCTTCAGCAGAGTGCACTCCTGAGTTTAGATTTTTGTTTTTAATTTATTGTTATTTATTGTCAGATGTGGGTCCTGAGTTCAGAGACCAGCTGAAGATTTTGATTCCCAAACTGCTGCATCCAGACCGTCTGGTGGAGAAAGAAATAAATGGAAACAAAGTCACATGCAGCGGCCTGCTCGAGTTTTTCAAGGTGAGATCACAATCAGATATTTACAGGCCTTTTTCTTTTAGTTCATTGGCTAGAAATGTTAAACATTTGCTTTACTTTACCTGCTCTGAAGTTTTCTCTTTCTCTGAGTATAAAGAAGCTCATTTTGAAGCTGTTCACCTGAGCTAGAGACAGGGTTTAAAAAAGAAACAATGGGGGGGGGGCAATGGAAAACATGCCTTAGCCCACTTCCTTTAAAATTTGCCAGATGTTTTGAGTCTACTGCCATCCTGTGTCTATTACTGTTTATAGATCACAGTGAAAAGGCACAAAATCCTCATGTTTTTTGTAACTAAATATTAGTCTATGATTTTACGGTTCAAACAACTCGTCTACTTCTAGAAACTTTCCTTCTGCTTTGCAGTTGTAGAAATAGAAACGTGTCTTGCCAGTTAGCAGGAATCTCAACAATGGCTCTGGGCAGGTTTCAAGCTACCAAGATCAAGTATGTAAGGAAGTAAGTAGTAAGGAAATCCACCAACCCATCTTATTCCAGTTACCCAGTTCAGGGTTGCGGAGGGTGCTGGAGCCTGTCCCCACTGAGGGGAGAAAGCCATAATTGTGATTTCAAGAGCCACCAGGATATTTAAAAAAAAAAAAAAGCTCAAATTAAGTTTTATTAAACTTTTTCCTTGTATGTTACATTTACACCAACACAGTCAGCATCTGTGGCTCATCTCACAGGCACAAAGTGCACCTCCATCTTGCCGGTATCTGTGGAACAGATGTGTGTGTGATTGGATTATATGGTTATATGGTATATGATTATATGGTTCCTGGTTAAGCTGTTACAAAGTAGATGATTGTCTCTCTAGACAGCTGCTGTCTTGGATTTCTCTACCCAGAGTTCTCCAAATCTGTGTCTGAACAGTCCTTTCTGTTTTGTGTCACCAGGTTTATATCAAGATTTATCAGGGGGAAGGCCTACCGCAGCCAAAGACTATGCTCATGGTACGTATACTGTTTATGCCAGTTTGACCAGGCACTTAGTTTTGCTCTTGAGTAGGTCACTCTTTATCATCTTTACCATGTGTGTGTCTGTCTCACCAGGCCACAGCAGAGGCCAATAACTTGGCAGCTGTGGCGTCAGCCAAAGACCAGTATTACAGGAACATGGAGAAGGTGAGTTCATGTTAATCTCTGTGGTGATCCCTGATTTTTATCATTCCCATTAGTCACTACCTTAAAGTGCTTGTTGCCTCAGTAATCTACAGAGTAAAGGGGGTTACATTTATCGGCTGTAATGTTGAATTTGAAACACCCTCCCTCTCTATGATTCTGTATTTTACTAAGGTGTGTGGAGGAGACCTGCCTTATGTTTCTCCAGAGTCCCTGGAAGAGAAACATCAGTTTTTCTTCCGGGAGGCTCTTCATGTCTTTGCATCCACCAAGAAGATGGGCGGACAGGAGTTTTGTAACCGTTACCAGGAGAAACTGGAAAAGGAGCTATTGGAAATGTGGGAGTCATACCAGAAGCACAACGAGGTAAAGAGTGGTTTGTTTTACCCTCTTTTATTATCTAAGTATAAAAATCAATTAATGAACATGGGCACACATGATTTAATTTCAGTTTTGTTCCTAATCACTTGCTCTTTCTCTTTGTTTTCAAAGTCCAAAAACCTCTTCAGCGCCTTCCGAACTCCAGCTGTGCTCTTTGTCCTGGTGTGCCTCCTCTACGTGCTCTCTGGCTTGCTTCTTTTTATCGGCCTGTCCACCTTCGCCATGTTGTGTGACTGCACTCTTGGTGCGGTCATGGTGGCCATGCTGACGTGGGCCTTTATCCGCTACTCGGGTCGGTACCGAAATGTGGGAGGAGCCATCGACCAGGCTGCCGGCGTCGTTCTGGAGCAGGTGAGAATAAAGGAAGAGAGGCATTTGTGTCTCAAAGCTCTCATTGCTGGATTCTGTTTTAGTGTAATGCACCAGTTACAGCCACTAGAGGGAGCACTTGGTGTTGTAGAGCAACAAAACCACCAATCACAGGATTACAAATAAAAAGTCTGGTTCTCTATATAAAATCGGCTTATACAACACATTTGAATAGTGTGAATTATTACTTTAGTGTTAGTTAAGAGGTTTAAGTGTCTGAGCAGATAGCTTTGTCCTATGTTAAGTTTAAATGCTTCACTGACAGTATGCGTGTGATAGGGATCTGGGGAAAGTTTACAAACTGGTTAAAGCAGTTGTGCCCGAGGAGTTTTCCTGAGCCTAGATAAAGTGTGTTCAAACCTTTTCAGAGTTAACTTGAAAAACTTCAGCAACGAGGACACTAAGTGGACCTCACTCACTAAGCTGATCTTGAAAAGTGTTGGCAACGTGAAATCTGAAAGTTTGAAATGCCTGTAAAAGTAGAAGTTACTTTCAGCTGCTTGCTTATTAACAAGGGGGTCTGTACGGGTAGCGCTGCATTTTTGATTTGTCAGGTTTTTATGCTGGAGAAACTTCCTGACACAACCCCGAAGGGGATTTGTGTCTTCTTCTGGGATTAAACCGGAGGTCTCTTTGCTTGTTAGGCTAAAGCGATGCTGTGTGTTTCATGTTGGTTAATGACATCAGAATCATCAGGCAGTTATGCAGCTGTTTAAAAGTGCTGCAGCAAGTCGGCTGTCCACTAGGGCTGGGATTCGTCACTGATTTCTAGAATCGATTTGATTCGGATTCACAAGGTCCCAATTAGATTCAATCCATGATTTGATTTGATTTGATTTGATTTGATTCGATTTGATTTGAATCTGGGAAATTTTGCCTCAGACAGTCAGAAATATTATAATTCTGATCATTTATCAGTACATATCCATATTTTTATATCTGTAAAAAGAAAGCTGGCACCTGTGAGACTTCATCAGAGGTGTAAGCATCACAGCAGATGTTTGTGTTTGTGTCAAAGTAACTGAGCCTAAAACACTGAAGAACATGAAGGAGATTTTCCTGGCCTGGCTTTTTATAGCAGATAACCACCTTAAAAATATTCGGCAGTAGAACAAAAATGGAAGAAAACCATGAATCAACAGACAAACATTACCTGATGCTGCTGAAGTGAAGCAGAGCAAAGGTTTGCAGATGTTTAATTAGAGACTCAGCTAAGCGTTTTGCAATTTCGCATAATTTTAAAAAGTTTCTTCAGTATTGAACAGCAGAAATTAGGCTTTCTTGTTGGAAGTCATTTAAATTTAAAAAAAAAAGCGACTGTGCTGTAAACAACAGTAGACTGGTGCGTAATAAGCAAGTGAATAATGAAGAAAACATTGATTTTTAGAACTGTTCTTGAAGTACACTGAGAGAGAGAGAGAGAGCTCTGCAGGAAGTGTGATTTTTATCGTGATGGAAGCAAAACAGCAAAAGTAAGAGGGAATTCATGACGATCTTTATGTGAAGCGAAATGTGGAGCTTATTTTGGGTCTTCTTTTGCTGCTGGTTCAATCAATTTTGGTTGGAGAGAGATAAAACCTGCAGCTTCAGAATCTGGCGCAAAAAAAGTGGTAAACGCAAAGTGCGGACCCGCCAACGCATCAGAATCTGTAAGCTGTCGGCTTTCAGCCCCAACGGCGTGTCCGTGTACAGACCTAAAAATAATTCGATATCACGTTATTCAAGCTAGAATTGATTTTAATCGGAAAATCGATAATCAAAAACCACCCCTACTGTCCACTCTCATAAAGGAGGTGGTGAAGAAAGGAAAAACATTCAGACAATGTATTTAAAAAATGACATAGAATCAGAATCATCAGGCATCATTTTTCTACAAAAATGATAAATTCCTTAAAAAAGAATATGGGACCTCACAGGTGTGACTACATGAAAATCACAGGGTAATTATGTGAGCTGCTAGAAAGCTGACAGCCTCAAGTTGTTAAACTGAGTGTATAAACGACTCTGCTTCATTAGTTGATAATCACCAAAAAGCTGTGAATTTTTTTCCCTTGCCCTCTAAACCTCTCCCGTGGTTAAATATTATAGTCACATTTCTAACTCAAGGCTGATAAATTGCAAAAAAATGTCTATTTCTTATTTTTAACCACGTGAGAAAGCAAAATTGTTTGTATTTGATACAAACTGCACACAAATGTGACTGACCTATGGAGATAGCTGCATGTGTTTTCTGGTTTCTCCACGAAGACATTAACATCGTTGGCTTTGGTTGTTCACCAGGCATGAATTGTGAGAGGAGAAGTTTAAACGCTTCCCATTTTCTTGCCTTCATTCACCTGGCTGGTGGCACCATGAAGTGGATATCCAGCCCACTGGACTCTAGCCTGTGGCTCTTCTGAGGGACTTCAAGCCAAGAGACATAATTGTTTTTTAGGTTATCCTGGGTCAGCTACATGGTCTCCTTTCAGAATACCTCACCTGGGGGGCATCCTAGTCAGATACCCGAACCACCTCAACCTGCTGTGTAGGAGTAGCAGCTCTGCTCTGACTGAGCTGCTCATCTCTAAAGCAGAACCCAGACACCCTTCAGAGCAGGGATGTCAAAACTCATTTTATCATGGGTTGCATACAGCCCATTTTGATATGAAGTGGGACAGACCAGCAAAACTCCTTTTCTATTAGTTTAAAGACATTTAACTAGACATTTAATCCTATTTAATATAAGAAAAAGAAGTGCATTTTCAGCAGCACATCACAGTTTTTTTTAATGGTAAAGAATTGCTGCTGCAGTAAATGAAAGTAATCTGTCAGTGTGAATAAATAAAAATGTATATTTACAGATTACATGTGTAACTATATGTACACATGTAATCTGTAAAATTACAAAAGTTCTGGTAGCTCTCTGCCCAGAGAGGGGGGCAGATCCCTTATCAGTTGGAAAAGCTGCGAAATTTATATAAATTAATGCTATCCTATAGTTGTTTCAAAGCCATCAGTGGGCCAGATATGAGTCTTTGCCTGCCCAATTCTGGCCCCCAGGCCTTATGTTGACACCCATGCTCCAGAGGAAGCTAATTTCCGCTGCTCATATCTGTGATCTCATTCTTTCCGTCCCTACCCTCATGGCCATAGGTGAGTTAGATCTACTAGTATATGGACAGCGTTGCGTTCACGCCTTTACCACAGCAGACCAGTATGACGTGGACATGAATGTCAGAAAGCCTAACACTGGGGACACCAATGGGGGAGGGGAGTGGACAGGGGTGCTACACCCCTGTTTCCTGCACCCTACCCGGTGTAGGGGTGGGATGTTGTTTCAGAGGGTGCATCCACTCACCCGCACTTTAGAGGGGGGATGCGTATGTGTCATTGTGTCACCGGTGTGTGGGTGTGTGTGTGAATGATTGGCCTGCATGTTTGTTTATATAAGTGTACACGGTCAGTTTGTCTGTGTGTTTTTGTATAACTAAGCCTGAGCCAATAGAGTCTATAGAGCTCATCTTGGAGCAGTCCAACACTGAGCTGCTGTGTGGGGCGGGCATGTCTGAAGCTGCTGAGCCATCTGACGAGCAGCTGAAGCTGAAGGAGTATATTTGTTATCACATTGTGGTCCAACTGTATAACACATGCCAGTTTTCACCAGTTATTTGCAGACTGTGTTGGAGCTTGATGGCCTACATACAGCAGAGTTATCAGGGCTTGTTTTCTGAAAGTGGCTCGACTGTTACTTCTTGTAACGGAGCTGATAAGAGAGGTGAGACTGAACCATGACCATGCAGTAAATGTGTGACCCACGAAGCCTCAACAATGAGCTACTGAAGGCCAGTTTGATGGTGCTCTTTGTGGATTATTGTAATGCTTTCACAAAAATTTGTTGCTGATAAATGGTGATTATTAAGAACACATAAAAATAAAAATGTATGATGTATGTATCCAACATGAAAAAGGACTGAAACAGAAAATGAAAGTGTTCCAGCCCTCAGAGGCTGTCTGAAGTCCATTCTCGAATCTTGAGTTCACTTTCCTTACAAGTTCCTCGACCGTGCCATCGCTGGCAGAGTTTAAAAACAGTGATGGATACAGCAACCAGAACTGAAGTCAGTGAACACTCCAAACACTCGCATCAGCTCTCTCTCTCCTGTTCTTTCTCCTTTCAGGCCACTGTTATGCTGAACAAGTCGAGAGGGACAAGCATGGTGGACCACAAGAAAACCCGTTAAAAGACCTCCAAGCTCTCTTCATAATCCAATGCAAACGGCACCCACAGCAAGCACACAGTCAGCACCCAAAGCCTTATCATGCCACCCAAGCTCAACAACACTGACACGGGGTAGCAAGATGATGCCACTTCACCAGCATCTCTATTATGCATAATATTCTGCCTGTCAAAGGTTCTGTTATTCTCTGAGGCAGGGACGTAAACTGTATTTTATGTCTTAAATTGACACTGCCATTACTTTACAAGTTTACAATTGGTCTTAATAGACAAGTCAATGTTTACCTTAAACCTAAAAACACTTTTATTTTCTACTTCAAGCTTAATGCATCTTCATTGGCTGTATGTTGCTCAGACAGGGTTTCTGCGGTGTATCTTTTAATAGTTTCCTAAAATGCTAGCTTTAAAGCGTATACATTTATTCAGGTTTCTGTGAGGTTTTCTGCGTTTTCGCTCATTGACTTTAAAACATTCCAGCTTGTTTGTAGATTGGCTTCATATTTTAATATAAACTAGCATTTCTTGGGAGGCTGAATGGCACTTCTTTGAGGGGAGAATAAACACAGTTTTTTGCTCTACACAGCACAGCATGGAGCCTGTATGTAATGTGAGATTCACTTGTTTGTTCTTTTATGGAAATATGCCATCCTTTGTTTATCCGAGTACTAAATAATAGACCACATGGAATATACACTCCATAAAAAATTCCAAAGGAAAGACAGTATTAGAATGCTGATAAGTGTTGATTGACCAAATAAACTGCTTTAATTATGTTAAGAGTCAGCGCTAATGTCAAATTGTAATGATGTCAAAAATCAGTGAGTTTAAGCGATAATACAGTCCAAAGCATGGGATAGGATACAGGATAATTCCGTCTCTTTAAAGACATTTAAACATGCTAGTAAATTAATTTAAGACATACGTGAAACTAATGACAAGCAAAATGTTTGCATAGAACAAAAAAAACAGGAGAAATGAGCAGAAAATTGTAGCACAGCTGTTATCCTGAATTTTTGTACAAGTGTTTCATTTTTCAGAGGGCTGCAACACTTGGACTTGGAGATTATAATCATGTAACATATGGCATTGTTAGTTATGCTTTCCCCTCAAATGATCTTGTGATGTTTTAAGTGATGGGTAATGGTCTATACTGTCAGCAGAAAGATAACATGGTGACACCCCACCCTATTCAAAAGCCCCACTTTTAAAATAGCTGTAACTAAAGTGGATATTTAAACTGCTTCGCATTAATTTGTTCTATTAAAAAAAAAACAATTTAAACATTTGTTAAGTTGTGTGAGGTAAAACTTGGATTTATCTGCCTCCCGGTTCAGCTCAAAACTACCGTTTCAAATGACAGACTTTTACTGCGAAAGAAAAATAATCAATATGGGCTAACTTGATTCTTACATCCTTGTTTGCATGCAGCCAGTTAACCATTTAATCTTTAGCAAATCAACAAGTTATACTGAGGAATAAAAAGCTGGACCACTCAGTGGATTTATTGTATTTTAGTTTGTTTTTGTGGGGCCAAGCAGGCACTGCTCCGGCCAGCTCAGAGTAAATCAGGTAGTGGATTAAAGGACGATGATTATTTGTAGCTATGCCCTACATCTCTAAATATGTAACGTGCATGATAACGTGAAGATGGCTCCTGTAACTATGCAGCAGTATGCACTTTAATAACTAATACTAAAAAAAAACCAAAAAAACCAAAAAGCTGTACAATGATGCTTTATTCTCACAGTGATTCCATATTACTCTTAATGATACAAATCCACATAGTAAAGGGCCAAAAATTCCCAAATTGAATATGATATTGAATATTTGTGATTTTTGACCATCATTTTGCACTTTCCATTTCTGTCTCTTTCCACGAGAGGAGGGAACTGTTTAAATTGTTTTTTAAAAAAAGCAGTTATTATTGCACTTCCCCTCCTCTTTGGTGCTTTTTGTACACAGCTTGTTTCAAAGGCGAGCAAATGCATGCAACGCTGCAGCCCCAGCTAATGCAGTCATCTCTTGCAGGTATATGGTGGCTTTAACTTGAGAAGTGCTGTTTTATAGAGAATAAACAGGAGCCTCAAACTGTTGATCCAGCGTTTCTGGTCTGTTCATTTCTCTGCTGTTTCCACCAGCAGGCTTACCTCTGTGAATAAGCAAATCAGCACAGTTACAAAAATACTACTTATGCAAAGCTCTTACATCACCATTGCATTTGATGTAACTGCGCAGCCAAAGAATTGATTGCCACAGATTGCGTTTGAATTTTTGAATGATATTGGATTAGATCAAATCACATTAAACTCTGTTGTCATCGTGCAACGAGAGCCAAGCAAAATGCTGTTCATAAAACTACATAGTGCAAGCAGTACTCAAGTGAATGTAGGTCTTATAAACACAGATTATTGCACAAATGAACAAAACACTGATAAAGAGAAAGTGTAATATGACAGGATACATGTGTGTTTACAGTACAAATAATCAAGCAGTTTACATTATGTAATATTCAGTCCAATGAATGAGTAATGCACATAAACAATGAGTCAATACAGTATGTCATGTAACATGTAAAGTATATGTACTAGTAATACAAAGTGGGTACTATGCGGTAGGTATGTAGCTACAATATGAACAATAATAAATTGTAGGCTACTGTATGAGTTATTGTAGCTGTCTCCATTAATCTGTGTTGCATCTTTGTCCAACAAACTAACTGTATTTTTTATAGCTTTCCCTCTGTACCCCACCACCGTGGATTTTAAATCAATCAATATAGGATTGGATTTTAGACTTTAATTCAGGATATTTATCTGAAGTGTTGCATTAACTGGTTAGAAATTACAACACTTTTTATACACAGTCCCCTGTTTTCCGAAATTTGAAATTGGACAGTTGACTGACAATTATTTTCATGGCCAGGTGAGACCTGGTCCCTCTTATTACATCACAAATGAAGCAAACAATGTGTGAACCTGATTCAGTGTGTGAAATTTATATTTTACAGCTTTGGCTTTAATTTTAAATATGGGGACCAAGGAGATGTCAGTACAGGTGAAGGAGGCTGGAAAGACCACACAAGAAAATTTAAGTGCATGATGACAGAATTGTTTCCATGCTTCAGAAAAACACCTTCACACCATCGAACCAAGTCAGGAACACTCTCAAGCAGGTAAGTGTATCATTGTCAAGGTCTAAATTCAAGCCACACCTTCATGAATGGAAATGCAGAGGCTTTGGAACAATGTACCAGATTAGACTTTGCCAACACATGGGCAGATAAAACCAAGATTAACTTGTACCCGAATTTGTATTATTACAGGACAGTCTAGGCAATGAGACAACAGTTTTTTTCTGTAATTTTACCCATTTATTTCTTACAAATTAAGTCCAAAGACTCCCACTGACAGATTTATTTCATTAATTTGAACTTACTACTAGAAACAGCACTCTAATGTGTAGTTAAAATTCTTTACACTGACAGAAAGGGGAGTTTAGATGGTCTGGCCCACTTGAAATGTGGCCCATAATGTAAAATGAGTTTGACATCCCTGGCCTAGGCCCTTAGAAAGCAGGGATCTTATAATAAGTTTTACTTGCAGATAAGATAAAAATTCTTAATCCTTTCAAGAGTTTTACTCCCCACATAAAGGGAAAGATATTCCACTAATGGCCACGCATTTCTGTAGCACTTTAACATCACATGAGAATAATTATGTTGTATTTAAAATATATCAAATTTTCCTCCTGGAACCATTCCCAGCTGGTAGTAAATGAGATGCCTAAAATTATAAGCAATATAGTCCTCTTTAAGTGAAAGCCTTACTTCTTTTATATATTAATAGAAAGCATTAACCCACCAGTGAGGGAACTCGGGATGTATACAAGCCATAAGAAAGGACAGCTTTGTTGACATTTGTTTCATTTTAATGACTTAGATCCACAGTGATAAAGGAAACACTGTCCACCTCTTTGCTGCCCTCTCTTGTAGTCTTTAATGTATATATAGTGTTGTTCTTTTTTCTAACAATGAATGAAAGGCCATGACACCATCTTTGTTTTTATTCCGCGTAATGAATGTAGGTCATTTTGCAAGCAGCGTGTTTACATAGCATCACCGTAACTCGACCCATATTACGCATAAGTCTGCGTGCACGAACTGAAATTTTAGCCTCATTTCACACCCTGTATACATGCACGGACTCTGCTATCCGCCTCACGTGTCATTCTCGTCACTCATGTTCCACGCTGGCTTCGTTCTGCCTGAACATCTGCCCCTTATCCTCTCCTCTCTCCCTAACTGCGTGCCGACGCCGTCCGTACAAAAACTCCGCTACAGCGAATTTCGGGTCCCTTGTTTCCTTATATGGTGATGAGCGTCGCAGCCTGGCCCCTCCCTCAAACTGTGAGCGAGGCGCGTGCACTAACCGCCGCCGCCGCCGCCGCTCACCGTTCGCTTCCATATTTGGAAGTGAGTTCAACAAAAACCGCAAGGAGGGGAGGGCAGGGGAGAGGAGAAGAGAGAGGATGGATGATGAAGATTTTCCTCCCACTCTGGAAACCCGCTCCGCGTCCGGCTGGGAGATGAATGTCGGTCATTAACAGCGACAGACTGGTCTCACCTATCAAACACCCCTCACGCGGTTTATGTAATAATTATCACGGCTTTTAAAGGGCAGTTAAAAATGGCAACTGGAATAAACGCTGCAGTCGTGCTATTTTTACTCACCATAAAGTGCCACTGAAGGTTAAATAGGCCTCACTAGCCAAGATTTGTAGGTTTTTCCACATTCTAAGAAAAACACATATTCCCATAATGCACTCTGTTATCGGTTTGGTATGTTTGATTTGTTCACGTACACTTGCCGCCACCACCCTAATGAAATATACATACATCAGATGGCAATGGGAAAATTGTGAAACGATACATATTATATATTTAAAAAAATATTATATATTTAAAAATGAGTTGAAAATTAAACCAGCCACTTAGTGCCTGGTTAGTGCCTGGTTTCATTTTGCGTGGATTAGATTCGAGGCCCTCTCTGTGTTATCGTCATGTTTGTTAATGACCAGTAAGCACAACAGCCGGACTACCGCGGTTAACAGACATTCACTCCCGCTCGTGCACTTTGGTGTAGCCGGGGCCGCGCTTAAGGGCGCGTTCACGCTTCGCATCCAGTGTTTGTGAGCAAGAGCGACGATTCAATCGCCCATTCAATTTCTACCAGACGCAGACGAATCCAGAGCTACAGCTATGGTAGGTTTAACACAGCCTTTTCGTACTTTTGTATTATTTATGCATTCTCGACGGGGTTTTTTTGCCTAATAATGATTCAGTTTAAGCCCGCGGGGAGTTTTAACTGGGAATTAACGGAGTTTAATTTGTAGGTGTTTTAGCATCACTCGAGCCGGCTGTATGCCGCAGGAGCCTGTGCTAGCGCTTGGCTAGGCTGGGGAGCTGACTAGGAAACTGGATTGGTAATAATGCCGTAACGCAGTGTAGTCTGTCAGTGTTCGCATTCAGTGAACTTTCCGAGCGGCAATTTTCACACGATGGAGATAACAGACTAGGTTAATCACTAACGATTCTTTTAAGTAAAAGCCACTGGCGCCATTTCGTTTATCTCCAAGTGTTTCGCCGACAAAAAGCCGCTTTATCGAGGGGCCCCTGTCTGAGTTAACGTCCGCACCGTTGCCATGACACTGCTCCGGTGTTTCCACTGCATCATGTTTCAGTTATTTCACCTGTGCTCGCCCGTGTTCCCGCATCACAGGGCTGCGGCGCTGGCAGGTGCAGCAGCACCAGTGCCTCCGGGGCTGCCCGGCTAGCAGTATTGTTAGCCGGACTAGCTGCGTTACAGTGCAGCCAGAAATGACACCCATTATGGCGCTAGCTGAGATTTTCTTCTTCTTTGTCTGTACACGGCTCCCATACTGACGCTGTTTTAAGTGCTGGTGCACTCGTAAAGCATTATTATTATTTCTGTTATTATATTATCCCACAGTGAGGGCAAAAGCACAAACCGCATGATTGTGTTGGAGGAATGCCGTGAGAATAAATGTGCGATTTGACAGACGAGCGGTCCTTTTGAGAGCAGTTTTGCCTTATATAGCAAGCTAGCGTTCACATGTGCGTGTGCTGCATTCATGGCCCCACCCTGAATTTGGTGCAAAGACCATTTTGTTTGGGGCTGTATTTTTTATGTCTCAGCAGTTAGATTGGACCTATTGCAAGGCCCCCCCCCCGGTAGCTTTACTCCGTTTCTTTACGGAGGAACCGCATCTTTGACCGGATTATTACCGATATGAAACGCCAATTTGGCAGCGTTAGGGGCTTGCTAGAGGCTAGCGGGGCCGCTGTGTCTTCACGTTCGGCGCTGCGCATCTTTTATTTTGCGTTGCGCATCTAATTCATACAGCTGTTTACTCACGCGGGTCGGGGTGAAAATAAACAGATGTCTGTTCATTCATTCATACGTGAAACAATAGAGAAGCAGGAATAGTTTCCCCCCCATCGCCCCCAAAGGGAAAAATAATGTTTATCTAAGTACTATCGCCATTTTCCTCGCTATCCTCACAGACGTGCACTAAATCACCCTGAGAGTCTAGATATAAGCCTGCCGTGGCCTTCCAGTGAAATTGTCCTGCATCATAAATGTGAGAGGCCTGTAATCTTAAAAAGGAAGACTTGGACTGTGACTCCTTTGTACTGATTCAGTTGAACCTTGGCGTCAGTGATTAGCATTAGATAAGATTAGAGCTGGGTCTGAGCGCAGTCATAACGATTCCTCATCAAAAAAACCTAGTACCATCTCTTTTTATTATTATTTAACAGTTGCAAGCCATGTTTGGTGGTTGTAGCCCTTGTCCCTTCCTTCGAGGAAGAATGCAGTGAGATGACTGTGCTTTCTCATGTGCAAAAAAGTGTGTAAACTTGACTAAATTGCAAAGGCACGGAGAAATGGTGCAGTACCAGTCTTACTTTCTTAATTAAGTAGGGCTGCTCACTGGTTAATTATTACTCTGGAATTCTCGTTATCTTACAGGCCTTTAACGCCCTGAGCAAACATACAATGTCTGCCCCGGGCTGCTTCCCCAGTTTTCCGTGTTTCCTGCCCCATTATTTCCTTTTCATTGTTGTCTTTTTTTTTTTTCTCTCCCATTGCTGGGGGATCTGTTTTTTTCCTTTCCTGTAAGTGGCCTTAAACAGAGTCAGAAGACATGACTGTGACAGTGAGCTTGGGTAGCCTGTGTTATACATTTCAACAGAAGCTTCATTGTTCATGACTAAGGCCGACGCTGAAATGCTCAAATCCTGACCACACCCTCACCCACGTGGTCATCTTTATAGCAGAGATGCCTGTTGCGTGGAGAAAGGCCGAAGCTCGGTAATGTTTTATAACTCCTCGTCCAGTCATAGTCACAGAAGTGTAGACACACCTGTTAGCTGAACTTACGGGGTTTTTTTATGTTCAGTGTGGACTTTGGACAGTCTAGACTGGAAATAATGAAAACAAATAATGAAAACAAATAATGAAAACAAAATGGCAGACTGCAGTCTGCCGTTTTGTTTTCATTATTTCCTTGTTATATATTATTAAGGAAATCGTGTTTTTATGACAAAATCATCAGTGTTTATTTAATTGAAACTCATGAAAACATTCCGATTTGTTTTATCCAGCCCACATCTGGTAATCACCACATCTTTTGTGCATTCAAGCCTCCTCATCAGTCACTGGGAGTGTTCCTGCTCTCTCTCTCTGTGTGACGGTCACATGCCACCCTCTCAGGCCATTCTTCAGCCTAACGATGTCTGTATTTACTGTAGTTGTCACGTCTGGCCTGTTGAGACCACAGCCTTGCGTTGACCAAGCAGTGACTATAGAAAAGTGACAAAAACCCACCCTTTTGTTTGACTCCAGCTTAAAATACATTCAGTTCCTGTGCATCTCCTGCCAAGTTAAACAGTTATTATAAAAATATACCATCACCTTTTATAGTAAATGCAGAGGGGCTGAAAAGGTTTTTTTTGAAGAAAAGAAATTGCAGCAGACCCGAAGCCATTTCTGCTTGGTTTGTATCAGGGAGGACACAATTATAATAAAAATGAACATCAGTATTTTACATGCCAAAATGTTCATGGCATTGTTTTTTGAAAAAACTCGTGCAAAGGAATGATTAATGATTCCAGTGATGGGCGAAGAAACAGGTTTGGGAACCTTGTTTGAACTTTAATTCTCTATTGGATGTTTCTCCAATCTGAATAACATATTTGTGTAAACTACGTAGTGTTTGGCTTGTTATGTTCTGAATGATCAAAAAGTTTTTTAGTTAATTGTAAACAATTAAAATAAAAAGTATACTTTAAAAAAAACATTAAAGCTACCTTAAGTGATGTATATGAACTTGGAACACTAAACAAAATGAAAAACAAATTTAGAGGAAATGCCTTTTTGGTTTTTAGTATTAGTTAGTTTGGTAAAACATTGTTATTACAGCTTTCCTAATGAGATAATATCCTGGATAACCTGTTTCTCTGTCAGATCCGCCTCTTGCTTTTCGCATCTGGTTTCAAAAGATGGTGATGGCAAAGACACTTAGTTCAAGGCTTCATAACAAGCCTTCATAAACTAGTGGATGACATCAGTGGCTGCGTCAATCTTTTATTCTGTGGATAATACTCACATTTGAAAAGTTAAAGGCATTTTTTGCAGACTTGTTGATGAGTAGAAGCATTAGTCAGTTCACATTAATAACATTTTGTTCTTAATTTTGGAACTTAATGAACTAGTGGCTCCATATTTTGTCAATTATGAGTTATATACTGCACTGAAGCTATTCAGGCATGTTAGGGAATTACTTGAATTTTGAAGAGTTGCTATAGGGCAGCTGTCGTGATGTTGATATGTGAGACTCTGTATTAACACGTGGTTCGATCCTTAGGCCTCCGGTGTGAAAGTCACAGATGAAGTCATCACGGTCTTCAATGACATGAAGGTGCGTAAGGCTCAGCCAAACGAGGACGAGAAGAAGAAGAGGAAGAAGGCCATCCTGTTCTGCCTGAGCAAGGACCTGAAGAACATTGTTCTGGACGACGGCAAAGAGATCCTCGTGGGCGACTTGGGAACCACCGTGCAGGACCCATACCAGCACTTTGTGAAGATGCTGCCCCCAAACGATTGCCGCTACGCTCTGTATGACGCCACCTACGAGACCAAAGAAACAAAGAAGGAGGACCTCGTCTTTATCTTCTGGTAAAAGCAACCGTTATTGCACATTTAAAAGTTTTTGAGCTTCATTAAATTGACATTAGAGTTAAATTGTTTTCCTTACGTCACAGGGCTCCAGATAGTGCTCCTTTGAAGAGTAAGATGATCTATGCCAGCTCAAAAGATGCCATCAAGAGGAAATTTGAAGGTGAGTGTCTGGTTGTGATCAGAGAATCATCAGAAACAAGTATTCACACTTGATCTTGAACCACACTTAAACCTGAATTATGTAAACGCTCTCGAGACAACACAACAGAGGGTATCACCTGACTCTGCTGTCACCCTCAGCTCACAAAGGATGAATGCATCTTTGAGTTAATTGTTTTAGCCCCAACTTATAACACTTGTTATAAGTTGGGGCTCGTTAATATTATAAGCGACGAGCCCCCCGTCCCCAGTATCAGAATCAGAATACTTTATTAATCCATAGGGAAATTATGTATTGGATGTTGTTGCTCATAGATGCGATGGGTGGATCCTTTAAGTATGGCCACATGTGTGAGCTTAAAGATGAAAATAAGATTTTTGGTGAGTAGAGACGCTGTTGCCATTGTGGTGTTTAGTGAGGGCGGACATAACGGTGAAACCCAACACTGCACAAGACTTATGATTGTCATTTTATTAGCCAATGAGCTTTCTGATTCTAATAATGACCACAGGTTACATGTTTTATTAATTATCACATGAAATTAGTGGTCAAGTCTGTGTGGGATGTGTTCACTGAGGTCTCAGATAGAGGGGCACTTCCATAAAGAGGTGCCCCCTGCTGGGCTGCAGTCAACCAGAGATGGAACATGAAGTGAAACATGACTTGAAGTGTTTCTTTTGGTCAATAAGTTTGCTGATGGTGTTGCACCCACCTTTTATGTGATTTTAAACTTATCATGGTCCCTGTATTTTATTAAGGGTAAAAACAAGATTTGTGACACAAGGAGGAGCTTTGTTTGTTTTTTGCAAGCCATAAAATGTTTAAGAACCAGTGCCCTATGAGCAAATCCTTGGTGATGGTTGACATGAAGACGAAAGAAGAAAATGAAAAGAGGAGCAGAAAACACGAGAAACTAACAGGGCCAAGCTACAGGAGAGAGAAAAGACAAGAATTAATGACATGCTGTAGTGGCATCTAATAGGACTCAGTGCATCATGGGAAGTTCATCAGCAGTCTGAGTCTATAGCAGTATAAGTGAGAGTGGTTCAGGATCACCTGATACAGCTCTAACCATCAAAAAGAAAGGTTAATGCTTGATCTTATGAGCAGAGAGGAGTGTTTGTCTCCTGAACACTACTGGAATGAAGTGGATTTGAAACGCTTCCTAATGTCAGGCATTGTATGTAGGATGAGTGAATATTTTCTCCTGTTAAATCTGTTTGTCAGTGTACATTCATCAAATGAGCTCACCTGCTGATTTTTTTTTATTTTTTTTATTTATATTTTTTTAAATTTTCCCTTGATGAATAACTCTGGCTGTGTGTTTTGCAGGTATTAAGCACGAATGGCAGGTGAACGGTTTTGAAGACCTTAAAGACCGGCACACTCTGGCAGAAAAGCTCGGCGGCTCATCGGTAGTCAGTCTGGAAGGAGCTCCTTTATAAATATCCCTCCCCCTCCTCTCCGGCTTCGATCGAGGCCTTTCAGACACATCTGTCGGGTTTAGCTGTTCATTCCAGTGTGGTGTGGAGAAGGGCAAAAGCAGAACCAGCATCAATTCATGGGACTCTCGGGGAGGGATATCATGGGTGGGTTTTTGGGGTCAAGTGACAGTTTTAAAAACGACAACAACAAAAATAAAAAAAACACGAATCAGACTGTCATTCCAGTTCATGCAACGTAAAGATTATGAACAAAACACAAAGGAAAACATTAAGATACAACTGAAGAAGGAAAATGATGGCGATGATTAAAACTTAAGTACACACAGTTCATGTTTAAGGACAGGGTTTCGTTCTTTCCAGGTTCCATTTGACTGACTGCAGAGAAAGAGACAGTCAGCAAACCTTCTACTTTCCCAACCACTGAATCCTGACAGATAATTGTTCCAACTACATTTTTTTTTTTTTTTTTTTTTTTTTGCCAAACTTCTAGTTAAGTTTTGTAAGTGTGTATAGTTGAGTAGGTGTAGTAATGAACTAATTCATTCGATTACAGGAGCTGTATAAAAACACTCTGGGGGAACACGGTTAAATATTTTCTTTGTTTTGTTATTCCATTGTTTCTTTTTTTTTTTCTTTTTCTTTTTTTTTGAAAGGTTCCAAAACTTGAGCAATTCCTTTATATTTCCAGTTCCGGGTGAGAAAAAAACATGACATTTGATGTAGTGAACAGACATTCCTTGTACTCGTTAAAACCAGGATTTCCTCAATTTAAAAACTTTGGTGTTATGAAGGTCTGATGGGGAGCGATGTGTATATGAAGGACCAGTGGTCAGAGTTTAGACTGAATACTGAATGGTGGATGTTTTGTATCGTCTCCTTATCTCTAATAAAAAGCACTAAACTACTGACTCGTGCTGCTCTTCAGTTTGTTTACTCTCAGCAGTGTTTTGGCTTTTTGATGATGCGTGCCACAGAATTATTTTTAGTAGCTACATGGTCATGGGGGACCAGTATTTAAAGCACAACCTGCATGTCCAGTCCAAGAAAATCCATATCATTTGGCATGAAAGTGTCCTGTGTTCATTTAATGTACTGAACAATGTTTCTTGATGAAATATTCATGTTGAAAATCTTTACTGACATATTGCCAGCAAAACGACAGCTGGTGAAAACCAAAATAAACCCACTGAGGGCTGAAAAGTTTTAGAAATCGGAGTTAAAACTGGCTTCAAAACTTAAAACTTAATTTACAACCTGATATTAAGTTTAGTCAAATGTTGACTATATTTGCTTGACTAATTGACGGCCTTGGTCTAATAAGAAAAATTCATTCTACATCCCCCAGTTCCAAAAAAAAATGGCATGCTGTAAAATGAAAATTAAAGAAAACCTAATGCAATGATTTGCAACTCCTAAACACAAAGTTTATTCACAAAAGAACACAGGAAAGATTCCAGCTCCAAATGTTTTCCGTTGGTGGTAGAATGACTGGTTCTTACATAGCGCTTTTCTACTCAAAGCACTTTATGTAACTTGTGTCATTCACCCACACACACCCGTAAGTGCTTTCTATCTAATATTCACACACCGATGAATGCAGAGAGCAACTTGGGGTTATCTTGCAGACTGGAGCAGCCAGGTATCAAAATGGCAACCTGCCAATTAACAGATGACCTGCTCTACCTCCTGAGCTTCAGCCACTTCCTGGGCTGCAGGTCAGTTCAGCACCCGGACTGCTGTGAAGCCATACTGTTGTAATAGAAGCAGTATGTGATTTAGCAATGTCTTGCTGAAATATGCAAGCTTTCACTGAAGCTCCATCATGCAAAGATGAAGCAATGTATGCTTCCATCTAGATGATGTATGGAATATACAGGGAGTGCAGAATTATTAGGCAAGTTGTATTTTTGAGGAATAATTTTATTATTGAACAACAACCATGTTCTCAATGAACCCAAAAAACTCATTAATATCAAAGCTGAATGTTTTTGGAAGTAGTTTTTAAGTTTGTTTTTAGTTTTAGCTATTTTAGGGGATATCTGTGTGTGCAGGTGACTATTACTGTGCATAATTATTAGGCAACTTAACAAAAACAAATATATACCCATTTCAATTATTTATTTTACCAGTGAAACCAATATAACATCTCCACATTCACAAATATACATTTCTGACATTCAAAACCAAACAAAAACAAATCAGCGACCAATATAGCCACCTTTCTTTGCAAGGACACTCAAAAGCCTGCCATCCATGGATTCTGTCAGTGTTTTGATCTGTTCACCATCAACATTGCATGCAGCAGCAACCACAGCCTCCCAGACACTGTTCAGAGAGGTGTACTGTTTTCCCTCCTTGTAAATCTCACATTTGATGATGGACCACAGGTTCTCAATGGGGTTCAGATCAGGTGAACAAGGAGGCCATGTCATTAGTTTTTCTTCTTTTATACCCTTTCTTGCCAGCCACGCTGTGGAGTACTTGGACGCATGTGATGGAGCATTGTCCTGCATGAAAATCATGTTTTTCTTGAAGGATGCAGACTTCTTCCTGTACCACTGCTTGAAGAAGGTGTCTTCCAGAAACTGGCAGTAGGACTGGGAGTTGAGCTTGACTCCATCCTCAACCCGAAAAGGCCCCACAAGCTCATCTTTGATGATACCAGCCCAAAGCAGTACTCCACCTCCACCTTGCTGGCGTCTGAGTCGGACTGGAGCTCTCTGCCCTTTACCAATCCAGCCACGGGCCCATCCATCTGGCCCATCAAGACTCACTCTCATTTCATCAGTCCATAAAACCTTAGAAAAATCAGTCTTGAGATATTTCTTGGCCCAGTCTTGACGTTTCAGCTTGTGTGTCTTGTTCAGTGGTGGTCGTCTTTCAGCCTTTCTTACCTTGGCCATGTCTCTGAGTATTGCACACCTTGTGCTTTTGGGCACTCCAGTAATGTTGCAGCTCTGAAATATGGCCAAACTGGTGGCAAGTGGCATCTTGGCAGCTGCACGCTTGACTTTTCTCAGTTCATGGGCAGTTATTTTGCGCCTTGGTTTTTCCACACGCTTCTTGCAACCCTGTTGACTATTTTGAATGAAACGCTCGATTGTTCGATGATCACGCTTCAGAAGCTTTGCAATTTTAAGACTGCTGCATCCCTCTGCAAGCTATCTCACTATTTTTGACTTCTCTGAGCCTGTCAAGTCCTTCTTTTGACCCATTTTGCCAAAGGAAAGGAAGTTGCCTAATAATTATGCACACCTGATATAGGGTGTTGATGTCATTAGACCACACCCTTCTCATTACAGAGATGCACATCACCTAATATGCTTAATTGGTAGTAGGCTTTCGAGCCTATACAGCTTGGAGTAAGACAACATGCATGAAGAGGATGATGTGGACAAAATACTCATTTGCCTAATAATTCTGCACTCCCTGTATGGAAGCATACGTTGCTTCATCTTTGCATGATTGAGCTTCAAGCTGAATTTGTGGATTGAACGGTGAACTTTTTTAACAAACAATGATTTCTGGAAGTGCTCCTGAGCCCGTGCAGTGATTTCCATGACAGAATCGTGGGTGTTTTTAAAGCAGCACTGCCTCAGTCCCGGAACATCACAGGCATGCAATATTGATTTTCAACCTTGTTCCTTGTGCACACAGATATCTTCGGATTCTCTTAATCTGTGGATGATAATATGTACTGTAGATAATAAGATATTGAAAAATCTTCACAATTTTACACTATCCTGAAATTGTTCCACATTTTTTTACAGACTGATGAATCCCAGCTTTACTTACTGAGAAACACTGCCTCTCCAAGACGCCATTTTTATACCCAGTCATGTTACTGACCTCCTGCCAGTTAATCTAGTTAGTTAAAAATGGCCCTCCAGCTGCTTCCTTTTAGTACCTCTTACTTTCCCAGCCTTTTTGAGCCACCAGAAAATTCAAAATTAAATAATATTTTATCTAAAATGTTAAACGTTTTGGTTTTATGTTTTATTGTAAATAAAATATGGCTTAATGAGATTTGCTAATCGTTCTGTTTTTATTTGCATTTTACAGTGTCCCAACCTGGAATTTGGACTCCAGCTTCTGAGCCACGTAGACACCTCAGTTTACCTTAAAAGGAGCCAGATCATAAAATAAATACAATAAAATCATGTAATAAAAAAACAACAACAACTCTGTGTGCCCTCTTTAACGCTAATGTCTTTAGTTTGCATAGCCATCCAGGCCACATGTTGACACTCCTGTGTTGGATTTCTCAGCCTAAAACAAGGCCACATATAGCCTAAATTGTCTTAATCAGGATCAGCCTGTGAAACTATCTCTTAATAACCCTTAAAAAAACAAATGAAAAAAAATGCTTGTCTTTATTTAAGCGTAACAAATTTTAAGTAGATTTTGAAAATGTTCACATCTTAACATCTAAATGTCAACTACTGACGCCCACCCAGCCTGAGATATCTTAATAAGAGTAAGACGTCTCAGTTTTTCCACATTACAAAGAAATGATGCCATAACAACTGGCAGCTCATTACCTAAACTCTGCCCCACAATAAAAGAAAAACAGTAACTTTTATTGATTATTGACTTTAAAAACCACAATTTTATGTCTTTAATGGTTCATTGTAGAGTGGAGTAGAGTTGGTCCCCTACAGATCACATGTTGGGTGGCTCAATCTCCAGCCTTGGGTAAGACACTGAACCCAGTGCAAAAGAATAGCTAGAAAGTGCTTAAAAGCATAGACTAAAACAAATAAATGTGTGAGTGAATGTGGTTTGTAGTATAGAGTGCTTTGGTATAAGTACCAGTCCAAAATGCACACCGCCTGCATTTTGCAAAGCCTGTCAGACAGGTTTGGGCCTCCGCTTGAGGCATGCCGTGTTCTGTTCTGCAGACTCCTCTAACTGGATCATCACCCCTCCACAGCTGCAGCAGGTGTTATGACCACAGGAGGGCAGCACAGCACCACTCCTGAACCAGAGTCAAGACTATGGACACACACAGTTATAAATCTCTGTTTATTAAAATATACCAAGCATTTTTTTAAAAATAAAATAAAATCAAAACTCTGTGTTTCCAGTCCGGACCAAGAACAGCAAACTGTCTGAGCTCTCAAGATACCAAAGATCAAGTCCCCCAAAGCCAGAGCAGGAAAGATGCAAATACAGACTCGGTGGATTACACTCATCCACAGTAGGAAAATAATGTGCAGCTACTGACACACACATGAGTTACAGTGTTTTTTCCCCCTCTTGTTAAAAGTGGCTTCTGTTAATGCTGTGGAAACACTGACTTATTAATCTGACTGCGGGTGAAAACATATTAAAAGATGCCGTTCTGATGATCTCACAGGCTGGTTTATTTAACAGGCCCAGAGGTTACAGGGAGCAAATTAAAGACAGGAGAGAAATAACTCAGTGTTGAAATGGATCAGATATTTGACCCTGTGTGTGGTTTTTTTAAAGTCATTTTGAGCTTTATTGTGTTTTTCACGCTCTGCTTTAAACCTCCTGCCTTTGGTCTTTCTCAGTCCTGGACACAGTCTAGCCGATTTCCATGAACCCAGTAACAGATCTGAGCGAACTTCAAAGGAGTGATGCGCACGGCCACGTTGTAATCCCGGTTCTCGCCGTCTATCTCCAGCCACTGGTGTCCAGAGAATATGCCGATGACCTTCCTTTCCCAGCGCTCTAAGGTGTTGTCCCACACTCGGCCGTACACTCCAGAGCCACTGGCTCCGGGTCGGGCATCGCAGTGCTGATATATCAGGTCGTTGGACTCTTCTTCCACGGGACAAAACCTGTACACGAGCTGCCCGGGCCTGTCGCTGTCGAAACCGGAGAAGTGGATGCGATGGCCTGCCAGATCGTCAGAGGACGGAGCCACAGAGAGGCGCATGAAGGGACGACGGTGAGGCCAACGCAGCTCCAGCAGGGCATAATCGAACTCCATGCTAACCTCCTGAGGACCCTGGATCCAGCCCTTTGGCACACGGGTGCGTCTCACCCGCACCCAGTGGACCAGAGGCTTCTTGGCAGAAGTGAAGTGTGTTTTTGTGCCGTTGATGGATGGAGGGATCAGGAAGCCCACCCTGAGCCTTCGCGCCCCATTGACATAATCCTTCCCATCGTGCACACAGTGTGCAGCTGTGAGGACGTGCCGCTGAGACACGAGAACGCCGGTGCAGCCGGTGGAGATCCGCACAGCTGTGGAGAAGGGGTAATCCAACAGGAAGTTGTCACCTTGTATGTTAAAGCGGCCATCCGCTCCATAGATCTGCCGTCTCACACGCCTGGGCTTCACTCTCCGGGGCGAAGGGTGAGCTCCTCCGAACTCTGCGTCATCCTCCACATCTACCGTGGTGAGAGTGCGCGAGCCGTCGGCGTACAGAGTCTCGAATGCCAGTTTCTCCGTGAGCTGCTCCCTCTGCTCTTCCTGCTCTCCTCTGTGGAAGCAGCTTGCGTTGCAGTGAGTGGTGAAATCCAGCTGAGCGTGAGCACTGAAGCGGGAGCGGGTCAGAGGCGTTGGAGCGTGAGGGACCAGCGTGGGGACGTGGGCTGGAGGAGGGTGGAGGAGAGAGAAGGTCAGGGGGAGCTGAAGAAACAGGTGAGTCAGGAGGGAGCTCCCGGACGGCGTCATCGTGGTGATGGAAAACACTGAAAGGACACAGAAAATGATCAGGCATCTCTGAGATTGCATGGATTCCTACACGTTTGCCAGGAACGACAAATGTGGAAAACATTCCCAAACAAGATGCCCCAGAAATACACAAACTCTAATCCCTTCATAAATCTGCACTTGTTTTCAGATGATTATTGATTGTAAATCACGCTGCAAGTGAAGTCAGCTTAGAAAGTTTTATGTTGCAACGCAGGCCTGAACTTCATGTGGTGTAGAGAGGCAACAATGAACCTCTTGTTCCTTCAATATAGATTACCAGGAAAATGGGATTTCAGCCCAGTGGAAGCAGAGATGTGGTTTAATGTATGACAAATTACAAAGAAAAGTCAGTGAAAGAGTCAGAAAAAAACCCTCTAAAAACTCTCAAGTTTGTTAAACTTCTTTAACAAACTTGAGAGTTTTTAAAGGCACTCGGATGTAAGGAGGTATTTTTCATTAAACATTAACTATGTTACAGCGTACACAAGGCTTTCGGGCTTTCAGGGCAGATTAGCAGGGATAAGCAGACACTTGATCCCCTTTAAAGACTGTGGATCCCCAGGCACTCATGGCACGAAAAGAGCAGGTGTGTAAAAAAAGTGAAAAGGCTACAAGTCCAGGCAGGGCAGCAGAACAGAGCATTACTCCTAACTAAAGACAGGGTGGGGCCTGTCCACACACCTATGAGCTGCCCCATAAAGCAATGTAACGGAGGTAGAGCTGCAACAAAGGGTTCCTGTAAGCTGGGAAAGTACAAATATCCTTCCATAGCAGCTGTGAGGACATCCAAAGTGGTAACAGCCCTGGGAAGACATGTAATCCATGTTTTAGGATGTAAAAATAAATGAAACAATTGTCTTTTCACAGCCTTTTGTTTAATGTTGAATGTTTTAGAGAACTATTTTGATAGAAAATAAATAAATAAATAAAGATGAAAACACAGGAAAAGACACATAAATCTGGAGGAGGGATGGTGGGAAAGGTGTGGCTTTGTGGCCACTGCAGTAACCTGAGATCATGGTGTGTCTTTGAGCAGACCAAGTGCAAACAGTTTTTGTATCGCATATCAAAGGGGGAATACAATAAGTCAAGCCCTTACAGGAAGTGAGTCCTGATGTTTGGATTTGTTTTTACTTATTTTGGTAAGCAGTTAGGATAAGATAAAGAAATGGCTGTGTCCTACATTACAAACAATCCGTTTCCTTTTTTTTAGACTTAAAATATATTTATAGAGCTGTTATATCATATTTGTTGCCCTTTCTGCTGACCCCAGGTCTTTCCAGAAAAGAAGATTTTTAATCTCAATGAGACTTTTTAAAGCATATATAAAAATCACCTTGCCAAAAACTGATTTCAGCTTTTACCTTGTTTCTGAAATGTCTGGTTATCATTCGTGAGAGACTTGTTTAGCTGATTATAGGTCAACAAGTCATGTAGAACAGTTTAAATATCTGCAATCATCCCAGGCATGTATCTAAAACCCTGCAGAAAACTTCCCGATCAACATCTGATATAGTCCATATGCTGCAGTGAGATGGACCGTAGCTCAAAGTTTGCTTAAAAAACTTCTTATAAAATCTTTCAACCACCTCATTCAGGAAAATGTTCACGTACAAAAATAATTTGTAAATGTGAATGTAACTCAATTTTAGCGCTTTATGTATCCCAGTAGAGACACCGCAGCAGTTCCCAGCCAAGCCTCCCATTATTACCTCCTGATTAGAGATCGATAGTCCGTGTTTACATCCCAGTCAAGTTCTCCTCCCCATCAGACGACTCCTTCGGGATCATTTCCCCAGGTTGTCCTCCACCTCTGCGCTGACAGGTTGGCTACTTTCTCCCACCTCCGGCAGGTAAATCTCAAAAGCTCTCTTACAGCGCGTGCACATGCAGCTCCAGGTGTGGAGCGAGTCTCGGGGCGTGCCGTGAAACCTGCTCAGCTCAGCCTGAACGCCACAAATAAAACCTCGAGCCTGAAAACAAGTGTTTTCTCTTCATGCACCGGCCGGTCTCGTGGTCCTAGTGCCCCTCAGCTTCCCGCCTGCCTGCCGAGGGTCAGCACGCGCTGTAGTTTTACAGGTTTATTCGTAAACGGACTTCTTGACTGAATGGGGCTGAATGGTACTTGTTTTAAACGGTTTATAAAGTTTTCCTTCTTTTTAAAAAAAATACAAGTTTTACATGATAAATTTCAAATCACAAATCATCTTTCTATTGAATGTTCCTCGGGCTGCCCAAACCTTTCAATTTAAAGCAAGGTTTCAGTTCAGTTCAATTTTATTCCATTTTAACTATATAACACCAAATCACAACAACAGTTGCATCAAGGTGCTTCATATTGTAAGGTAAAGACCCTACAATAATAGAGCAAAAACCCCAACTATCAAACAACCCCCTTTGAGCAAGGACTTGGCGACAGCGGGAAAGAAAAACTCCCTTTTAACAGGAAGAAACCTCCTGCAGCACCAGGCTCAGGGAGGGGCGGCCTTTGGGGGTGAGCGAAGGAAGGCAGGACGAAAGATTTAAAGTTTAACGTTAAAATAATTAAATTAATTAGTTATTCTGTTACCCAGTGTATACGAGCCAATATGGCAACCAAGGACAAAAGAACCAACAAAACATGGCAACACTCACAGAAATGTGCAAACAGGCTTCAACCTTTTAAGTTCCAAGCTGCTGAAATGATAGTCTTAGTTACCTGGGTCACAAGCTTCATGGTAGAAAGAGTTTTCCAGGAACCGCCACAGCTGGCATGCTTTTATACTCACAACTACAAAAATCTTCAAAAACAAACAGTTTAGATACAAAATACTTTCTTTTTTTTTTTTTTTTTGCTTGAGTGTTTTTTTTTGTTTTTTTAAAAGTTTGCTTACAAGGATTTAGGACTTTGAGTGACTTTGAAATAACTCCACGGTTCAAGTTCAGGGGTAGTTATTTTCACAATAGGGTATCGTGCTCTTTTAAATTTTAAGGTATTAAACTGTCATACTGGTAAAATTAAGGTAAGTGAAAAATAAACAGGAAAATGTTTATACAGTACATGTAAATCTACTAAGGCTTTCAGTTGTTGTCAGAGATTTGCATGCACTCATCGTGGGCGTGAATATCATGGTAATTTGGGCCTTTTTACAGCATACATCACATATATACATACACTAATTTAAATCTTTTAAGTGGTGCAGAAGGTTCTACAATGTCACTAAACTTGACAAGGCAGAGGCCTGTTAGCGTCTCATGAGTGATCATGATTGAAAACAACTGATAGCTTCTCTTTGCCAGCATGAAAAGGGATTTGTTTGACAGTACTCATTGTGTTAACCAAAACTAAGAACAATGGGAAAGTCCAAGGACTCCAGTGAGGAAATAAGAAGGAGAGCTGTAGGTTTACACATGCTTGGAAGGTCTCGTTGAGCTATTTCTAAACAACTGCAGATTTCAAGATCATCAGTTTAAAAAATTACATGTCAGTACCAGTTATTCTGATGTGTCACCACTTTTCCAAAGTCTGGTCTTCAAACTTCATGGCCATGGTGAGTGCATGCAAACTACCAAGCATAACTGTATATGATTCACCAATAAAAGCAACCTACTTTTTAAGTTTTTGTTATAGGTGTAATTATATGACTTAGTATTAAATATGTGAGCATTCTCTTTGTTGCATGGGGGAAATTATATAAGTCTCATCGGACATATAGTTTATATATGTCATTTTGGAGGGAATGGGAAATTCCCTTTATTAGAAAAACCCTTTCTGTTTCTTTCCATAACACTCTCCCGACTGTAATATCTTTAGTGTAGCTCTGTTGTGACATGAAGACTTAACATTCACTCCCATGAATCACCGTTCCTGATTACTGTTTCTCCTCTACTGACTTACTCACAGACTATAAGTGTTCATTTTCATATCATAATAAGTGTCTGGTATTGAGTTTTGTAGCCCACAGCTACACCATAGCAAGAAAAATCTTGTTCCTGGCTTCATTGCACTCCAGCTTTTCATGCGTGCCAAAAGCTGGGATAGATAAGTATGAAGACCAACTTCAGCGCACTCAGACACTCTAGCTGGCAGGCAGACGACTGTTAGGGCATGTTAGCTGCAGAGTTCACCGCGTCCTCTGACCTTGATTTCCAGAGGTCTTTCAAATCTGTCAACCTGTGGAATTTGGGAAGCCCTGGAGTGACACTATTCGACGACTTGTTGCAGAAAACAGAGCTCCCAGTCAAAGAGAAGGTGCTTTCAGGGAAGCCAAAGAATCTCCCACCGAAGACAGAAATCTGTCTGTCGCTGCTGTCCTCAGAGCAAATGTCACCCGAGAAGAACACCTACCCAACCCGCTCCTCATCTCTGTAATTAGACATTCAGCTGGTGCTCAGGGAGAACTGTGGTGCTGACAGATTGAGTGTAAAGTATATTCCCTCTGAGATATGAAGGATGGTAAAAAAAATAGCGTACAAAAGGCTAGAGAAGTGTTGATGCGATTTCTGTAAGCAAGATGGTATCATTGCCTGTCTCTGTGCTACAGGCAGCGATCACAAGAAGTTTTGTGTGTATGCATGTGTGTGTTTGGCACTGAGCAGCTTGGCTTATGTTTCTCTCTGGAATTTCTCTCTTTCCGTCCTGTTCTTTTCAATGTTCCTCACAAAACGTTCTGCTCAAATTAAACAGGGCAGAAGATCCACACATGTTACCAGAAACATTATATAAAATACTGTTTGCTCTCCTGCCAGCGCGGCGATGAGGAGATTAACACCCCTCTGCAAAGAATTAACTCCCAGACACCAACCTGTTAGCTTAGCTTACTACAAAGACTGGAATAAAGGGGTAGTTTCTGTTCAGTCACATGACTGCTAACCACACAACAATAACTTTGACTGCTATTTGGGGACACTATCAAGTGAACAGGCCCCAGTCAGACAGGCCTAGAGACCAGTGAGAGATCCCCTGGCAACTACAAATCTGTACTACCAATCCGGTTGGCAAGTAGTTATTGGCAGTTTCAAGGTGAAATTGGTTGCACAGATGGCTTTGGGCACTAGCAAATTGCATGGAAGTTACCCACTTGACTGCAAACATTCCCCAACTACTCTACAAGTGGTAGTGAAGCAGTGCGATGCAAACTGGAAATGGAGAACATTTTCCTTCAAAGTAAAAGTTGCACTTTTTTAAATATGGGTTGGCTGTAGAACTGCGGCACAGCTTTTAATTGTCTCAGTTTCAAGTTTGTAACTCATTTTTCACAGTTTCACTATTTCAGCCCAATTCAGTTTTATTCATATAGCACCAAATCATAATAACAGTCGTCTAAAGGCGCTTTGTCTAAAGGCAAAGGCCCTACAATAACACAAATACTGCTTGGCGAGTCGTTGGTAACTGTTTGCAGACAAGTCGGTGGCCTTCATGCAAATTACAGGCTATAAAATACTATCAAAACTTGTGATTACCATCATAATATTATTGTAAATTTATATTTTCAACCATCACTGAACATGTTGCATGCCAGATGTTTACATGCATGATTAGACGGATAAACCACCAGTAATTATGCAACCCAGCTGTACATAATTTTGTTATTAAGTGCAGTAATTAATCATATACACAATCATTTAACATTATATGGCATGCCTACCTCTAATGAAATGTTGAATGCACAATCTAATTTAAGCTGTAGGCTCTGCAGTTTCTTGCAATTCAATATCACGTTCTATCCAAATCAGCAGTGAGAAGGGAAAGATTTTCTTTCTGTCCTCGATGATTACTGCACCCAACAGTGCAACAGAATATAAGCTTTGTAAAAAACAGTGGTAATTTGTGTGAAAACAATGTGTGAGTGCAATGTCAAAGGTCGTGTCAGTAGGTTGTGGCCGTTGTTTAACCACAAGTGATAAAATCTACCAACAGACACTACATCTACACAAAATCTCTGCAAAAGCTAAAGGATAATAAAAACAATCATAGTTTGTATTTTTACACCACTTTAGAAGTTGCACAGATAACTTTGCACTTTCTACACTTAAAGAAAATTAAATAAATGTGATACAAGCAGTGAACTTTAGAGGTCCTGTATGTGGACTAAGCTAAGAGGTATGATGGCACCTGTCTAATTAATTTTACCTTCCAAAATATGAAAAAAATCCTTTAAGTGAAGAAAAAATGTGTGCTACTAGGTGTGTTAGCAAAGGTAGAATTATAGTAGAATAATATTCCCTTCAAAGAAAGCAGAAAACCTGATTTCCCCAAAAGCTTTTAAAGCATGTATTTGTTCAGCTGTATCCAAATTTATTACACATGACTGAAACTCTCTGATACAATTTACTCAGTTTGTTATCCTGCATAAATCAGTGTGTATAAAAAGCCTCCTAGTGTCCCACCTGTCTCCTGTTGTGGTTAATTAGCAGATCATTGTTAAGCACATGTTTCAAAGTTCGTCCATGGTTCAGTCTTTAGGAAATGGAACAGTCGCTATATTCAGTTAAAGGAAGAAGCTGTTAAAAAAAACAGATGGTGGTGATATATCTTTCCTTCCCAAAAGAATTTGTTATGCTTGCCAGCATTAATTCAGTTCTTTAAGCTGTACCTGCCGATTCTGGTCAAAGGTCACAAAGGGCTAAAGCCTAGAAACCAAGCTGCCAGTATGCTTTGGGTGCTGTTTCTACATTTCTACACGTTTCTAGACTAGTTTGCATATTTTAGACTGTAAAAGTGCCCGACTTTCACGTTTTTGCTATTTGGAGGAAACACGTCAGCTCCACATGAAAGAAAAAAAGAAAATTCCTGGCCTGAGAATTGACTGATGCTGACACACTGCTGCCTTTGTTAGAAGACAGATTTTTTCCCACTGCATTGCAGACCTCAAACGCCACGTTACAGATTATGCTCATTCATTCATGGACACCAGGTGGGACCCTCACTTCAGTGGACACTCTTTGTCTAAGCACCAGTTCCTTCACAGACCAGATGTAAGAGCGATTGACCAACACAGCGCATCCATCCATCTCTCTGACCATCCATCCGTCTGGCCGTCCGTCCATTTTTTTAACCTCTTAACCAATTAAGGGTCACAGGACGGTCGTTATCTTTCATGTCTCTCTGATATTAAAACCTTGTCATCACATACAAAGTCTTAAAGAGCTCAAAGTATCCAATAATCCCAGCAGGCTTACTTGAAGTTCCTGCTGTTTCTACAAGTACCCCCCTCCATTGGAACCAACTCCCAAGTTGAATTCCTACTTTTAAGATCAAACTTTAAACTTTCCTTTGATAAAGCTTATAGTTAGGGCTGAATTAGGCGACCCTGAAGCATCTCTTAGTTATGTTGGTAAATGCTCAGACTGCTTGGGGGAAGTTTTACTACTGCATATCATTAAGTTTTGTCCTCGCTCTGTGCTCTCTTTTCAGCTCTTCTCTTTCCCCAGCAGTCACCCCCAACGGTTGTGTCAGATGACTGCTTCAATGAAAGTGGTTCAACCAGAGGTGTCTTCCTGCTTAACTGGAGTTTTTCCTTCGCACTGTCACCAAATGCAGTTCACAGGGGATTGTCAGATTGTTGGGGTTTTCGCCCTAATACTTTGGGGTCTACCTTACAATATAAAGCAACTTGAAGTGAGTGTGGTTGTGAGTTCGTACTATGTAAATAAAACTGAATTTAGTAGCCCAGCTGTCATCGAGTGTGTACACACTGGACAGATTACCAGTCTAGTGAATGTGTTAACACAGAGAGACAGACATAGAATCACAAATTAACCTAAAATGTATGTCTGTGGACTTTGGGAAGAAGGTGGAGTACCCACACAGACACTGGGAGACTATGCAAACGCCACGTCCAAAAGCTGTTCATATTAAACTGTCAGGCATGAAGGAGTTACTCTAATTTACTTGTGATAACTGGTCTCAAGTAAACAAGGACTCATTACAAAAGAAGTAACTGGTCAAAAAGTTCAAAAAGTCAGAAACCACTTCTTAGAAAAACTTGACTATTTTCTGATTGGTCCGTTGCATTGATGGTCTCCCACATGGTGCTATCAGAGTGTGCCTTAAATGAGACCTATTTCACCTGTGTGGATGAAGTCCTTTTTAGATGAGCGAGCACTTTCTCCTCCAGTCTGTAGATTCTGCTCTGGATGGGAAACAGAGCAGCTTTACTGAGCATCCAATAAATGCTCATTCTAGAAGAAGTACAAAAAAATATTTTTTGTTGACTAGTTGTGGAAATTCACTAAACACTACATATCTCAGATGTTTAACATAGTTTCCTGGTGTATTTTTCCTCACCTTCACGTTTGTGTCTTTAACGCTTGGCTCCTGAAGGTCAGTGACCTCCCTGCTTAGCTCCCAGCTGACCCCAGAGCTCTCAAAAATACCTCTCTCGCTGACCCACACTCACACTTTCCAAGGTGATTCATTTAAGTAAACAAAGGGCCTGACTCTACACTCGTCTTTGCACCTGACCACTCTGAAGGGAATTCAGTGCTTAGTCTGTCACTGCCTGAAGAGGAAAGAGAAGAAAATAAATACAGGACACTGAAAATGAAAGTATGTGTGCCACTTTTTTTTTGCTTTTATCTATAATTCTGTGTTTGAATAGGGCTATCTAATATATCTTGTCACTCCCACCAGTTCGGACTGAGCTTATTCAGCCTGCAGAGTTCATGCTCAGTACAGCAGTGTGCAGGCATACCTTAAATTTTCTTGAGAGTGGTGCTGTGGCACTGAACACATGTCAAAACCTGTAATAGCTCCATACTGTACAAACAGAGTTCATTCCTAACATATGTCACATGCACTTCAGACTGAAATAAATAAACCAGCATGCAGTCTCCTTTCCTATTATCGAGCCAGCACGGTGGGCCGAGAGATCAAGACTTGTGTGACCGTTCAGCTGACATGCTGTGGGGGCCCCACGACAGTCTCTAAGAGACTGAGGGATTTATTAGCAGGATCAGAGGTTTTTCTCTGCACTCTTTAATCTGATAATTGGCTTCAAATTCAAACAAACTACCCAAGCTTTAAAACAGTAGAATGAACTGTTTATAACAATCCTGATGCTCTTGACACAATCTCAGCTGGGCCCTCCTGTCACTTTGAAAACACACAAACTGGAGCCTTTATTACAGAGCAGCTCTTTTAAAGAGCAGGGCCGTGAAAAGAAAGAGTGTTTCATTTCTCCCCTCCAGCCTGTGCCACAGTGTTTTATGCCCCCCCCTCTTTTTCCATCCAGATATATTTATTGCGTCTTGACTCCTTCCCTTTTCATCCCATCTGTCTCTCCTCATCATCCGTTCAAAACAGACCAGATATTTTCCATATTTCAGTCCTTGCGCTTGCCACTTCACTAAAAGCTTCATCTGTGCCACCAATGACCTTTTCAGACGTAAGATTTTCCTCTTTGATAACTATCTCATCCTCCTCTTGAGCAGATACCCTTCCTGCCATTAGTCCCTGGTTCTCCTGCAGGGCCTTGTGGGTACGCATTCAGCCTGACTTCCCCTCGGCATGATGTCATTTCAGTTTTGGCTGCACGAGCTGTAAGAGGAAAGGAGAAAAAAAAGGGGGGAAAACACAGTTAGCAGAAACAGAAGTAAGGAATGCAAACTGACTGCGTTGAAATCCAGGAAAGACGAGGAAAGTGTGCCTCCTGATATCTCTAACCACTCTGGGCAGAGAGCGTGGAGGGGAGTGTGGAAGTCATCCCAAACAGCAGGCTCTCGATTTCAGGCCTCCTTTAACAGCCTTTGAACTGGACATATGGAAAGGAGAAGGGCATCTGTTTGTTTAATCAAGTTACAAGTGATTGTGGGAGCAAAAATGATGAAAATAAATCCACTGATCACTATAAAATTGCCTCCCAGATTGTTGCTGCATTAGTTAAAATCTTAGTTTTCATGAGAAAACACTTTTTTTTTTGTTTTATCTTAACCCTGAACAAACCCTGACCTTAAAAACAAATAAATAAGTTGTGCTTTCAGCTTAGCTATCTCCAAGCAAGACTGAAAGATCGCTCCTAGAATATTTGATAAAACTCAAGAGTGACAGGCACCAAAGAGCTGAATATCTGGGTAATTTATACCAGAAGGACAAAGGAATGCTGGCAATCTTTGGAGGTATTTGGTGAGACCAGACTTAATGCAGAATTGTCAATTGTCAACAACAGCGAAAGTATCTGGAGGAAAAGACAGGCGTGGATATGTTGTGCAAAATGCAAACACGTGTCTCAAGTAGGCCGACTGAGTGCGGAGCTTTCATCGCACCAATAAGGTCTGGATATCCAGAGATCATCAAAAGACTCTGTGACAGGAACACAGTGCAGGCGACTGCAGACCATCTGACCACAAAAGATGGATCACACTAAAGCTAAAGCTGTTTCTTCGGAGGTGACGGAGACAAAAAGCAGTCAAGCTATTGGAGCACAGGAACAAGTCTGGTGTAAAGGACTCTGTAAACACACTCAAATATTTACAGGCTCGGGGTGAACATTCCCACTGACACTCTGGCTGTGTGGATCTCTCGTGCAGGCACAGGCGCAGCAGAGTTTCACTGATGAGTTTGCTGCTAAAAATACCCTCTTCTCCACCTGCATGTCCTCACTCGACCCTCTGAGTATGTGAGCGTGATATTCTGTCAGATCTCTGCCTACCTGCCCTGAAACCGAGCTTAAGTTTCCAGGAAACAAATATATATTTAACTAAAACCAAATGAGCTCCTTTACATTTAATTTATTATATTTGATATTCTTTAACAAGTATCACCAATTTGTGTACAATCAGTCTTGGTAAAAAGAGTCAGGCCTATGGATAACAGATAAATAATCCTTTTTTTTTGCACTGTTTATGAAGTAGTTTACAAAGAGTAAAGCATGCATGGGCTACTTTGATTCACTAACATAATACATTATGTTATTTAAGGCTGCAAAGATTGATAAAGGACATATAAACAAACTAAAAAAACAACTTTTAAGCTTTGCAGTGGGAAAGTGTTAGAACTAACTAATTTGCGTATCCAGTAGTAGATGAACATAGCTACTTCTTTAGCTTCTTAGTTGCTAATTGATGCACTGTTGAAAACACAAGCATGTATTGTTAGTATAGAAAAGGTCATATACAGTTAGGCCACTAATTTGTTGGACAAAGACAGTTTTCAGTTGCTGTCGGTGCGTCTTTCTGCATTCAGTTTTGTGTTTGATGACTGAAAAGCTGCTCTGTTGAGCTGAGATCAGGTGACTGGCTTGGCCATTGAAGAATATCTCATTTGTTTGCTTGCTTTTGCAGCTTCCTTTGGCTCATTATCCACTTGCACCAAGTACAGAGTACAGCCCTGTACACTTCACAGTACATCCTTCTATTTCTGTCTGCAGTCATACATGTCCATGGTATGACACTCTATCCACCATGTTTGACTTTGTGATATGTCTTGGATCATTCCCATAATTCAGGTGCAAGTATACCTTGGTTTCATCTGACTAAAAGATTGGTTTGGTTTTTGGTGTGCAGGCTCTTCTAGATGCTTTCTGGTCAAGTCTAATCCAACCTTTATCTTCTTCAGTGTAACCGGTGGTTTGCACCTTGTATTCGTGAATGCAACTCTTGATTGTAGACCTTGACAGTGATACCTAACCCCCTCTAGAGCGTTTTTGCCTTTGATGTTGTGAATCTTTTTTTCCTAACCATGGAAATAATTCTGCCATCATGCACTTTAGTTGTCTTCTGTGGTCCTTTGGGTCTTTTGGTGTAGCTGAGGTGGCCAGAGCATTCGCTCTTCTTAAGAATGCACCAGACTGATGATTTACAAAAACCTTTTGCTGTCTCTTTGACCTTCACCACTTGCACATATCTCTTTTGGCATCATATTTAAAATGACAAAAGCTCCAAATCACAAATTAAACACTTTGAATGAACTTTGCATATTATGTCTGCTTCATTTGTCATGAAACAACAAGGTAGCTGAGTGTGGTCCTGTATAAAAATGGCTGTAATTCCTAAATAATATTAGTGTTTTTCACAGTGCGTGTTGATTGTGATTCAGTTTTAATTCAGTGTTATTTTACTGAAGCTTTTATTGGAGACCACAGAAAAGGTTTACACGACTCACACAGTAACATGTCTTTAAAAAAACGGAAACAATAACGTGATTTTTTTCAGTCTTGCATCATGTAGTGGACGGTTACATCCACTGAGTCAAGCCTGAGGCTGGGTGGTGGTGGTGGTGCTGGTGCTGGTGCTGGTGGAGGGGTACCTGAGTCCTGCATGGAATGTTCTGCGACATTCTGGAATGTTATCGCCATAGTTCTCCACTCTGAAGAACTCACAAAGAGCCCACCCACAAGAACTGTGCGGTTGCTGGGAAACTAAGAAGCCCTGATAATGACCGCAGTGTGGAGTTTTGACTGAGGAGAGGAATCCAGGGAGTGTGTGAGTGTGTGTTTGTGTGTTTACCCAAACCCACCAAACACAACACACAACAGCACCTTTTAGAAATAAAGCAGTTCATGCTTGTAAAACAGTCAGGACTGAGGGTCACCAGCTAAACTACTTTCAGAGCTTGCTTCACTAAATCACATACCAGAAAATCTTATATTAACTTCAGCAAAGCATAAATAATTTCAGAATATATATATATATATATATTCCTCATCAAGAGAAATCATCTACTTAAAACTGAGGTACAAATCAGTTTTAGACACAGATAACTGCTGCATTTATATCCGCACAGAGGAGTTACACGCGATAACACTGATTGTTATTGTAATGCAGATAATAATGATTAACACATTTATCTTACACCTGAAAGAGCCCTGGCTCTATTCCAGGAGAAGACACAGATCCGACCTCAGGGGTCCTCCTAGTGCTGCTTCCAAGCCCGGATAAATGGGAGGGTTGGATGAGGAGGGAGGCATTTGGCATAAAATCAAATATGCAGATCCATCTGATAATAAGGAAGCAGCTGAAAGTACCGACTGCATGTAGACATTTCTTTCACTTAAATCAACTAACGTCCTAGAAAGCTAAAGGTAAACGGTTCTTACATAGTGCTTTTCTACTCTCCCTCAAAGCGCTTTATACAACATGCATTATTCACATAAACGCTTTAAAAAAAAATCTTTTCTTTCTATTCCCCTGGCTGACTTCCATCACACCCACCTGAACTGGTGCAAGTTGCCCTCTGGCCTTTTAAAACACTTGGCATTTCCCCCTCTTCACTGAAAAAGCTGATGTTCTTTTATTGTATGTTTCTTCTATAATTCTGTTATTTCGCTTTGTTTAATCAACTCCAAATTCATGATGGTAATGGCTGTCTTCCCCAGCTAGCAGAGGTAAACCAGATGCTGGTCTGACACACAGATTTGTGGGGGTGCCAGATCATTGTTCTTATCTGCAGCTGCTAATCCCTCCACTTACATGCAATATTAATTTGGTGACATTGCCTCGCTATAAAAACACAACAGCAGTATACACGATCGCTGTCAGGATCACTTCCTTGACAAAATACTGAACAACTTCTCTGTGAATGAAAAAAACTGGGCTGGATTCAAGAGCCAGACACACCCCATCATTGTCTCCACCAAGCAAATTAAAGTTCCTAACAAGGTCTTAATTACCAGTGCATGTGTTGGGCTTGCTCTCACTGAAATTAAAGCATTTTTGTTTCACCGCTCACCTCTCTTCTCCCCCCGCCCAAGGATTTTTATGGTCATGACTATGCCAGAGCTGTGCAAGTGAATGAGCAGAGCCGTGCAAGCCAAAAGCGAGAATGCTGAAAAACAGTCTAAGAAGGACAAGAACGTGGCTTCCTCTGCCGCATTCTTTCCTTCATCAGGAATTCACTGAGGTTTGGCCGTGCATTTAAAAAATTTTTTTTTTTTTTTTTTTTTTTACTGGAGCCTTTTCCTGCTCGCCTGGGAATAACAAGGCTGTCCATTACTTGTCCCAGTGAGCTTTGAATGGGGAAGCCGCAGACTGGGCTTCAGAGCTATCCAAGTGCTCAGGGCAACTACACACCCACAGTTTCATCCTTAAACACTGCATAAAACACAGGAACAAAGTGTCCGTAACAGACCTCTGAACACAGCAGAGCTCATTTTCCTGAGAATAACACTCTCTGTGCAGACCAGCCCAAAGCTTTGACTCAGGGTTTTGTCCCCCAAACTTGTACTCCTTTCAGCTGCAGACAGATTCATGAAGAAAATGCAGCTGATAATTAGATTCCAGCACGGGCACATCTCTCCTTTGTGCACAGCTGGATCTTTTTTTGGTTTTGACCAACTTTTAATCCAAAGCTGACTCTGGTCTATAAATCCAGCAGACAGGAGGTGCAACAGATTTACAGCTCCAAAGAGACGTTAGTGCAATGGCAAAACATTCCAGCGACAACTGTTTAATTGTAAACTTATCTAAAGATTATCCGAAGCCAGAAGAACAAAAGGCTCAGAGGCCTTTGATTTGTAGCGATCACAAAAGCTTTTCCTAAACCGTGTCTGTTTATAATAACTTGAAGGGATCCAAAACACTCAGAGCCAAAGAAAAGTTGGAGAAAACACCGGAGATCCAGTTGGCGGGCACGTCCTGTATCACCAAAACCAGTGTGTGCAGTTAATCGGCACTGCAGTTGTGTCTACCTGTTGCTCTATTTTATTCTCCTCTTCTGTACCCATTAAACATTTTAGCTTCCACTGTTCACAATTATCTCACTCTCTAATTGTTATGTAAGTGTGCAATCCTGTGAAAAATTACAATCCACGATAATCACTTGGATACCCCCCCACCCCCACTCCCACTGATGAAACGCCTCTGACATCTCGCACTAATTGTTCCTGTTTTTCCCAAAAACATGCAAGGCGGCCCAAATGTCTGAAGGCACGGAGCAGGCAGTGGGAAGGGTGACAACAGTCTGAAATCGCACTGAAAAAGAGACACACAAACACACACATGCACGAGGCAGCCGAGGTGGCCAAGGCCTGATCTCAGCTAAGACAAAGCTGGGCTGCAGCTGTGTGTCCTCATGTTCAACTCCCCTTTAGATCCAGATTAGTAACACTGTTACTCAGCCAAGACCTGCTCCCACTGACACTTGGACTTAAATGCACTGTGGTATACATTTACACAAAGCTGGGCTCTTTATTTTTCTATTGATGTTTCTGCAGTATGTGTCTGTTCACAATTTGTAAATGGCTTCATTATTGCATTAACTACACGGACAAGGGTGCAGATGCAAACTGTTAGCATGATAAATAGGCCTGCCTGATGCACTAGACTGAGACATTACTCAGCTGGATTTTTACCTGGCACAGGCCCTGGGCTCAAGGAGGCACAGGGCCTGATATTATAACAGAAAGTAATGCAAAACAACGCAAATGAGACCCAGAAACAATGCACACAACCACAAAAAGAATAAATGGCAGTAAAAGGAAGCAAAAGTAACCACAGAGAGACAAAAAGCTCCAAAAAAAGACCAGTAGGATCAACTACAGGATGCACAAATCCTGTTTGTTCTTATGTGCGCTGAGTCTGACTGTGCCCAGGGGACCATTGTCTTATAATCCATCCATACTGAAGTCTAACGCATACTGACAGCTGACGATGCTGTAATGTACTATACCACATATTAAAGCAATTATAAAAGAGGAAAGAGGAAAGACACCAAGCAACAGCTGTCCCATAACTGAATATTATCATTTAAAGACCTTTATATCATGATGCTAGGGTGTGATCATGTGGTCTTGCTTTAAGTCAGTAATTTTTTATAAAATGTAGTACATTTTTATAAAATTTTACAGGCCAGAGAGTCTCACAAACGCTAGTAGGATTTTAGATTTTCACATTCGTTTGTCTGTTACAGCCAAATGAAGAAGAAAGCTCGGTCATATCTCAGCATGCAGTGACACCAAAGCTTGGTGTATGACTTGGAAAGCCTCTTCTGAGGTCGTCCAAAACCAGCTGCATCACTTTTCTGCTGAGGATGTTTCAGGACATCCAGTTACCAGGAAAAAAAAAAAGGTTTGTAGATCCAATGCTAGAACAAATTTGTGACCTAAATATTCAGATTTTTTTTTAATCACATAAATTAGAAATAAAACTCTGATCTCATGTTGATCCAAGGAATCAAACTTGGTATAGTTTTAGTTCAAAACGCCTGTGCTAGATGTGCAGACATGAAAAGAGTCAGTTGAGTATCCACAGTTAGTGGGCCAAGCTTTCAACCGTTACATCAGGATTTATGAGCTGTTATAGACTCCAATGGCAGGAAGAAGAAACGACAGAAGAAGGGTTTCACTGCTTGGCCACAAAATTAGTAATAAAAAGTAATAAAGTAATAAAAAAATATTTGTTGTTTTGCTTTCTTCATCTTTGTGCGTTCAGTGTGGTCAACACCGATGTGAATTGGGTGCATAGACCGTCTATAAAACACGGACATAATCATAATGAAGTCACCCACTGGCGGGTGAAAGTGTCGCTGTAAACCGTGCACTGGATGCAGGAATGATGAGTGTTTCTGACTGAGGGCCCTTTCTCACAGAAAATGGCATGCGCTCTGTAACCAATTTTTTTCTATGGTTTGTGCCGCACAATAATGGTTTCCTGATGCGTTGAGTAAGCGCACTGGCTGGGGAGCACTTGTGCAATGTGATGTACATTCATAAGGCCAATGGAAATGCAGGATGACAGCTCGCTGATGCACGCAATGAGGACAAAATTATTAGCCACCACCATTTTTGTCAGATTTTTCCCCATGTGCTTTCTTTCAAAGCATTTAGAAAGAAAGCATAAATTATTTCTAATTACACACAACAGCAGAATTATTTCAGAAAAAACTAAAATTGAGTTTTTTATTGAGTCAATGCACAAACTACTGCTGTGCAATGATGTGCTTTGACTTTGTAACGCTCAAAGCTTGTAGAAATCAAGTTAGAATTAAGGGTTATCTTCCAGGGTCTTCAAGGGTTTGAGCTGTCACTCCAAAAAAAAAAGCATGCCAAAATCAAAATAAATCAGTTTAGACTTGAGAAACAGAATTGTTGACGCTACAAAGCAGGAGATGGATATCCAAAGTTATCACAGCGTTTCCAAGTATTAAGAACTGGAGTGAGAAGTATCATTAAAATATTCAAAGAGAGCCACACAGTAAAGAACAAGCCTGGCAGAGGTAGGAAGATTCTGGGAAGACAACTAGTGAGAGATGTGACTAAAGACCCCAGAACAACTGCCAAGACACTTGGGAATGACTTAGCCAAGTCTGGGACTGTGGTCTGAAAGAAGAAAATCTTTGGAACCATGCACAGTAATGGACTACGAGGTTAGAGACCAAGAAAAACTCCAGTTCTGCAGAAGAAACACCTTTAAGCCAGACTGAAGTAACCTAAGGACAACCTCAAGGAATGTTATGCATATTTGAAGTGTGCTCAGCTTGAGAGATTCACCGAAGAACAGACTGGGATTGCTCCGGAGGCACTAGGAGACTTACTGAAAACTGCAACAAACAACTTCAGGGTATTATCAAGCAAAAAGATACATAATTGACTATTAGGCATCAGGTGGGCTAATAATTTTGACCCCAGTAGTTTTTGTGAAAGCAGCCAACTCAGATAGATTTTGGAGGATTTTCGCTCAGCCAAGTTGCCAATCACAAGCATAAGGATACCCTCCTCTTTGACTAAAATACACACCATGTTACATCCATTAGGATTTGAAGGTAATAACTGAGATCACAAACTTATTGGTAACGTGGCTACTGAGGCTACGTTACTCATCTGCAGATCATGTGGATCAGTTGCCCCCTACTGTTCATTACAAAAATTGCAGGCTTCATGCTTTTCCTTGGTGGCTTTACTTGTCAGACCTAGGAGCTATGACCATCTTTTATATACAGTCTGTGTTATGTAGCCTATAACACGTATACATTTGCATTTGAAAAAAAAACCCTCTGATACTGATTTACTGTGAAACAGGGCTAAAGCCTATAAAAGCAGGTTTGAACCTTAACATTGACCTTAAACAGAAATTTGAGAAGAGATGAAAGCTTTTTGGCTTTCTCTAGCTTCCCATTATTATCCTGTATTGTGTAAATGTGCTCCAGGGTTTGTGTGTAAACTAATCTAATCTTCAGAAAAAGTCATGACACAGAGTGCACATAAATAAACAACCTATGCTTTCAATAAAGTTCCTCTGGGTTCCTCCTTTAATTTAATCAGTGTATATATTTTGTTTCTTGTTACTCATTATGTATTACGCCTCTCTGAAGCTCCCCTCTGCACTGGGTACAGGGTTTGTGTTGTCGTCACCCTCTCTTCTAATGCAGGGCCCCTGGAGCCAGAAGGTGTTTCTGAATCATGAGTCTGTGACTTGGCAGCGTGTTGAATGACTGTCAACTTAAAGAGCAGCAGTTCACCAACTCTGCTGTAAAACCAAAGCAACTCCATTCAGCCGCCAAGTCACCCACAGCAACCCCGTCACTCCCCCCGGGGACACATACAAAGCACAAAGGATGTAACCTGAACCGTGCCGTCATTGGGTCCCCAACATTAGGTAAAAAGAAGCACAAAAAAAAACCCTTTACAACCATTATTATATTTAAAACAGCTCATAAATACTTGATTCTTAGCACCCTGTTTCACAGCTGATTGTTGCATTTGCAGTTTAAGGGTGACTCTAGTGAACAATGTGTCACACCCCCGTCCCCATCTTTTTTAAAGTTATTCATCAGAATGACGTACAAATGTCTTCCTTCAACTTCCCAAATATTTGTCAGGTTTGAATTGGACAATATAAGAAGTAACTTGCAGATGTAATGGTAAATATAGTTATAAATGGGCATTATATGCTTTATTTTATTTCTCTCTTTCTCTCGCTCTTTTTGTTTTACATTGTGTCACTTCCACACAAAAGAAAAATGAAACAGAAGAGCTGTAAAAACAAAAACAGCTCAGGGAAAAGAGCATATAATACTGTAATCAACAGTGATTTCAACAAAAATGAGAAGATGTTCTTGTGCTTTTATCTGAAACATCTTCACTCATTAAGCACACCTGTTCCACTGCTCGTTAACACAAATCTTTGATAATCACATGGCAGCAACTCAGTGCATTTAAGCATGTAGGCTCCAGATGACCTGCTGAAGTTCAAACTTCAGAAGAGCATCTCTCAGTCCAAATGAGCTGCAGCAGAAGACAGAACTGAGCCTTTCAGTTCAGACGGGGACTGGACACTTTAAGATTGGAAAAATGTTGCGTGGTATGATTAGTACCAAATTCTGGTGCAACATTCAGATGGTAGGATCAGCATGAACGCTTGGATCCACACTGCCTTGTATCACCAATTCAAACTGCTGCAGTTGGTGTAATGGGGTGTGCACGTTTTGGCCCCCTTAGTACTAACTAATCATCATTTCAGCACCACAGAAAGTGCATTGTATGTAAATGCACTTTCTTTCAAAAAAGGTTTTTATAAAAGCAGCGTATTAAGCTCTTAACCCCTGTTTTGAATAATATTCATAAGCAGCATAAACATGTATTAGATGCTACTTAAACTTCACTAATCCACAGCTAACCTGTGGATCAAGTATTCTGTCATGCACCATTTCCATGCTTTGCATGTTTACACTTTAACAACAATTCAAGTACAGCCTCAGCAGATTGACTGATAGTAAATAGTAGTTCCAGCTCTGCTCTAAAGCTGCTATGATTAAAGTTCGAAAGTGAGACTGTGCAGAAATTGCTCTGCAGGGTCTGCACGCTGTTTCCCGTCTGTATCTTATCTTCCTGTATATGAAACAAAAATATGGAAATAGTGGGTGAGTCAGGGCACCGCAAACAGTGTGAACCTGCTGCTCTGTAACAATGGACTCCACCTGACCTTTCTTTGTTGCTGCTCTCAGCACCAGAGCGCCTCTGCTGCTGCTGCTGCTGCTGCTGCAGGGTGGTGTGAGTCTGATGATCTGTGCAGCCCAGCAGGGTTACGAGCATGAGCGCCGCTGTTTCAACACAAAATAAGGAGTGTGTGAAAGCACCGCGAGCTACGTGCCACAGTATGCTTTATTATAACTGGCTGCTGACACTTCTCATCACAACCTTCTCATCAACCATTTGATGAACAACATGGAAACAAACACGCTGAAGGAGGAGGTGGAGAATTACTGAGCTGTGTTGTTGCTTTTAAAGAGTCGCCCAGACGCCATGTGAACCACAGATGGGGCGTTAAGTCGTGACTCACACAGACTGCAGCGACTGAGCGTGATGAAGGTTTAAGATACACAAAAGAGGACAGAGACAAGCTGAGAGGAACAATTCCTGCTCTGTTGCAATATCTCGATAAAAGGGATGATTTTCTCAGCTGGTCTCCTCTTTCACAGCTTTTTTCCCCTGAACTCTTTATTTGTCCTCCAAGTTAAGTTTTTCTCACTCTGTCCTCTTTCTTCCTCCCTGCCTGGATTGCTGGGAAACCCCAGAACACATACAACAATGTCACTCAAGTCAAACAGAGTAGAAAATTAACATTCAGATGGTGTCCCAGCGCTCCATCATCTGATACTCTCTCAGCGACTTGCACAAGGAGTCAGAGGTGTGGAGAGGCAGAAATGCTGCAAATGTGCAAGGAGAGAGCACACGTAAGATAGATCCCTAACAATCTGGGTGTGAGCACGTAAATCCCCTTCCACTTTTGTGTATCCAGAAGATGTTTAGGTTAGAGCAGCAGCAGGAGCAGAAGTCTGAGCATGTGCAACATATTTGCTGTGCCCCACATGGCCAGGTATCTTAATCCCCACCACCCTTGGGATTCCCCACCAAGAGATCCCATTAGTGAGGATAAAAGCTGTAATGTAGTCCAGAGAGGCCTGATGGACGTGTGGTGCACTGCAAACCCCCCCACAGGCCAGCGGTGACCTCCATCTGATCCCTCACTAACTGGAATTACAGCTCCGGCTCCAGCGGGCAGTGTAAAAGAGCAATGAACTGTAAAGCATTTTGATGTCTTAATGAACAACATGCACACACAGCAACAAGTCCAATAAGGCGCACCTATAAATTCAAAACGAGCAGCAGAGTTTGCAGACAGCAAAGAAACCCCTTCAAACAAGTGAAGGCTCACAGTGAAGAGGGAAAATGTTAAACAGTGAGAAACACTTGGAGAGCTGAAGTTTGGACAGATGCAGCTTGGCGGTTTTTAAAACTGGTGGAGATTATAGCTCAGTGCATCTTCATGAGTCTTAATGCAAATCTTCAACTTTAAAGTGAAATTAAAGAATCTGAGGAGCGAGGGGGAAAAAAGCTGTCTACATTCTTCTCAGACCTACAGAAGGGTAACATAGCTCTGGGTCAGCATCTGGTGTCACTGAGCAATAATCACACACGATATGAACACGGGAAATAATTCAAGGACTGGATCCGGAGATCAGGAAATTTATTCACTTTAATGATGTCTGGAGAGTGATCAGAGCGGGTGTTGGAGCATGAAGGTGAAGAAATCGGAGACACCTGAACACAAATCGCAACCCTGATCCTCAACATAAAAAGGGAGGGAAAGGAAAAAAAGGCCGATCACGTGCTGAGGAGAGCTGATCAAGGCTTGCGTATAAATTCAGCAATCGTTAGAAGACCTATAATTCAGGTATCCAAGTCGCAGGTACACAAACAAAACAGTAATCAGCAGGAGATTATGGGTAATGAGCAAGCTTGAATTACTCTGGGCTCCATTTTCCACATTTTGGCCTCAGCTCTGAGTGTAATCACTTTAGTATGTTTCCCCTCAAAGTTTGTGCTTTTCAGTCGAAGGGAAATAAAGGCAGAAAGTTCTGGTGAGAAGCCAATACCCTCCAGTGACCACTTGTCCTAACAAAACAATGAGGACACCATTTCTGGAGCCAAGAAGAACAGAAAAGCGTTCCTGTGGGGGAAAGATTTCTAGTGTTTGTAATCATCTGAGCTATTACAATTCTGGTTTTACTATCGGGTTCTGATGTGTAATATTGCAGCTTATAAAATAAAGATTCAATGAGCCGACTGGTTTCTAAAACCTTATTACTGCCACTGACACCTTTGGCCTCCAGCTAAACTTTGAATTTTTTGGCGAACGTTCACTTTAGAGCATAAAAACTGCACTTTGAAGACCTGAAGTTTACTTACACTCATCAAAGGCATGAAGGTTTTGGTAATTTGGGGCTTTTAATAATTTCTTTAAACTGTCTGTTTCGATAGGGAGGAATGATTGAACAGCACACATCTTTAATGACTTAAAAAAACAAAAATGCAAGTTTAATTTATTTCGGATTTTTGGTTGGTTATTTGATTTTTCCTTAATCCACACAGATATATACAGACTCAAATATACATACATATATGTACATATACTGTACACTTAAATCTTTTAATAAGTGTGGCGGAAGGTTTTAAACTTTAAACAATATTATTATAATCTGATATTTTCCCACTTTGTTAAAAATACAAAAACCAGGAAACAGGTTTGAAAATTAGGCTAGTTTTAAAGACTTGACTGTGCAGCTTCTGGAGAAAATTGCAGTAGGATTGTTGCTGTTGCCAGTTATTGTCTTCTTGCATTGTGAGGCATCAGTGAGGCTTGAGATGTAAAATCTTGCATTTTTCAAAGCATATTTATATTCCATTAATAAACTGAAAGTCTTTGTACTGCCTGGAAGAAATTCAGAGGCCTTTTTACTGTTGTCTGCCAGCCTTTGTTGTTTGCTGCTCAGCAGGTGTGGCTAAAAAAGCTGAAGAGACAACATATTTGATAATAAGAAGTTTAAAAAGCTAAACAGAATGCTTTTATTTTGAAATTCTAATTCTTTAAAGCATGCCAGTAAATATTTTCTGGATTATTTGGATTATTGCCGGATTATTTGTCACATGAGCCACATATAATACATACATTAATAAGTAATGTGGATCTAACCACATTAAAATTAAAGGAGTGCAAACATGCAACATACGGACAATGTGAAAGAGGTCAAAGTTCACCCCTGTTTTGGACTGAGGGAACTTTTACCCAAGCACACAAATTAGAAAAGACTATTTGTAGAATAATGATAGAATTATTTTTCAGACTATAAATTATATACAAGCATATCAGCCATGAAGTTTGGTCATTTTTTTTCCTGAAGGAGTCAGCAAAAGTCTGTTTTTTTTTCTTTTTTATTGCACCTTTAAAGGTTTCTTGTGCCAAAGTACTGCAGAGAAGTGTTTAGATTTCCATTTTGTATATGAGCCCTGGAGGTTTCCTGCTCTCTCTCCCATGCACAGGGTTGACCTTCCTGCTAAAGCCATGGCTCCCTCACAGCAGCACATTACAAGAAACTGGGGACCATCTGGGAAAATAAATGGTTAATAAACCGATCCATCCTTCAGTCACGCTTCTGCTGCGGCTCGGTTATGGAAACATCAAAGGTAAAACACACACCTGGTTCAGAGTCCCGGTTACAGTCCCTTCATTCAGAAACCAGGAACCAGTGTCGTTTTCCCAATTAGGAGAAGAAAGGAGGGCTGGAGATGAAGAGAGACAGCAGCAGCTTCTGGAAGCAGCGTGAAAGCTGCTCATTTGCTAACACCCTGCTGGGTTAATTCAACCCCTGCATGAGTGTGTATGTTTTCACACTGGCCTACTGAACTCTTTCATTTCATGCCATCAGAGGACCTCTGGTGTGGACAAATAGACTCAAAGGAGGGAAAGGATGATAACGGACACATAGAGCTGCCAGCGTCTTACATGCGACAAAAATATGACGAATAAGAAAAAGTGTTTGACTTTGATTTACGTGGCTTTCAATTTGGCGTGGCTGTTGGTGGCAGACTGGCCCGTCTGACTATTTCAGTAGCTGCTGATCTACTGGGATTTTCCATCACAATTGTCTCTAGGATTTACAGAAAAGGTGCAAAAAGAGCAAAAATTCTCTGGGTGTCTTGTTAATATCAGAGGTCAGAAGAAAATGGCCAGACTGCTTTGAGCTGATAAGAAGGCAACATTAACTCAAATAACCCCTCGTTGGAACCAAGGTAAGCTATGCAGAAGAGCATCTCTGATTCCAGATTGGCTACAGCAGCAGAAGACCACACCTATCAGCAAAGAACAGAAGAGCGGGGGCTACAAATCGCGTGGATTCACTAAAATTGGACAATAGATCATTTGAAAAATGTTGCCTGGTGTGATGAGTCTTGATTTCTGCTAAGACATCTGGATGGTAGGGTGATCATTTATCGTAAAAAAATTGAAAACATGGATCCATCCTGCCTTCTATTAGTGGTTCAGGCTGTTGGTGATTTAACACTGCGGGGAATATTTTCTAGGCACTCTTTGTGGCTCTTTGTAAAAAATGAGCATTGCTGAAACGCCACAGCATGCCTGAGTATCACTGCTGAACACGTTGACCCTTCTATGACCACAGTCTGATTCCATCAGGAAAACACGCCATGTCACAGATCTCAAATAATCTCAAACTGGTTTCTTGAGCATGACTTTATAAGTCTCTATAACCCAGAAAATTTTTGACTGATTACCAAAAAAATTTGTACATTTTTAGGCATGTTTCTAATTTTTTAAATAACGTTTTTGTAGCTGAATTTGCACTCTAAAAATGATACTATGCAGTTTGAAAGGTGTCAAAACATAAACTCAGCCTCCAAACGGTTAACTTTAGTGTATCAGTAGCTTGCGGTATGTGCTTGCTTTTGTGTGTGTGTTAACAGCTGGTCACAGCTGGTTTTAATACAGAAGGAACTGGCAGATTAGAAAATGACTTACAATGAAGGGAAAGGGGGATTTGGAGCTCAAAATACCATCAAAGAAAATAACACATATATCAGAGTCGCCTGTGGATTCAGGCATTAAGCTCTTTTCTCTCCATCCAGTCCAGCTAGTATGTGCATTTTCACAGAAAGCAGAAGTTCTGAATACTCAAACAGTTATGAGTCTAACAAACTAAAGTGAGCTTTTATTTTTCAGTCTTCATGTGAAGCTGCATTTCCTGTTTTTCAGTTGCCCTGCATTACAGTCAGAGATGAGAGGGGCATTAATGAGCAAATATGATTGTTTCTTAAAACTACCAAAGTTTTCTTTTCTTTTTGACCTTAAAACTTCACTCTGGAGCTTGGCAACAGCTTCTAATTGTAAAAGAAGGTCAGTACAGTAAGGACCTTTTTGGATGAATGAACTTCAGACTTCTTCTTTCAGCTGCTCCTGTTTAACCAAAGATAGAAAGTAACTGAGTTGAACAAGGTTTCAGTGTATACTGACTGATTTTCACAGCACTGGATGCCAATGGACAAATCAAGTGTGTGATCATGTATAAGTTGTATAGTTTTAATGTTTTATTTGGGAATAGAATGGTATGTATGTGTTTGGTGATGGAGTTTTTATTATGAATGAATTATGAATTTTTTATGAATTATTATGTCTATTTTTTTATGTTTTATGGACAACAGATGGAAATTAGCCCTTGGCTATAATCTGGTATGTTTACATTCATGTAATTTTTTTACATGTATGTTCATTAACATGCACTGTCCTAAATAAGAATAAAAATGAATGGACATGAGGTTACATGCCCACAAAAGTCTGCAAAACCACCCTGAAGTTTGACAAAGTGTTCAATATTAGTAAAACATCAGCAGAAAATATGGCAGCTGTTTCTAAGCTTCTTATCATATCTCATGGCCTTCTTCAGCAGAGAGACAGAAAAAATGAGAATCTGGTGCATTCTTAAGCAACACCAAAAAGACCACAGGAGAAGTGCATGATGGCAGAATTATTTCCATGGTTAAACTTCTAAACAAGTCAAGAACACGCTCAAGGAGGTAAACATGTCATTGTCGGGGTCTACAAGCACGAGACTCCTTCATGAATGGAAACAGAGGGTTGGACACAACAAGGTGCAACCAAGACAAGAAAACAAAAAAGGAAGGACAGAATAGACTTTGCCAGTAAACATCTAAAAGAGCATGCACAGTTCTGAAAAAAAAAATAGATATTTGGACAGATGAAACCACGATTAACTGGAGCCAGAATGATGGGAAGAGAAAAGTATGGACATGGAGAGAAACAGCACTTCATAGTGCATGTGGATAATGAGCCACGGCAAACCGCAAAAGCAACCCAAGAGCTTCTCAAGGCAAATAAAATGTTTATTTTTCAATGGCCAAGTCAGTCACCTGATCCCAGCCTAGTAGAGCAGCTTTTCAGTTATTAAATACAAAACTGAATGCAGACAGACACAGAAACCAGCAGCAACTGAAGGCGGCTGCAGTAAAGGCCTAGCAGAGCAGAGAGTCTCCAGAAAGGAGACAAGGCGTCTGGTGACGTCCACGTGTTCTAGAGTTCAGGCAGTCATCGACTGCAAAGGATTTTCATCCTACTATTAAAAACAATTCCAGTATTTAAAATTCTGTTAGTTTGTCCAGTTGATATTGATCCTTTGAAAGTGGGAGACTGAATAAATATGGCTGCATAGGAAACCCCTTGATTTATAGCTGAAAGTTTGCATTCAATCATAGATTGATGCTTTGATTTAAAATCCTCTGTGATAGTCCACATAAAGTAAGTCACAAACTTACGGGCCTAGTTTTTCTTCCCACTAACAAAAAAAGCTAAAATAATAATAATACAGTTTAACTACAGCAGTGTTTCGGCTTAACAGGACATTCCTGGAGTAGAAAGCAGCAAGAACCTCTGCTGTCAGAGTGGGAGTTAAGCCCTACATATCAGGAGTGCAGACCGCCCTCAGAGGGACAACATGCCAGGAGCGAACGGTGGTTTGAGGGCAGCCCACCGCAGCACACTCAAGAAACTGGCTGCATGCGTGCTTTGAGTCATGTTGACCACAGAAAGCAATTCATCCTGCAGAAGCAGCTGTGAATGTGGTGGTCCTAAGTAGTCGAGATTTCAGCAGATTGCCTCCCTGGACTCCTCTGCGGTCAGCTCCTGTTCAGGCTCTTCTCTCCACTGAATTCTGTCAAAACTCCCAAAACTACTGAGGTCACAGGGAAAAGGTGAGGGGACACAGAAAGAAAAAAGGCTTCAGCACAGCAGCAGGTTTAAAAGTGCAGTATGTTCAGGGGGATGTGGGTGGACTGCACTTTTCCTACGTTACGCTGCCAGTGTCAACTGGAAACCTGGATGTCTTGCAGCGACACGTCAGGAGCGGATTCCTGAGGCAGACAAGGAGAAATCAGCTCAACACAAAGTCATGACCCCAATGTAACAACACAGCAGTCACTGGAGCTGATGGAGATGACAGCATGTGGGTCGCAAGCTGTTTCCTTTCACTTGGTTCTGTCAGACTTAACCCTCAAACGACTTCATTTAAACTTCAATCAGTCTCAAAAACCATCCGTAGAAACACTCTTCACCGCTTTGTACTTTTAAACCCTCCACCAGCAGCCTCTAACAGCCTTCACTCATTAGGCAAAAAGAGGGACAATGCCACCTACAGGTGAAAACGTTAAACTGCAACAATACTACCAAGTAAATTTTTAGAAGTTTGTCCATCGGCCTTCTTCTCATTAAAGCACCAAACAGAAACGTTTGTGCTACTATAACCTTTAGAAATATCTGTGTAGACTATTGTTTCAAGGTTAATTTGACCCCAATAATAGAAAAACATCCCTTACTTCACTTTGTGCAGTTAAAAAAACAAAAAACACAAAAAGGTTACAGCACAGATCGGGGCGGGGGGGGACCTAGATGCCAACTTTTATGTGAAGAAAAAAGGTTCTCAGTGATTACATAAATTATCTAATCAATCACCGATCATTCCAACCAAGGGATGACCCTGCCTCCTTAAAATTCTTTATTCAGAGTATGACAGTTGATCATATTACATTGAAAACTATGGTTAATATTTTAAGGCAACTCTATTATCTTTTTCCTTATTTTTAGTCATATACATTTGCTCTTACAATGGTGCCATGTTCTTATTTGATATGACCGGAATTTAAAGTAATGAGGTAAGAGTACAAACAAGTTATCCCTGCGGGTTCAAATCTTTAACTCTTACCCCTTGAAAACAGACCGGGACTAATCTGTGAAGCTCTTTCCTGAATTGAGTGGTTTCTGTCATAGTTCTGCTTATAGAACAAAATGACAGTGTTTGCATAAGACTCCAAAAGTTGATTCTGTTCATCTGGACGTAGCGTTTCGTGGGAGAAACGTTTCGTCACTTATCCAAGTGACTTCTTCAGTCTCAGCTTACTGCAGGTTTCCCCAATCTTATAAACAGTACATTTGCATAATGACTGAAACCAGCCCACTGAAGGAACAATGGGCTCGGAGGTCAGTTCCTTAATCATAATTATGCAAATTCTCATGACCATTGATCAACATTCACACACTGGCAATGGCAAGCTACATTGTAGCCACAGCTGCCCTGGGGCGCACTGACAGAGGCGAGGCTGCCGGACACTGGCGCCACCGGGCCCTCTGACCACCACCAGTAGGCAAACATGGGGTTAGTATCTTGCCCAAGGATATTTGGCTGCAGCCAGGAGGCAGCCTGGGATCGAACCACTGACCTTCTGATTAGTGGCTGACCTGCTCTGCCACCTGAGCTACAGCCACCACAGCCAATACTGTCTTAAAGGAGGAGGAGCTAAAATGTTTCAGAGCATGAGCTGAACCATCAAGGTGTGGTATAAGATCAATAAGGGCCTTTAGAAACATTAGTCATGCAAAGCTACTAAAAAGAAAGTAAACAGTCAAATATGCAGAAGTTGCCTTATGTAAAGATTTATTAATTTATAATACAAGCTTTTATGTAGACCACATTGCATTTTAGTTTGTACATTTATTCATACTGAGCTAATCTTCATAGCAGTGACATTGATTGACAAAAACATAAAACCAAAAGACACTCGATGGAAGGAATCAAAAGGTTTCCAACTGTTTCTGAAGAAACCACAGCCCATCAACACTCCCAGTGCACCAACTTCTTTTTTTTTTTTAAGACCACTTGCCCCCCCACCCCCCAAATTAGTCCACAGTATGCCACGCAATCACACACCCTCAGACACACTCGCACACAAACTCACCCACACAAAAATTCAACAAATACATATACACAAGATAAAAATTGATATATTTAAATTTCAATATTAATGATATTACTGAATTCCACAATAAAAGGCAAACGAGAAGAAACGACAGCATCCAAATGAAAAAAGGAGGCGAAACACCACCAAAACTTTCCTTTTTTTTTCTCTCTAGTCATCCAACGGGAGAAACTCAGCCTCGTTTTCAGTGTCCGGTAGAGGGGGGCGGGTGTCACACCAACACCCGCTCCCCGCTCGCATCTTCTGTCTGCGTTCAACTGGCCCGCCGTGCCGGCTCCCATCACCAGGGAGCATCGACAGCCTAGTCATTAAAGTCTCGAGGAACGAACCCGACACCCGATGGCGCGCACGTGATCCGCTGAAATCCTCTGACCGCATTTATTCAAGCCTCACCGGGGAGTCTGTTCCCGTTTCCCGGGGAACCTCAGGTGTTTTTACTCTTCCAGATAAAAGTACTTCCTCGATTGGTCCATGAACAGACGCAGGTGACGGCCTGCTGACCGTCAGTTACTGAGAGGCAGAAACAGTCTGTGAGTAGGATGGCACGTTTTCTACCACCTGGGTTTGGGGGGGGGGGGGGTTAAGGTCTGTTCATCTGACCAAAACAAAAAGCCACGAGGGAGGAGGAGATGAAACACAGCAAACACTTTAGAATTAAACTGGTTTAAGTGCAACGAGAGGGTTAACACCATTCAGTAAGACCTGGGGAAAACATCCAAGTGACTAGTAGGGAAGGGTTAAAGCCCACACATCCTTTATAGCACTTCTGTGTCCATGAAGAGAGGCGAGTTCCTGGGTTGTTTTTTTTGTTGTTGTTGTTTGCTTTGTTTTTTCACTACATGACAGCTCTTTAAAATGTCTCCAGCAGTGAAGGGATCTGCGATGTTGTTCAATGTCATGATGTTCAAAGAAAAAGTAGTAACAACAGTAGATGTTTGGGGGCAGAAAAGTGAACATTATTGGCACAAAAAAGCCTCAGATTGGACAGTTCAACCAAAGTGTGAGAGAGAGAGACAGAGAGAGAGGGGGCCAAACGGACTTCCTGCATTTTATTCCAGATCCGCAGCTGACGGGACGACAGGCAGGAGAGAGCGGAGAGGGAGTGTATGCTTGTTTGAATGTGTGTGTGTGTGTGTGTATTTTATATATGTGTGTGTGCATGTGTGTGTGTAATTAAAGGAAGGGAAGGGGTCGTTACTGTAGCTTTACAAGAGGAGGCAGCAGTTGCTCTCTGTTGTTTTTTCTCTGTTCCTTTGGCCTACAAAGACAAGAGAGCAGAGACATGAGGTGAGACAAAAAAAACCCACAAAAACATCCAGCTGACATGAGACAGACCTCACTGGGATCTGCTTCCTGTTAGAAGGGGGTTCTTCCTCCCGACAGCTGCAAAGAGTTTGTTCGCGTGGGATCATCTGATCATTATTAAAAGCTTTTCAAAACTGTTTACGCATTCTTCAACAATCAAAACATACAAAAAGCTGCTGAAATGTGTGGGACACTGCGCTGTGCACAGTGTAAAAAAGGTCCGTAGCTATAATCACAGTAACAACGTAGCATCAAGCGAATTAGACCCAAGTCACACAGACCTAGAGACTGGTCAGCAACCATCTGATAACCACAGGTTTTGAGGGAAAAATGAGTATTCTCCATCCGGTTGCTGTTGGTTGGCTGCAATTGTTAGGAAAATGATTGCTGAATTCCCAGTCATGCAGGCCTACAGACAAGTTACTGGCAACCACCTGTTGCTAAGGAAAACCGTGTATTCCATAACTGGCTGGCAAAAACCTCAACAGTTAGCCTCAGCTAGCCGAGTGTGACTAAAGTTAGTCGTTTTAGCAGCATTCATCTTCTTTCTTTACACGCTGGCATCCACACGCCTGTCATGAGTTTGGCTGCTGGTAGTGACGGGATGGATTACTGAGAACTTTTACATCAAAGTACTGAAGAAACATGATGGTTTATGCATGATGGTATATTAGAGCCAGTGACAGTTTAACATTTTTTTTAATAGTTTGGTACTTCAAGAAAAAACAAAAACAAGGAGCAGATGAAAGTTCCTCACCATGAGAGTTGGGCTCTGGAAGAGTCTCCCTGGCAACCAAGTGCATGACAGTTGTTCGGCCCGGCGGCAGCTTTAGAGCTGAAAACACAGAAAAACACGTCAGGATTCATCCTTGTACCATGTAATCAAATGGTAGCAGCAACAACAGCTGAATACAAATGCTATGAATTATGACCTTGTCAGTATCTACATTTGTCTCGTATAGGAATTACTTTATTTTCAGACATCGTAACCTTCAAGTAACCAAGCTGGATCATGAATATTTATATGTGCCACTAGGATATCTTTAATTGTAAAAACTTTCCTTACACATATTAATAAGTCTACCTGGCATCAGGTTTGCTATTTGGTTGAAGCTGAAATGAGATGGTCACATACAAAAACTGTTCTATATACTAAAAGTGCTGCTGTCACTTTCATTTCTTCATACTCTCTGCAATTTGGAAGTCGGTGAAGCTGCACCAGAAACCTCCTCTCGGTTTCCTCTTATACATATTTAATCAGACAGTCTCACCTCACTGAGATTAAAATCTTTTACAAGAGACCTGAGAACAAGAAAACATGCACAACCAGCCATTTTTTTCTTGATTGCAGAACAGAGATGAGCACCAGATGTGACACTAGTGACAAATCGCAGTGCACTGTGATATATAGAGTTTAAAGCTCCTCAGTCACACAGGACAACAGATCAAAGGTGCTGAGCAGTTAGTGAGTGGTTCTTGGAGGCTGCTGGTGTTACTCAATGAAATCAGCTGCAAAGTGGGATGCAGTGTGCACCAAAAAACTCCATGTGATTTATTTGGTTGCTAGAAGGTTGCCAACAGGTTGCATGGAAGACACTATTTGACCACTAATAAAACTGTTTAAAAATGTGATGCAAACCAGAGACAAAGATTACTCAGATGGAAAAGTTCAACAAAAGCTGGAGACTGAGAGCACTTTCCTTCAAACATTTACAGTTTAAATACCACTCAGAGTGTAGTTGGTGAGTGTTTGCAGTCAGCTGGTGTCTTCCATGCAAACGACAGGCATGTATATCTCTTTGCAACAGATTTCACCTAGCAACACCAAGCAGCCTCCATCAAGGACTCCATCAATTGAAGGTTGTATGCACACTAGTTTTACAACTGGAAGAGAAAGACAACCGTTTAAAAAAAAAAAAAAAAATCAACGTCTGCTTTTAAAGTCAAGCCCAAATGTGTTTCTAAGTCTCCACAAGAGTGATGAGGGTGACAGGCCTCAGGTAGAGGTGGAGAACACCACATACTTCAGAATTAAGGAGTAGCTTAAGCTTCTTCAGTGCAGCTTCCCATGTACAATGCTGATGGGATTCTCAATCTCAAACCAAGGTCACATTCTAGATGGTTTAATCTGACTTATAAACTCAGGACTTCTTTAAATGTTCCTAATGACTGCTAAGACAATGAGCAGCCACACCTTCTTCAGCGGATAGCCTTTTAAATGTAGGCAATCTGCGGCCGGAGGTACATCATCACTACCCTGATTCATACTGGCAAACAATTTGTTCTACACGTGAGCAAAAATATGTGCACTTCCTGTCACGGTTACAGAGTAAAAGGCAGATTTCCTGGTACTGTTTGATTAAATTTCTGAACAGAAACGCAGAAAGAGGAACTGCAGCCACCATCAGAAGACTCCACAACAAATCACAAGAAGAAAGAAGTTGATGGGCTGTTCAAGGCAGTGACACAATATACAGAACCTGACATCTGAATATTATGAATATTGGCGTTATAAAGAAATGTAAGCTTTATATGTTTGTATCTTTTTACAGAGAGGTCTTCTTTTATCTGACCGACTCGATTTCTTCTATTGCAGTAACTTTGTGTGTTTTATAAAGTATAGCTTTATAAAGTAAAGCTTGAATTAAAGCCACGCTTAATGCTGTATAATTACTTTATACAACTAAACCAACATTTTCTTCATGGATCTCAGAATCAGCTTCATAGACTGGCTTCTTAAAAAGAGTTTCTGACATGGAGATTTTCATTGTCTTATATTAGACATTCTTAAAACAAGAAACAAAAAAGTTTTATTTAAAAACACAAACAAAAACCCCATAAGTACTGAAATGAAAGAAAAAAAAAAATCTTGACTCTAATCCCATAATCTGTTGTGCTTTTTTAAGCCATTTTATGTACAACAGCCGAGCAGTGACTATGTCAAGGACTTTTATTGTGAAAGGAACAGGAAGAAGCCCATTTCGCATGTGTGGACAAAGCTCACGTTTCCGGTATGGTGTTTTCGGACATGCATAAAACAAATCAGGTCATATTACCCCATTATTGTTGATAAGCAGTTTCAGTATTGGCATCACTCGCTCCACTGGAGCAAGCCTGCAAACCCAGCATCCAAATGACTGAGGCTGTGCTGGAGAGGAGGTTAAAGAACTGTTATCCATCACGGACCATCCTCTGCATCACTTACTGGAAGGCAGCGGGGCACTTTAAGATGCATTTCACAAGGACAGACACAGGAAATCTTCACCGCCTCATACCACAATACCTGCATTTGTTTTATGTGATTTCTTATTGAGCCATTTCACTCTATTTTTTTTAAATTGAGCTATCACAGGTTGTGTTCAGTCTTTTAGCTTATGTAACACATGAAGTTTACAAGTTATGGGATAAATAAAGTATATTTTGTTCATAAAATCTAAATGGTACCTACTGCAACCTCTGCATACTGCATGAATAAAAACTCATACCAGCAAATAATTCTCAGATGAGTCTCAGAAGATAAAGGCTGTTTTCGATTTCACTTCCCATTTATTTCTACACGAAACAGAGAGACACACATCCTTGCGTCACATCGCTCTGATTAAAGGGAAATGTCCAGCCAGTGTGAGAGATTAGAAGCACCGAGACTGGCTCTCAATCAGGAAATACTGTCTGCTTCAGTTCATGTTTTGGGTACATTGAAATAATCCAAACAGCAGCAAAGGAGGAAGGATGCTGCCTGAGAATCTGAGGACACTGGCAGAAGTTCATGACTGTAAATCGTTAGATTAAGAGCTTTGTGTACTGCTGCTAGATATGCCTGCGTGCCTTTTTTGGCATTAGTAAGTTAACAAAAGTGTTTTCAGTAAGATAAAAGCATAAAGATGCCATTCTGCTTCTCTTTGATGCCTTCTCTGGTCAGCAATGGTCTTACCTCCCAGGGTGACGTTGCCATGAAGGAAGCGTCCCTGGAAAATGAGGCGGAGTATACTGGGACTGCTCACCCGCTCTTCCTCCCACCCTGCCAAGGAGAGAAAGAAGAGATGTATCACTTTCCCAACTGATGCAGCCAGCGGTATATTTTTTGTCCTGGAAACACTAAACACAAGAGCCATGATACAGATTGCTGAGCATATTTCTAAAGTTGTGACTGTGATATATGCAAAGCCCACAGTTTGCAATTTAAACCTTTAACTAAGCTCTGGATTCTGTCTCCAAATGAACTCAAACTGCCAGTTTCTTGTATTTTAATCAGCTGGCATGCACACTGGTACCCAGTCCATCAGTGAGCTAATACTAGCTAATGTACTGGCCTGGCGAGTTTATTGCCCTGGCTCCAATGTTAATTCCCCCATCCAACACCATAACACGAGGTGTGATCCAAAAATTAGGGTAATAAAAAAAGTTCAAAAACCTCACAATAATCTCCTTGGGCAGGTCCAGCTGACTTTCAGCATGGCTGCCTGTCCTGACCACTTGTACTGCAGCCTTGTCCCCAACTCCAGTATCCACAATAACTCTCAGAGTTATTATGAAGGGCTAAACTCTCCACTGAGTTCAATATCGCTGTCTTACCAGGCTGTAAACATGGGTGTCTGTGGGGATTGACTCAAGTGGCTCTTGAGTTGAAACTGCAGTTTCTGGCAGTTCAGCGCTGCTTTCATTCATGAATGAATTCATGAAGTCTCGAGAGGCTGTAACTTGGAGCTGGCTCTCTGGCTACAGCCGAGGAGTTTTCATTTGAAGAGTCTGCAGTTTCTAAGTCCAAAGGCTGCGCGTCACATGATGAGCAAACCCGGGAGCATGCTTGTCATTTTTTGACACTCACATGGTTGTGCACAGCAAATCTGTCCCCCTGGATGAGGCAGTAAAAGCAGAGTTTTTACTGCCCACCTCACACTGTTACAAACTCACCTGTCTGCTTTGGACTTGTCAGTTTGTTTAAATCAGCGAGCGTTAATACTTGCATATTTTTAAACAGAGATTATATCAGGTTTTGATTCCACATCTGTTAAATATTTGCAGAAACTGGCAAATTGTATGAGACTGAATCAGTCTGACTTTGAGGTTCAAAGTGTGAAATATATTAAAAGTGAAGAACAGGAGACTGAACCCTTTAAAACGTACCTGCAGGCCAGTTGTCAAATACGTGCTTGGCGATGTCCGTGGCCGAGTCATTTGGGGAGAAGGTGAAGTCCTGTGTTTTGCCACTGACCAGGATAAGGCGGAGGTGTACCTAAAGTGACAAACAAAAGCATTCAAATATGGGTCCATAGAAATGTCATCCCAGCCAAACTTCCATTAAAATTCTTCTCAATTAGTCGTGGCGAAATCCCTTCACTTCCTCTAACCTCCTCAGACATGAGGTGACCTTCTGAAGGGTGCGAACAGACGGGCATTCCAGTCTAATTAGATTTAGCCACACCAGATCTCCACCCTCTGACTGGGAGACTTCATTCATCGAGGGCTTACGGAGAAGTGAGCCTCTGTTGCTGGAGATAACACCAGATAAGGGTGGGGCAGAGGGGGGAGAACACTGGGCCTTTAGTTCCAGGGTGCTGCTGCTCCTCTCCGGGCTGTCGGCCTAATGCGATAACCCCAGGTGTCCCAGACAGCTCTGGGCCATGTTATTAAATTTACATGGCCAGTGCGTAGCCCCAAGGGCGACTCGTGCAAGTGTGTGTGGGAAGGGCTCTTAACAGAGGGGGTTCCTTCTTCTTCTTCTTTTTTTTTTTTTTTAAATCCTCTGGGCATCTACACAAAGATATCTGTTAAAAAACAAATAAAAGGGGAAACTTCATGGGCAACACGCCTTTAAGCAGTGTCCAACATTTTATCCCTACTGGAACCAGAAGATCAGACTATTAATAAGACACCAAAAAAAGCTAATTTAATTACTTTAATTGGCGCCAACTTAAAATATAAGAGTATCACATAAACTATCAGTTAATTTCGATTTAAAATCTGTATCTGAAAAGAAGTAGTAGGCTTGAAAATGAATGTAACAGAGTAAATGTCACAACTAAAGGTCATAACAATGTGTCATAAAATCTTTTTCACTAACAGTTACCTCAAGTTTTTTTCCTGCATATGCAATTAAAAAATAAATTACCAGGACTTTGACCAAGCGTACTTGCTCCTCCACAAAAACTGAAACTCACTGGCTTTACAGTCAAAAATCACCCAGCAGTCAGGGGCTAGCTGCACCCTCACGCACAGAAACCCCTTTGTCATTTATTCATTAGTTTTGCAATCGAAAGAAATTGTTTAATGTAATAAATAATCATGTTAACGGACTTTTCTTGAGAATTCTCACAAGACTGCGCTCATGAATGTAGATCCTGCACCTATTCCTATCACACCTTTCCCTTCCGGTCAACTTTCAAAGAGTATTCGCTATTATTGTGGTTACCAGACTAAGAGATACACAGTAATCATACAGTCTGAATAGAAAATAGATGAACTAGAAGTCTTATTTGTACTGTTTGATGCTCTAGTTTCCGGTTTGGGAAGGTGCAGAACAAACTATCACGACCTAGACGGGGATAAATGGTAGAAAACATGGTTGGATGTACTCTTATGGAAAATAGTAAAGCAAAACTAATATTGAAGATTAAAGCAAGACAGTGCAGAGCTTCTACGAAGCAGACTGTGATCAGCAAGTGCTTTAACATGTGTGGCATCCCACGTGATAAAGGTGTAAAAAGTTTTAACCAAGAGAAAACTATGATTACTATGAATAGTGGAGTAATTCTGGTTTACTATTTATATTTTATTAGAACAGAGTTTCGCGACAATAAAAAGGCAATTCTATTCTATTTCATTCTATTCTTTACGGCTGTTTACCAACTACAAAAATTCCATTGTATCTGTACCCACAGTTAGGCCATTTAAGGCATTTTTATAAAATATGGTTTCATTTTCCACCATAATGCTTCATTTCTGCTGACTTCCAGAAGTGTTGCTGCTGCATGTGTTGCCCTAGTGATTTTAAGCTCCTCACACACTATTTTAAATTTTAAAAAGAATAAAAAAAAAAAATGAATATTTTATTCAAATTTTTCCACCAACATTAGACTACATGAAGGTCAGCTCGTGGTCAGGATTAAAAACATCACCCTTAACTGAATAATTATCTTCAGGCAATTTTGGACCTCCGTCGCTGGACCTTATTGAGCTCTCATCTCTAATCAATCATTCCACAAAAACATACAAAAAGAACAATACTAAATCTCTTTGCTGGGACATCTCTACTCTAGATTCAGAGATGACAGATGGGGGAACGTTCCCCCTACGTTTGCCCTTCTTAAAAAAAAAAACGCGAAACATGAACTTTCTTTGGTTCACAAATCACAGAGGAGAGAACAAAGAGACTTAATCACGAGGTGTAACGTCAGGAAGGGACAACCCTGCTCTCTGATCTGTTTACAAATACACCCTCCCACCCCCCTTTCCTCTCGGTGGTCCTCTGCTCACCCATCCCCCTGTGAACTGAATAACCTCAATGTGGGATTGCGTACCCATGTCATCATTAACAAGCTTTGTCCCCCTTCCCTTTCATCCTGAACAAAACAAAAACAAAGTCAAATCTGCCGGGCCATCCATGGCAACATCCTGCATCACAAAGTCATTGAGGTTCACCAATCGAAAGGAAGTCTTCCAAGTGGCGTTATGATTACTTTTTAAGGGTTAAAGGTAATAGCAGAGGCTTATCTGTTCTTCATGCCGGTCAAGTTTCCTAAAAACATAGTCGGCCACGAGCTTCAGGATAGCTGCCAAGAGAGATGATCTATTAAATCCCACTCTGGACTCCTGTGGGTTTTACCTCATGTTGGTGTCCTAAATAAAATAAATCTGACAACATTTATTCTTTTTTAAAAAGTAAGCATGGGTTCCTTTAATACAGGGATGTCAAACTCATTTTACATCATGTGCCACATACATCCCACTTTGATGTGAAGTGGGCAAAAGTACCACTAAGTTACAGAAAAGGTTCTGGATTGTCCTGTAATTACAATTTTAGAATATCCTTGTGCTTTGGTGTAGTATAAATGGATCAATAGGAAAAGCTGAAAACTTGTGAAAACACAGTTAAAAATTCAAAATCTAAGCATGCTTTCACATTTTCTTAAGATGTCCAGTGAGATTGGAGTCTTTGCTGGGCCTGTTCTGGCCTAAGGGCCTTATGTCTGGCACCCCTATTCTAATATTTGCAGTTTAACACTCTTCTTATTCAATAAAGCATACGCTTCAGAAATATCATAAAATTAAATGGCACAAATAACACTAAAATAACATAGAACAACACAAAAAGTTGAATAATTGTACTTAAAACGTTATGTTTTGCCTCACCAACAATCCAAATCCTGAAATATGCACACACGTGTGATCAAAGCTGTACATTTTCACACTAGGAACTCAGTATGGAGACAGCAATTGTAAAAATGGGGGCCAGTAATAACATTTGAATTAAAAAACAAAAAATTGCCAAAAAGAGAAAGAAGGATTAATGCTTTATAAAAAAATACCTGAACTGGTTTAAAGTCTTTGATTGTACAAAAGTAAACAGGACTTCTTCCTGTTGGCCATGAAGCTGGCAGATGGTGATAGGTGAGAGAGAGTTACACTTTCTTTAGCATTGCCCTTAATATGACAAGCTCCAGATATCTATGTTTTATGTTTTGGTGAGCAGTTGATAACAGAAAGAAACAGCTGTTTCATAACTTTTGGTTTTAGAAGTCGCTACCTTTGTTTCTAAAGGTTAGGTTACATGGTGCTACTTCTTTGTTCTTTGTTAATCCTATTTGAACCGGGCACATTTATTTAATTTTTGTGTCATAAATAAAACAAACTGATCTAAAACTACAGACAAACATCAGCCAGTCTGATCGATAAATGTCGCATCAATCTTTTGACTTTTTATTTCTTCTCATTTCTGATACTGTCGCTGCTCTTATTCACAGCAGAACTTTTAATTACATAAAAATTACAGACAAACTGCAGTTTAATACCCCAAAACGCAAATAATTGCCATCTTGGAAAAATAGTACTAATAAGTAAACAGAAAGCTAACAAAAACTTGTACAATTGTGTCCATTCCTGTGGTTGGGTTGGGTTGGATTGAGTGGGGGCAGGATGTAATAAGAGGGTGCAATCAATTGGCATCTAAACCTTGAAAGGAAAGTAGGCCAACGTTTTAACTCAGATTAGACAGATGGTGTTCACAGGAACAGCAGTCACTATCCAGCTAAGTGTTTGTGCACGTTGGCTAATCCACAAACAACCCCCACCCCCATACAAACACCTACAACAGTCACAGAGATAATCAAACGTATTAATGTTAAAGGATGTTTTGAGTACTCAGAGAGCATCGCCTCAGTTGTGTGTTTTGAAAGGTGACAGAGCCTCACTCACCATATCAAGATCCCTCTGAGTGGTCATGGCTCAGCGAGGAGGAAGGCCGTGGACGGGGAGCAGAGAGGACAGGACAGGTGTGCTTCAGCAGCTGGAGACGGGGCCAGAGCCCTGATACAAACACCAACACTGTCAGGCTGACTTCCACAAAAACACCAAAACAAACAAAGAAAAAAAACCTGGCACCACAAGACTGCATCGCTCACAAACTGTTACCCACCAAGCTAGAAGGAGGCTAACGCTGCAGCTAACATGACAACACTATCGGTCGAAACTGCACATGATCGATTAGTTGCCTGGACTGCAACAGCACCGAGCAACTGTGTTTCAACACCGTGATTTAACTAACCAAAATTAGTAATCTTGGCGTGTCAAGCTAGGACGAGCTTTAAAGATTAGTCCAACAGTTAGCCTTACGTTACGCTAGCGGGCTACATCCCATTCAGGCATTACGGCTCATAAATTTACTGGAAGCTGAAGCGGTGCATTAGGTGGGGGTGTGTCTCGCCCGGAGACACCGATCACCTCAGAGTTTCACCCAGATTAAGTGTCGAAACAGAGCCCTGTGAGCTGAACAAGCTGCCGCTGTTAACGTTAGCATTAGCTGTTGTGTTAGCCCGATCTGCCTGTCGGTGGCTAACTGCAGGCTAACAGCGTAAGGACGGTTTCTTTGCCGTCGCCCTCACCTGCATCTGATGAATACGATGAAATTTTGCATTCAGTTGAGTCGACAAGTCAGCGGGAAACGTTTTCCATGGGGAAATGATCGAGTGTAGATAGATGGCGTTATGGTTGACTCTGGGTATCGGAGGCTAATGGACGGGAAGACGCCGGATGTCAGCTGGTAGTAAACACAGAAGGACCACAAAGGCTTCTGGGAGTCCGAGTCCAAGTATGAGAAAATAAAACAGATATGAGAAATAGTAGTAGTAGTCATAATACTACTACTACTACTACTACTACTACTACTACTACTAATGATAATAATAATAATAATAATAATAATAATAATAATAATCATAAAAAGAAGAAGACTTTTTCAATCCTGGGGTGAATTTGTTTTGTTTCAGACTTCAGATATAAATACGAAAGACGAAAATCAGAATACTTTAATAATCCCTAAGGAAATTATGTGGGTAACAGTAAAGGACTAAACTAATTAAATAATAAAATATAGTACGAAGTTTACAAATCGAAGAAATAGCACTAATATATACAAATCATTCAAATATAAATATTAAGAATATTACAGTCAAGAATATTACAGAGAAATATATATGACATTGAACATTAGCATTGAACTCTAACCTTTGAACTTTGTCATTTGTTATTTGACTGTAGAGCATGTGCAAAAGGGTGTAACTATTGCAGTGTTTACAGTGTATTAGATGGAGGAGTTGTTCAGGGAGATGGCCATGGACAGGAATGATTTCCTGTGTTGTTCAGTGGTGCTTTGTATAACAATATGTAAAACAAATTCAAACCAAGATTAAAGTGAAATGTTAAATTAAAACTCTATATTCCAAAGTTCAAACGATACCATGTAGAGCATAGACACGGTATTATAAATCTACATATCACAAGGAGTTATAAAGTTTGATGTCCACAAGTAGGAGTGATTTTATGTGCCATTCTGTTAGTGTCAGTTTCATTCCATTACATGCAAACTCAATGTGATTAGCAAAAAAGATAAAAACAGAAGAAACTATGCAGGTCTACTGTGTCTTATGGCAATAAAAACAACAACAAAAACAGAAGTTAACAAACACACATGCACGCCTGATTCTGAGACCAGTTAAAAAATCTGCACCTGATCACCTGAAGAATCTGGTTGGAGTAAAGATACTGAGGGCGGGCACTGAGTGCTTTATGAAACAAATGAATGATTTTAAAGGTAATATTGTTTTGAATTGGGAGTCAAGGAAGTGACTTCAGTACTGAAGCAATGTTCACGTTATTGCTGCATTCTAGACAAGGTGACGTCGTCCTACTGAAGATTTGGATAATCCTCCAAATAGAGCATTTCAGTACATGGGACAATTTCTCAGATTTATTTTGAAATAAGAATTTTGTACCTCTACATTTTTAAGTAGTAGAAAGCAATTCTTGGACCTGATTAATATGATTATGAAAACTGAGATCACTATCCCAAAATTTCTGGGTCATCGTTGAATGAGTTTTTTTCAGAACGTGCTCCTGTGTATCTCTAGTTCAAGATGAAGAGGGTGTGAAGGATTATCCACTAGAAAGGCACCCTCCTTTCTGAAACCTCTATCAGAGGTGTCAGGCTCCACACTCACAGAGTTACTAGCCTCAGCCTGCTGCCCCAGCATACCACAACACAGAGGATGATCCTGGCCATTAAAGGCTCATAAAACATCTTGAGAATCATGTGACAAATGTTAAAGGACCTCAGTCATCTCAGGAAGCACAGATTGTTTGTGACCTTTTTTTTAGAAGGCTTCTGTGTTTCTAATGAAGTCCAATTGTGATCCAATAATTGTGTCCACACAGACTTTGTTGTATCATTACATTAAATATATTCTATATCACTTTACAAATTACAGGAAAGTTTGGTTCCTCTGAACCAAAATCAAAGAAAAGAGGTTTGACTCAAGATTTTTGCACACTATTATCGACATTAATGTTATTGTTATTTGTTTTACTTTTTTCTTATCTCATTTGACCATGGTTAAAATGCTCAGGACCACTTTAAATGTGGAAGCCAACACACTCATTCACATCCTAATATCCCCTCATCTGTCCTGATTATCCCAGTTTGTCTTGTTTTGTATGGTCTATATCCACATTCTGTTCCATTATTGCCCTACTTGTATTGATAAAGTAAAAATAAAAAACTATTAACACACAGGATTGATGACATTAACATCCTAACATTAACCATCTTTAGAGAAGCTACCAGAAAACTGTGACTACGGATCTGTAATAAGACATTACGGCACAACTAAAGTCAAAGTCAAACTATTTGGTTTACTACTTCTGTTTATAGTGTTGCCCCAAATTACTTAATTGTAACTAACCAGACTTTATCTGCAGACTGCAAACAATCACAGGCCACACACAGAGTCTGGCAGCAAAATAAAACCTGACTCAGTGTTAATATTTGAGGAAGAATACCGAGTGGTTTCTGTTATCTGCTGATCTGTTGGCTGCTCTCTCATCATTCCAGTGGTCACAAAACACCCAGAAACCCAGTCATCACAGTCTCACAGTAACATGCAAATCTTAATCAAGAACTATATCTTTTTTAAATCATTTTTGATTTAAAAAACAAGGTTAAATACAGTAAAGCAAATTATTTTTATATCTATGCATAAATATGACCCAAAACACTTTGGAATTTTTAAGTCATGAAATTAGACAAATGGGATGAAAGCTTTGGTATGAAATGATCCAATATAGACACAAGTTTGCAAACCTCTAGGATGAACAATCAACTTAAAGGTGAATTTAGAATCAGGTGTGTTGATCGGTCTGATCGTCACAACTAATCCACATCATTGTCACTATCACACAGGAGTAGCTGAAGGTTTTAAAAGTCCTTGATGTCACAAGGGAAGCCAGGATTCCAGTAAGTAAAGGCCTCTATCACACCTAGTAATGTCAATGTTCACGAGTCCACCATCAGGAGATCATTGAGTAATGATGGTATGCAGGTTTTTTCACTTCTCATTCAAGAGATTTCAAGTAGTCCCGAGGTTTATTGACCCACTCTCATGCAAGTTTTTAAGGGTCAGTTGAATGGTATGAATCAAGGTGGTGAGATATAATCACAGTTTCCTTAGCAAAGCTGCACTAATTTAACATCAGTGACAGAGTAATAGAAAACAAGTGTTGGTACAGTGAATGTTTTATCTGTTTTATGAGAATTCCCTAGAAAGAAATTGAGGGCATTCAACTTTCACAGGTTTTATCACCGACGTTTTATTTGCCACTCCATATAGTCTTATCAGGTGAACTCATATAAAAGGACTTCAGCAGAATTACCAGTTGACAGCTGAGGAAGAGTGTTCATACAAAATACACTTGGAGCTTTTAATAGACTGTGAAACTTCCTGCTGAACCAGGTTATCAAATTGTAGGCTTGCGCAATACTGAGTGTGGCAGTGGACCAAGTAATTAAATGAGAGGGGATAAAATAAGTCAGTGATATAGAGGAGCTTTTTCTGACCCCTTTCTTAGACTCATGGCCGCTGTGCTACATTCACCTTTTTGTTTTAAGCCCCTGTTGAAGACTTAACTTCAAAAAACTGAATTACAAAAATGTGTTTAAAGTGAATTAAAACACCACAAACGCTCACACCGAGTCTGCTTTTGGGGTTAAAGGGTGCACAGCCACGCACAGACAGAGCTAATCGACATGTTGATTGCACATGTTGATCCTGCAGCATGTGCATTTACAGAGCGTTAGTCATAGCAGAGCGGCAGACAAACTTTGTCTGCACCTGGCAGTCAGACACTTGGTGCCACTGAAGCATTTTACACAGGAAGCCTTTTACCAACCTCCTCTGAATCATGACTCAGCTAATGAGGAAGGGTGCAGGATTTAAAGACAAACATTAAAGATGGAGATTAAGCGCAGTATCGGTGGGGTGTGTTACTTTTCATCACAATAAGCAGGAAGCCACACGAGTATTCAAAATGAAAAAGGATTACCACAAAAAAAAGGTATGTGGAGGTGAAAGCACGAACCATTCAAAGAGAGATCAGACGGGCTAATGTACCTGCCTTTAATAAACAATGGTGGAGTAAGCTAAGCCTTTTCTCACTTCCTAATTTACAAGTTTTTCACTGCTCATTAAGCTCCTGCCACACAAAGACCAAAACACAGAAAACACCAACTGAGAGTCAAGTCTTCTTAAAAAAAGGCTTCTGTATTTGATTATGTATCCTTGCTTGAGGAGTCAGATGGGTGACAGACTATATCTATAAATTGTCTCTGGAGGTCTCCTGAAGAGATGTAACACCATTCTTTAAAAGATCTTCCCTGATTTTTTTGATTTGGATCCAAAAATCTCCTCATTGTGTTTATTTGGGTTGAGATCTGGTCCCAGTGAAGACCACAGCAAAGCATTAAGAAGAACAACTCTGTCCCTTCCCTCTATAAAGATGCCACATGTCCTCTGTACAGTTCTGTGAAGCTCCATTATTTCCCCAGGGGTCTCCACGTGTTTGATGTGCCACAGATTTCAGACTGGATACCCCTCCTAACACAACCCTCCCATTTATCCGGGCAGCACCGGGAGTACTCTGGCTTGTGACCCCCCTGAGGCTAGGTTTGTATCTTCTCCCAGTCTCAAACTGGGAATCTTTTGCATGTAAGCCCAATCTGTTAACCACTATACACCACAGAGCCACTACATCTAGGTATGTCCTTATTCTGTTCTATTTAGTTTGTTACATGCTCATTCTTGTATTTTATTTAGATTTTCACTTATTATGGTCATTTATTTTGTGTTTCTATTAAATTTAATCTCTTTTTTTATGTTTTTGAGCTGTTTTTCTACTTTTTTTTTTAGCTACATTGTTATGAATTGCATGGATTTTTTGGATAAATAAAGGTTATCATAACTACATAACATTTCCAGAGTAGTATCCATACACAAAAGGATCAATAATCTCAACTCACATACCCATTTATTAGTATTTTATCAATTTTATGGCCTTCATGAAATAGTATGCAGAATCAGCTCACTGAAAACCCGAAGAACGCTCTGAGAGGAGACTTTCGTGACTAAACTCTAGCATTAATCTAGTAAAGGAAAGCTGGATTACCCGCCGTGAGCCTAGGGTTACTGAGTATGCATTAGCTTCACACGGAGCATCAGGTATCCTGGTGGTTAAGACATGCACCTGTAGCATGCCTGGATCATCCAGTTAAAGACCTAAAAACTATGTTGGCCCAAGCATTTTTTTTTTCTGTTTCAAATAATTGAACATATACTTTACAGAATACATACAGAGATACTGTGCCGGAGCGGAAACTTAAAAACAACCATCACATTATCACTTCACTAAAAGTCTTAAAGTTTAAGTGCAGGTTTTTCATGAGGTTTAATGTAAGTGTCCTCCTCTGCTCTCCAGCGCCTCTTCTTTTTGTTCCATTTATAACGCAGACTACTCTATTGTTCCACATATATTACTTTATCATGATATATAAATAAACCAATAAATAAAAGAATATACCTATGTTTTTGTTAATAGGAATATCAGGACTTTAATTTTAATTGACTGGTATTTAGCATTTTACTACTGCACTTCTATGTTACCATTCACATCCAGGGATTCACATTCATACAAAGATTTACTCGGTACATGTTAAAAAAATTTTATCTCACACTTCAGTGCATCAGATGCGACATCTTGCCCAAGGACACTCCACTAAAAGAACAAGTTATTGAACCACAGACATTCAGTGGTGGTGTGGCCCGTGCCAAACTGGATAATCCAACCCAGATCCCTGCATTTAACTCTGGCCTGAGGCCTATAATGAAGACTATGTCCCTCTTCATCCATTTGCATTTCATGTATTTAAAGGTCCTGGGTTCAAATCCAGTCTGGGGCCATGTCTGTGTTAATGTAAATATAAATGGTTCTCTGTCTCTATGTGTTAGTTCTGTGATACACTGGCAATCTATCCAGGGTGTACCCCACCTCTCACCCTGTGACAACTGCTATAGGCGCCAACCTAACCTGAATTGAATAAATGGAAGAAAATTGATAGATTTATATTTTAACGCACTTGAGGTGGGTTCTGAATTACTTGTGGATGAAAAATTGTTTTTTAGTTGTGGTAGCCACAGTGGGTAGCACTGCATATTTGATTTGGCTCATTTTTACACATAATGTCCTTACTGATGCAACGCCTAAAAGATTGGTGTCTCCACTCCTCCTGAGTTTACATGTTGCTAATTAACATAATCATTTATAAAATACCTCAAAATCTTATTTATTCATTTCCCAGGTAATAAGACAAGATATTTATTTAAAAAAAAATACCATTAAAAATAGCTTACATTAGGATATAGCTCAGTAAAATGTAACTAATCTGAAAATTACAAAAATTCAAAAATAAATAAATTAAAGTAAAACAAAATAGATTTAATATCATAATAATTAATTATCATATTATTATCATAATAATTGAATTAGTGTAATATCGTGTGTAATAAAGTAATACAGCACAGTCAAATTTAACAAAGCTAAATAAAAGAGAATCAATACAAGTTTACTAAATGTATTATTAAAAACTGGAAATTCTGGGTGGTATTAAGAGGGATCTCTTTTTATGAGTAAACATTTAATTTTAAGGTTATTATTATTGTTGGTTTGTTTCTGGAAATAATTTAATTTTGCAATCTTTTCTTGTCTCGTGTCTCTAATTACCGGTAATACCTTAAATGGCCTAAGAGTACTTAGGACACTTTCATAAACTGTTACATAATGTCCCACTACAGGTACATGTTGCCACCGAGCGCGGCTGTTTACGTCGGAACCGTCTGCCACACACAGGACTCGCCTTCCCAGAATTCCACTGTGCGCAGGCGCAGTATGCGTTGCCTGACAGTGGTAAACAGACGTCAGAAGGGAGTCTTCGCCTCGAGTCAAAACAAAACAAAACAAGTCGAAAAGATCACGAAGGAGTGAATATTTGTACAGACACAACGACGGGAAGTTTTACAAAAGTCAGCGCGGACCAGAAACGGCAACTTGGAGGAAGTTATCGGAGGCTTTTCACGGACTTTTCCACGGATTGTAAACTCTGGAGTAGCAGGAGCTTAAGCGGCTAACGTTACGGAGGCTATCGGTGCTGTTTTCAAAGTGCGGCGAGTGGGAGCCGACAGACCTGCGGGCGACCCCAGTTTCACCTAAGCGCCCCAGGAGAAACTACGAGGCTTGGTTAGCGACACAACGAGACGAGGGTCGGCTGAGTTCCGGGCTGCGGTCGAGTGGGCTTTTTAAAACCCGCTTTTTCGAGCATCGTGTGCCGCGGCAGGACTGTGGGGAAACATGGCAGATGGTGACATGCGCCCGACCGCAATGTGGCGGACTGTGCAGACCTGAGGCGCGGACCTCTCTTTGCACATTTCTGTCATCTCCCTACTTTTATAAACAAACCCTGAAGCGTCCTCACTAACACCTTATCCTCGCCGGAGGCTCGTTTTTCCCACCAGAAGACAGACAGAGACGTGTGCCAGCGTCCCGGGGCAGTTGTTGACAGACCGCCAGCTCGGACAGTCAGCCGCCGCACATCTTCACTTTGACTCACTAAACCGCACCGGTTAGTGGCTGTCTGCGGGACTTTTAAAAAAAATTCAATAAACTTTGATCGTTTTCTCTCCTTTTTTCTGGTCTTGTGGAGACTTCAGACTGCCCGGTTGTTTACAAGAACAGCCAGAAGCTCTTTTGTAACAGCAGCCAGCTAATCCTCGCATGCAGACTGCATAGTTTCACAGGAAAACTTCACGTGTAAGTTCACAAATTTAATCTGCAAAAATTAAAAAATCTCCACCCGCATATAAACCACTTTCACCTTAAAAGTAAAATATGGCAATTTAAGCTATTTTAAATGGCTTCAATTTCTATTTGTAGCTACACATGTTCATATATATATATATTTGTTATTAATTTCCAGATGCGACCTAAAACCTCTAGGTCCAGATGTTTTGGTGCTCGTTGCCATTGTGCTACTGTCTTTTAACATTTCATTCAAACAAAGAGAGTCCCACCCCAGCCCTCCTTATTTCTATATAAATCTGAAGGTTTATGATAGTTACTATTAAGGAGATTATTTGGGTTCCCTAATCTCCAATCTGAGGATTAACCGAGGCTATTGGCGTGTCCAGATTATTACGTCTCTTTTCTAGGCCCCTCGGTTGACACCCCCTCAGAGGGTGAAGCATATTGTTGTTTATTTTTATTTATTTAATTATTTATTTTAAAGGGCGTGTGTTTGTTTTCTCTTAAGGTGTCATCGGCTCAAACTTACCTGTCAAACTTTAAATGTTTTAAGTTGAACACCTCTCTGTGGCTGAGTGGAAGTTCAGAGGACCGCCATGGAGGAGTCGCCGGTGCCCCCGATTGACCCAGATTTTGAGCCGCAGAGCAGACCTCGCTCCTGCACGTGGCCGCTCCCGAGGCCCGACATCACGGCTGTCAAGCCGGAGGGGGCGGACGGCGCCGAGTCCGCCGCCGGGACCCCGCCCGCCGACGAGGACAAGCCCGAGCCGCAACAAATCGCGTCCGAGCCCGAGAAAGCAGCAGAGGCCGCGGCGGCAGTGGAGGGCGGGATCGTAGCCGGCGTGGGCGGAGCCGGAGCAACGCCGCGCAAAGGATCCTCCCGGCGCAACGCGTGGGGGAACCAGAGCTACGCGGACCTGATCAGCCAGGCCATCGAGAACTCACCCGAGAAGAGGCTGACGCTAGCCCAGATATACGAGTGGATGGTTCAAACTGTGCCTTACTTCAGAGACAAAGGAGACAGCAACAGCTCCGCAGGCTGGAAGGTGAGGGCTTCATCTGCAGGGAATCATCTGAGTCAGTACACAGCTAAGGTTATCTTCATGTTTATGGGCCTTTTAGTTTTAAGAGTTAAGCTGAACTGTAATAAAATAAACACTTAGGTCCAGCAGGTAAATGTGTCAGTAAGAGTTTTTCCTGGCACACCACAGATCTGCAGTAAGAGTTAAGGCAGAGAGTGTGTGTTGCCTTATTTAACCCAAGTTTGTGCATCAGCCAGGCAGTTTTGGCTGTCCTAGTTTTAAAAATAAACTAAAATACTTAACTTTAAGTAAATAAGCTAGGGGAAAAGTGGTTAAACATATTATTAATCACAGTTCTGCTTATTTTCCTTTTGGCGGGCAGGAAAACCCCTGGATGGCATTTACAAGCAGTACTGAGGTTAATCACGTGACCTCATACACATTGTTGTCCACATATTGGAGGTGATACAGCTACTAGTTGTTAGGTGGTTGCCATTGGTTGATGACTGTCACTGAGTGAAAAAAGATGGTTTTCTACTCTACCTGAGGACTGGGAGCGCTTTATACAACATCCCTCATTTACACAAACACATTTTTGCATCAGGGATTCTCAAGGATGTTTGGGATGCAGACTGGAGCAGCCAGGGATCAATCCACCAACCTTCTGATTATCCTTGGGCAAGATACTGAACCCCCTGAATGTTAGATAGAAGGCACCCAGGTAGAAAAAGAAGTGCTGGTGTGAATGAGGCATGTTGTGTACGTGCTTTTGAGTTCTCGAGTAAAGAAGCGATCAATAAGAACCAGTTCAAGCTAAATAAAAAGCACTGGAAACATCTTCAGTTTTACACTTTTGACAATTTTGTCAAGCTACAAGAAGCACAAGGAGGCTTTGGTGCAGATGTTTATTCATGCTTGTGTTGTCTGTGTCATGCCTCTGCAGCATTTTGAGTTTGTATTTTAATACTTTTTCTGATATTGTTATGTTAGGCGGAGACAGATACTTCCTCAATATTAATATAGGACATTAAACTAAAGCTAGCCCTGAGAATGTTTTCACACCTGCGCTTGGAGTGGGTCATTTGTACCGATGTGGACCCTGTAATCGAAAACAGTCACACCGAGACGCTCTGGAGGAGGTGGTCTTAGTCCGATTACAAATGAACTCCAGAGCATTTTGTTTATGATCTGATCTCGATCCGACACAACTAGCAGGTGTCTTATCGACTAGTCCAGAAAACCATCTTACTGTTTGCTCTTTTTGTTGCTCCTTCCCCAGACACATCTGGAAAACAAAATTAAAAAATACTGAAATATAATAACTTTGGTACCAATGGCACCTTTTTGAACTCTTGTGGAATAAATTAATAAATCTGAAGGGAATTTGGAGATAAATCTTTGTAAACATTTTTGTCCTGTTAGCACAGACGGGTGGTTCCCAGCAAGCTTAGGTACGAAACCCTTTGAAACAAAGTTGTAACTGCTCGGGCTTGTTACAGTCTGCAATTGTCTGTTTTGATTTAAACCCTTTTTAGAGATAATAAAAACATTCAGCATCAAAGACGACACAAAAAATATTTTGAAAATCCTTTATTAGAGATTATATCCACAGTAGCCATAATTTAATTTTGTTTTTCTCATTTAAAGGTGAGTGATTAATCTCCAAATCACCAGTGTAATAAAAGCAAGTTTCACCACTCTGCAACCACCTTGAAATACCTTTGGAGAGTTATTTTAAAGCATTATTTAATAATTAAACTTTAATTTCAGCGGCTATCTTGGATGTAACAATGCATTCACTGAATAAAAAGTCAAATCTGTTAAAAAACACAAAAAAGTAGCAAAGGTTGCTTCAAAATAAGGTTTAAATTGCTTTTTATCCTGAAAGTTTTCATTCTGTCAGCATCTTTTCTGTTGCTGGATTCTCCCAGGAGGTTAAATTCATGATTCTCTCTTCATTGTTGTGTTGTGTTGTGTGGTTTTTTTTGTTTTGTTTGTTTGTTTGTTTTTGTGTGTGTGTGTGTTTGTTTGTTTGTTTATTATTTTTTTTTTACCTTCTTTTGGTTTTCAGAATTCAATTCGCCACAATTTGTCACTCCACAACAAGTTCCTGAGGGTACACAATGAATCGACCGGAAAGAGCTCTTGGTGGATGCTCAACCCTGAAGGAGGGAAGACCGGCAAGGCGCCGCGTCGCCGGGCTGCATCCATGGACAACAGCAGTAAGCTGCTGAAGAGCCGCATGAGGGCCAAGCAGACCAAGAAGCAGGCGGGAGCGGCCGGCCTGGGAGGCACCGGAGGTGTGCTGCAGGGAGACGGCGCCACGGGCTCGGCGGGTGCAGACAGCCCTAACTCGTCCCAGCAGTTCTCCAAATGGGGGGTGAACAGCAGCAGCCCCTCGTCCCGCGGCAGCCTGGACGACACAGATATGTGGACCACCTTCCGCCCGCGCACAAGCTCTAACGCCAGCACCTTGAGTGGACGTCTGTCCCCCATTGCTCCGGGCCAGGAGGATGACGACAATCTGCCTGATGACGGCCTGCTGGGGCGGTTCTCTGCCAGCAGCTTGACCCCCACCCTCACCGAGACGCTCATGGAGGAGTTGGACCTGATTGATGGCCTCACTCTGATGACTGGACAACAGGGAGGGGCCAGTCCCAGCACAGCCCCACCAGCACCTCCCACTCCGCTGCCCTCTGCCTCCACCCTGCTGCCTCGAGGTTCCAGCTTCCCCTCCTTCCATCAGCTTTCGTCCAGCCTCCCACAGGCCCCCACCCACACCGGGGCCACAACCTCCGTGTCTCCCTGCGGGCCCAACAGCAAAGAGCAGACGACGTTCAGCAACTCCCTCTTCAACCCCATGCCCACCCCCAGCTCCCGTGGAAGCAGCCGTTACAGCGCCCACGTACCCTCCAGCCTGGAGGCACTGCTCACCTCCGACTCCCCTCCTCCCAGTGATGTCCTGATGGCCCAAGTGGATTCCATCATGCCAAATCCTGGAGGGGTGGGCATGATGGGTTTGGGCACGTCTGTTGCAGGAGTAAGGTTGGGTAAGGGGCTGGAGCCAAACACCGTGTCGCCCATCGGGCTGCAGGCTCAGATGCAGCCTCAGCAGCATCACCTTCACCACCACCAGCAGCAGCAGCCGCCACCACCGGCGCAGCAGCAGCAGCAACAACACCAGCATCACTCTCAGATGGGGTTGGGGATGATCCTCTCAGGTATGTCTCAGGACCCGTCACAGCTCTCTGCCCTCAAAGCCCAGCACGCCACGGTTCCAGCCGTAGGCTCCCAACATGGGGGGCCCATCGCCACCCTGCCGGGGATCAGTCAGTTCGGAGCGCAGCCCTGCTTCCCCACCAGTCAGGACCGGCTCCCGACGGACTTGGACATTGACATGTTCACCGAAAACCTGGATTGCGATGTGGACTACATAATCAACAGTGACCTCATGGACGGAGACGGCCTCGATTTCAACTTCGACCCCATGCTGCCTGGAGGCCAAGGGTACCCGGGACCGACCACCACGCAGGGCTCCGCTCACAACTGGGTGCCCAGCTAATCGCTCAGCTGACCACACGGCGTTAGCCAGGTACACCAACCACTGTCAGAGACACCAACTATTTACTAGTCTACAGAATAAAAACAAAATTGTCTTTAGGTGTCGAAAACTTATATATTTACTTCACGGTGATGCGAAGTAAAGAAAAATAACAAATTTAGAGAATATTTAGCATTTTAATTTAGGATTTAGTGAGAATCAACTGTTCCTTAAAGAAATCTATTGAAATATTATATTAAATTAAAAAAAAAGGTAATATTTTCAGTATTCCGACTTTCTAATCTAAAGCGTTTGTATCTTTATTCTGTTTTTTTAATGTCACCGTAAATTGAATGTTTTACATGTCCACCCCTTTTAGTCTTTTTCACAAAATATCTGCTTGTCACTCACAGCACTGAATGCAGATGTGGCTAACAGATGCTCTCAAACGGCCTTTTTAAGCAACAGCGAGGTGACTGATCCTCTCTATCGTCTTTGCAGGAAACTAATCTCCAATCAAGATAACCTCACGCAACCACCGGTGCATCCCTCCTCCCTGCTGGCCGAAGATACTTTTCTTCAAGACGCGCCGTTTCTCTCGGACTTTTACAAACCAAGACCTCACTCATGTCACGTGCCAAGACATGTGGAGGACGCGGAGGAGATTCAGGCTACTATGCACAACTTTCTGTTTATTTTTATTTTTGTTTTGTTTTGGGGTTTTTTTAAATAACACTCGGACGATTTGGCTGCTAGCCTTTTTTGTTGTTGTTGTTTGTTTGTTTTTGGTTTTTTTCCACTGCAAACTGATTTTTTTTAAAGATGTGTGACTTGATGGTTTTTGGTTTGTTTGTTTTTTAGATTGACAAGACAAATATCCTACTTGTCCCCTCCCCTCCCCACCCCTCCTCCCTCCGTCCCTCCCTCCCTCTGGCTGGAATGAGTTTCCACTTTAGTTGTTACACGACAAAAGCTTAAGGGTGGATACGGTACTCCGGATCTCATATGCGCTGGTTTGAGAGACTTGATGGACTGTTTTTGTTATTGTTGTTGTTTGTTTTGTTTTGATTTTTGGAGAAATGGCCAGTTTTCCCGCTTGGCGTGACTTGCCAGACCAAATGCTTGTCTGAATGAGGTACACTTGCCCTGCTGCGCCGACCTCAATACAGATAAAGAGAGCGAGAGGACTGTTGTGATCAGGTGGAAGATAAAGACGGGACGGCTGGAGGCGTGAAACGTGTGGTTGCACATCTTGCCCTGATTAAATGTACGATTTTAAATGATTTTAGAGAAAAGAGTTGAGAGGGTATGTACTTGCAGTTTGGCATTTTTTTTTTAAAATTTTACTTCAATCCAGTGTGTTAAGGTAGATGTCAGATAGAGGGTGTTTGTTTTGTTTTGTTCTGTTCTTTTTGTTTTGTTTTTTAATCTCTGATGTGCAGTTGAACTAACAAAATGAAGAAATGGGATTTGTGAATTTACACACGGGGCATTCAAGGTAAATCCATACGCTAACAAGTGATTGGTTGGCCAAGTATTACATTGTCCTAGACAGCTGACATGCCTCCACTGTCCAACCTGACTCCTCCTCCTCCTCCTCCTCCTTCTTCTTCTTCTTCTTCTTCCTTTATTTCCCTCGAGCCTGTGCATTTTCAAAGCACTTAGGTTTCCTGCAACACAGGGACCCAAACTAAAAGATGCATCCACATTAAGTTGTACCATTTCAAAAGAAGAGAGTTTATGATCCTGTAAATGTACACATTGCACACATAAACGACGCTATGCAGACCTATCTTTTGAAGGAAATTTGAGAAAGAAAAAAAAAGTCCCTCCCTGAAGGGTTTGTTTTTGCTATTTAACATTTTCCCGATATATTGTTGGATATTTTTTTTAATTATTCAGTACTAACGTTGGAAAAGAAAAATTAATTCACTGTGTGAGAAGTACAAAAAAAGAATATATTTGACGATAGTTTTAATATACAGTTTAGATGGAAATCAGATATTAATACGTATGAATATATTACTAATGACAAGTGATGTTTTTTTTACACATTGGAAGAAGCATTCTCAGATCATTTTTAACTGTAATTTTCTATACTTTTATTTTTGTAAAGAATGAGATGCATGTAGATTTCTTTCTTTCTTTCTTTTTTACATAACCAAAGGAACACTAATATTTGCATTGGCATGGCATGTAGGGAGCGCTTGGGCCTGAGTATCCTCAGTGTACATAAGCTTTGCAAAACAGCAAATATACATATATATATATATATATATATATAAGCGAATGAGAGATGCCTGTAAGGTGACTTTAAAAGTTGAAAGAGGCAAATACTTGACAGTTTTAAAGAAGATTTCCAGCCGCCTGCCTCGAGCTTCCTGTTTTCTTTTTGAATCCAAGTAAAAAAAACTATTTTTAAAAAATGCATCAAATAGAAAAAACTTTCATCTCAAAACGAGGCTCATACAACCGTTACCTCTCAGGAAAAACAACACTTCTGCACAGACCTAATCAAATGATGGCAAAAAATAAACATAAATAAATGAATAAACTTTATTTTGCACAATTTTTCTCTTATGCATACTGGAAACCAACATGCCACAGCTTTTTCCCCCCCTGCATCCCAAATTTGACTCCACTTTCAATTTTAGCTTTCCAGCCGTGTAAATCACAGCTAGCTTGTCCCCTGGGTTGTTTTGTTTAGCTGCCAATATTTAAAACACTATAGCACGATTTTATTCTGTAGCAACGCTTCTCTCCCCTTTCTTAAGATTTTGTGTTTTTGTTTTGTTTTTTTAACTTAATTTTTCAAAATTACATCCCTGGAGCTTATTATTCATCATTTCGCTGTAGCTGTGTAAATATGCTAGCCTCTGATATGTTTAAAGCACTCTTTTTCTTTCTGTTTTGTTTTTGTCATCCACAAATATTTCCTTTTTTTATTCTCATTTGTTTTGTTTTTTTAATGGTGCTAGATGTCATATCAGTTGTGATGTTATCCTGGAGTACGCCACGATGCAAGGGGTGCATATCGGGGGAATTTTTTTGTATACGGCACAAGGATAACGACTTGGTGTGATCAGTAGGAATTGATAGAAAGCCCCTACAATGCCGTGTGAGGATATTATCATGTGGACACAAGTTAATTACATCCGCAGGAGTTATTTTAATTCGTACAAGAGTTATTTTACCTCCTGCAGCAGGTTTTTACCTTGTGTGCACTAGTAATTTATATTTTACAGACAAGATTTACAAAAAAAAAAAAGACTCCATACTTTCCTCCTCTTTGTTATTTTTATGTTTCTGTATGTAATGCAGTAAACTCCCACCCCTGACCCAGCCTGGTCTTTTAAATCTAAAAGCAGGGTAACTGCACTTATTTTGAATCATGACACGATTACTTTTGTTATTATGTTTTTCACCCTTTTTTTTTGGTTTTTTTTTCCTTAACCGAGTCCCACAGTTGGGGAAATGTTAGTAACAGTTGACTAAAGGAGCGGCGGCTGGTTGGTGAGAATCTACTTTGATGTCACAAGTTTACTGTTGCCTCCTTGAAGCAGTCAGGTGTGCTGTTATTACTTCTCTTGTGTCTGCCCTTATGTAACTATGTGCATATTCTTCGTCCTTCCTCAGCTTTTTTAAGTAGCAGTTAGTCCCTTTATGTTTCTACATTTTAAATTGCCCCTATTTGATACAGTATTTTAGCATTTGGCAAGGGTGGATTTGTTTTTTCCATTGGGGAGCGTGGGAAGTTGTGCATAAGCCAATTATGTTTATGATTTTTTTTTTTAATCATGTTGATATTTCATCCCCTGCTCCCCTCTTTATTAGTTTTCTTTCTTTACACATTGTTAAAGTCAGCCAGAGATGACAAACAGTTCTGAACAGCAAAAATCGATTCAATAAACTGTTTAACCCACGTTTCTTCTTGCTCATTGATGCACTGTGACGCTTCAGACTTGGTGCAGTTGTGCAGGTCTTCCACTAGAGGCTGCTGTGATCCAAGGATCCCGTCACTTATGTACAGGTATGCGCTGTGTGCTGATCTCATGGTTATTCATCTTTAAAACACATGTCACAGCCTTCCTCAGTATGCACAAATTAAAACTTCAACAATTATAACTCTTTCCAGGACCTACTAACATTTTTTCCTAGGAGGCTATCCTATGAGCAACTCCTCATTTCTTTATATTTTGCCTCCAATGACTTTTTTGTAAATTGGTCTTGGGATGGATATATAGAGAGATTTTGATCCACCATGTAATACCATTTGGAAAGCATCTGATAGGCAACAGCCTAATTCTTCAGCATGACAGTGATCCCAAACACTCTGCCAATGCAAAAAAGGATACCTGGAAAGAAAAACTCACAATTGAACTCCAGAATCAGAAAGACTTTATTTATCCCCAAGGGACAATTAAGTCCAGGATTAAGTCCTGGACTGGCATCCCCAGAACCTCAGAATTATTGAAACATCTTCACAGAGAACAGAAAAAAAGCACTATTTCTAAAGAAAGAAAGAAATGACAACAAAGTTTGCCTGACCGTTCAGGCTGTGTTGAAGAATGAAGGTGGTCATAACAAATATTGACTTTCAAGCTTGTTAGACTTGTACAAACAATGTATTTGCCTTGTGTACTCTATTTCTATGCATGTTTGTACATTTCAATGCATTCCATTACCTATTTCCCAAATAGAAAATATAAAGAAATGATAGATCGAAATATGATATATTATCATGTAAACACTGGCCAGTTCTCGCACGCAGCACTGATGAAATCTATCACTGGATAGTAAGCAGTCTCTTTGCAGTCACCTTAGATTATGCTGATGATACGTGATGCCCCATTTACCTAAAAATAGGTATTTAGATTTGACGTCGTGTGAAGTGATAAGACATCAAATCAAACTGAAAGCAGACAAACATCAGGTTATGAGCGCTTGTTTCTGAACTGATAGCAGCAGTACTGATATAGCAGTGACAACAACATGGCCCCCTGGTGGGTATTCAAGAAGCTGCAAGTGGCCTATGTAAAATAAAAAAGACGTCTTTATACATGTAATCAGTTTTGCAATTAAGTTTTCAATGACTATAAAACCTATAGTATAAACAGGAAAAAGATCAAATAAAAGAAAGCCATGAGATTTAAATCACACCTTTTTAAATATGACTTATATAAATCAAAGAGTTAAAACTGAGCTAAAGGCATCAGCTGGCACAAGGATTTATGAGAAATTAAATGTTTGGTGGACCACAGTAGCCTCAGGCTTTTCTCTTTGGAGGAACAGACAACAGTAGGCAGATTTATTTTTCATAGAGCATCTTTATAGAAAAACATTTCTTCACATTTTCCAAAAAAAACATTTTTTTGTCTTTGCACTTATTCTCTTTTTTTAGGTTATTTATTTTTAGGCAAGTTTTTTCCTTTCTTTTTTACATTTTTTTTAAAGTCTACTAAAGTTGAACATTTTTAACATCCATCTGTGTCAAAGGCTCTTGCTGAGTTGCTGGGGCTTGTAGAAGGTGTCCGTTAGAAAACATGGGCGTTCACAGCTGCAACGTTCGTCAGAACCGGCGCCGACCAACACCAAGAAAGAAAAACAAGAACTGTTCCCATTCGGGCAGGAAAAGCTTTCCCGCCTGTCAGCCGGGCTCGTTTCCGGCCCACGTTCAGCCTCCAGTCATCACATCCTTCCACTTCAGCAGCACTCCAGTTTTAGCCTGAAGGCACCTGTGTTAACAGCGCTTTTTGCTTTAGTCGATATGGACTTCGGTTTCTGTTCTACATCCTGCAGTTACTAATTCTAAATCTACAGTCTGTCACACTTCTACATCTACCCAGGCCGCAGCATGACAAGTAGGTCCTACTGTCACCCAGAAACAAACAAAACAAAAAGTACTCCAAAGTTTACAAAAAACTGTAAAAAGAAAAGACAGAAAGGAGATACAGGTGTTATTAACAGCTACTCTGCACATTACTCTGCTAAGTGTACCACGGGTTCTCTGCTGTGATGATCTGCTTCGATACAGTTCACACAAAGAAAGAAAGAAAAGCTTTAACACAAAGCCCCGAGCAAAAATCTGAACTCGCATCATCACCGCCGCAGATCATCCTGAAGTGTTATTTATTTTTAAATCGCTCCAATTGATTTTTTTGTACTTTTGTGAAAGGTTGAGTCTTAAAGGACCCGTGGTCTAACATTTAGTCTCTGATTTGATCGTCTCTGAAGCGTGTCAGTGGGGAGAAAAACAAAAACAAAACGTGGCTCAGCTTAATCGTCGCTGTAAGAAACAGCTTACTGACCTCTTCAGATTAGTTTAGTTACAACATTGCTTTCAGAGTCTCTGTGCCAGAGCTAAACTGAAAATATTACAGCAATATTTCACTGAAATATCCTGAAACGCGTACCTTCAATCAGAAATCTGGGCTGGGAAACAAAAGCAGAGTCTGAAAGTTTGAGGACAAAGAGTCAAATCTTTTTTTTTTAGACGTCATACAGACGAGACCCACAAACTCAGCATGTCTACTCATTAGCTACCTTGCATTATAAATATATAAAGTTTAAAAAAGTGCTTATTAAAAGAAACTATAGTGATGTGATAACTTCCAGCAGTGTCATTCTCGTTTTTGTTCTTGACCAGCATTAATACGAAATGTCAGGGAGAGCGAAACGGTCGTCCTTCACAGTCCTCCTCCAACACTGACAAGGATTGTCCACAAAAAAACAAAAGAAAACTCGTCTCCCATTAACATTCATTCAACGTGTACACAAGGATATACGTTTTTGGAAAAGCATAGTTAATACAAAAGGAGACTTCTCAAACTAAAGAGGAGAGTATTGGCCACTGGTAACACACTGCTGCTGCGACCGACTGGAACACAAGACGACAGGTAAAAATTAAAATAACTAGTAATAATTGCACATAACCTTCGAGAACCAAGAGACTGATAAGAGGACTTCACAATAAGATGAGTTGCAGGAGGGGTGTGGCACGCTATGGTTTAAATATACTGGATCCGAGGAGAAAGAAAGAGCACATTCAAAGAGGCACAGCTGCAAACGGAGCAGCTGTGCCCTTAAAAGTGCCGCTCTCGTCCCACGTCACCGGCTGCTCTTCAGATGTCTTCATCCTCTTGTTTCCGGGTCTCTCTGTACCGGTGAAGAATTTTAACGACGTGCCTCTCCATCCTCTTAGGCAATCATGTACTGAGTGATGGCTCTCAGCGCGTACAGCAGCTCCGCCTGCAGCCGGGCCTCCATGATTAATAAGTTTATGTGTATCTGAGGAGAGAAAAAATAAAAGATTAACACTGAGGGTTGATGTCAGTGATAAGAAACAGTCTCTAGGAATGTGTTCAGTGGACGGGCTGATGTCACCGGGAGTGCACACATTTGTGGGAGTTATACTTCTAGTTCAAATCTATGCCAGTAGGGGGCGCCAGCATTACTCCCTGATTTGAACAGGTAAACCAAGAGCCACAATGCATTTCATCCCTCTGCACTTTCTCCCTGCTTTGCCGTCCTATCTAAAAGCTAAAAATCACAAAATATATTTAAAAATCTACACTGCAGGTACAACACAACCCTACACCCTGACATCCACCTCCTGAGAAATATACATCCTCCAACTTTAATGGCCTGTTCAGTACTGTTGTTTCCACATCTTCAGTTGGTTCAGAAAAAGGTTGGTAGAAAAAGAGAACTTATCAACTTGGAGAGAGAAATCCCAGAGCAACGCAGGCACACCAGTACGAGCATAAAATATCTGAACTGGAACTCAATAAGCTTCTCGGATGAGAGGTGAAACGTCTTCAAGAGACTTAAAGTCCAGTCGCTTTCTTTCTAAGCTCCTTAGACCAAGTATAAACCTGTATCGATGTGGTCAATGCAGTTCTTTTCCACCTGATTTTAGTATCTCTTTGTTTAGTTTTAGTTGATAATGACCTCAGTTCAAAAGTGAAAGCTCTGCCGATCCTGCCGGATCCTTGCTTTCCTGCTTATGTGCTAAATTAAATATTGCAGCTCCTGCTTCCAGCTTCATACATTGTATGCAGACATGACAACTTTCTTTGTAACATGAAGAATAGTCTTACCCGTTCTGAAGTCTTAAGTGGAGTCCATCTCAGCGGACACACTGGAGTTTTGGTGGAGTCCGGAAAACAGGCCACAGCCTTGACGTACAGCTTCAAATCTCGCTCCAGCAACTGGTTCACTTCACCGTAATCATAATCATCGTAGCTGCGACCAAAAGCAAACACAACTTTAACTATCTCACACACACACACACACACACAGGTTTCTGTATGTCTCCTGTATTTTTCATTTTTATTGTTTCGGCACAAAGTGGCAGCCTCACCGTATTCCTAACACACAGTGGATGTAATTCCAGATCGCCCTCTTCAGGTCGTCACTGTGCAATGAGGAGAGGGTGGCTACGCTCCTGAACCGGTCGTCCAGGAGGTGCCCGATGTCGGAATACAATCTGTTGACTAAGGAGAAGCCGTGATCTTCCCAGGAATAGTCCTACAGAGAAAATACAAGTCAGTAACATGAAACATGAGAGTTATCCTCATTGTTCTCCTTAGTGAGGAGTTTGGAAAACTGCACTCAAATAAGAGGACGTACAGCATATTTTTTCCTCATGTGATTGATGCCAAACCTTTAATTTATAGAGCTTATGTAGTAAATATTTTAAACTACTTTTCCGCATTAGTAATGCATTTCTTTGCTCTACTTTTGTTTTATTGTGATCCCCTCAGCCTAGTCCCACTATTCCCTGTACCATGCTGTTCTTCATTTTGTGGTTTTTAGAAGCATTCATTTGTAAAATGATCCAAAAGTGTTGCCGAATATGATTTGGAATCTTCAAGATTTCTTCCAGATACATACTAAGTGGCTAAGTGAGTACAAATGTAAATTTCAATATTATTTATTTTTAGACTAGCAATCCATTTGCTTCCACTTTTGCAATTTGGAGTCACAGAACAGCTGGAGCCTATCTCAGCTGCCACAGGGCGAGAGGCGGGCTACACTCTGGACGGGTCACCCATCCGGTCACAGGGCCAACACTGAGAGAGACTATTTAGAATCCCCAGTTAACCTAACTCCACTAACTTCATGCTAAGAGCAAGCAAACTCCACACAGAAAGATCCTGGCCAGATGATGGATTCAAACCCAGGCCCTTCTTGCTGTGAGGCAACAGTCAACTGTGTCACCGTGCTGCTTCCCATCAGAGAATTATGCCTTCTGCGATACATTAATAAGCGGACATCCCCTTTGCTTTGTTTTCAGTGTTCAGTAGCTGCTAACCTACAAGCCTTGGGCCCTTCCTGCCATGTGCTTCCTGAGCAGCCGGCTCAATAGCCAGGTCTCTATTGTGGCGATCCTCAACATCATTCAGCCGCCCCTCCGGAGAGGATATGATGCCACTAACAAGCACAAATGGAGGACAAGCTCATTTGGGGGCAGCTCGAGCTGTGGGATTTAGCTTTTATACTGAAAGTAGGAAAAAAGTAGAGGACTTGGAGAAAAGAGACTCCCAGCTATCAGCTGTACTATTTACACAAAAATCATCTTTCTAAAAGCTCTTATGTCCATTTTTATTTTATATTGCACCTTATGAACTGGATTCATGATTAACAAAGATGCATTTATTTAAAATATGAAGGAAAGAAAAAAACAACTTCAGCTCATGCTTGTTAGTTATTCATCTCCTGTTGGTCTGTGAGCCAAAGCAGTGTGTTAAAATGTCAAAGAAAGTACTGATTAACTCACTCTGCCTCGGGCTGCCTGATACCAAATTTACATGTTAATTTGGCTACCAACATCTCAAAGTGCTTCAGACTGTGGCACAGATGCACTTCAGCGGTTGAGAATAATAAAACTGCGCTAATGTCTTTAATAGACACCAGCCAGCCAATCAGAAACCCAGAAGAAAAAGAAAAAACAACAACACACATAATCACACTGACACATTCACTGCAATAAAGACACTCACCTGAACTCTGAACACTTGGAAGTGGTCCTCCTCCTTGCGTGCAAACTCCTGATAGCAAAAGTCAGGGTCTGTGATAAAACGCGAAGGATCTGCGAGGCATATCATCTCCTCCTCCTCCTCCGTGTCTTTAAAAGAAACGATGACAGGAAAGGAGATGATGAGGCTAAGTAAAGAGTGGTAAACGCTCAGGTTTCACACTGTGCGACTTCACCAACACTCGAGGAGTGAGTGGGAATGTCTCGGTCGTGTTACCTGTCTGCTGGAGTGTTTGCTTTTCACGTTCTTCCTGGGACTTCTGGATCCTCTCCTTCAGACACATCACATCACCACTGGAGTCCAGAGACTGTTGATACAAAAAACGTATATCTCATCAAGTTAAATGTATTATAACAACTGCTAAGGGCACAGAAATAATCTAATTGTGTATGCAACATCAGAAAATATCCAACTGAATTTGATCGTATTTATCAAAGGAAATAAATACTGACCAAATGAATCGGTCATTTTACACTATTAAACATTTTTCCCAATCCTTATTATTTGATGAAAGGGTGGTGAGATGCACTCAGCACTCTCACACTCAAATGTGGTAATTTGAGCCCATTTTAAAGCGCACCTTATTTAATACTTAGCTACAAATAAAAAATATACTCCTGATATAAATTTTCATCCAGTTAAACTAGCTATGTTCAGTTTGGCTATTTATTAATCAGGGCTTATGTCTCGACCAGTTTTTCCAATACCTTTATTTATAAATGGATTTAATATTTACAGTGGAAAAATGAAAAAACAAACAAAAACATTACAGTTAAGAAAAAGCCTTCTTTTTCTTCTTATTCCTTTTCACAAGCACAAGTGGATTCAGTGACACCGGTATTGCTCTTATTAGTCCCCTTTTTTTAAAGCTATTCTAACTATTTTTGAACTAATTTAAGGCTATAGCTTCAGACATGTATACAAGTGTATTTTTACCGGTCGTCCTGTTATGTGTTCAGAGGGAGTGGCATGGGACTGAGGCACGTTGGTGTTGCCGTTGGCAGCATCAAAGGGGCAGAAGGTCGGCGGAGTACCGTTGGGAGATTTGGAGGAGAGAGGGACAAAGTCTGCGTCTGTGTCGCATCCAAACACAAAGCTGCAGAGGGAGTGGCAGTGGGCCAGAATCACCACGGCCTGCACCAGCTCAGCCAGCGACCAGCACTGCTCGCCCGCCTTCAGCAGCGTCTGGAGAGCAAAGACAAAGAGAGAAACACACATTTAGCACAAGGAAATGAAATTAAACAAAGCATCCAAGTTGTGGGTGGGTTGGTTGGTTGTTTGTGTGTTTGTTTGTTTGTTTTAAATACTCATACAAATGTTAAATATCATATTTTATCCGTGGTCCATCTTCGCTGTACCTGGATGTGCGAGCAGGCGGTGAGCCAGGGTTGGTGGGCCAGCACCTTGTTGATGTGGTCAAGAAGCCGAAGGCGAGGGGGTGCCGCCTCCAATCCCTGCAACCACTTAGGATCCCCGCCCACCCTCAGAAAATGCGTTGAGTGCAGGTACACCAGGTAGTTGCAGTGATGACGTGCTGCAGCCTGTTAGTCACAGGAACAAAGGCGAAAACTCAAAAAAAAGCTTTGTGTATGTTTGGGTGCATGATAACAGCTGGTGAGGAGTTTGGATGTATCCTAGAGAGAAAAGCCAGGTCACTAACCATGATGGCGATGTAATGGCGGTATGGCAGCGGCAGGGGGCCATCCATGTGCAGGATGTAATGCTGTGTGCGCAGGAAGCTCTCCAAGTACTGAGGGTGAGACGCCATCTGCTGGGACACGGCATCTACACTCCCCCTGCTGACCAGCAGTGACAACCGCTCCTTCTCACCATTCACCTGCAGAAACAGACAAGGACGAGGGAAACGATTGGTTTCTGGAAGACTGACCTTAAAATCATATTGTAGCATAAGATTTTTTTTCTTGGCTGAAGATTTTTTTTCCCCCTTTTTTGGGAAATAGCTAAAATGAGAACATTAATGGCTGTGAAAATCTTAAAATCCTCAAAATACGCTGGATGAAGCTGCTCTGAACTACACCGCTGTAAATCCAAAATCTTTGGCGGCGTAAAAACAGACGTAAAAAAAATAAATAATAATAATTCAGTGACCCGAGGATGACTTTCTTTTGGAGTAACCATTAGATCTGTAGCAAAAACAGGCTAGACTTCAATGTCCGTGCCATGGACCGAACTTGCGTTCCGCCCCATAAATCAGCTGAAAGAAAAGCAGGCTTGGGAAAACAGCAGTGATACAGGCGCCACTGGCAAGTGAGCGCATTCCTTGCATTATTCCTTCTCCAAATAAAACAAGCAAACAACAGTAGCTCAGCTGAGAGCTCGTCAGACACACAGACACCATGGTAGGTTGGCTGCAGCGGGGCCAGATGCTTCCTAGTTCAACACTATTTCATTATTATCAAACACAGAAGCAGCACTGTGAATTTAAAAAAAAAAAAAAAAAAAAAAAAAGGTACTTCTACTGCTGTGAAATGAAAATGGACAGCAGCCTGGTAAAAGTCAAAGAAAAAAAAAAAAAACACCCATGTTTTCCTTAGGAAAGGGGATTTACATGCTGGGAGGAAGCACAGACGAAGCAACTAATGTGAAAGTTGAGCTTAAGAGGCCTTGAAGAGGGAAGCTCAGGAGCAGCAGCAGCAAAGAAATTCATAAGGCCTAACAGACACAAGGGAGCGACTGGGTTCAGGAGCCAGAGGCCAAGAGAAACAGACCCATGTGGAGAGGGGAGCTGGATCGCCCTCATGGGCACAGCCTCCGTCACCATCTTACAATCGGTTCTAGGAAAAGGTGTTTGGGAGCACAGCCATGAGCAGGAATCTGCTCCACTGTACGTGAAACCCGAGTGGCCGTGCTCATCAAAGCCAAATGTTTCCCTTCAGTTTGGCAAAGACTTCTCCCTTTAACAGCTGAACGTCTGTCAAGGATTACTACTGTCCTGTCAAATCACAGACGCCTCAGCTTATGTCACAGATAGTTGTAGCAAATGGCGGCTAGAAGGACTCGCTGCTTAATTTTAGCCTTGTACAGATCTTTGGTATTCAGCTCCATGTGGTATTTCACTTCTCCCTGCAGTCGACGAGGGTTTCCTCCTGATCCTGTAGGAGGCTCCACCTCTTGACCTATATAGACTCCATGCTCAGATCTTAAAAAAAAACATGTCAACACAGCACACATTAAACAAACGTCACACTGAGGCTGACTTATTTGCATAAACTACGAGTTATTTTAACTCTAAGGAGAATCCAAGGGAATAAAATGAGCTGGCAGTGAATAACACAAGCTTAGATGCAAACCCTGACCCTCATTCATCTGTCACCATACATGAGAAATGGTTTGAATGGGAATGTAGAGTGCACAGGTGCCTGCCAATCAAAACCTGACAAGAGCACATTCACAAGAGTAGGTCCGATTAGTATGCTGAGCTGCAGAATCTAGGTTACAGCTCCATCAAAGCACTAACTGGCTCGATGGGGCCTGCACCGTGAAGAAAACACACCAGTCAAATAATTAACATGTAAAGAGATCTGCGCCTGGGTTTTCTAGTCTTTTCATTCCGGCATGAAACTGACTCCAACATAGATTGATCATACTTTGGGCAAATACTAAAAAAAAGAAAGAAGATATTTTTACATTTTTTAAAATATATAGCACCATGACCAAGATGTGCGAGCACAGAAAACTTCTTTATAGGACATTATTTTCCAAGTAACTGTGCTGGACAATATAAAAGATGTGCTGTTGTAACTTTCTGAAATGTTGCCAACTCAGTAAACAGATAAAGTACCCACTGGGGACACTCAAGTTGCTTAAATTAGTGTTTTATATTACTATGCACTAGTACCTGTGATGGAAGAGGAATCCTGCCTCAAGTGTATACCCTTTTCCCTCACAGTTCATATTACATAAATCAGATATAAGAAAGTTAGACACCACTTCATCAGGAACAAGCTGGAAAGGGCTCGGGATGGGTTAGGATTATGAAGTAGGATGACGAAAAGAGCACAGAGGCTACAAAATAACTCGCCACCAAGAAAGGAGCTGTGTCTGCTGCTATTTGGAAGTTTTACAGTATATTACAAAAAAAAAAAAAAAAACCTAACAAAACAAAAATAAAATTGTTCTGACCCCTCAGACTGTGCACGAGGCTCAGCAAGCTCCCCCACACCATAGACAGTATACAATAGGGATGTATGGCGAAGTACGACCCTATTGTACACTGACGGTTTGGTGTTTTAAAACCAGATTATATGAGCAGAAGACAGACTGTGGCAGCAAACCTAGCGACTTCTCAATCACAACTTGTCAGCCGATGAACATATCCTGGAATCCGAAATCCAAAATTTATAAAGCAGCTCTAATGATTCACAGGGTCTGAGGGCTGTTTTCCAATTCATTTCTATAGGACCATTAATCTTTTTACAACACTGTTGGCTGTGAGAAAGAATGCACTGGCTTCTCGTTTTAGAGCCTGAAGCTATGTCCATGTTTCACCTGTCTATGCTTGGCTATGAATTTATATACTCCCATGAGAAAAATAAGCAACTGTAGACATATATAAAAAGGGAAAGCATTTCAAATCAGAGACGGGTATGGTTAGCAGTTAAACACCAGTCTACAATCCCATCAACATTATGACAAACCCTCGGCAAAATAGGAAACTAACCCTGGACATGGCACTGACACTCACCCTGCTGATGCATCTTTGCTCAGAGTGATTACTTCAGCTAAAAAGGTTACCGCTAGAGAAGTCAAAGCCAAAATTAAAGGACTTGTGCAAAGAACTAAAAACCCACGGTGCTAAGCAGTATCGTCAAAGGGTAGCAAACACCCTGCATTCGTCATCACATAGAAAAATACTGACAACACTCATAGAAACACACAGAAAAAGCAACCCTGTAATTGTCATATTCTGTTAATTTTCAAATCTGAAGTAAAATAAGCAACAAACCTACTCTGTTAGAGACTGAGGAGATGGGATTTGCCATCACATAATCAAAGAGGAAATTGGTATTTTGCGAATTTTCAAACATGTCTGGACAAATACAAGGCAATAAGTCAAACTGAAACAGGAACTACAATGGATGTGAGCATTCAGAAAGCAGGAAATGGCACATTCTACGAGTTTATGGTGTCTGTTGACGACACAGAAGCAGAAATCAAATAGAAATCAAAGAGAGTTTACAGTATACTCATGAATATATTTCATTTCAAAGTTCCTAAATTTTTCTATATTTTTTTATGTCCTAGCTTTGTGTTCCATCTTTATCCAAACTAATCAACCTTTTCTGATTTATATGTGCTGTGGGAAAAGCTTTGGGCAGATGTATTATTGTCTCAACACCCAGCTTTACTGTTATTGCCTGATAACAACCCACGGAAGCTGCACATAGCTTTGACAAGGCGATACACTCCTTATTGGCCACCCACATGAAAAAACAAACAAAACAAAAAAAAACTGCACTGAAAGAAGAAGAAGAAGAAGAAGAAGAAGAAGAAGAAGAAGAAGAAGAAAAAAAAAAAAAAAAAAAAAAAAAGGGTAACAAGTAAGTGTGGGTGGACATATAAAGCATCATGTCTGCAACTGTGTGTGTATTATTACAAAGCATATTGTGGTTTCACATGTACACTCAGAAGCCTATCAATTCAGCTTACAGTACACGTAGAAGCAACAAAGCTATTTTTTGTAGTCAAAAACAGGCCTGAGGGGGTGACATTAGAGCATTGCTGTATTCAAATCACAAGATGCAGTCAAACTTGTGGCTTGCCTGCAAAATATTAACAAAAACAACCCACAGTAGGGCCTGTTGTGAAAGCAAAAGATTCACAGGTGCAGATCATTTGACATTCAAAAGAAATCTCCTTTTCCCCAACACGGGAGAGGACGGATAATTTGTTTATTGATTAGAGAGGACCACGGATGAAATGAAAAACAGGGATGACGTCACAGAGAGGAGGAAAGGTAAAGGGAGACAAAGACAAGCTTTGATAGCTGGCTGACAAACAAGCAGGGCTGGGAAGGAGAGCGCTGGACTAAGATGACACACAAAGAAGAGGAAAATTACACCAGCAGCCGCTTCGGTGTGTTGGTGCGTGGTGGGCTGCAGGAGGGGGCTGCTGCAGATATAGGAGAAGGACATTCAATCTGCATTCCTTACTGAGTCTGGAAGGGGTTCATCCTCATCATGCGCCCACCTTCATCACCAGAAGAAGAAGAAGAAGAAGAAGAAGAAGAAGAAGAAGAAGAAGAAGCAGCAGCAGCTGGGTGGGGGGGTATTGCAACCTGAACTTGGGGAGTAGTGCAAAACAAACCAGCTGCAGCCAAGATTGGAAAAAGAGAAGGAAGGGAAAGGAGCTGGAGCTTCACATACAACACAACCAACACAAACAAAACACTGTGCTGCAGGATGATGATGATGGGGGGGGGGGGACAAAGGCGAGCATACATACTGCACAAGAATGATGGGACCTGTCATAAAACATGGCATGCAGGAAGGACAAGGACACTGTAGATGTAGAAAAAGCTTTCTCTGATAATTAGGTCTTATTCACAAACATGCAAAAGGGTCTAAGGTTATCAAATCAAAGGCAAATGCATGGCCAGTATATATTGCTTATCGTTTGTCTCCAGTTGCAGTGAATTTATGTAAGCAGTAAAAAGCAGCGCATATTAGTCTTGAAACACAAACTAGCTGCTCACATTCCTGCTTGTTTTGTTCCATTTCTGGACCTCTAATCTGCAGCAAACACGTCTCTTTTGGGCTACAACTCGGGACAGCGCCCCCCTTTTGTTGTGAAGTGGAAAAACACCGGCAGAGGAGAAAAACAACTTTGATTGGCAGTCCAGTTGAAGCCAGTAAAAAACAGCACAATAAAAAAAAAAAAAGTTGCCAACATTTAGAGGCACAGCAAGCGACAAAAACCACACAATGCCCGTCAATCCTCGAGGATTAGGCATGTTTACACGCTGAATGTGTCCGGCAAAACCCGTCCTTGTGTGTTATTTAGGAGTAAATATATGGTGCTGCATTACTTCACAGCCACTTCTCTCCCCAAACCTTCAGATGATGTCATCGTCACCTGCAGCTTTCTCCTCACACTGCACCGTCTCATCAGGCTCTTAGTGCACGGACACGTAAATAATCCGCAAAAGCGAAGCCAAATTTAACACAAATATTAAAAGGAAACGCTTAAATCTTCCCCCTCCTGTGGCAGAACAAAGGCAGAGCCGTCGTCTAGCTGTTTGTGCGGTTAGGATGATGTGTTCGGGCCTGGTTTTATTAAAAGGAAATTCAAAAAAACAAAAACAAAAAGAGAAACAGTTAAATTTGTAGCTTTTATCGGTCAAATCTAAACGGTAACGTTAAAACAGCGAGAAAGCGCTGCGAGCTTTACGTGACGCTCTAACGGCTCGAGATGGAAACCGAGCTCAGTGCGTTCCTGACCCCCATATTAAAGTAATAAAACCCCACTTCTCCGCCGTCAAAATGTCATGCAAATCAAACTAGTTTTCTTTGTGAGCTGTTTAGCGTTAGCGAGCTACAACGTAAGTTTGCTTCGAATGTTTTTTTCCCTTTCATTTTTTTGGTCGCTAATGTTAGCCAACTGTTCGTTAAAAACTTTGAAAAACAGTTAAATACAAGCTAGCCGTCGTCTATCACCTCGTTTTAAGCTTTAAATGGCATTAAGGGTGAATTCAACAGCTGCCAAATAAAGGAGATTTTTTCTTTGATATAAATGATCCCTTAGGCAAATGAATGAACGTTAGTGAGTTAGCCGCTAGTAGCTTCAATTGTCTTAAAACTAACTTCCCCCCTTTCTCTGTCGAAAGTCAGCTAACCTTATAACCTACCTGTTTCTGGACTCGCTGGCACTGGGTTCTTAGGGGGTAATCCATACTCGTACAGATGATCATTTTCCAAAAAAGTGTGCTATTGCATGGATGCGGCTGTGTCCTTTCTTGGTGCTTTACCAGCTAGCTAACAAAGGCAGAGAGCCGCTGCTGGCTTCAGTCAGTCTGTAGCTGCAGACCGGACTGAGAAGAAAACCTTCCCGCAGCCGAGCTGACAGCTCCAGTAACAGTGCGTCCAATCAGAGTGCAGGGGGGCGGAGCTCTCCGGCTCCAAATGCTAATGAACATCTGCAAACAGCAAAGCAGAGAGAGGCGAAAACAGGCCGGGTAGACCGCGGGGCTGGACTACTAACTTACCCTGGGACGGGAAAGTTACTAGGAAGGAGCACTTCGTGTTATTTTAGCTGCCACTAAAGAGTCCAAGAACGCTCAGGTTCCCCTCCCCCAACTTTATTTTCATCAACATCATAAACAGAACTGCAAAAAAGTCCACAAATGGAAGAAAAAGAGACAAACAGGTAGAAGAAAAAGCAAACAAGAGAACAAACAAAGCACTATACTAAACAAGATTATATGTAATAATGCCAGGGTGGCAATTAAATGCATCTCAATTCTTTTTCTTAGCTGCTTATCCATTTCAGAGGATTAGTGGGGAGGAAGTGAAGGTAGCTAGGAAGATGATGAAGAGTAGAAATGCAACTGAATGCGTGCAGAAGTGTGGAGATGTCTAGGAGAGAGGGACTTTTTTAACCAGAAGACGTGTACTGGGGCCAATTTTTAAAGAACAAGGTTGATGTGCAGAGTTGTAGCAACACTTAAGCCACGAAGCTGTGGGAAAAGGTGTTAAAGTTAGGTTTAGGAAAGACACATTGGCATTAGCGATGCCAAGAAAGGGCATATACAGATGTAATGTTTGTTTTGAGATTTTTGATGGAGAAGTATAGCTCAGGAGCTGCAGTGTGTCTTTGTGGGTCTAGAGAAAGCGTATGATCAGGTACCAAGAGTGGAGGGGCAGAGAAGCACGCGAGGGTGATGCAGGGTATGTATGACGATAGCAAGACAGTGGTGAGGTGTGCAGCTGGAGTGACAGATGGCTTCAAGGTGGGGGTGGGATTACATCATGGATCAGCATTGAGGCCCTAATTATTTGCAGTGATGGTAGACAGATAAGGCCAAAATGGAGTCTCTGTGGACTCTGATGTCTGCAGATGACTTTGTGATCTGTAGTGAGAGTAGAGAGTAGGTGGAAGAGGTATGCTCTGGAGAGAAGAGGAATGAAAGTCAGTAGAAGCAAGAAATAATACGTGTGTATGAGAGGGAGACAGGTTTAACACTGGAGCTACAAAGAGCAGAGGTAGTGAAGGTGGACGAGTTTAAATACCTGGAGTCAACCATCCAACGCAAAAGATGGGGCACAAGAGAGGTGAAGTTGAGAGTGCAGAAAGCCCGGAGTGGGTAGAGATGAGTGTCAGGGGTGATTTGTGACAGAAGCAGAGCAGTCGAAAGAAGAAAAAGATTCAATAAGGACAATGGCTTTATGTCTTATTTTTACATTACATTAGGAGGTGCTATATTGTTTAAACGCATCAACAAATCCTTTATGTGGTTCCTGATTGTGGATTTTTACAAAAGTATTAAATAATTACTTTTCTTTCTTAGCTGTTTATCCATTTCAGGGTCATGGTGGGGTTTGAACATAACACAGCTGGCGCGGTGTGAGAGGCAGGGTACACCAGCCCATCACAGGGCTAACACACAACCATTCACACCTGCAGCCACTTCAGAATCACCAGTTATCTTAACCCCATGCATGTCTTAGGACTATGGGAGGAAGCTGGAGTATCCAGAGGGAACCCAAACAGTCACAGGGAAAAAGTCCCTACCTGGCCAGTGGTTTTAAACACAGGACCTTCCTGCTATGAAGGTTTGTACAGCAAGAAGGTCAGGATAGGTTCTTTCCAACTTATTTGGGGTAAAGTATAATATAATTTATCTTGGCATTATTTATAAAGGTGGCTATACACTTTTTTTTAAGTCTTATTAATGAATCGTCACCTTTAAATCAGTATTTTGTACTGTAACAGCACTCCTCGGTATATCACTGAAAATGACTGTGGGTAGGCAGGTTCCCACTTTTGACATTTGCTTGGTGTAGACAGCCCCAGCCCACACTGGCTGAGGTTATAATGGTTAACTAAATTTAAACTAAAAACTCAAACCAACTGTGAGAAAACAAGCAAAAAACATTCTAGTAAACTCAAATCAAATTAACAGTAGACAGTTGTGGGGGGGGAACTATCGAATCTATAGTGTGAACCTTTGAAATGAACTAAGGTGAAAAAAACCCCCATTGTTTTCACAACAAAAGTGAAACTAAACGAGCAAACTCATCCTGGCAACTGAAACTACACTGATTTTAAAGCAGAAGTTAAAAACAAACATGCAAAATAATCCCAAGTCTGTGCAGTAGGTATGTTTAGGTCAGGTTAAGTGATGTAGTTGTTTTCCATGTAGTCTACCACAGGTTCCTTTGTTTGGGAAAAGTCCTCTGTCATCTGAATTATCATCAGTTCTTCTTTTATATATTTATTGTTGGACGAAAGCGGCCCTTAGCATGACACCCACAACGTAGTTAGTTGGAGTTTGGTCTAAGGCATCGGCTATAAATACACCCTTGTCTTGGTTGTCTTGATATAAATCTGATATGAATCTGATTCCTGGAGTTTAAAAAAGGAGCGTTTCCAGCTTTTGCATGTGAAAGTTTTTCAGTTAGTCTGCTTTCAGGTTAGGGATTATGAGTTGAGTTGATTTTAGACATGCATTGTATACGTAGCGATATAAAGAAACCCTTGCCTTGTTTTTTTTGTTTTTTGTTTTTTTTTCCCAATCAGGGGCTGTTCATCCCTTGCTCTTGATTTCCTGTTTACTGACATTAACAGGCATTTTCATTAAGACTACAAAAGACTGCAGAGCAAAAACACTCCAAGTTTTCAACACAGGTCTTCTGGTTTTCTCACCAATCCTCCTTCAGAGACACCAGTAATTTTCCTTGTGACTAATCACAAGGACTGATCGTCATGTCTGATAATCAGTCTTCTCAGTTAATGCTACAATATACAATGTTATTTTAGACCACATGTGATTTATACTTTCATAAAGAAATGAGTCTCCTAGTTTTGGTTTAGGGGAAAGAAGCTGACTAGCTTGTGCAGAGCTCCAACCTCAACCTCAAGCTAACCACGAGGATTTACAGGATTTAAATAGGGGGAGCAAGAATCGGTGTATATAAAATCAGGAGATTATATCAGGGAAAAAAAAAAACCCCTACTAAATCATCTGATAATTCAGTGAGTAATCCTGGATAGACCTCAGGAGATGCTGCATCAGGAGACATTGCTGTCTTGTAACAATAAGCTGCTACAATAAAGCAGAAGATTTAACTGGGACTTAATGCATTCTGGTTAGACATAGGCAATATAAAAGATGGACGTAGTTTCAGGGTGAAATGCCTGAAATCTGCAAGGGCGACTCCTGTGAAGTCTGTTTTAAAATGGCCCCACTGCCCCACATCTTTATGGGCTCTGTTGCTAGCTTCACATCACACTGAATAAATCGTGAATTTAATGTTGTAAATTATGATCATTATTAAAAGGGAGGATTATTCAGAACATGCTCATAGGCTAACAACTTGTCAGTTACAGTTAAATCCACCCCTGCTTCATCACATCTGGTCTCAAATCTCCACAATGCTGACAGCGTAATTGCTCAGCTTGAGGCTTCATGAAGAGGATTTCGTGTCTCTAGCCATACATACTGAAAGATTTTGGGCATGCAACCTATGCAGATGTCCTTGCGTGTAGTCCCAAAAAACTGCTGTGCATAGCCTGACAGTGGTAATGCTGTGCATGGGTAGAATGAAAGGCACAGGCAGTGGCCCAGGGGGCAGGTTTCATTATTTCTAACACTTAATTTCACTTCTCCAGGGCAGTAACTAAGCAAAATGACCAACAACACAAACACAAACACAAAGAGAAGCCCACGGATCACACATTTTTGGCCATGAACCCTGGACGGAGTAAACAGCTACAGCAGGGGAGACAACAGTTTTCAAAGCCTATCAACACACACGACCATATCGGCCCTCTACCAGGACTGATGGGTGCTGTCACAGTGGCTTCATCCATCCTTTATGCTTCTCCAGCTGTAAAAATGCTTTATTATTTCGAGTGGTAATAAAAACAGTGTCTCACACAAATGATAGCAGTGGACTGAACTACCAGTTTTGAAAACTTTAACTTGATTGTTTTTGATAAATAGTTGTATTCACGGAGTTCCACTGAGGGGGACCTTTTTCCATAAAAAGGGAATCTCCCTTTTCACTCCTGTAATTTCTCCCTATGTATATATAGACGTGTGTGTGTGTGTGTGTGTGTGTGTGTGTGTGTGTGTGTGTGTGTGTGTGTGTGTGTGTGTGTGTGTGTGTGTGTGTGTGTGTGTGTGTGTGTGTGTGTGTGTGTGTGTGTGTGTGTGTGTGTGTGTGTGTGTGTTACATTGCTGTGCTTGAGAGCCACCATCTACCGGAACCAAATTCCTTGTATGTGTCTGCACATATACTTGGCCAATAAACACAATTCTGATGTCTTCATTGGCACAGCAACACAATTAAATGAAACAATCACATTTCAAAATTTGATCGTTGCCCCAGGCCCCCCTGTTTAGCAACACTATTACAGCTAACACACTAATTATGACATAATTCAAAAATCTTATGTAAAATCTTCATGGAAGGATGTGGTAGGAATACTGGCACAAGATGCTCAGCAGCTACAGAGACACGTAATATACCACAGTGTACTGTGTCCAGCCATTAACCAACCGGTATGGCAACATTACCAAACTGGATAATTCCACTAAAGCTGAAGCAACAGAGCCAGTGCAATTAAGATGGATGGATCAATTATTGACTTTTCAAAGCCACAAGGGGAAGTTGAAATAAAACCACACATGCGATTAAACAGCTGAGCTTCATAACATGTGGCTTATCTCCAACAAATCTCTCTGTAAGTCACGCAAAACTCACGCAGAGGAGATGGTAAAATCTCAATCATCTCGCTGTCACACAGTGAATCAGTTAAAAGGAATGATCTGATGTAGCACACAACCAGCACTGATTAAAGTTCCTCTTGCCATGTGATATCCACAACTGACCATTGCATTCAGAGCTGTTTGACTGACCCTCAGCGTTGACCCAGCTGTTACTTTTTGTATGGATGTATTCAGTCCACTCAGAATGAGCCATTTGTGTATCAGAGAGCTCACTACTATACTGGTTCAAATCCAGTTGCTTTCTGCGTGCAGGAGTCATAACTTTCACTAAAATTACAAGCACTTCATTTCTAATAAGAATTTAGTAACATTAAAGTAAGATTTCCCAATTTCCACCTTGTAAACATATAAAAGAGTGGACAAAACACAAGAAAAGAACCCATATAAATATGCAAAAGATTGCTTATAACCACATATTTCCTTGCTCTGAGTTGATGTGTTTGTAAAACAAATTTGCTGAATAACTAGATTTTCTCTAAATCTGAAAACTGGAATTCCTGGCACACCAGTTTTAAGAGAGTGTGGGGGAGTATACAGGACCATTAAGCAACATGAAGGCATTGTTGCCACAGCCATGACTCATCAAACATTACCACACAACAGCTTTACTAACTTTAGTCAGTCCATCTCTATTAGATTAACTCGCAGTTTGCACAAACATCATGTGAATCTAATTGTGTGCCAGACAGAAGCAGTCCGAACTGGAGCTAAAATAAAGAAAGAAAAAAAAAAAGTAAAACGCCTGAGAGGTCATTTAGACTGAGGAGGTTTTTCAGTCAGACATTAACCCTCAAGTAATGAAGCTATTTGATGAGTGAAATGACCCAGTGGGTTCATAATGACCCACATTATATGGCTCTATTTGTGTTTATCATGCCTACACTGTTTATTGTATCTATGACAGATATTCTAAAATGCCCCAGTATAATTAATTATAGGTTAACCTGAGCTGTTTTCATCATCACTTTGGCCATAAAGTATCTGATAAGGCACTGGCAGGAGTACCTTTTGGTGCTGTGAGTCTGTTACCCATGATTCAATCAAAAACTGTTAGCCAGGTACTTATAAATATATGGGTGTGGTATCAGTGACTTGAAAGTTAAGAATAGTAATAGATTTAAATAACATTTGAAGGAGAAATTAAAATGCAGACGAGCCCAAGTGTACTTACTGGCCACTCTATTAGGTACATCTTCCTAGTACTGGGTTGGACCTCCTTTTGCATTCAGAACTGGCTTAATTCTTCATTGCACAGATTCAACAATGAGCTGGAAACATTCCTCAGAGATTTCGGTCCATATTGACACAATAGCATCACAAAGTTGTTTCAGCTGTACATCCGTGGTGGGACTGTGAAGGCCATTTGAGTGAAATTGTCACATTCTTGAAATGTCACTTTCAAGAAGCCAGTTTGAGAAAATTTGAGCTTTCTGACATGGTATGTTATCCTCCAGGAAGCAGCCATCAGAAGATGGGCACACTGTGATCATAAAGAAATTATATTCAAGAAGGCTGTGGCATTTAGACGATGCTCAGTCGGTACTCAGAGCCAAAATAGTGCCAAAAAATATCTCCCACCCCATTATAACATCACCACTAGCCTGAGTTGCTAATATGAGGCAGGAGGAATTCATCCTTTTGTGTTGTTTACAACAAATTTTGACCCTATCATCTAAAAACCACAGCAGAATCGTCTATTGGCCAGTACCCAGTGTGGACTTCTGCTGCCGTGGTCCATCTGCTTCAAGGTTTGAAATACATTCGGAGCATTCTTGTGCATGTGAATTCTTATGATCTTGAAGCAATGTGGCCATTTTCACCCAGAGAACTGCCATCCACTGGATATTTTCTCTTTTCAGACCATTCTTGCTAAACCCTAAAGATGGCTGTGAGAAATAATCCTAGCAGAGCAGCAGTTTCTGAAATACCCAGAACAGCCTTACGCTCACAAACAAGCATGCCACATTCAAAGTCCCCTATATCACCCTTCTTTCTCATTCTGATAGTTTGAACTTCAGCAGGTTGTCTTGATCATGATTAAATGGACCAAGAAGCTTCCCTGTGATTGGATCATTAGAAATCTGCATTAATAAGAGGTTTAAGGTGTACCCAATGAATTTGTATGGAAAGCAGCTTTAAATGTCAAGTAATTACTCAGATTGCATGTTGTGCCCTGTGGCTTCTATTCAGTTATATCTGATTTCGGGTTGTAACACCAAATATAGCCTGTCACTAACGTGTTTTGAGTACTTGCCTATATGAAGTTTGCTGTGTCATTATGTGGTGTCATCCCTTCATTTATATTTCTTTTCATTTGTCATATAAAAGCAATGACTTATTTAATTAAGCTGATGAGGATGTAAGAGCCACCTGGTGTATAGAATTAGATTCTATGAATATCCTTCCTTTAGCACCTTCCTCAGAAGCAGCTGTGACACACTTGATTGGTGAAAAAAAAGCTACACTATAACCCGAGTTCCTTTCAGAGTAAATCCTGCGCTTCCACTGAAATTCGTCTAGAAACAACAACCAGGGACTTTCCTGAGAAGGAAATCTGCCGTGTTCTGGTTTACTCCTCCTATACGAAAATCTGAAACTGAAACTGATTTAAAAGCCATCTATACTTGTGGAAATATGGGAAGTTAACAATAAATGACAATCATTCGGACATGAACAGGTTTAATCTGCGACTTGGTGACACATTAGCAGCTTATCAGTTGTTGCTCTCCAGCCTCTGTGGTCACAGTGGACTGAAATGCTTCCTGTTGCGACTGTAAACACTGTCAAGAGGCTGAAGAGCCAAACCTGCGACGTGCTGCCTCTCACCAATCATTTCCTGTTTAGCAAACTATTGTCTAGTAAGAAACGATGAAGAAATGAAGACTCAGCAGTGCATGACCAGTAATGACACTTTTCCTCTATTTCACAGACATTCTGTGAAATAACAGGAGCCAGATCACCCTTGTAGGGATGGTCATTGCATTGCTGATGTAATCTTTCTTCCCTGTGTAGCAATTCACTGAAGGCCAAATTGTCTAAATTGTGATATTTTCACTCATATTTGCTTATGCAGACTTGGCTGCCATGTAGAACCACACCATGAAGACTCACATAATTAAGTTTGCTTTTTGAACAGTTGGGTTATTTTTTAATTGTTAACCAGCTCATAGGCTAACTACACTCTAAATTGGTCCTACTTTATGTTAAGCAGTGCATTTAACTTTATGCTAGTTCTCAGGGTTTACCTACTTACCGAGTGATCTGTATTTTCTGCACACATACTGAGGAGTGTGGTAATAATCTGTGCATGATTCGCAGTGTGTGGAGAACAGGAAGGGGATCACTATCTCTTAACACATAATGTAAACACAGTGTACTTTTTTAAAAAGATCATCGATAGTGACCGTTTTTACAGATTATTTGCTATAAAACTGGTTTGTATGACTAATCTCCCTTTAAGATCTGCACAGTTAAAATAAATAAATTAGCATCACCCCACCCCCGCTTACCTTGAGGTTAGGTTTTTTTCAAAGATGAATCAGCTTTTTTTTTTTTGTTAAATCAGATATTTCGGGGCATAGAGAAATGGTTCTGTAAAACAAAAACCAAAAAAAACATCTTCCTGGAGGAGACCCCAGGGTACAGTTGGAGAGATGGCATTTCTTTGCTGGCTTGGGAATGCCTCAGTTCCCTCTGGAAGAGCTGGTGGTGGTGGCCAGCTCAGACTGCAATCAGGACTGGGAGAAGCACCAGAAATGTATTTTTTATTTTTTTTTACACCAGGATGTAAAAGAAAGAAAGAAAGAAAGAAAGAAAGAAAGAAAGAAAGAAAGAAAGAAAGAAAGAAAGAAAGAAAGAAAGAAAGAAAGAAAGAAAGAAAGAAAGAAAGAAAGAAAGAAAGACAGAAAGAAAGACAGAAAGAAAGAAAAAAGAAAGACTGGATGCTTCAGCTCTATGTTTGGTAGACATGTGGTCCTCCACTGACTCCACTGGCTCAAAAACGGAAAACAGATAATACGTATTAAAACAAAAGCCTCTCATTTCAAGGCATCGAAAATACATAAAGTGTATACCTCTTCTCTGATGCTAGATGATTTATTAAAGCACCTCTTGGACTGATCACTGAAGCAGATGGTGGTGGCTCTTATCCAAGCTAAGCTATTTTAAAATACCACTTCTCCTTGACTGTTTTGCAAAAACTCCCTGCAGCAATTCCCCCACATGGCTACAAATTTAAACATCATCTCACCCTTGTGGCAAACATGAGAACAACCAGAGGAGCCTTTTGTTTGAAGTAGAAATCATTTACATTGAGAAATCCATGCACAGTTATTCAGGTTGTTCTGGAGTTTGTGGACTTTCAAAGTCCTAAAGCTTGTTCAGAGTCTGAGTCGTGGGAGGGCAGCGGACACAGAAATAAATGAGGTGGAAAAATGCACAATCACAGGCCTGCAGCCAGAGTTAGGCCTCAGTCAAGCCGTCTCTCAAGACTATGACACATGCGTTCAAAAAGTCACAGTGGACTTTAAATAAATCAAACACGGCAATAAATACTAACAAACACCACAATAAAACAGATAAACTGCAGATCGTGTTTACTTCATAAATAAGCAATCTTGTAAACACTATTTTCACTCAGTCTTTAGGAGATGTTTAACTTTACAGAAAAATCTAAACGATCCACTGAACCAAACACTACATGATTTACAACCCTCACCCCGTTTGGCTTCCTGTAACGTCCAAATCATTTATAAAGTTCAAACAGGCTTCCAGCACCTTTTAAATGTATTTTAATTGTTTCTCAGTATGCCTGTTATTCTTTCCAGAGAAAGACGCTCACTTAACTTGAAATCATTCATCATATCCAGTACACATGAATCTTTTTTCCCCCCAAGAAATTTAACAGCAATTCTAAAAATAGCTACAAATGAAGCGTAGCCTGCGAGCTAGTTCAGGCAGGCACCCCAAGCTGGATTGCATCACACACACACGTCTCTATCCTCACGTCGCACACACCTACAATCTGGCAGTCTATTAAAGCTGCAGATTCCCCCATTTCTCCCTCTGATATGTCATTACCCTCCATCACAGCCTGCAGTTTTAACCCCTCCACCACCCCAGCATCCACCTGGATGCTCCACAGAGACATCTAAATAGGACATGTCTACACAATAAAGAAATGTAACTAGGTCAGAGAGCTTCACTCTTTTCTCTTTCCTCAATTTTTCCTTGATACCAAACATTTGAAATGAGCACCTTAAAATTCGATGCATTCATATAAAACGTCTTTAGAAGACAAATCTAGAACATATAAAATAATTAAAAATATACAACAGGGTTGTATTGAGTTTTTTTTTAGATGTGTATTATTATTCCATAGAAAAATATAACACATCATAGTGTCACCTGTGTATCATACAGGTATATAACACGACATCATGCAGATATAGAGCTTCACTTAATCCCAAGAGCTTTGTCCATAAAGTCAGCAAATTTCTTTGGCTGTCCAGGTGGGAAGGGCTGCAGGACTGAGAGGTCCATGGTCCTCAGAGTTTCTGTCAGGGTGCTGAAACATTTCATCCAGAGACAAACAGCTGTTACTTCAATCTGACTGATGATTCTCACATGAATCAGCTGCATGTGGGTTCTGTGTAGGAGCACATACCTGCACGTGCAGTACAACAGGTGGGAGTCTATGTGCAGCTGTTTGGCCAACTCCAGCTGGTGGTTGTCCATCAGTTTGTCATTGACTACGACCAGCAGAGATTTGCCTGCACCGAGAGCCTCCAGACAGCTTCCTGCCCCTGAGGAGGAAGAACAACACCGAGATTCTTACCCAGGGAATAGACCGGGTGTGTATCTGTGTGACGTCACGCCGCTGATAAGTATCTGTTTCATTCTCCGCTGAGAATTTACTCTGCAGAGGGTCTGAAACCTAACTGGATTCTCTGCTGCATTCCTGTATCTCACTTCCTGCGCTTCTCATCAGCTCTGTGCAGGTCAATGCTGTTGAAGATTGTCAAGACAGTCTCACTGTGCCGATGCTACTATGGAGTAGTTAACTACAAACTGTCCATGTAGGAAGTTTTCTATTCCCTGGAGTGTGACCTCCTCATCACCCCTTTGTTTTACCCGTTTATGTCTTAGTCATGATCCTGTCACAACACTCACTCATTGTCTACCTGACCCTTGATGTTTTACAACTATATGCAAACTATACAACCCACTGATTATTGTCCACTCCCATCCTCTTGTGCTTCTATATAAATAGTATGTTTGTCAGTAGCTCACTTTACCAACCCACTCTCCTGGTTGGTAAACCCACTGTATACTAAAATACCATCACAGCTATGGAAAACATGCCTTTGAGCCATTTCTTCAACAACACAGAGCAGAAAGATGATTCTGTGATGCTTATGAAACCCGCTGCAGCACATTTGGTGGATCTGCGGTTGTCTTTATTGGGCAGCTGCACTGTTTGTATTCCCAGGATTATTTGTAACTAGAACCCAAGTTAAAGAAAAAAAAATCATTTTGTTGGAAGACAAACCTACATTTTTATAGCAACTTCATTGTAATCTTGCAACTGGCAATCCATCACAATGAGCATGTTGTGGCCTGTTTATTGTTGGCTGAATTAATGAAGGTGGCTATTATGTAAATGACAAACTCTAAGAATATAGAGAGTTTCTAGACAAACTATGTGTCAACAGGACCTCAGAAATCTTTCCAATGTGTTTATCTTGATATTATGAGTCTAAAAACGCAATCAGAGCAAAAAGGAATCGAACCACCAATCTTCCGATTAGTGGCTGACCTACTCTACCTCCTGATCCACCCCATAATGAGGTTAGTAAATGTACAAGGTATCTCTGTGAGCTGTAACAAACGGCTTCAGGCAATTTTTCTCCTGTTTTTGCTTTGAAACATCACTGAAATTAGATGTCTCTAATTTGACCACCTCATGCACTGAAGCCCCGCCTACACGCTGTTTAAACTTTCTGGTTATGACAGGCAGCCAGTCAGAAAACAGATGGCCTAAAGGGTTAAAAAGAAAAAAGAAAAAAGAAAAAAAGAAAAAAGTTCATTTCAGGCAGAGGACAAACTCAGGAGCTGCACAATAAGATAAACGAGAGTTATTTTTAACTGTGACTCAACAAATATACTTTAATAGAGTCCAAGTAGAAAAATAGGGAGCTGGAAATGAACATAATAGGTTCACTTTAATGTTTTTGTTTGTCACCCTTACACTGTACTGTAGCTGCACTTTTATTATTACCATATTTTTAAATCCTTACTTCGGTCTTCTCTACAGTTTATTTTATATTTTCTTCTTAGTTCTCTAAATTAACCACCTGTTTATAATTAAGATAATACAACTAACATTAATAATGGCCCATTAAATATCCCAGGAGGTTTCTCTAGAGAGCCAACAGTACATTAACAAACCACAGACCTGACTCATCCAGACGGAAAACAGCCATCATGAGAGTTATTAATTGCACCTGTGCCTTTCCTTCTCTGACATGTCAAATGTCTTCTGTGTAAACGGGTCTACTGGGAGAGGAAAACAGGACCAAGCAAAAAGACACAGCAGTGGCTCAAGACTAAGAGGAAAATCAGTCGATTAAAAGAAGAATTTACTATTTTTAAACCAGACAACCATTTGTCGACGCTGATGGCTCCAGCTGCAGTTTTCTGCTCTTGTTTTGTGTGACAGTAAGCTCGGGATGTTTGTCAGTTTTAGACTGTAGGTCAGGAGTAAAAATGTGGAAATGAGAAGAAAAAAAGTGTCCCATCTGTGGGGATGGGGATGGGGATGGGAACCGGTTCTTGTAGAAAACTAGTTCCTAGTAGTCTAATTCCTTGGAAATGTTGGTAGTGTAATATGTGTAATAATTACTTTATGAGTAGCAACTTTGCAACGGCTGCACCATTAATCATCAGTCCTGTGTTTGTACACTGATGAACCATTTCTTTTGCTTTGACTTATGTTTTCTGGGAAGGTCATTTAACACTTAAAAATTATTGCATGCTTTCCTTGTGTTCATTAAACACACGGGGCCCACATCCATATCAGAGCTGCAATGGTTGGTGGATTAACCTTCATTTGGTTGGAGTGGAGTCATGCAGGATCCTGGCTGCATACTTATATGTCGGTGTGATATTTTTATCACAAAAACAGTGTTCTTTTTTAAAAACCATGAAATATGAGGCGATTTATGAAATATGCATACAAAATTGGATTCATCACTGCATAAAACTGTTGCCACAGTCCAGTTCTTGTGTAATTTGTTCCACCTCAGCCTTTTCTCTCTGTTTCCCCTCCTTATAAATGACTTCCTGACAGCCACCCTTCCACTCAGACCGTTTCTAATGAGGCTTCAGTGAACAGTAGATGGACCTGGTGCATCTCTCAGGTCTTTGTCATTCACTCAAACTTTTTTTAAGGACACAGTGCACACCATGTCGAGGAATGTCAAGTTTTCAAGTAGAACTAAAGAAATGAGAACAAATTATGTGTTTTTGTGACAGGCCCCTAGCAACAATAGTTATGTGTCGACACAACACTGGCTCATCCTGTGAGTCATTCAAGAAATGCTTGAGTGAGGCTCAAGACATTTGCACATCTTCTATCCTCCATTTACTCCTGCCGTGACACAGGGGGCATTTGATATTTACACATCATCTTACAGCTGAGCAGCTCTCAACAAACGAACTGTGAGGCTCTGCAAGTTTTTTGAATGTGTTTCTTATAAATTTAAATGGAAGCTGGAGTTCCTTTTACGCAAGAATCTTACCTTTTTTATTCCAACACCCATTTAAACCAATTTCAGTTGCTTTGGGTTTCTGTAGAGATGTACCCACATATATAAAAATCTCTTTTCCAGCTAATTGTTTACTATAGATAATAAAAATGAAATAAACTGTCACCATGTGTGGGACGGGAGGGCAACAGCTGTGTAGGACACCTGATCACCCTACCTGCGTGGCTGATGACAAGATCGGCCTGACTGATGTCCTCTGCTATTGAGTTTTTGAATCGAAAAGCCTCCAGTCTGATGTGCGGACAGCTGTCAGCAGCTGGAAAAACGGAACCTCTTCCAACCTGAAGCACCAAATGCTCATATCCACGAGCCTTTAAAGCCTGAGGGAGAAAAATAATTGCTTAGTATGAAAGCAGACACAAATTCACATTAATAATTTACACATAATTGACATTTTTAGAATTCAGAAAGATTTTAGAGGGAATATCTTTCAGTCATATGATATACACATTGTGCAGGTGTGAGTCACCTGCAGAACCTTTTTGAATTAGTTTCCTGAGAACCTTATTCATAACTTGATACCTGCGAGCGTCACGGGTTTGGTTTCATATTTCCTTTTGTCTGCACACAGACAGTTCCCATATGTCATTATATCACCACAGTGCAGGGTTTTAACCTCTAACACAACTTTAAAGCTCTTTATACAGGATTTGTTATTATTATTATACAAATTTTCCTATAATTAATTTATCTACATAATGGTACATGTTGTAGTCCAGGATTAATTGATAAATATTTGCTCATCCTGTTTAATTGATAAGGAATGGGAAGGACAGCTACAGGCAGAAGATGGAGAACCAGCTTCAGCAAAATAACGTTGGTGAAGTCTGGAGAGGCCTCAGAACCATCTCAGGCCACAAACATCAGAACTCTCTGCCTGGGAGGGATGTGAGGTGGGCAAATGAACTGAATCATTTTTTCAACAGATTTGATTCAGCCATGAGGCAGTCTCCAACATCGGCTGCAGACTCACCCACCCCCACTGTTGCTGTTCCACCTCTGACACTTCACACCTCCTCTATTCACCCTGCTCACTCCTCCCCACCCCCAACAACAGCATCCTATTGGATGCCTGTCTCTCTCAACCACCCAGGTTAGGAGGGAACTGAGGAGGATTAATGGCAAGAAGGCAGCAGGCCCAGATGGCATCAGCTCAAGGATCGTCAGGTCCTGCGCGGACCAACTGTGTGGGGTGATCGAGCACCTCTTCAACCTGAGCCTGAGGCTGGGAAGAGTCCCACAGCTCTTGAAAACCTCCTGTGTTGTTCCAGTGCCAAAGACTTCACGCCCCAAGGACCTCAACAGCTACAGGCCGGTGGCTCTGACATCCCACCTGATGAAGACCCTGGAGCGGTTGGTCCTGGCTCAGCTTCGGCGCCTTGTGAGCTCATCACTGGACCCACTTCAGTTTGCCTACCAGCCTGGCATTGGAGCGGATGATGCCGTCATTCACCTCCTACATCGTTCCCTCGCGCACCTGGAAACCGCTGGGAGCACTGTGAGAATCGTGTTCTTTGATTTCTCCAGTGCCTTCAACACTATTCTTCCCTCGGTTCTGAAGGACAAGCTGGAGCACTCAGGAGTGGACCATCACCTCACTACCTGGATTCTGGACTACCTCACCGACCAACCACAGTATGTGAGGACTCAGGGCTGTGTGTCGGACAGGGTCGTCTGCAGTACGGGGCCCCACAGGGGAACGGTTCTGGCTCCGTTCCTCTTCACCATCTACACTGCAGACTTCTCCCACAACTCCACCCAGTGCTTCCTGCAGAAGTTCTCTGATGACTCTGCAATAGTCGGCCTCATCACTGATGGGGATGACAAGGAGTACAGAGGACTGACACAGGACTTTGTGGACTGGTGCCAACTGAACTACCTCCAGATCAATGCCAGTAAAACCAAGGAGCTGGTGGTAGACTTCCGCAGGCACAAACATCCTCCACTGCAACCACTGAACATCCAAGGTATGGACATTGAGACTGTGGACAGCTACAGGTACCTTGGTGTTCATCTGAACAACAAACTGGACTGGACTCATAACTCAGACGCCCTCTACAGGAAAGGGCAGAGCAGGCTGTACCTGCTGCGGAGACTCAGGTCATTTGGAGTGGAGGGCCCACTCCTGAAGACCTTCTATGACTCTGTGGTGGCCTCAGCCATCTTCTATGGTGTGGTCTGCTGGGGAGGCAGCATCTCTGCTGGGGACAGGAAGAGACTGAACAGGCTGATCCGAAGGGCCAGCTCTGTTCTAGGATGCCCTCTGGACCCAGTGGAGGTGGTGAGTGACAGGAGAATGGTGGCTAAGCTGTCATCCCTGTTGGACAACATCTCCCACCCCATGCATGAGACTGTGACAGCACTGAGCAGCTCCTTCAGTGGGAGACTGCGGCACCCACGGTGTGGGACAGAGAGATTTCGCAGGTCTTTCCTCCCCACTGCTGTCAGACTCCACAATAAAGACTTTTGCAGCTGATCAAACACACAAACCCACACATGTGCAATAAGACTGCTATATGTGCAATTCTTGTGCAATTCTTCTTCTGACGAAGTTGTATTTTTGTATTTTCCTACTCAGTTGTATTTCTATTTTATTCTATTGTATATATTATTCTATTCCATTTTATTCTATTGTATATAGTATTTTATTTTATTTTATTGTATTTTATTGCATTCCAGTGTTTTCTAATTTCTGCTACATAACTTTGCACTTTTGCTGTAACAAAACAAATTTCCCACCTGTGGGACTAATAAAGGTCATCTTATCTTATCTTATCTTATCTTATCTTATCTTAATGGCAGGTAATTTTCCATCAAGCTCGAGAACAGCGCTTCACTTGTTCCATATTTTGTCACGTTATAGTTATATTTCTTCAATATTGTTAGAAAATTAATAAGACACAATGATTACTGTGGTGCTGAAGGGAGATTTTTTAAAAAGAAATCAAACAAAATGCAAATTTACGGCTCTAACAGACATTTAAGTTACTGTAGCACACACTGAGACCATTTTGGTGAAGAGAAATATTTATTGTTCAGTATTTTATTTTGCACACATGAATGAAATTCTACTCTACTTATTAATACTGTTATTTTAAATGTTGCTAGGTACACCTATTCAACTGCTCATTAGATAAATATCCAATCTGCCAATCACATGGTAGCAACTGGTGTTGACCATGTTTCCATGCCTGAATGGTCAAGACAACCTGCTGAAGTTCAAATTGAGCATCAGAAAAGGGAAGAAAAACTGACTGGAGCAACTGGTTTGATCTACTGTGATATTCTTACAAAACCATAATATAATGGTAAAAAAACAAAACAAAAAGAAAAACATTAAAAATATTAAGTGAACGTCTGGGTGAAAATGCCTTGTAGATGCCAGAGGTTAGAGGAAAATAGCCAGGCTGCTTTAAGATCATAAGAAGGCATCAGTAACTCAAATAACCACTTGTTACAATCAAGGTATGCAGATGAACATCTTTGAACACATAACAGACGGGCAGCAGAAGAGCACACCGGGTGCCACTCCTGTCAGCTGAGAACAGGCAGCTGTGACTATAATTCACACGAGCTCACCAACGGTGAAAAACAGATGACCGGAAAATGTTGCCTGGTCTGATTAGTCTAGATTTCTGCTTCAACATTCAAACAGTAGGATCATGAAAGCATGACTCCATGCTGCCTTTGGCATAATGGTGTTGTTGACATTTCTTTGCATTCTTAGTGCCATCTGATTATAATTTAAAGTCTAAGAGTATTATTTCTGACTATATCTTTCATTTCATGACCACAGTGTGCCATCTTCTGATGCTTGCTTCCAACAGGATATAACACCGTGTTAAAAAGCTCACCCCATCCTCAGCCTGGTTTCCTGAACAAGACAACAAGTCACCAAATCTAAATCAAATGGAGCACTTATGGAATATGGTGGAATGGGAGATTCAAGTCATGGATGTGCACCAGCTATGTGATGCCATCATATTAATATGGACAAAACTATGTGAGGAATGTTTTCAGCACCTTGTTAATTGAATGTTATAAAGATTTAAGACAAAGCCAGTCATTGCAAGGTATACCTAATAAATTGGCCGGTGAATACATGTACAGATGGCCAGAGATAACTTCCACTTGGTTTATAAACATAAAACTGGGAGGTTGTCCGCGCAATAACAGAGCACATTTAGCCCACTTATATCGGCCACAGATAAAACTATTCCTGCATAAAAATAATAGGGAGCTCATAGATTTTAAAAGCTCTCCTGCCTATGCCCTGCTGAGGTTTCAGTGCACACTATTCACCTCTTCAATAACTCTTCAGGTAACTTTCCTCACCTGAGTGGCCTCAGAGGAAGTGATGCTCTCAATCAGCTCGTCGAAGCTCGTGGTGCCGACAGTTACAAACACCGTCTTCATGTCTGCTCAGCGAAATCGCCCGGGTTTTCGAAATTTACGCACTTCAATTTTCATCTCATCCACATATTCGTATTGCAGCAGCAGACCTGACAGCTACTTCCGCTTCGCAGCCGATGGCGTCACAACCATGACGTAAAACGCGTCATGGCGCCACCTATAGGAACGGAGGTGTTTCTGCAAGGAGTACTGTGTGTATGTGTGAGCTGCAGCATGGAAAAATACCAGTTTACTGCTTATGCAGGAAGGTGTCGATTCAGTGACAGGAATGTTAAACAAGAGCAGGGTAATATGAATGAAAAAATATCAATAATTCCAGTAATCGTTTGGTTTTTCAACATATTTTTCACCATGAAACACAAACATAATGTCCCATGTTTATTATTAATACTAATAATATTGATTATGATGAGGATAATGGTATAATCAGACTACATTCCAGCATTTTTCATGGTATCGTAATAAAAAAATATTATGTCATAAGGAATCCAGAGACCAGATAATGGTGACAAAGACAACAATATAAAAGCAAGTAAGAAAAATTTATTTGTAAAGCACATAAATACATGTGCTTTAACTGACCCAAGCACTATACAAAGTATGCACACCTATACACACAGAGGAATGTAATTTCATTAAGAAAGTAAAAAGTTGACACAGAATACAGAACAAAAGAGACACATAGAGACAACAATAACCAGAGGACAGTATGGCGGCATATAGAGTTGCAGATATTACAACAAATGAGTGAAAATGTGGGGTTTTGGCTCGGACTTAAAAGCAGAGCTGAAGGATGCTCGACATAAATGTGGAGCAGCGACTGCAAAGACTCTGTCAGCTCTTTGTTTCACCTTGGGACATATTCATGAGATCTTGGCTTGTGGATCTGACAGACCTGGGAGCTGAATGAAAATGAAAAAGAAGGTAATATAAGCTGGGCTTGTTTATTAAGAGCCCTAAAAACAATCAGTGTGATATTAAAGTGAATTTTTAAACACACAGACAGCCAGCCAGCAAGGCCAGGACTGGAGTGATGTGCTCACATTTTAAAGAGTTACATTAATTCAGATGTGAAGTAATAAAGGCTTGGACGACTGTTTCCAGATAATTTAAAGAAGGAAAGATTTGAGTTTGCTAATGGTTTTTAACTGGTAGCAGCTATTTTTTGACAACTGAACAAATTTGTCTGTCAAAGCGAAGCCCCGGATGAAAAATAATACCCAGGTCTTTTCCATGAGACTTTAAATACGGGATGAGATTACCTAAATTGCTGTCAAAAGCACTCCTAGATTTGTTTAACTGGAGGAAGTTATTCATCATCCAGCCTTTAATATATCTTGATGCATTCTCAATCATCCAGGAAAGTAAATCTCCAAAAACTGAAGAAGAACCGAGACTGAAGAAGTCACTTGGATGAGTGACGAAACTTTTCTCCCACAAAACGCTACGTCCAGATGAACAGATTCAACTTTTGGAGACAGCCTTTAATATCTTCACGACAGTCCAGTAAGAGCTGGTTTGTAGTTCTGGTTTAAATGACAACGTGTTGGGTTGTTACCAGGTGAACTCTGGTTGGAAGGCTGAGTCATTTGTTTTTGTTTCAGCTGTGTTTTTCCTATGACAGGTCAAAGGGGTTGTTGTGAAATCTGATTAAACATCAGTGCAAACGGATTAAGCACCAGCTGGCCACACCTGAAAAAGCTCCTGAAAGCTCAGCACACACTCACTTTTCATTGTGTAGCATCATAATGAATGAAGGACTGGTAGCTGCAGGCACACCTGGACTACTAATGATGAAAAGCTGCTGTCCATTTACTTCACTGTGGCTTTACAGTGAGCCCTGCCAGGTCTCTTTCACAGACATGGCACCAACAACACGGCTGGGCTCAAGGCTGTCCATGCTGCAACGACAACCATCAAATTCTCATACAGTACTGTATATTTCCACTTCAGTGGGCCAATTCCTGTAAATATGTTGTACTTTTTATGGGACATTGTAGGACAAATAGTCAAATTTACGTGACAGGAATAATGTTTATTGGTTAAAAATAACACTAAGACGTATGAATATACAGGCTTTAGTCATAAATAACTCCACTTGGTCACTTTAAGGGGCCATTCCAGCGGCCTTTACTTCGCTCTCGACAGATCTTCTCCACGTCTGTTTGGGTCTCCCCACTTTCCTTTTTCCTTGTGGGTTCCAGTCCAGTGCTTGCCTTGTGACGTTGTCGAATGGTTTGCGAAGTGTGTGGCCTATCCAGCCCCATTTTCTCTTCTTGATGTCTTGACCGACTGGGTTCTGTCTGGTTCTCTTCCACAGGTCTGTGTTCGAGATCTTCTCAGGCCACCTGATGTTGAGAATGTGTCGCAAGCACTTGTTGATGAAGATCTGTATCTTGATGGTAATGGTGTTGGTCACCTGCCACGTCTCGGACCCATGCAGGAGGACTGCTTTCACATTGGTGTTGAAGATGCGGATCTTGCTGCGCTGAGATAAGGCTTTGGAGTTCCAGATGGGTCGCAGGATGTTGAATGCAAGCCTTACTCTGTTGATCCGGCTCCTAACGTCTTCATCTGCGCCGCCATCACTGTTGACTACGCTTCCTAGGTAGACGACACGGTCGGTTTCCACTAAGTCTTCTCCCTGTAGCTGCAGTGGATGTTTTTGTCGGTTGTTCAGCCACATCACCTCTGTTTTTCTGACGTTAATCTTCAGGCCGGTCTTTTCTGCCTCCTCAGCAAGCCAGGTAAGCTTGGACTGTGCATGTTGCTGCTTATGGGACAGAAGGCTGATGTCGTCCACAAAATCCAGGTCCTCCAGCTGTTTGGTGAAGGTCCACTGGATACTGGTATTGCTGCCATCTGTGGTTCTTCTCATGATCCAGTCCATGACGATCAGGAAGATTGTCGGTGACAGCATGCAGCCTTGCCTCACTCCGTTTTTCACTGCGAAGGGGTTGGTCAGTTTTCCGTTGTGGATGATCTGGCAGGACGAGTCTTCGTATAGCTGTTGGATGATGTTGATGAGCTTCTGCGGGATTCCGTAGTGCTGCATCAGTTTCCAAGTGGTCTCCCTGTCGACACTGTCAAAGGCTTTTTCAAAGTCGATGAAGATTGTGTACAAGGGAGACTGCCATTCGATAGACTGCTCGATGATGATGCGCAGAGTGGCGATGTGGTCTGTACATGATCTGTTTTGTGTAAATCCTGCCTGCTCTGATCTCAGTCTCTTGTCCAGTGCCTCCTTCAGTCTCTCCAAGATGATTCTGGTCAACACCTTGCTGGGGATGGATAGCAGCATAATTCCTCGCCAGTTGCCACACTGGGATAGATCGCCTTTCTTTGGGAGCTTCACCAGGTACCCAAGCATCCAGTCGGCAGGCACTTGCTCCTGTTCCCATATCTTCACTAAGAGAGGATGTAGCATCTCCACTGCTGCTGCCATGTCTGCCTTGAGAGCTTCTGGAAGGATGCCGTCAGGCCCTGGTGCCTTTCCATTTTTCAAGGACTTGATGGCTTTGGTGATCTCTGCCTTGGTTGGTGGATTGTAGTTACATGGACATTTTAATTGACAAAAACGGTGGGCATGGGGGGTCACGAAGCCTCAGAAAATCAGAAAAAGAAGTATAATGACATAGGAAGGGCATTCATGCTATGAATAATTTGCTCACAAACATTCACCGAGTTATCAGGAGGCTGACATAAACCGAAACATCACTGACATTAAAAACCAGTGCCAGCGACAATCTATGCCAAGTAGGCACTCCTGCAATGTACAGCATCAAAGTGTGGGCGGCCTGTGGTGTAAAGACTTCCTGTACCTGGGGCATGCAGGTGTAGAGCAGCAAATGTGGTGACAAAGATCTGCAGAGGCATCGGGGCACCAGCATACAGTGACGCATCAAGGAGCTGAAGGTCAAGAGACATCCAGGAGTCCACACTTTGAGGTCTCATGTGTACTGCATAAATCGTGCTGTATTTAGTGACCTAAAAGTTTATGGTTTTTGCTAAAGTTTTCTGTGAAGCTAAACCACAAAATCCTCTCCTGCCTCAGTCAGTGTTTCACTTCCACCTTCTCACAGGCAATATCAAATCGTCTAAGAAATGTGCTGGGGGGGTTTCTCATCCAGTCTTGTTCCTTTCACCTATCAAACCCTTACTATTACCCCATAATCTTGAACATTTAGTACACCTAACCTATCTCCAGCTGGTTCACAACACAGCCCTTCATTCATTTTAAAGGTTTGTTAATTACACACAAAGCCCTACATGATCTATTGAGACGTTATGCCAGCACTTGAACCACTCTAAACATCTGCTCAGGACCTTTTTAACCAATTCATGCTTCTTTTAAATCCAGAAGCAACAACACTTTTCAGGTCGTAGCACCTAAACTTCAGACTTTTTTTTCCATGATGCACTTGCATCTGCAAATCTGTTGGATGTGGGTGGAAAGACAAAAATTCTGATTTAGGTGGTCGCAGTTGAACTTGTTTCTCATTCGGTAAATTTAAAAGACTCACTTTGTTTGTGGTAATCATGTTTTCATATAAGATGACACATTCCTGTTCCCTGTAGGCTGATGTGATGGTTTTGCTGTACTCACAGTGCAGATTGAGATAAACTCAGCAGGAAAACGGGACTTTAGTTTCCTTGAAGAGCTGAGATGAGCCTGCTGATTGTGAGACATCAGCGACCCCACACAGCAGCAGCAGCATCTGCCAGCTCAGTGCAGGATGCAGATTCAGTGTGCACCCAACAGCTCCACCTGACAGCCAAATAGCAGTAGCAATGAAGATGAGCCAGTTTTCTGCTGTGTGGGAAGTTGCAGCACCATCATGTGTGAAATCTGCAAGAAAAAAAAAAACCTCTGCAAAGGGTGCGCACATGCACGCACGCACGCACGCGCGCACACAAACACACACACACTACAAACTGCCAGGCTGGTGCACGAAAAAACAAACACATTAACAAGGAAATGGAAAGTGTGGCCTATTACTGGCAGTGTTTATTTTTAGACGATTAAAAGTTGGAATTCTTCTTGCTCTTTTACGAGAAACATCACAAAAGTTGTTGGGTGGGCCTTATTAGTTCACGTGTCAGGTATGGCGTTAAAACCTGCATGCACTCATTTATGTGTCAAGGTGCAGCAAAGAGGACCCAAGACCTAATTTTTTTCACATTGACTGCTAACCCCAGATATTGCTGGGAAACCTCGGTAGAGCTGGTTTCAGGTACCGTGCACCTTTCACATGGTGTGAACTTTCCTCACAGCAGAACTGTGGAGATCTTAAGCTCTTAATTCTCTTTTAGGGAAACATAAAGCATCCTTAATATTTCTTGTTACTTTTATAAGTTGAGAAAATTAAACTCCATCTTTCTGTATATATAAGCAGTCATGTGAAAAAATAAAGGTGTCTCTGTGCAGTGCTTGCTTTCCATTTCAGCCATTCTAATGTAGATTTGCTAGTGTGATTGGGATCACTGACCTATTGCATGACCCAACTTCGGGCAAGCTTTATCTGTCAGATGTCCTCACATTTGACTCTAGGATACTTTCATATAGAGTTCATTGAACTGACTCATTGACTAAAAGATGCCCAGGGCCTGTGGCTGCAAAACAAATCCAGATCATCACCCCTCCACCACCATGCTTTACAGCTGGAATGAGGAAGAGAAACTGCAGCTCCTCTACTGGCCACTTGAGGGCGACTCCAAAAGAGACTCCCATGTTAAAATGCCTAATTTTACAGCCTGACCTCTGTGGATAATTCTCCCATTCATCACAGCTGCATGTCCTGACACAGGCAGCTGGATCAGATTGTGGTCTGTTAGGCCTCATCTACCATTTTCAGCCATTAAACTGGACCTCTTTACTGTTTGTGTGCTGCTGGTGCCTTTTGGATCATTTCTGGATTATCTGACTAACATTACAGCTTCCTGTGAGGTACAGGCCACGCAAGAAATTATTCTCCAGTTTTGATGAGTGAAATTAGCTGAAGTGCGTGTGTCTAACACAGTTTATGAATATAGCTTGCTGGCGTTGATAAATAACCAGTAATGGTAACCTCTGGCTCAAAATTATGCAGTGGTTCACACAGGCTATGCCCATATTTTATACCAAGTATGCATGACACATCTGACAACAAAGCACCAAATCACGTCTTACAAGGGGATCAAATACTTACATCACTAACTAAAATGTACATTTTTTGTAAATCTCCTCTTAATAGTTTCATTGAGAATTTAACAATTAAATTACTAAAATAAACCCACCAATTACGTTATGGACTGCTGGTGAATTTAATAATTCAACAATTACTTGTTTACCCTAGTGTATAAATGATCAAGTCAGAGTTATTTAGTCAAGTAAAAGACAAAATTTGTGTCCCATCACAAAAGCAGATTCCAGCATGTTTATTACCAAACAATGACAGCTGTTATCTTCCAGGGGGGGGGAAACAAACAAACAAATAAACAAAAGAAATATGAGGCCAAACGGGGTGCAACAGATATCTTAAGGCTCTGTTAAATTCTTATCTTCAAAACAAAGATACAACATAGCATGTATCCCAAAAATGCACAGAAAGCAAATAACTAGTATAAAATCAAAGTTTAAAACTGGCTAGCCCGTGTCATTAGCTCTTAATAAATAGGTTACTATAAGAAAAAGAAGAATACAAAGTAAAATCTGATTAACTGTGTCAGAACTTCTTATTAATCCACATTTCAGAGGGAGTTATTTTTTTTTTTTTAAATGATGAGGAATCAGCGTCTCTGAATAATTAAAGCGACACACGTCATGGAGTCAAACACAAATATGCACGCTGAGCTTCTGCGGTCGTTCCCCCCTCCCTCAAAAAAATAAAACAAAATCAATTAAAAAACTGCCCTCAAGAAAGCTGAAAATGGAAGACCGGCGTCCACGCAAGTCACACCTTGTAGAGACTGAAAACAGCAAAATGGCTCATCCACATCACTTCAAGTTGAATTAGCGGTAAAAAACATTTTCACTTTTGAGCGTGCGTGCTTTCAGATGAGTTTCACTGCCTCACACTACTGAAATATTAAAAATAAGCATCACTGGTTTAATCCACAGTTATTCACCCTGCTGAGCTAAAAAAACAAAACAAAACAAAAAAACCTCACATTACTTTAATTTGTTTAAGTTATACGGAATAAGATTTTCAAAATAAGATCAGCACAGTACACCAGGGTGGGAAACTGGCTGAAGTAAGCATGCTTAAAAGTGAAAATGCTCCAATAATATGAAATAATTTGTCAAATTCAAAACTTGAGACATAATACAAGGAATATTAAAGTATATAGTAATGATTTAAGCAGCTTTAAAAAGATGCTGCAACCTCACAAACACTTCTGCTTTCAGGGATATTTCAGAAAAAAAACAAAACAAAACAAAAAACCCCAAAAAGACGAATTCACAGGTGGCCGTTTGTAAAAGTCAGTCAGTCCAACTTGATCCCGGGTCATCGCGAAGGCCGTTGAGGTTGCAGCAGAAACATCTTCTAACAGTTATGATATCAAAAATAGGACCGACGTCTTTCCTGTCAGATGCTCTGAGACAGGAAGTCAGAAACCACCTCAAGCAGAAACTTTGCCAGCTGCGGTAAGTTTTTAATCAGCAGGGTTGAAGTCAGGTTGTCCCCGGGTTAACGGATCATCGAAAAGCTTGAGGTGGATCCAGACAAATGATGAGTCTGTGAGACAGAAACACAGGAGGCCATTAGCTCAGGGTTTGTGAAGTTAAACTCAATGATTTTTAAGATCAAAGCATGTCAAAGTTATTATTTTCATATACAAGTCAGACTCATTTTTGGATTATTTAACAGTTTTTTTATGCTTTTCTCTGCCACATGTAACGGTAAACTAAAGCTTCCCTGGTTTCTGGACTACTGCTCAGACAAAATGTACAACTAAAAGTCATCGACGGCACACGTCTCCTTACTAACAATCCTTATGATGCTTTTTAAACCCACTAAGGATATGGCATAAAGTATTCCATGTCCGAGGTGCATAAAGAAAATGTTTTCCCCCCCCCAAACTTAAATACTCACATGTGCACAATAAAAAAACAAAACAAAACAAAACAAAACAAAAAAAAAAACTGTTTGGATGACTGTCCAGTAAATTTCAGTGTACTGCAGCCTGCTGGACCCAAAATGGCTGCCCACATACTGGATTTTTTTTTATTTTTAAACATTATTAAATTTGCTCATGTAGCTTATTAACCTACTTTCTTAAACTAATTTGAATCCTGGAGCTCAACAGTATTTACTGTTCTTAGGTATATTTCTTCTTTATTTGTAACGCATGCAGGGTTACATCCTCCTGCAGGTCAATACCCAAACAGAACGATGTTTAAGGAACGCCACAGTTTGTGTGATAAAATCAAGTTGTGGATAAAAACTGCACTTTACTGATACTCACATGGCAGTATTTTGTGTTAAAATATTTTTGTGTGGAATGTTTACTGTGTACACGGTAATGCCGATGTTTCTTTTAAATCACTGAGTTTCGCCGTTTAAGGAAAGGAAATTCTTAAAGCTTGCAACTGATGCTTAAAGGTTACAGTGAAGTTACAGTGCTGAGAGAAAGTTACAGTGCTGCTTTCTCTTTTGTTTCTTTTTTCCACATTTACATGTTTCAGATCATAAAACAAATGTTAATATTGGACAAAGATAACCCAAATAAAATTCAAAAAGCAGTTTTTAATGATTTCATATATTATGGAAAACTAACCCAAACTACCTGACCCCATGTGAAAAAGTAATTGTCCTCTAACCATAAGAGCTAGTCACAGCAAGAACTGCAATAAAGTGTTTGCGATAACTGGCAGTGAGTCTTTCACATCACTTTGGAGGAATTCTGGACCACTCTTCTTTACAGAACTGTTTTAATTCACTGATACCTTTTGAGGGTTTTCAAGTATGAATAATAAGGTCATACCAAAGCATCTCAATCTGATTTAAGTCCATTCAGAGGTGGACTTATCTCATTGTGCTACTGCATAACCAGGGATGGGAATTGATAAGAATTTAGTGATTCAGATTCCATTATCCATATCATTTACTGATTGATTCCTTATCGATTCAGTCCTTACTGAAAGTGCTGTGTGGTTAAATGTTTGTGCATGTTGGAGGCTTTTCCTGTCTTTGTTGTGTTGGGGGACATTTAAAACAAATAATGTAATACATATATTATGCCGAACACTTTTCCTAAAAAGGTAATGAGAAAGTAATTTGTTACATTACTTTCGTGTTTCTCAGTAAAATGACCTGAAACATACCGTTTCATAATTACCGTTTTCATCAATTCCCATCCCTATTTAAAACCCAAATGCTTTTGAGCTTCAAAGCATGAACTGATGGCAGCATATTCTTCAGGGTTTTTTTTGTTGTTGTTGCTTTGTTTTGTTTTTGTAGAGACCAGAATTCATAGTTCCATCGATTACATCAAGTCATCCAAGTCCTGAAGCAGCAAAGCAGCCCCAGAGCATCACATTACCACCACCATGTTTGGCTGTTGTTATAATGTTCTTTTTATGAAATGCTGTATTAGTTCTACACCTAATGTAACAGAAACATTTTAGGCTCACATTTGTTTTTTGCCAAACACAAGACAAGTCTTTGGGCTTGTTTTGTTCAGCGGTGGCTTTTGCCAGGGAATTCTCCCATGGGTGCCATTTTTGCCCAGTCTCTTTCTTATCTCTGAATCATGAACTCTGACAATTATTGTAGGAAGCGAGGCCTAAAGTTGTTTAGATGTTCTGAGTTCTTTTGTGATCTCTTGGATGAGTTGTTGATGCGCTCTTGGGAGTAATTTTGGTAGGTCAGCCACTGCTGGGAATCTGCACTGCAGTTCTCTATATTTACAGATTATGACTCTTAACATGATTCACTGGAGTTCCAAAGCCTTAGAAATAGCTTTTTAACTCTTTCCATACAAACAGATGTCAATGTTTCTAATCTGTTTGAGTTTCTTTAACTCACAGCATGATGTGTTGCTTTTTGAGTTAATTTAGCCTACTTCACTTTGTTAGACAGGTTCTAGTTAAGTGATTTCCTGATTCAACATGTCTGGTAGGGTGTGTACTAGTGAAACTGAACGTACCCCCTGTGAATTAATCACAGTTCATTCATGATTTTGGATAGATCTTTTCCCATAATAAAAAACTCCATTTTGTTTTTGGGTTATCTAACATTACAGTTAAAATCTAATATTAAAATTTGTTTGATCTGGCAGATTTCTAAACTTTGCTGCAGAATGACAACAGTAGGCACTCTCTTTCTACAGTAGTAACAATATCTGCAGGAGTCTCAAGAGAGGGGCATCATTTATTCTACTACATTTATTTTTGCCCTAAAACGCATTTATGATACTGTTGTGCATTTAGCTAGCAGTATATAAATTCATAATAAATTAAAATGTCAGATCTGTTGGCTCACTGGGACTTTTCTTTCTTTCTTTCTTTTTTTTTAAAAAAACACCGAGCTGGGGATTCACTGATCTAATAACTGGATCAGATATCATTCCAGTCTTAACTCAAAAATCTGGAACGCACATCTGTGCCTGCTGTCTACAGAAGCATCTATTAAACTCAGCTGTATGTTTTGTACTGTGTTTACTTCTAGTGTGAAAAAGTACTTCAAAAAAAGTAATCTGCTGTGTTCATGGACTCAAATAAAATCCAAAGGGTTTAAGGATGACTTATTATTGATTATCTGAGACATTTTTGATCCTGAACTTAACAGATGTCATCATTAGTTAAAAACAACTTAAAAGTCCAAATTAAAGCTACTGATGGAGAATCAACCTCATATATTACCATAAGATGACAATGAATTAACAGAGTAATGATTAACGGTTTAGCACTCAGAATTTTTAAAGCAGCCATCTTGATTTTCTTGTTTTAATTTGAGACTAAATGACCTGCGAGAATCCTACAGCTGCATAAGATTTAAAAGGCTGGTGGGTTTTAAACTGCGGTTGCATCTCTCACAGAATCTAAACTGAACTTCCTGTTTTGGAACATAAATTCTTTTTCAGGATGTCACATTTTCCTCTTTCTGCGGCTCGCCTCATAGGACCATCTGCTTCATTACCCCCTGCTCTTCCTCCCAGCCCTGAGCAGGCAGACAGTTGCATTCTTGCATGCCGCATACTTTCTGCGATCTTATGATAACAAGATAAACCAAACAGTTTGCCCAGAGCAGCACCACCCACTCTTCTTTCTCACTTCCAGTCGAATCTCTCTCTCCCTCACACTGCACTCAAAACACCACACAGTCTTGTGAACCATCTCTACAGGGACATTTTATCACATTTTGTAAAAATAGTGAGGGGCCAACTGTGCTGTGTGTCCAGAGCATGGGTACAGCCCTGCTAGAGGATGTCCCTACCTTTTCCTCACTGTACCACGCAGGCTGTGCAGCACTGTTCCTGCTTCTCCGGCAGCGAGGAGTAATTCATCTGCCGGACGATCTCTGCAAACAGCTCATCCACCATCGTCTTGCTCTTGGCAGAAGTTTCGATAAAGGGGCAGCCCCACTCTTGAGCCAAAGCCCGTCCATCTGATCCGGCCACCTCACGCTCAGACTCCAGGTCGACTTTGTTACCAACCAGAATCAGCGGCACCTTCTCAAAGCGCTTCACTCGCACTATTTGGTCTCGCATTGGTCTGATGTCCTTAAAGATTGAGAAAAATAAGAGGTGTGAGACATTGAAATTTAAACAAAACAAAAAATGAATAATCAAGCAGATGCGTACTTTGGTTATTTCTCAATAGGCACAATGTCTTCATGATGCAAACATTTAATTACGATTTTTCTGGCTCAAAAATGGTCACATTGTTGATGTAAAGCTTTGTTTTAGCCAGCAGACATTTGTGAATCTTCCTGATAGTTTTGGAAATATGAAAATATCTATTTTAAGGTTGCTAAACATTTCCTTTCGGGAAGGCCAAAACGTCTTTTCACATCCAGTTAAAGCACTGTTACTTTTATTTATTGGTACTTCAAAAGTAATTATCCATTAAATACCGAGTGCTAATATTGAAGGCTCTAAAATATCAGGACGTGGGATGACTATTTTCTTTAGTAGACCTGGTTCATAGTTATCTAAGCTTTCTTATGCACTGTTTGTTTCCTGTGTGGTGCCATCCTTCAACAAATGAGTGCTATATGGAGATATTGGGGATCCAAATGAGCCCTACCCTTCCCATTTTAATCTCGATAATGTGGCTTGTAGCATTCCCTGCATGAGAAGTATGAATCACAGCCTGATTAACCACATACGGTTGCAGTTTCCAGGTGTGTGTGGTGCATCTGGGGTACCTGGAAAGACTGCTGGTTGACCAGGCTGTAAACCAGGATGAAGCCCTGCCCGTTCTTGATGTACAGGTCTCTCATGGACGCGAACTGCTCCGTCCCCGCCGTGTCCAGGATCTCAAGCACGGAGGGCGACGAGTCCACCTCGATCTCCTTCCGGTAGAAGTCCTCGATAGTCGGGTCATATTTCTCGATAAAAGTGCCGGTGACAAACTGCACGGTGAGCGCGGATTTCCCGACGCCGCCGCTGCCCAGCACGACAACTTTGTATTCTTTCATTGGGGCGGTCAAGGCGGGCTAACTTAGCAGCTAACGACTGCTATACTCGCTCCACAAACATTTATCAGGCCTTTACGAGAGCTAACGAGAGAAGCCACAAAAGTTAAACGATATACAATAACCCCCCTCATTCACATAAACACAGCTCAACCGCTCATACTTGGGTTTTTCGACGTTTTCCAGCTAGTCAGAGAGTAAAAGTTGATGTCCGGCAACTCCGGCGTTAGCTAGCCTTAAAGCTAGCTCGCGCCTGGCTGAAATCCCGCTGTGCCATCCTCGCGCTTTCAGCCTTTAGATCGATGTGATTCACCACAAGCGCTGGCTTTGATCAGTGAACTTGTTGTCTATCTACTGACAGCAGGTCACGGTGGTACACATTAGACCCCTATCCCTAAACCGCATGATAGTCCCCACAGCAGCCCGCCGGTGTCGCCGCAGCGTTGACTGCGTCCTTCCCTTAGCCTGGGCCTGGTTCTGGTTCTGGTTCCGGCCCAGCCCGGCGCCCTAGCAACCGGGCCCGTTATCGACGCAGACTCAGTGTTATAATCCCACCGTCCATTGGCTACAGTTTATTACTGGTCCGGTTTCTATCTGACTGTATACAGGGTGGGTTCTGCTTCAGAAAGAAAGGCTTTTTTTCAACCATCTGATTTCCTGGAGCTAACAACCTGTTTCCGCTAACGAAAATCAGACTTCCGCTGCGACGGTTTTCATAATAAAAGCACAGAAAAGCGTTACAGAAAATTAGGATTTTTCGTTTCTAACATCCATCCATGTTTTCCGCTTGTCCAATTCTGGGTCGCGGGGACTGGATCATTTTCTTTCCTTGACATTTATTTATTTATTTATTTATTTAAATACAGTATTGTGTAAATGCCTTGAGCCACCCCTTATTCCTTTAAATTAGTTTTTTTTTTTAAATGCGCCCCTAAATAGCTCTCCAGGCTTTTTGAAGAAAATCTTTTTTCTTTTTCACTCATTTTCAGTCCAGTCCTTGTACCTAAACATTTTCAGATGAAAATTTTTAAAAACTGTTTTACACTGACCTTTAAGTCATTCAAGCATAAAACAGTAACCCAGCTCAAGTGATGAGCTAATGTTATGTCCATACATAATAAACAATTTGTTACCATTTCAATTTTGTTATCATTTAGTTGAATGCAGAATAATAATAATAATGATAATTGCTAACCTACATATTTAGCGATTTATCATACAGACCTATCTTATTCACACAAGTGATCTAAATGAGCAGATTTTTGTCACAGGAAGTGGTTTCATTTACTTTCCCACAAAGTTACAAACTATCCTCCAGGGGATTAGCTTCACTGATGCATAGGTGTGTGTTAGTACACGATGTGAAAAACACCAAGACTGGACGTTGTGAGCACAGATTGGTTTAATGTGCAATCACAATGCTGCTGTTATATGAAGAAGAGTTTGTTTAAAGAAACAGCCACAAAATGAATCAGCTGCAGGTCCATCTTGACCATTGCTCCTTGTTACTGAGGATGTCACACAGTCTAAATTCAGACGTTGCAGTCTTACATCAGCAGCATAGGAAAGCTGGTCATCCTCACTTCCTCTGAGAGCAGTTTCGATTCCTGTTTTTATATTTATATTAGGAAGACATTCTCTGAATAGCTTTAAGTTTTATTATAGTGCTTTTTACTGCAATAGATTAAGTTAGTGGTCTGCTAATTCAGATTAATTCTGCATACTGAAGACAGTGACTCTCTACAATGCAGTTAATTTCAAAACTGCATCATTCATCACACTTTGCACTCTGTTATCTAAGAAACTTTAATTTCATCTGGTTTTTGCCATACTGTCTTTAGTAAGCCATTTTGCATTTCTTATTGTAATGCATAGTTATATTACCTTATTATATTTGAGTTAATTGTTTGATCCTGTTTTATTTAATTTTATTGAGCTATAGACTATTTTATTGATTTAAACTATATGTTGTTGGGGAGATCATAAGGTATACCTTTAAACTCCTCAATCAACACAAATATTTAATCAGCCAATAACATGGCAGCAACTCAGTGTATTGACATGTTGAGGTTCAAACTGAGCATCTAAATAGGGAAGAATTGTGATTTAAGGGACTTTGAAAATGGCATGAATGGGCTGGTCTGAGTATTTCAGAAACTGTGGATCTACTGGGATTTTCCCACACAATCACAGGGTTTACAGAGCATGGTTTTCTGAGGGAAAATACCTTGTCGATACCTGAGGTCAGAGGAGAATAGCGAGACTACTTCAAGCTGATAAGAGTCAACAGTAATTCGAATAACCACAAGTTACAACCAAGGAAGAAGAGCATCTATGAACCCAGATGGGCTACAGCAGCAGAAGTCCACATCAGGTGCCAGTATTGTCAGCTAAGAACAGGAAACTGAGGCCAGGATTTGAGGCTACAACATTCCTGAGGAATGTTTCCAGTTCCCAGTACTGGCAAGGTGTACCTAACAAAATGTCCAGTGTGTCTATACCCTATGCTTGAATAAATTTAACCCCATAATATTTTCATCTCCATCCCAATGACCTGATTTCTCTTTTGTGAAAGGTTAACAGTTCTTTCCAGGGTGCCAAAACACTTTATATACAGATAACCCCGTGAGATGCATGTGTGTTATTGTAGTCTTAATTATTAACAGTTGTTGCATAAAGGGGTCCTTTGAGGCTATATATGCACATTTAGGGGCATTACCAGATGTTCAGGGTGTAAGTTGTGGTTTATATACTTCTTTTGCTGTATGTGTATGTCTGCAATGCAGGAGACAAAAAGAAAAAACACACAAGAGGATCACAATGAAGTGTTTTATTTAGGTCAAACAGAAATTGCAGAACTCATCATAGGCACAGTAACTTACTCATAATTAGCTATACACTGCAAAATAAATTGGCATGTAGCACAGCAGCACATACAAGCACCACAAGCAGAAAACAGAGTGAAACAAAGAAACAGCAGTCACGTTCAAGTCTGCCCAAGAGTGTCAGAGTTTTTTATGGCTTAGTCCTGAACAGTCTTTGGCCCTCATCATCTTTCACGGGGTGTCGTTCAGTCGGCGATTGTACCCAATTTAAAAAATAAGTTGTGGACTCAACAGAGGATGTAATTAAATTGATATGATTGGCACACGCTCAGTTCACGTGGCGGTTTTAGTCAGTGAGATGTAGAACCTAAAAGTCCAGTTTGCACATTAAAGGCACAATCACAACTAAAATGAATCGTAACAATACAGTGATTTAAAATCCACAGCATGTACTTAAACTGGGACAGCAATGATGAGGGGAGCTGGTGAGTCAGTAGAGAAGCTTTGGTGAGTTGTGGGTACACGTCGTTCAGAGACCCGTCCCTGCTCACAAACTCTTTGAAGTCAATATTCAACAGTCAGAGGGCTGTGAACCGATTCTCCAGGATGACTCAGTCAGTCCGACACTAGGAGAAGTGCCATGGCAACAAAATCGCTGGCTTTGGGGGCAAATAAAGAGCATCACATGTTCAAATCAGCAGAACCAGAGTCATGTGAGGATGCTGCTGCTGCTGGGAGAGGAAAATATTGGAAAAGCCGTTTGTTTGCAATTTAGTCTAAAATCCTGAGGAGAATTCAGATTTATTGTTGTTTTGGTTAATGACAGGAAACAGGAGAGTTTAAAAAAAAATTACAAAATGACAGAGATGAAGGAGAATTTAAATCTCTGTTCCTCTGTGGTCAGATTTAATATCGGCTCCTATTTTGTTTTTCAGCCTGCAGATGGAGCTACTCTGTGCTTTATTTCGGTGCTTTACTGGAGAGAGGAATGTGTCTGCATGTCATCTGCTCAGATTAGGTTCTTACATATGATCCACCTCTCCTGTTTGATGTCAGGGTCGCATATTATTAAACCACAGAGGATCAATCAACTGAACTGAACTGAAAAAAAGAGCTTTTTAAAGCAAATCATTTGTAGTTTACAGCTAGGCAGTGCCATGCTTAGCAAAGAACAGGGCTCTAGCAACAAACAAAAGGGCAGATGTAAGAAAACAATAGACATATCGTTAACAATATATTGATTAGATTTTTTTTAATTGACTCTTTTATCTGTATTTATTCAAAATAAATTTTGAGTATTCTGACATAGTTATGTACATAAGTGCAAACAAGGTGAACATCACACATTCGTATACACCTCAGTGAGGATCGACATCACCCAGCACAGCTGGGCAGTAAGAGACCTCGAGACCACCTTCTTGGCCAAAAGTAGAGCCAGATCTCTCAGTCTGCAGGAGGCAAGCGGCAAAAACTGCTCGCCTCCACAGAAAAAGATCTTCCAGTTAGTCCAAGGGCCTCTTTACCTCCCTGACAGATGTTTGCTCTAAAAGCCAGAGTTCATTCCTATTTCTCAAAAACACCATGTACAAGAAGAAAAAAACCTAAATATAAAATGAACGTCAAATAAACAAAACAAAATAAACGCCTGATCTCCCCTAAGGACCTTTGGATATTACAAGGATTTAAGTTGTTTCAATCACGTTGCAACAAGACAAACTAATAATTAGACATTCCCTTTTCGGATAAGTTAGTGCTGTATGTCATCTCAATTATTGTGGAAAAAAAATCACTATTAGGATAATAAAAAGGTAGCCATGTTGTCATTTTGTTGCCATAGCAACAGCAACTATTACCATTAACAATGACTCCATCATTGTGTACAAACGATTTTCATATCATAATGTTTTTCATATTGGTCTACACAAACTATTAACTACATATAAATGATTTTTTTGTTATCATTATTGTTATTATTATTTTCATGCCGAGTTTTTTTTATGTCAGAAAAAAAAATCTTACATTTAATACATTTTCATACACAGCTGTCACATATGATCAAGGATTAAGGCCCTTTGTTTGTATTCTCAGGACTGAGTTAACTGTGTCCACATGCTGAAGGATCTGATCACAGGACAGCGAAGATCAGAGCTCTGCACACGTTGAACAGTTATGATTCAGGACCGTGTGGAAAAAAAAATTACAACCAGGCCCAAAGTTAATCAAGTACAAGAGAATGAATGAGGGAACAAAATTAAGAGGTAAAAACTTTTTTTTTTTCTCATGGTGCTCCACAATCCTCAAATTAATACACTCTTGAGCCTTAATAGATACATTTAAATGTATTTAAAAACCTCAAATGCCCTCGAGAGGCACAGTTTATTAATCAAGTATTCTGTTTTTCCAGCTGGACGGTTGTCAGTGAAGGCATACTGATGTTACGGGTAGGGTCACTTAAGGAGGGGATTCTCTTGGCTGGACGAAGCTAGTCTTTAGAAAAAGGGACCTGTCTGGACATTCTGATCATCAGGTTCATAGAGACAGCTATGAGCCTACATACTGTTTGATCCACCATGCAGATAGAAAGTCAGCTATACTTTAAAAATACTTTATTCAAGTATTTTGGGAGATACACTTATTCACAAGATTTTATATCACTCTTATGTCTGTATAGTAAATATGAAGCTTAAACCAGCTGTATGGGGCACTAGCCTGTTTCCATACAAAGTGGAGCTACACAGATAAATTATCTGGTATTAGGTTATTACAAATAAGGTGTCCTCTAAAAGTATGTAAACTGCAGATTGAAATAGATATTTTAAACCTCTGTTTTAGCATTTTAGGATGAAAGCATTGCATGAGATAAAATACAGACTGGCTTTAGCTTTTATTATGTGCTATTTAATACACAAACAGCACATAAATAGATAGTTATGCATCTTGATATTTGTAGACCAGTTCAGTAGCGTTTACTGTAGGCTAACTTTTCGCTGTTCAGTAAACATGCTTTCATACGGCTTCTGATGTAGGGATTTGTTCTCTGCTCGGTCTGTTTGACCTCAGTGCAGCCTCTGATACTGTCGACCATGATACTTTCCTTAGTAGAGCTATGCTTTCCATTTGACTGACTTTCTTCTTATTTATTTGCAAGGCTCAGATAAACGCAAGGCTCAATCCTGGGCCAATTATTATTTTCTTTCTGCTTTCTTACTGTAGCTGGCATCATTCAGGGTTTTACAGAAATTTCTTATCGTTTCTATGCAGATGACATTTACTTATACGTCTATAATTTTCTATTATATTTTATTGTGATTTTTCCCAGTTTTTATTTATTTTAGACTATTTTTTTGCCAAGCACTTTATAACTTATTTTCTGTGACAAGTGCTTTTATAAATAAACTTTACTTACTTACTTATATTCTATATAAGAGCTAAAGCCACCTATTGTTTTGTCTCATTGTTGTGCTTTAATATCAACTTCAGATGCATAAATTGTCAATAATATCTGTTAACGTACTTATAGAGGGCACTCTATTCTTGTTTAAGTTGGCTTAAGTTATTACAAACATTACACAGTTTATCCAAAAGCTAACTTTTAGTTATCTAAAAGGTGTAAACACCTTCCATACAAGATCACACATTTAATCTTTAAAATGGACATAAACTCCGTAGTTTTGTAGATGTTTTCCTCCTGTAATTATTTCTTCATGAACAGTTTACAATCCATCTGGGTTATATTGTTGGTTGCCTGGTAACCTCACTGTTCTCAAGCAGTCACAATGTGTAACGTGGTTGTTTTTGCACAACTGTTTATTAAGGTGTGCTGGCCTTTTCTCTGTGTTAACTAGCAGCTCTTTCAAGCTTAGTATTAACACAGAAACATAAGAGCAGCTCAGATCTTCTGTCTTTAAAAAAAGTAAGCAGATATGTGTACTTTTTCTTAAACTGCCACAAATACGCCACCTCTCTTATTTGGGGCATGCAGGTGGTAAGGAGGAAAAAGCTTTTACACGCCCAAAATGAGGGTTAATCCCAGGATTATACCTGGTGCTGCACTTGCAGCTCTGGCTGGGTGGGTTTTCTGCACAGTTATGTCTCCACAAAGCCTTTCCACACCAAAAGTTAACAGAATCAGGGCTGCAGTACTGGGACCACAAGGGAAATACATGTGAGAAAAAAGGTAGCATGCTGACTTTCTGCCTAATGATAATATGCTTTGTTTATAGTGCTTTGGATACTACAGAGGGTCGGGGTAGAAAAACTGACTAGCAATAAATGGTACTGAAATGTACCTGAATTGTGTACATTTGTACTTCAAAGAGTACAGCAGTCTGCTCTACCTTTTCTGACAGTGAAAGATATTTCTAAAAGTAGTCACACCACCCATTAACATTAAATATAAATCTATATAACAATACACATACTTTAATATGTCTTAACACAGTTTCATCATGGTACCTACAGTATGTGACCTCTGAAATAGTCTATATAGAGTGAACCATTACATTTCAGCATGCCTGTCTTTTAGAAGGGCATGTGTAAAGTTTTTGCATTAGATACATTCACGACACATTAACATTATTTAAAATGAATAATGTTCAATGGGGGATGTCGTAATATCTGCAGCATTTACAATTAACCAAATATGTGATCCATCGTCTTTTCTGACACACGTATGTATGCACACAACTCTCTGATTTATTTCCTTACATTAACAGTAAGACAGCACAGCTGTCTCAGAGAAGAAACTAATACAAATGTGATTTCCTATTATGATAATGTACCAAATAACACATCTGTCTTTGAGCACTGGTCTGGTCTTACAGTGTACTGACAGTTTTGTTTGAGGAGACTTGAAAGAGGCACATTTGAATTTGGATATAAGTGATTTCAGCCCAGTTTCCAAAGCTGTTAAGTTCATTTTTTTGTACACACCTACAAAGCAATTCCTTACACATTCGAAAGCCAAAAAAAAATAAAATAAAATTTTTTTCACCATCAGACATCAAGCATGAGAATTGTTCATCCTTTTCTACAACTTGATTCTGGTTATAAGAACATTTAGAGTCTCGTCGTTTTTGACAAACAGGACAGCAGTAGAAAGACATGACATTTTAAAGTCAGACAGGACATTTTCAAGTTCCAAGCTTTCTCCCTGCAGAGCCATAAAACATAAAAATCTTGTGCCACTTATTTAGTCCAAAAGCCACATTAAAGGAGATAATTACACAAACAAACAGCCTTTTAAAATACATCTCTGCATTAGAGAGGGAAACATTTATTTGGAGGATTTATCCAGATATTGCATTAAACGGGCAGTTCCTTGCATATACCGCAGACTTTAGGCACAACAAAAGGAAACCGATCTCGCTTCCATCTTGTGCAATAACTGACATCAGGTGTAAAAGTTTAAGTGGCATTTATAAAACTCTGTCACAGATCTGACTCAGGAATAGCATTTTGTTTTGAATAAGAGTACAGGCGAGCTGAACACACACAGAATCGGCGAGCAAAGCCTGGTGTTCGGGTTTCAAATCACAGAGGAAACGGGACGAACCTTTCCTTTTTTAGTCGTTACACAGTTACCCATCACAAAGGAAAAACAATCACTGATCGGAAATCACGATTCAAGAAGCTTCACAGCTCAGGTTTATCAGTTTCAATGACTGGAGCTGTCTGGTCTATTACTGGAGAGTACTATACAGAGAGGGGCCCTTACATAGAGAACATGACCTCAGCTGCTTTAAGGCAGTTTATTTAACACATGCTAAAGATATCCCTCATCCCATCTTCTTTATAAGAAGTAATTATATACTAAGTTACTCTCACCTGGTCTATATTTTTCAATAAAACAGGGGGACGAATCATTCATTGCATTTAGAAAACTCTAATATACATTTTAAGAGCTGTTCGCTGTAACCAGTAGACTTTATCCCAATAGCAGCTACAGGCTAATACACTCTATTTACGTAACTAATTCTTCTTTTGAATTATTTTTGGGACACTAAGTCTCCTCTGCAGCTGAGCAGAAAAAATCAAAGGCACAAACAAATGAACAACAACCCCTTACTGATGTATCACCAGGCAAGATGAGACCATGATGACAGACTGAGCGGTACACGTCGTACAACACAAACGTCACATTTGCACTCATCTTCAAACGTAAACGTGACATGATATGAAACACTCTTTCACTTTGACAGCGCGTCATGGTTGGAGACCGGCGGCTGGTCCGTCTGAATTTTCTACAATGAACTTCTCAGAGTTTCTGACTTTGGAACAGTCAAATGTGTTGGGTGGCCTCGTGTGATGGCTCCGACCCATAAAGGGCATTTAGTCTTGAATATATGTGTGTGTGTGTGTGTGTGTGTGTGTGTGTGTGTTTATGTGTGCGCACGAGTGCTGCACTTTTAAGGTGTGGGCATGTATGGCTGTAAGGACGAGGGAGCTCTATTGCTCGGCCCGATCGAGTCATTATGCATCAGGGTGGCTGCTTTAAAGCAACGGTAATACGTCCAGGTCTGTATTGCATGAACCATCGCAGCTCTCTTATGTTCACAACATGATATCAGTCGGTGTGCACTGTGGGCGAGGCACATGTTTGCTGCAGTGCTCGGGGTTTACGGGACTTTAACTGGGGTTTCGGGAAAGGCTTACTGAGTTTAGTGCCACAGGAGCCGCCACCAGCAGTTTGGGGACGGGGCAGAAATGGGTTTCCATGGGAATGCACTGGAGCTCCACCGGATCTGAAGTCAGAAGCTCCGAGGGGTCTACTGGAAGAGAGAGAGAGGAGGAAGAGGAGGAGGAGGAGCTGTGAGTTCTTACAGAAGCAAACATGTGCAGGCAAACCTCTGTAGCAGATTATTTTATACTGATATCTGTGCCTAATTATGATGATCTTTTAAAATTATGGGCAAAGCAAATAGTCAAGTTAGCACTGAGGTTGTTTTTATAGATGTTAATGCTGAATGTGTGTTCAGCTCACTTTACACCTTTGCTTGTTTGCTTGTTTGAATCTTCACGTAAGAGAGAGGGTGGGGTGTAAAATCTCAGGAACGAAAGTTTACAAAATCTAAGCCCTTTAATTGACTAGTGCTTGGTGGTGATGTCTCAATGCCTAGTCGACTAGTTATGCACTCATCCATAGTAGCAGCAGGTTAGTTCAAAATCATCTCCTGGTATGATGCTGGTAAACCGAAAGAATGCAAATTTAGTTCATTTCAGGTAAATTCCATTAAAGCTGCATAGTAGAGTCAAGCCACATGTGATTTCATCTTAAATGTGAAACATTTTTCCTGCTGGTTTTGACAATCAAAATCCCCATCATGTTTCATAAAAATCAAAGCAAGCAGATTTCTGTTTCAGCTGTAAGTAGCAAACAAAAAGCAGCAAACACCACCAGTCAAAGGATTTTATAGCGCTCTCATTTCTATACATATTAAGGGCAATTACATTGTGTAATATCTCAGTGCACTCTGAGCAAATAATTTATGGAGATTACGAGCAGCCATGTGCACTTGTGGTCTTTCTAGAAGCAAATCCTAGTATTCGTAATTACTACATTCATTTTTTTAAGTCTCTGTAATGGTTAATACTTCAGTTTGTGCAAGCTCTTCAATCAAAGTGATGTTTTTATTGCTAAAATACAAAATTTACTGCTTTACAAAAAAGCAGAAAGAATTAGTAAAGCACATTATTATTATTTTTTGATTGAGATGGTAAATTACAGCTATTTACTAGTTTTGGTGGTTGAATGCTATCTAATGCTTGATTAAGTGTGCTGGCTCAAATTTGGGAATAAAAACGTGAATTCAGTTTGTTGTTTGCCAAATAAATAAAAACATAATTTTTAGTTTTAACCAAGTTTTTGACAGATTTCTAAAATATTTGTGCTTTTTTTTGGTGTTTTGACAGGTGGTCTAACAAATTTGTGAAGCACTGTGGCCACTTTCAGCTGTTTCCTTATTCATAAGAGGTCACCACAGCAGGTAGCTTTAATTTGGCAGATTTTCTACTCTGGATACCCTTCCTGTTGCAACCCCAAAGGGATCTGGATCTCCTCCTGGGATCAAACCAGGACTCCTTCACTTGTTAGGTGGGCTCTGGGCTTTAATTTCAGTAATCACTGGGACATAAAAGAAAACACACATAAAGAATGAAGAGGCAAATTTGATAAAAACTGCTTAAAATTTTGTGCCGAAATTAAGTTTTAACAAGCATTTTTCATCTTGTTGTGTTGTTGATCACATATCTCTTGTAACGTCTGTGTTGTACCGGTCTTCCCACAGTGGCGCACACATCGATGCACTTATGGGTTGACCTGTCTGGTTAAACGAAGTTTAAATCTCTGTCCAGTTTGTTTCTTCAGATATTTCAGGCCTCTGTGCTGCTGTGGGATAAACTGCAGACCAAGATTGCTTCAACCCTGTATTATATTTGATACACAAGTTTTTGTGAGTTTTTGAGATGTCTACATCATCAGTGTTATTTTATTCCCTCTCAAAAAAAATGTTTTAAGCAATAAAACATACCACATATAGCAAATTGATATTTATTTTCTTTTTTAATTTGTCAGAAGGTTCAATAAATGCTCTAGTTTCAAAAAGAATAAAACATTTCTGGCCATTATTTCACAGTTCAGGCTTTTCAGGGCTAACGATGCATCAGAGGGTGTAGATTGTTCCCGTACAGACCAAGGGTTTCTAGTATTCGAGAAAAGTTGGGACACTTACGGGTGCATTCATTAACTTACAGAGCTGCAGGAAAACTGTAGTTCAACCAGTTTTCTTAAACTTAGACTTGATTTTAAAAGATTGACGCATTTTTTCCCCTTTTCTGTGATGAGCTAAAGCTTTTTTTTTCTTTTCCTTTTTCCTTTGCTGGTGACCTGCTGACCTTTGTACCATTCAAGTTTACTACAAATTTAAATAACGAGGGTGCCCTAAATCATTTGACTGGTAAGTTGTATCCAAGCAAATTAAGTAACTGTTTGGCTGCAAACATTTATTTTTATATGATATATATTTTTTTTTAACAGAGATGAGAGCTGGCATGCTTTAATGCCAGGCCACATACTGCACACAGTAACGACTGAGACAGGCATGATGTGATTCAACACCAAACAAAGACACTCAGATGAAAACAGTTGTCTATTTCAAGATTCCTCTCAAAACGAGTTGTTTTCATTTGCTCGCATCATAAGAAACAGAAACGTGAGGAGAGATGAAATGTGAAGATAACACGTGACACTACAGGCAGACAGTGAACAGGACTCAGATCCTACAGAGCTAAAATCAAAAGAGGACTGAAATGAAAGAGCAAACCTGATTCGAGGCGGCAGATTCAGCGAAAGGAACATTGGTGACTGGGGTCGAGGCCGACGAAACAGTGGAGGTGGTGGCACCGTGCATCATGGGAACTTTTATTCGGGCGAGTCAGACGAAAGACAGAGGACGAGGATATGGGCGGGGAGGAGGGAAGGGAGGGGAGGGGAAGGGAGGGGAGGGGGAACAGGAATGATATGGTTACCATGGCAAAATGTGTAGGATCAAAAGTCATGGCACAAGTCAAGTGATATTGCCAGGATGAATTTGAACAAGTACCAGGACACATGCAAACAAAATCAGAGATAAAAGGGAAAAAAAATACATATTTGAATAGCCGACAGGATACAAAATAAAAAAAAAAATTAATTGCTCACCAACAAAATGGCAGTTAAACAAACAAAGCAATACACAGTCATACAATCTAATCAGACTGGAGTATCTGATAATTGTATTGAATGGACGGAGAATGTGTATGGAGAGAGCAAATGATCCATAAGAAATACTTTTATTCTTTTCAATTACAATGTAAGAGAAATCCGGAGAATTTAGTGATTTAGTGGCAATCATATTTTATCGTTGCTCTGAAGTCCTGAGCTAAAGGTGCTAAAGACTTAAAGTTCTAGTCCATTTTTATCCTCATTTGATTCGCTTTTTATTATTATTATTATTATTATTACTAACTAAACGAAAGGCACTGGAACAAATCAAAGTTTGGTTGACTACTTGTGGAAACCAGCAAGTCTGAAAACAGCACACATGCTGTCTAAGATGGATAATACTATTAAGATTCTCAACTGGTGTGTGTCAGACCAACCAAACTCACATATATGAACATAAGACTGAAATATGTACACAAAACATGCACTGTGCTATTGTCCATCATCATACACAGCATAGCTGTGGCTCTGCAGCAACATTAAAAAGCATCTCTCACACCCAGAGGTGATAAGGTCATCATCTCACTGCTCCACAGAAACATATAGTTGATTCATACCTTGGACGTGGTGGAGCTTTTCAGCCTAAACAAGAACTGAATTTGTCACATTTAATCTAATATCTTGCTTTTAATTGTACTTTTATCAATGTAACTTTAAAAGAGGTTTTATATTGATTTTGTATTGTTTCCGGCATGATTAGTTACTTGATTGTTGTGTTTTCCTTGACCTGTCACCCTGGACAGGATGTGCACTTCTGTAATCTATGGCAGGATGCTGGACACTGACAACATCCACTTGTGGATTCATTATACAATAGATCGGCACTGTGACACTCAAGCTGGTGTTTTCACCCCAGCTCCTTAATTACAGCTCTACTGAGGACTGTGAGGATGTATACACTGTGATTAATGTCGTCATACATGAAGCGGAGGGACACCAAACACTGTTATTGCTTTTATGTTATATTTGTACATTTAGCAAGTAGGAACGATATAATGAAATTATTTTTTGGTTGCATTATGAGAAATGTAGAGTTGTAGTCAGAAGTTTTCATACACTCATCATGGGCATGAACGTTGTGGTAATTTTGGGCTGGTAGTTTCTCTTTGCTCACTCACTGGACTGCCCAACACAGAGCAACACCTTCAGGCTTGACTGAAATTTGCAGCTGCTTGTTGATGACTGCTAAAAGCATTTGGTTGAGGTTGAATCTGTTAAGGTATATTTAACCAAGAATTAGCGGGTTTGTCATGTATATATAACTGAGAGTGTATGTTTACCTGTGCGGATTAGAGAAAATCCCCAATAAATTCAAACTTGTGCAACAAATTCTCGTTTTTTAAAGCCATTAAAGATGTATGCTGTGCAGGTTGAACTTTGACCCTTTTTAATTCATTCCATTTTCCTCCACTTCCCTGACCTTGGCACTACAACATTTTTATGACATTTAAGCATTGTTAAAAAGGGCATCAAATCAATCTGATATCCAAAAGCCAAAATCTCGATATTTTTACTGCATGTAAAGAACCCCCAGCTCATTCTGAGGGGATCATGTGGAAGGCACTGATTAATTTTTCATGCAACCATACCCATGTATTGACCCATATATTGCACTAAAGTGAGACTACCTCTTCTGCTTAAATTTTTTACATTTTCAAGTGAGGTAAGCAAAAGCACAAACAAAGTTCCCCACCGTTATAGAAATGCAGTCTGCTTTAGGCTGGAGACTAAAGTGGACAAAATTCAGCAAAAAAACCCCAAAAAACAAAACCAGAGAGGGACTCGGACCATCCTGAAAATGTATTTTACTGTAATTTATAACAGCAAAGAAACATGAAAATATTTTGCTTCTTTTTTTCTTTTATGTCAAAATTATGCTCCAAACGTATTAAATTTACGTCCTAATATCAGCATGTAGCGCTGGGGAATGTAATAAAGGTGGAGCTGAAGTTAGGAAACACACACACACACACACACACACACACACACACACACACACACACACACACACACACACACACACACACAGATGTATGCATGACTAAACATCTTCAGCAAACCTTTTGTGATTCTAATCTACCAGATTTTCAGTTCAGATAAACGGACCGAGTGAATCGTGTGTCTGTGCTTCTCATCACTGTTGGTAGCTCATCCCTAAACTATCTGAATAAAAACCCTGCATCAGTCTGCTGCTGTTCCACTGTTATGTAATCCTGAACAGCATTGACCTCACACATCGTCTAATCCTCCATGGTTAAACTACAATATTCTAATATTTCCAACATCAGTTTAGTGAACATTTGTTTCGTGCATTTAAAAGAAAATCTGTAAAACCTTCCTCTAAACCGGCTTGCACACTTCAGCCCTGAAGTGAGCTTCTGGAAGCTCTAAGGAGGGTGGTGCAGGTGGGGTCCTTGTGTGGTGAGCCAAAAAGAGGTCCCTTAATCTGTGAGTACAGACACTGACAGGAAGCTGATGAGGTTTTTTTCCACTCCCTGCTTTCCCAGCAGTCTGAGCTACCAGAGCTGGCACAGTTCATGTAAATCCAAATGCTTAAATGATTAAACACTTGCACTTAAGACTTGTTTGTTAAACTGGATGGAGAAAATCAGTGTTTGACTTCAGCAACTGAGAATAGTCGGTTCTCATTTTCAGGTCATCCAGTAGTTTGGTTTTGATTAAATAACGCATAGTCCATGTACTATGCTACAAATAGAAAGTCATCGTCCATGTAACACTTCCAGGTTTAGGTCTGTCTGCTTTTGAAATTTCATTCCCCTAAAGGACAACTTTTTCACATAAAACACAAGACGCATGAACTTGAATCCCTGCTAATCAATTCAACTGCACCTGTATGAACTAAACAATTTATAATTAACTGGGCAAAACATGGTAACCCTAACACACCAATCCTATGATTGGTCACATTTTGTACAAACATGTGCATAAAACAAGAAACAGATGACAGCAAAAGTTAAGGCAAAGAAGAAGAGAGAGCAGACAAAGGCGTGTCCACAGGTTTAGGTTAGAGCAGGCAGCACAAGCAAGCAACATGGAGTTAGTGCACAATGTGTACCGTCACACAAAGACACACTGATGCAAGCAGCTGATAAAGTGAAAGTGCAAACACCCATCGCTTTCAGCTAAAGCAGAGACAGGACCTTAAAACTCTAAATGCTGTAGAGAAGAAAATGGCATTCAAGTATTGAGGAATTAAAAACTGCATGCCAAGTGTGTATGTGCACATGTACTCTCCCTCGAGCACACAGTAAGTGCAGTATGTGGGTGTTTTGGCTCATCGATAATTCATGCCTGACAGCCTTCAAGCCTCTCACTAACCATTGTTTCTTTACATTCCCCATCATGTTTTTTCAGGGTTTATACCTCACCAGTTCATGTCAACACACATGTACAAAGGTTTTCATATCAAACCGTGATGTTTTATCTCTTATAATGTCAACTTTATCTTTTCCCTGAGATGTAGCATATTTGAAAATATACTCGTCTGCTGACTCTTGCCCAGGTTAAAAGAGTCTTAAACCCTTGCAGCTAATAATCAGTGCAGCAGAATTACCGCATACTGATCATCTAAGGTCTGAACTACAAAGCAAGTTCAACACACCCAGGATATATTTTTCTTATCTGTTTCTGGACACTCATCCTTTGTGAAGCAACTTTTATGTTAACCTGTTTCTAGGTCAAAACTGTGGAACTTTTCTTGTCATCCATTGGTCAAAATGTTGGGTTATTACCTCAAAGATTTGATGTCATAATTCAAAATATTGAGTTATTTTCTCAAGTTGTAAGCTAAGTTGAAATGTTAAGATTAATAACCCCATATTTTGAGTCAAGGATGCGATTTGTTTTATTTTTTCAGTGGCGAAAAAATACAAAACCCAGAAGTTGGTCAAACTTCTAGGTACTGTTATGCTTCTCTGTTTAATTGGTGATGGTAGCTTTGTCGACTCAGTTTAATTGTAATTAAAAAAATTTATTTTTGTGCTAAATTTGCTTCCTTGTTTCCAGATACTTTTATTGTTACTTCCCCGGATTCGCCCCAGACTTCCTGGGGAACGTAACAATCAGCAGTCAGGCTCAAAGTGGTTATCAACTCCACAAGTAAACCCGAGGTTTCCTCAATCTATCTAGGAGCAGGTTCACATGAAAGAGGCGATGTTGGCAGCATCTGACCAATCACAAACATGACAGCAGAACAGCTGATTTTACAAAGGAAGACAAAGCTACAAAAGACTGGAAAAATGCTACAAATAGAAAATTTAACTGACTTATCAGTATCACAGCTCAATCATTAAGGTTCAATAGGATCTGACATCAGAAATGGCTTTAAAACTGCTTGCTAGATAAAAATGAGCATTAACGTTGCTCTTAAGGATCTATATTTCTCTAAAGCACAGCCTCCTCCTATCTGGACATCAGTCCACCTGTTTTTCCAGGACTGATGATGTCATTTTCCTGAGAATTGGTTAGTGATTCAGCGGTTGTTTCCTACGTGCAGGTTAGGTTTGCAGCTTTAGCTGCCATAGTGACTAACGAGCCACCTTTGTGACTGAAAACTCAGAGGTAAACCTGAAGTTACCTCACTAAAATCCTAATCCTGCTTCGTGGTTTAGGCCTTTAATGTGTTTGTCTCTGTAAGCTGTGTCCTGTGACTCTGTGGCCTCATCACAAGCCAAGCAAGAGTAAATCCGAATCAAGCAACACAACAGACAGTGGAACAGAAGAGAAGCGCTACACAGCACAGATGCCCTGAACAGACACAGCATGCATACGGTTTGCACTGCACCAGCAACTCCTTCCATCCTACAGTCCTCCACCTTTGTGTTTGTGTGCACAGACCACTTCTTGGACTCAAGGTTTGAGGGTTTATAAATACAAGGGACCTTCCACTGGTGTTGCTAATGTTTCCAGAGACTCACCAGTGGGGATAAAGGCTGGTTGCTGGAGCTGCATGTTAGCCAGGGCTTGCTGGTAGTGGAACATGCTGGGATTGAAGACGGTGGCAGCAGCTCCATTGCTCTTCTCTAAGACGGGCCTCTTTGGTAGCGGCTGCACGGCCCCTGGAGGCAGACCCTGGCCATGAAGAGAAGCATATGAATGAAAGCAGTGGTTATCTTTCAGCACAGGCTCCTGCAGGTAGTGATGGGTGTACAGAAAACACTCTCCCTAGAACAAAAAAACAAAAGTATATTAATCTGGTGTCATCTCAGGGTGAATACAAGCTTTACCGTCCTACATGGATGCTTTTTACCACCACAAGAGGGCAGTGCAGTATCTAAGATTAGCAGAAGTGATGTAAGGACAGCCCAGAGGTCAAGCCAAGAGCAAAATGGGGTTTCTATCATTTCATCTTCTAATGGGGCCGGTGCTGAACCATCAAACTGCTGTGGAAGATAACCAGGATATATGGGTATAAAACCTTATACCCATATATAAGGCCATTAATGTGGGATGAGGCTGAAGCAGGAGCATGTTTGAATGACCCCTCCTGATCTACAGAAGTAACACAGCAGCAATCCCCTTCTTTACTGAAGATAAAACAATGTTACAAGCTAAAACCAAAACCAAATCACCTAGAAATGATCTTTCTAAGTCCTTTCACTTTTATGATTTGTATCTTCTTTCAGTAACTATAGATTACTCACATTGATGGCATTAGTCATTACAGGCAGCTTCAATCAAAGTAGTGAATGATATGATATGCATCGTATGGATAGCAGAAGCAGTTAATGTGCTAAAAAAACAAATCGTTTAGACTACATTATCCTATCTGAAGCAGGACATTATGATCTTACATTGTATCATTGAACAATATAGAAGTACAGGAAAGGAAAATCTGCTGCTGTTAATACAGCCTGGACTTGACGTGACATGAATTGTCCTGTTTTTTACTGCAACTTGCAAACTAATTTCAGTGATAAGTGTTTTGTGTGTGGAGCACATATGCTGTCAGGAATCTTTGGCAGGGAAGCTTTAAAAGAAGCAGCAACTGTTGTATTCAAATAATCTTCAAGAACCTGATAAACTGAAAATTGTAGCTTCAGGAACACAAATCAAGAGAATAACATAGAATTAAAAACTATTTTGTGAACTGCTTTTAAACAGCAGATACAGTTAGGTCCATAATTTGTAGTTTTGCCTTCTATAAACAGCCACAGTGGATTTTAAATCAAACAATCGAGATGTGATTGAAGATCAGACACCATCCATCCATTCTATACCGCTTATCCGGGTTCATGTCACAGGGTAGGAGTCTAAACAGACAAACCTGGACTTCCATCACCCCAGGCAACACTTCCAGCTCATCCAGGGGGACACTAAGTCTTTCCCAAGCCAGCCGAGCTATGTAATCTCTCCAGCGGGTCCTCGATCTGCCCCAGGCCTCCTTCTGGTAGGACATTAAATCATTCAAAAGGAGGCATCCTAGTCAGATACCCAAACCCCCTCAACTGACTCCTTTCGAGGTGGAGGAGCAACACTTCTACTCTGAGATCATCTCGAATGACTCAGCTCTTTATCTTATCTCTAAAGGAGAGCCCAGTCACCCTTCAAAAGGAAACTCATTTCCGACACTTGTATCTCTGACCTCATTTGTCCGGTCCCTACCCAGAGCTCGTGACCACAGGTGATCACAGGTGAGGGCAGGAACATAGACTGACCAGTAAATCCACAGCTACGTTTTTATGCTCAGTTCTCTCTTGACCACAACAGATTGGTACCAATCCAGCCCAGTCATCGCCAGGTGAGGCCTGTTTCCTTGTGCCTTCATAAAAAACTTCACTTTAAATTTAAATATGAGGCCCAAAGAGACGTAAAAAAACCCTGGAAAAATCGACAATCTGATCCATTTTTAAAAAGAAGGAATACAGTGGCCAGCTCAGCAACACTAAATGATGACAGAATTATTTCCATGATTAAGAAAATCAGCTTCCCAACATTTAACCAAGTCATGAACTTGCTCGGAAAGATAGAAGTATCACTGTCAAGGTGTACAATCAAGAGAATGTAAAAACAGAATGTTTACAATAGGTGCAAACCACTGGTTACACTAAAGAACAATAAGGTCAAAAAAAAGTCTGCAAAGTTCTAGGAGTTTTATTTTGTGGGGGGAATAGATAAAGCTGCCAGGAGCAGAGGTAGTGAATGTGGATGAGTTTAAATACCTGGGGTCAACCATCCCAAGCAACAAACACTGCACAAAAGATGTGAAGAAGAGAGCGCAGGCAGAGTGGAGTGGGTGGAGATGAGTGTCAGGGTGATTTGTGGCAGCAACAGTGAAAGGAAGGTTTACGAGATGGTAGTGAGACCGGATATGATGGTTGGTTTGGAGACAATGGCACTGACAAAAAGATAGGAGGCCAACATGGAGGTGGCAAAGCTGTAATTCCCAAAGAGTTAATGCCAATTTTTTGTAAAACCCCTAGAAATAAAAGCTGAAAGTCCAAACTTCAATTACATCTTGATTAAACCCAACAGTGTTATTAAACAGAGCAACAAAACAAAAACTGTATCCCTGTCCAACAAATTATGGATTTAGCTGTATGGTGGAGGTGGGCTCGCTTTACAGTTGGCCTACACGCATGTTTCTCTTCTGAAAAACATGAGAATATTTTCATGTTTATTAGTACAGTGTCGAGAACGACTCACCAAGCCTGAGGACGGGGTGTTTTGACTGGCTTGGTGCTGTGCAGCCTTGATTCTGGCCTGCAGGTGAGCTGGAGGGTGGAAGTACTTGCACTTGTCTCGGCTGCAGCGGCCTTTAATGTAGTCCATGCAGACAATGACCGAGTTCTCGTTGCAGTCCACCATGCCCGCCTCCAGGGGGTGAGCGTAGCGGCAGTCGTTCTCACCTCGCGTGCAGTTCCCGCGCTGGAATTCTCTGCAAACCTGGCAGGGCAGCCGGGAGCACCAATCAACATTCACCTTTCATCGTTCTTCGGCCAAACATAGAAACACAACAACTGCACTCAGGCTGCATACCTCCAGCTTGTCTGTGCGCACATGTTTTTGTGCGGAGGTGCCATTTCCCATGGCTGCCAGACCGGTAGGACTCCCGGGGACGAGCAGGGGAGTGCTGGGCAGCAGCTCAGGCATCAAACCCATCGCTGGGCCCATGTGGCTCAGATATGGACTGAATGCCATGCTGGGACTCGTTGCCAGAGAGGGCGTCACTGGGAATGTTGTCTGAAAGAAAGAGAACAAGAAAAAGACAATTTATGGCAGAGCTTTCAATAGCGTTGGGAGGCTTGAAGTGCTTGACTGCCAGCACTGCTTTTTACAGGAATAAGAACAATGCAGCTGCCTAAATAACTTCTACAACCATGAAAAAAAGCTGAGCAGGCAGAATACATAAAAGACTTTCAATGTCACTTGAGATTCTGCAAATTTCTCCTTGTACAGTAAGAAACTTTGGCTTTCAAAGACTTTTTAAAAACAAAATTGATCTTTTTATTCCCTATTTTATGTTTGTAAGAGGATAAAAATAACCAGCATCAACAGAGTGAATTATTATTCTACTACTTGTTGTCTGTTTGGTGCACATCTTGCACACAGCACGGTGTTTTGATGAGTGCATTACTGTAGAGTCATAGTTTAGGATGGGCTGCTCACTATGGGCTGCAGTTGTGTTCCAGGCAGCATGAACTGCATCTGCTGAGCCAACATGGCTGCTGCGGCCTTCTGCTGGATCAGGTTGTTCCTCCCGTTGATTTCCAGCTGGGTTTTCAGGTGCGGAGGTGGGTGTAGGTATTTACAGTTTTCGCGTGTGCAACGCCCCTGACGAGGAGAGCGGAGACAGGAAGGATGAGCAGAGAAGCTTTAAGCAGACAACAAAAACTCACTGCCACCCAAAAATAATTAAATAAATAAAAATCACCTCTTATCAAAGCAACCGATTCAAGGTTAGCAGAGGACTCATCCATATAATCAAGTGCAATTTGTTACACTAAACATCAAGGATCTAGTGTGCTTTCAGAGGAGTCCTAATGACTATGGCTTATTAAATTTGGTGAATAAAGTACTAATGAAGCCCCAGAAGAGCTTCTGCTGCATCATTCATGAGAAATATGCAACCGCTTTGTAAAAGAGTTCTGACGATAGAAGAACATTCAAAGGTGTTTTTTTTTTAAATTTCTCAGGATATAATCATTTCATTTTGTCATGAAGTCATTTTTGAGGCAATGTGAAATGACAGGTGTTGCATTTGAGCCAGCTTTGGATTTTTCCACAGCAGAAAAATAAACCAAAGTGACAAGCGATAAAGCTGGAGGCTGACAACATATGCTTAACTCTCACCGTCCTCTATGATAGAGTCAGTATTTCCATCGGGAAGATATCAGCTCAAAAATAAAATAAAAGAACCTATTTTTCAAAATGAGGGAAAAATATTGCAGTGTATGAGTGCGTAAAGCAGTGTTTACTGGAAAAAATAAACTTACAAGTCAAATTTGTACATTTTAGCATAGCAGAGGGGAGGAGATATAAGTCCCTCAGGGGCTGCGCCAGGAAGGGTATCCGGTGTAAAAATCTGCCAAATCAAACATGTGGAGATACCCGCTGTGGCGAGCTCTTGTGACAAGGAAGCAGCCGAAAGTAGCTTTAATATAACAGATGAACTGAATACAGAATGGCAGCCAAAAAAAAGCTGCTCTGGAAAGAATCATGACTCATTGGCCTACAATTCATACATCCAAACTAGTTTTATAAAGTATAGTTGGGAACCAGTCCAGTAGTGGTAAAGTGCTAGTGGTTGTGGGTGTGTGTATGTTCAGTCCATGAGTTTAACGTGGGTCAGATGTCAGGAGGCAGAGTTCAGGAGTCTGACAGCTGTGGGGAAGAAGCTGTTCCGGTACCTGGTGGTCTTAGTCCGGAGGCTCCTGTAGCGCCTCCCAGAGGGCAGGAGGGTGAAGAGTCTATGTGATGGGTGACTGGGGTCTTTGATGATTTTCCCAGCCCTTTTCAGACACCGCTTCCTGTAGATGTCCTTTATGGCAGGAAGTGGTGCTCCGGCGATGCGCTGGGCAGTTTTCACGACCCTCTGCAACGCCTTCCGGTCCGAGGCAGAGCAGTTCCCGTACCAGACTGTTATACAGTTGGTCAGGATGCTCTCGATGGTGCAGCGATAGAAGTTCACCAGGATGTCTGAGGACAGGTGGTTCTTCCTCAGAGTCCTCAAGAAGAAGAGGCGCTGGTGAGCCTTCTTGACCAGCTTGGAGCAGTTGGTCGTCCAGATGAGATCCTCGGAGATGTGGACTCCCAGGAACTTGAAGCTGCTCACACGCTCCACAGCCATCCCCTTAATGTGGATGGGTGGATGTGGGTCAGCATTCCTCCTGTAGTCCACGATGAGCTCCTTAGTCTTCTCGGTGTTAAGCAGCAGGTTGTTTGTGTCGCACCACTCAGCCAGACGATCCACCTCCTCCCTGTAGGCGGCCTCATCGTTGTCACTGATGAGGCCAATCACCGTGGTGTCATCTGCAAACTTAATGATGGTGTTGGAACCATCAGCAGGTCTGCAGTCATGGGTGAAGAGGGAGTAGAGGAAAGGGCTCATCACACAGCCCTGTGGTACACCGGTGTTCATTGTGATTGTTGATGAGCAGCGGTTATCCAGTCGGACATGTTGGGGACGGTATACAACCACATCTAGCAACCATCGGTTGATGTGATTTTCTTGATTTCTAGCCTTGGTTCAAAAAACTGCTGCAACATCTGCTGGGTGCGTTTCTTGAACGTCAACTGGACGTTTATGTTGGGGTTTCTAGCAATGTAAAGTTTCTGTACCAGAGTTGTTTTATATCATTCTTTTAGTAATAAGAAAAAAGGGAAGTGAACAAACCAATTTAATGTGAGAGAATTGAAAAAATTCTTTCAAGGTAACAATGTTTCCAGTGATGTTGTGAACCATGTTATTGCAAATCCACCAAGAAATGCCAGTCAAAAAGAACACTGTGTATAGATATAAACCAAGTACACCTGACCACAGCACCTGAAAAGGCACTAACCTACCAGGGACAGAACCTGCAACCCAGAGGTTTGATCTTGCTAAGCCTGTGCCATCACCGGAAACAGTGTAGGCCACAAAAGCAGAGATCAGACAGCACTTAAAGTAAAAGCAGCCAGTTTTCTGGTGCAGAATCACCATCCAGTACTCTTTGCACTGATTTTCACTGAAAACGCTGTAGTGGTACTTTCTATAAGGAGTAAATAGGTTAAATAATGCATTGCTTTAAAACAAGCATTTACAATTGATAAGCTGATCCGAATTATCTAAAATCTGACAAGCTCAAAAAAGCACTTTGATTGATCTTCTTCACCTAAGTTGATTTTGCTATAAGTGAACCTAAAGCAAAAGCTTTATAATGGGTTCTATTTATTTAATTAAATGAGACAGTGCAGTTTAACGTAGTTCCACTACGGCACATAAAACCAATTTGCTGCACGATGAGTTTATAACTGTTGCTAATTTGTGACCCTTGTCCCTTGTTGGGCTTTTACATTCACGTTTTACAACATTCATAACATAAATCAACATATTTAAAACCACAATACACTATAAATACATAGTGTAAAATATAATATAGAAAAACAAAGAAATGTATGTAATTTCCAGAAGTATGAATAATTGTAAAATTATAATACAGTTATTTAAAATGACTACAGCTCTGATTTACCATTAATCCACTTTTGACATTTATGTTAAACATTTAATATCTGTAAATGTGCTCCACAGATTATAATCTTTCGTGTTAATTGTACAAACTTCACGTCTGTGATGTGGTATTTTACAGTTGCTGTTCACCACGTTCCTAATAATGCAATTGCTGTCTTGCCTTTGATGTCTCTAGAAAGAAACTTTGAAGTCAGACTATACATTAAGGAAACATAAATAAATGAAACTCTCGATTCATTTCTCTAAAACGCTACAATGGTGTCCCTGAACTGGTTTTTTATCCATAATTTCCAGAGTTTAAATGGATATTTTCACAACTTTTCTTCTTTAATGTGCCATTTCTAATCAATATAAATGAAAAATTGAGGAGCTTTATATTAAAACAAACACAGCTCTGCATTATCATGGAATGAAAATTAAAAGATTATTAAGTCGGCTAAACATTGCAGGACACCAAAATGCCAGCTCCAGTTTTTTTGTTTTTTTTATCTGATCATCTTATGAGACTACAACTCAGCTGGTTCTGGCTACGCTCTGTAATCAATGTCGTGGATTTACAGATGCAACTGAGAATTATCTCATTACTGCACAATACGTGGATATTTTGAATTTATCATCTCGGAAAACTGGGAAAAATTAAAGTCATAAATTACCCGCGAATCTTATCCTGCATCAGCAGCCGTGGCCAAAACCCGTTGTGATCAGAAGTCATTCTTCATGCTCCTTTTTTCCTGTCATTTCTGGCTTTTTGACAAACTCTAAATCAGATTTGGATCCATTTATCTAAAAGCAATCAATTTGGCCCAGAATGCCGTTAAAGCAGTGTCCTTGCTCCCTGGCAGACTGTGGGGAAGGTGAAGATGGTGCTGCAGGAACACTGCAGGTCAACGCACACTCAGAGGAGAAACTGCAGTCTTCATTAAACCCCTGGGCCGACAGCATCTGTCTGCCCCTGCAGATGAGTCGTTAACCCGCTAAACTACCTCCGCTAAGCCTCGGCAACATGCTCTGTCATCAAACCACACCCACAGAAAGTCCCTCGCATTAGGTGATCAAGAACAACCGAGAGCACTAAAGCAGAGGACAATAGAAAAAAAAGTCTGAAGACAAGCTGACGTCATGGTGCAGAGGCTCTGATGGTGATGGATAACATGCTGAGATGAGGGGACATAAAAAGGGTGTTAGCAGCAGGATAACTCTATAAAAACAGGAGGAAACCGCAGTGTCTCTTCACCAGCATCACAGAGCACACAAAAAAGCACAAGAGCAACGCAGCCGCCTAAAAAATGGTCATGATGGTACACAGGCGTACAAAAACACTCTCGCCTACACTGGAGCAAGCTTTGCGTCAGCGAGCTGTGTGTTTAGGGATGAGACTGTAATGAAGAGAGAGCCCCATGAGCCCAGCACGCCTGCTCCAACTCAGAGGGAAAGAAAAGTATCTATTAATGAATCTAATGGTGCATTGACATTATGCGTTGCACGCTCCAGACAGAAACACAAAGAAATAAAGAAAACTTTGATACAAAACCTTTATGAAAGCTGTGAAATCTGGGTTAGAGAAAGAGGCCAATGAATAGCGGTGCTGAGGAGAGTACTGGGTCAGGAATCTCCTTTTGGTAGCCATAGCAACGCACTACACAACACACAGAAAGTCCCTGTTTGTACAGTAGTGTGCCGCTGATGCGCAGAGAGAAGAGAGAGCTAGGACGTCGATAAAAAAGATCACAGCGCAGCTCTACTCTGTGGCACACGTTTACAGAACTGCACTGTAAACAATATTAACATGAAACACAACTGATGCTTTCTTTCAGCTAAAGACGACCTGTTACACTCATTTCCACCACTTTTTTTTTCTTGGACGCCTCTAGAGTGGCTTTGCATGATTCCCAGTTCAGCATAACCTTTCTTCTGATTGGCTGCCCTTCATAAACACAAGGTTAGAACACCAGATAGGTGGAGCTGTCCCTAATGTGGCCCAACATGACGATATTAGGGATATCACTGCCATACAAATACATATGAAATGCCAAAATTGCGTTTGCTCTTATGTTTGATAACACTGCAATAATACTGCTCTGTGACTGCAAAATAACCAGAGTACATGGAGACTTTTCTGCATTAATATCAAACATAAATACTATGCAGTTTACTAATCGAACTATGACATTGTTATTAGATTACGTTGGCAAATCCAACTGTTTAGAACATCAGTGTAGCATATTCACAGTGGTATTTGGTAACATTGATGCGATGAGGGTCTTACATTTATACTTTAGTTTTATGTAAGTTGAAATTATAATCAGATGTAAGAGAACAATAGAGGATCTTGCCACTACATTGTGCTAACTAGTTTTAGTTTATGTACTCACTAACATCATGCAAATGAAAGAATAGAAATAGCTGGATACTACTGGTACTGGTACTCTCTTTTTGATCGTTCCAGGGTTTCTTCATTCTTTGTTTTGTTTATTGCTATAATTTAATTTTCAGTCATTCCTTCACATTGTAAGGAAACACTTCAGGCGATATTTTAATTCTAGTTTTGTAGTTTTGTAGTTTGCATTTTACTGTTCATTTTCTGTTTTACTTTGGAGATAATCTGTTTCATGTGTTATACTTTTAGTTTTACTTCCCCTCCTGATCCATTGTCGTTGACTGTCTTCACCTGCATGGTCGCTCTTACTTGTGTCATGCTACCCTCGTGCATCCAGCTCTCTTGTTACCTCAAGTGTATAAATAGTCCAATCTTTTACTTTAGTCTTTGTCTTGCTGTCTGTTTATCTTCCTTTGCGGTCACCATTGTGTACTCCCGCATGAATTTTTGACTTTGCTATTTTGTTTATGAGATGTACTTCCCTTATTATCTCATGTGTATAAATAGTCCTGTCCTTCTCCTTGGTCTATGTCCCGGTGACTCTTAATTTTCCTGTGTGTTCACCACTGTTTTGGATTTTGGTATATCAGCTTAAACAAATAGCTTTTGGTCTGCCTCCTGTCCTCCTGCCTCAGTCCTCATCAGTCCTACACTCCGAATTCATAACAGTGAAGTGAAACTTGTGATTGACAAATTATTAACTGATTGCGATACCCTGGATAATCCTCCTTTGTGAAATTTAGAATGAGCAAAATTTACAAAATTGACTAAATATTTTATTCAGTGTGGCCTGAAATGAGTGACTGAGCCTATGAAATCCTCAGGAAATAAAGTCAAACTCGAGGGTTTGGGGCCATTTTCCCAGAACTGTTCAACCATATGTATCGCCACCTGGTGGCTGTTAAAAAGTTTAAGCCAGTTTAATGCCAGTTTCCAAATTTCCTTACTGGCTTTACTTTTCAGATCAGGAGGTAATGTCCATCTTTTATATTGGGTCTGATTGAACCGTGAACCTTGGCTCAGACAGATTAATTTTACATATATCAACCTCTTTGTTTGAAATGTTTAGCACCTACCATTGTAGCACTATGCACTGTAATTCAGGTAAACCATAATGGATCACCATTAAATGTTATTATTTGATGTGAAGATGAAAAAATTAGACAATGAATGAACCAATTAATCAAGACTATGTATTCAGTTCTAAAAATATTGGTATCCTCTAACATAAAACTTATTAAAATTACATTTCAGTTATTCAAATATTATTCCGCCATCTTAAATAACCAAATATTTTGCTCTTGTTGTTGTTTTTTGGACAAAAAAATTGATTTTAAAGTAGAATTTGGCTTTTTAAACTTGTCTCGGAGATCTTCATGCATTTCACATTAGGTTAGTTGACCACAAAGTTTAGTTCATAAATCTATAATCATAATGTTGTTAGCTGCAGTCCTTCGATGATGTCATTCAAAGGTGACACTGTTATTGAATCATCTTTAAGTTGAAAAGTAGCATGGTGGGTAGATGCAATGCCCACATTAATCATTTGAGATGACAGCAGCACTCCAGTTAACAAGGTAAAAAGAAGAAGGCAGCAAGCCCCCCCCCTGCAGCGGGTTCAGACCAACCAGACGGAGCTAATGGAGGAGCAACAGGGAATGACAGCGTTCGGCTTGGGCCTGCATGGAGATGCCAGATATGGGAGGGATGATGAGGAGGGAAGCCATTAGCGGATAAATCCATAAAATTAACAAAGGAGGGAGGGGTGGGCGGGGAGCAGGAGGAAGGAGCGATGCTGTAGAGCGGCTCTGCTGGGGACAGCGCGTGATGCTTCCTTGTTTTTTCTAGTCAGTCGACTGAAAGCAACAACTGTCAGCTGAGCACAATCCCGAACAACAACGAAGACAGAAACACTGTCAAAGAAAAGATGGTTTCACACTCTGTGCCGGCACTGTATGTCAAAACCATCTGATCTGACCCTCGTCACCAGCTTCAGTTCTCTCTCAGGCTATCAACGTGACCCTGGAGCTTCAAACAGCCCCTTCTTCCTGTCAGTGAGACCAGTACAGGGCCAGGCTGTTGCTCTGTGCTAAAAACAGCCATGCCACTCAGGAAGATCAAACTATCCAATGGGTATGCACTCCTGTGCTGTTGCTAGGCCCCCTCTCTCTTTCTCTCTCTCTCCTCCTCCAACTCCCCCCTTCTCTGGAGGACATAACACAGAAAAATGGCTGAATAATAAATTCTAACTCAATAAACGAGGAGACAGCAGCTGCACTCAGACAGAAAGCCCCTTGTCCGAGTCTCACTTTTTCACTGCGGGAAAGCTGGTGGACAAACATGCATACATCAACACGCATGCACGCGCACGAGCGGAGCAACAGTGTATTCTGGATTTTAGCATAATTGGCCATTGAGAGATGTAGCTCCTCTAAAATGCACCGCATTTCAGACTGTTTTTACACAGCGTGCGAGCAGCGCTAGTGTTGTGATTCTGTGGTGGAGGAGCGAGGATGGGGGTGAGGAGAGCAGCTGCAGTGATGCTGGAGCAGCACGACCGACTAGCCCACATCAGAGGTGGTGGAGGAGCAGAGAGCATCAGCTGAGCCGCTTTACGAGAAATTATGCCTGGTCCGAGCGGAAACAATAAATATCTGGAAAACCAGATGTCATTCCCTGGTTTATGTAGCTACAAATAAATACAGAATCTGTATTTAGTTATTAAGACTCATGCCTGGTTATACCAGTTATACCATGGCCAAAGAAAATCTGGCTGAAAGGTTTACGACCCAGACAGTAACCAGACACATGTTTTTCACCTCTAAATCAATATGGTAACATTAAACTGTAAGTAAAAAAAGCCAATATTTTACACGTGGACAGTAAAACAGCTAATGAGCAGGCCTATTTGGGATGTGATATTTAAGGCAGCCAAATGATACATATTAATTCAAACTTTTTTTGTTTTTTGATAATAAAGGAAGAATTGCAACTATATTAAGACATATTAATCCTGACGTCTGAGCCACAGAGGAAATCTCTAGTGCAACACTATATTTTTGAAGCTGATGACAATTTCTATTAATTTAAAACATTTCTGATGTTGATACTGAATGATATTTATAAATACACAGCTACATAAATGCACAGCTATGATAAAAAGTGTAAATGCTATCCTTCACAAACTACCACATCTTTCACAAGCAAATCAATGTGAAGACACCACCTGACTGCACCACTGTCTGCTCATGCTACTCTGCTGCATGCGCAGCAAACACAAATAACACTATTTCTAAACTACTCCAAGCATATTTTCTCTATTATGTTCTTTGGGGAAAAAAATTATCATAAAGTTAAAGGTTATCATATAAACTGGTGCATGTAGGAAAAGATAAATATGGCGACTGTCATACATCTGTAATAGCGCAACATCGGCCAAGAAGCTGACAGGCAGACAGATATACAGAATGTATCAGCTGGCCTGTAATCTATAACAGGTATGGAAATGATTGTCAGCAGTTCCTCTTTATCATATAGTAGACTATCTAAACTACAGGGTGTTTCACTATCACAGGTTTTCCCCAGTTTCCCAGGCCTTTTGGGGACTAACTAATGTTAAGTACACATAGATAAGAAACTGAGTCAGTGTTACTTCACTTAACAGAAGATATTTGGCATTTGTGACATAAAAATGTATTTTAGTCTTGAGTAAATGAAACTTCCACTCAGAATAAATGGTTAAAAATATTCTGCATCACAGTCTCAGTGGTTTTCCTTTTTGGGGGAAAGGCCAAAATCTTTTTGGTGGGCCTGAATTTTCTTTTTTATATATATATATCCAGGGAAAGGCCCTTATCGTGAAATTTAAATGACCTAAACGGGGTTTTTTCCTATCTCAAAATGGGCCTTTGGCCGCAACTTGTCACAAACAGTGAAAGGAAAGAGTCTTTGTTACCTTGCTTACAGCAAGTTTATGCACTATGCTGTTATTTCTGGCAATTCGATAAACGAAAATGTACTTTACGGTTAAGTAAATAAGTCCAAACTTAAATAGCTCAAAAGAATTTTATTACAGTCTTGGTGATTTTCCCCTTAGGGGGGAGGCCAGACGCTCTTTACAGGCAGCAAACCCCTGCTGACATGTGTGCTTATCTTAGCTAAATGGTGACAAAATAAAATATGTCAATTACAGCTGTTTTTCTCATGAATTAAAAAGGCAATTCTGGGACATGTAGACAACACACTTTTGCTTCATTATACAATGTTTAAAAAAACTACAGAAAAATGTTACTAAGACTTGAAATAACACTCATCCCTATACTTTCCAGCCCCAGAATCACACAGATATACACTATAAAGATAAAATTAGAATATATTGATATGTAAAGTTATGACCAACTGACATAGTTTTATAGGTTTAGGGGGTTGATCGCGCAAATCCTGACGTATTTCTACGTGATGTGTTTTTCCTGTTAAAGATAAGCAAACTCATTTGAAACACTGCACAAAATCCTGGTTTGTATGTACGTCAGGGTGTGTTCGTATGTCATTCAGCTATATAATATTCCACAGAGCTAAAAGGCGTTAACTAGCTTGTCATGAAGCACAATGAATGTGTGGAAACAAACAAGCTGTATTAGAGCAGCGTGTCTGTAGCACAGTTACCTTGAGCGAATCAAAGCAGGCGATGACTCGGCCGTTCTCCACATGGCAGCTCCGTGAGGGATGTGCAAACTTACACTCAGCGTCAGACCGCGAGCAGGTGCCTCTCTGAAACTCACGACACACTTCCAAGGTCAGCCATTTGGTGTCTCGTCCCATGGTCATGCTGACAGCCATCAGAGACGCTTGCAGACGCTGTGCAGCGGCGGGGGGCAAACTGACGGAAAACTGTCTGATGAGAGCAAGGGTGACTAATGGTGATTCAAGACAAAAAAAATCCCCCAGCACAACACAGAGGAAACAGAAGCAAAAATATTTTGGGTTTCTCCTCAGTGCAAATAGGCAGCGAGTCCTTTTGGTTGGTGTATTTTGGGGGATGTTTATTAGTTCTTCCTGGGAAAAGTGGCAGCTGAAGTCTCACTGCAGCGAGATATATAGAGGGGCTTGACTGTGAGCAGAGGCCAGCTCTGTCTCAAAAAAAGGAAGAAAAAAAGGAAACTAATCTGAGGGCATCACTCTGGCATGTCGCTTGGATAGGTCGCCGAGTGTGTGCATTCACCTGTATCAGCCCGCTGTAAATCACCATTACATTCACGTCAACATGGCCAGGCTGGGGCATTCACTGTAGTTCTACTTTAGTTATATTTGGGCAGCCTGACAAGGAAACTAAAGATTTCTTTAGAAACAAAAAACAAGAACAAAACAAAAATAAAACAAAAAAAAGACAGTCTTACACGGAGATGTCCTTGTAATGATGAGTCGAAGTGGCTGCTCAGCTCAGGGTATGTCGGGACTGCAGCTCAGCAACGTGGGATGGATGACTCTGTGGCTGTCAGGATAAAATACAGCCTCCATTCAAGGCCAGACACACACTGTCCCGCTGTAATCCAGCAGACTCGGCAGACGTACCCTCGCAGTAGGCACTTTGGAGTTCCACTTCCTCCTCTTACTTCAGTCTCTTTCTCATCCCTCCTTGTCCGTTTCCTATTCTTCTGCTGTCATCCTCCTCCTCCTCCTCACTGACCTCTCTGCTGCATGTCCTTGCTTGCTGCCTTGCTGTGGATTGCAAAAACAGAGGAGCGTTAACAAAACACCAGCCTGTTGAGGAGAGAACGTGACTGTAGAGCTACAACCTGGTGTGGAGTTTGTTTAAACGGAGGGCGACGAGGATCACGAGGCAGGGAGGGTGGACGCGAAACAGCCAAAGAGGAGAAGACGAGGGCAAACAAATAGGGTAGCAGGGAGGGAGGCAGCGGTGAACAGGAAAGGGCAAGCTACAGTATGTCTTGATTAAGTGATACAAGAGAGGGAGAGGGAGAGAGGGAGAGGATGGAGGGAGGGAGATTGCAGGCAGTGGAGACGTCACTTTAACTCCGGCGGGCTCCACGGAGCAGAAAGTAATTGACTAACTTGACATGATTCACGCAGAAACACACAGCGGATAGAGGTGTCCTTGAAGTGGCACAGGTTGGCACGCTGGTCCACACAGATGAGTGCCAGACAGTTATTAATGCGAGGGGTAGAGACAGGAAAAGCAGAGCCAGGGCAGAGAGAGAAGGGGTAGTTCATCACAACTGCAGCTGCTGTGCTCAATGCAGAGCAGCAGCCAATCAGGCAGACTCTTACAGGCAGGCAGGGCACGTGACTAACCAATGACAGAGCAGTTTAAAGCTCAGCTCCTCCCTTCACACAGCCTGTCCTTGTTCCTCTCTGATTTTTTCCCCCCTCCTCACTGGTACAAGCACAGTCATGGCAGTCATGGCTGAGCCACATGCTAATATCCACGCTGTACTAGAGCCCTGAGCTGAAACCAGACAGCTCAGTCTTCTCACAGATGTGGAGGAGTTATCCAAACTGTGCACTCTGCTGCAGCATGATGCAAGGATGATGCATGCAGCCTGTTGTGCTGCTCACTCTAAAGGAGCAGAGTGACGTGTCCGGACACTAAGTGAATACAGATACTGATCAGAGAGGTGACACATGTACACAGAAGAAACTAGCAGCTTCTCAAGGGAAGGGGAGGTCCAGACTGCATTTTGGGGGGGACTTTTAAAATTGTAAATTGAAGAGAAAGAGGGCTATGCTGTTTAAAACCTGAGCGCATGTCCAATGAATTAAGAACAGGAGAGATGCAGGAGAGAAGGAGTGCAAAATAAAAAAACAAAACAGGAGGAGGACAGGGCGTTGGAGCAGATATTATCAGTCCCTGCGTCTGATGGCGGCAGACACAGACGGAGGAAGCGACGGGGGGGAGAATGTGAGGGAAGGAGTGTGTGTGTGTGTATGTGAGCATGCAGATACACAGCCCAGAAGGAGAACACTGCAGCAGAGTGGGAGACGGAGGGATAAGGGGGAGGTGGGAACTGAATTGATACACCCACCTTCAAACACAAGAACAAAGACACATCCCAGCCAAAAAAAGAGGAATGAGAGATGAGCAGGTACAGCAATTGCTTTGCTTGCTTTAACCACTCTGCTTGTCTGTGCCTCTTCTCTCCTCTCAGCCTACCTATAGATCGATAGAAACTTTTCTCAGGGGCACAAGGCGAGCACTCCTCCTCCTGCAGCTCTGCCTGTCCTTCATTCAGGTCCACATCAGTGTCAAACGCCTCTGCTTACGCACATCCTGACGATGCAGCTCAGCAATATGCAACACACTCATCAAAATGCTCCTCAGCAACGCTCCTCGCGCTTGCCACACCAGACACCAAATGGCGCACAGTTGCCGTTACAACCATTCTTGGAAAGCTGCATTGAAAAACTGGCTCGCCTCCAAAGTCAGCCTAGTTTACACTGCACTGGGCAACTTTGAATATACACAGGAAAAATCTTTCACTTCCTCATACAAGCTGCTGGGACTCTGCTTTCCTCAGTTTGCCTCTTGCCTCTCTGAGGCCTTTATGGATACACCTAGACAAAGGGAACAGTTAAAAACAGAGAATTAAAGCCATTGAATAATGTGTAAGTGGGTTAAATGTGACATGGCCACTTGGGGGTGGTGGTTTGTTTGTTTTTTTACAGCATGGTCATAAACAGACCAGTGAGCGCCTGAGTTAGCAGACCTGACATTTTGCAAGTGATGAAGTAACTTTTATTAATTAGTTACTTATAAGTGGGAGTTGCTCCTACATCACTGAGCATGTAAATGTAGCTAAATGGAAAAGAACAGATGACTTTTACTGCAAACTAGGATTAACAAATTATTCAGAAGTACTCTGAATGAATGATCAATCCTTTCCTTTCCTAGTGGATATGTGTGACGCTGCAAGATTCCCATATAATCCTAACAAGCTAGTACATACTTTAACACTGTAGGTTAGTGCACGGCTGTGCATGCTAACTTAGTAGGCACCACTGCCCAGTATCCTGGCAAAACATACGGCAGTGGACTATAGTAAGCAAACATGTACATGCTCATTATTACTGTTGGAAATTTTAAAATGTCATCTTCATCAGAAACCACACATTTCTTTGCAGAAATTTCACAGCATTCATTCCAATAAGTGTTAAGCTACTCCTTTGTTACCGTTTGATGGGTATAACCGTGACATCTGTAATAAGCTCCAACCACTTCACAACCTTGAATTGGATAAGAAAGCTGGTTGAATGGATGGATATCAGATAGAGTACAAAAGGTGGATCAAGTCTGAAAAGTGAAGTAATGTAAGAAGTGCCCGAAACCTGCATTATTTTTAATGGTCCATAGGGGGCAACCTCTCTGGTTGTGAAAAGACTTCTATGAGAAAAAAAGTGCTTGGCCACCTTGATCTGTGTCCTCAGTAAACACTTTCCTATTGACTTTATTGAATAAAATATTGAATCTCATCACATGCAAGGTCCCGTTTTACCTCAAAGACCTCAGAGTACCATATCACCTCAATAGAGCTTTTCATTCTCAGAGTGCAGGCTTACTTGTTGTTCCTACAGTATTTAAAATTAGATTGGGAGGCAGAGCCTTCAGCTTTCAGATCCCTATTTTGTGGAACCAGCTCCCAGTTTGGATTTGGAAATAAATAAGAGTGGTAGATGTTGTGTATATGCTAAAAATGGGTCATTTTATCCCACTGCAAGGTGGTTGCTAGGCAATGTGATGCCATCATAATGTATTAAGCACAATTTATCTTTTGTATAGACAAATGTTATTGTGAAATAAAAAGGATGGGGTGTTTCTATGAGGTGTTACAGGTGCGTAAATGCCAAATACGGGTCATTTTAGCCTGTTGCTAGGAGGTTGTTAGGCAACATGATGATTTCATAATATAGGATATAGCCAAGAACAGGAGCTGGCAATACATCTTCCCAAGAGGCCACGTGACAGAGCTGGGATTGTCGTGGAGGGCCACAACTATAATTTGAATTTAATTCCCCTCAATGTTAATTTTAGCTCTTTATAAGATTATTGATGCCGTCCTCCACAACAGTCCCAGTTTCATATGTGGGCCCCTTAGGAAAATCAATTGCCCACCCTTGGCTAAGAGCCTTCAGGGGCCTAAGATCTGTTTTCTACATTTCGTTGCCCAACTCCTGATAGTGTAGAAAGACTTTGCAGACAAAGAAACAAACACACAGTCAGACAGACAGAGACTTTGTGTATTATAGTCAGATTATTAGAGTCGGAGAGGAGGATTATCCAGGACACACCATGATCACTGGAATGAGCATGCACTGTCAGTAGTTTCTTTGCCAGACCCGCACCTTTCCTCTTCATGTGTAGTTCTAAAACACCATGAAAATACTTGAAACGGTGTAAAATGGTCAACTGGTCAGCCAGGACTCACCAACACACTACTGCAACTGAAAAACTGTAATCTCTGTTAAAAAATAGGCTAGTAAGATATTGACAACTGTGTCTTTAAAACATGTCATGAAAATGTACAAAAGACAAAAGTTTTTGTCATAAATATTCACAGGAATTAATCATCTGTATTAACCAAAGTATTGTTAGTTTATATTTTATGTTCCAATCAACAGTCTCAATGTGTTTTTAAACACAGTCTAGAATTGGCATCTACTGCTAAGCTGCTATGTTGCACAACCCAACCTACCACAACAGATCTGACAGGAGGAGACCACAACACACACGAGTGGAACAAACAGCCAATGAGCACAGAATGAAGACGGAGACAGAGTGAAAGGATCGACTAAGAAAAAATCAAAGAGAAAGAATTTGGCTTCAAAGGTTCTTACACCTAAAAGCTGATCGGGAAACGTGGGTGTGATACTGCATACTTTAGTTTTATTAATGTTAATTATCTGCTCAAACACCACAGATAACAAAGTGTTGTTCAGTCATTAAACATAATATATCCAGGAAAGGGTGTATTATGTGTATAATAAAATAATAATACCTTTATGAAGTGTATATATGCACTATCAGATTGACAAATAATCCCATTTGCAATGTTGGGATACAATGACTTGCTATTTAAAGACTAAAGCATGCGTATCATGCCTATAAAAAGTAGGTTATGGCCATGCTGACACACCAAGACCTGGAGGTACTCTACCTTAATTCTGGTTGACAGATAAACTGTTTTTAACAATCAAACTAACTTTCTAAAAATACACTTCCTGGATCCTCTGATTAATTAATGATTTCTAGATCCTAGATAGACTTTTTTGTCTCCACCTTTTCACTCATGTTATGACTTAAGGTCATTTGGAGGCAGGCAATTGTTTATATGTTAATTTATAATCAACATTTTCTTTTTCACCATTGGGGCAATGTTGGATTCACTTATTTTGCTGGTTAGCAAGCAAAGAAACCGCGTGGATGTGAACAAAGGAAACCAACTTCAACATTTTTAGACTTGTGAAAAGAGAAACTAAAGTCTTCTAAGCAGCTCTGCTGAGAGTCTGCAAAAGCAGCAGGCACGTTTAAGCTTCTGCAAGTCTGCTAAGGCCCATCAGAATAAGGAGCAAATAAGACTGGGTGAGTTTGTGGACACCACTGCAGCATAAGGTCACAAAGAGTCAAACAAAACGATGATTAAGGACTTTTTTTTTAGGTAACTCTTTAGGGGGGATTCTAATACTATATCAGCTGTAGTGGGAACCAGAACATTTTCAGCATTTTGCACTTTTGCTTAAAAAAATATTGATCAATGCCAAAAAAATAGCTGCTGATTAGTTTTCTGGCAACAAATTACTTTTATCTATGTTTTTAGGTGTGCATTTTAGATTTCTACATGAGATCAGAAGGTATGGGTAGAGGATGAGCCTACTGCATTGAGGACTACAGCCGTCAGTGTGTGGGGTCACCTGCGCAACCAGGGCTACAGAAACGAGCCACGATTACTCTCTAATTACAAAACTGCTGACCTGCATTCCTGCTTAGTTAAAGGCGAGCTGTACAAACGAGTGTACATTTTTTTACATAAATAATCTCAGCCGATGTGGCACAAACAAGTGATTACAGGGATGCAGCACGGTGAATAAATACAGACTGCCCTAGTTATAACAGTGATTAAACCACTGCCTGTCCTCCAGGTGTCTGCATCGAGGAGAGGGGCTCAAGGAGTCAGCAGGTGGGGGTCAACACGTAGGTGGCTCACGGATGGGGGAGGACTGATGACGCTGGCTGCTGTTGACACCAGCGCACTGCGTCCCTCATCAAACAGGGTGCACCGACAGCGTAACCTTCACCGGAGCTCTGACGTCTGCATTATGTCTGGCCCGTGGGCCGGCTGCCACCTCGACAGACACACTAGCAGGTAGCCTAATGCCAATAAAAATGTAAGGCGTGCATTTATCGAGAGACAGAAAAACAATCCAGTGTTTCTTTTGCATAATGGAGCATTTTAGTGTTTTCCCCAGCGGTCCAATTTGAGTGGCTTAAAACTGACCTTTCTCTGCTGTTTTGTGTTTATTTTCAGTCGTTAAAAGCTGAGTGTTACTGGTTAATGCTGCGTGTTGACAGAAACAACAATAGAATAATAAAAGCAGGGTGGGTGAATTTCCTACATCTGATCATATATTAATGTTAGATTGAGTGAAAATGGCCTTTAACCAATCGGAGGAAGACCGTGTGGGATTTTTAAAACTGTACCCTGGAAAAAATGTTTTGGTTTCACACGAGAATCTCTGAGTTTCCTGTGGGAGTTATTTTGTTTAATCTGGAGTTTCCTCATTCCCCCAAAGCCTGGTGATTTCTACTTCTAGAGGGCACAGGTAGTTATGAAACAAAATACCAAAGCTGTGAAAGCACACCACTTATCTGCAGGTTACAACCCAGCAAACAGACAACTTTTTTTTTTTTATAGGAGTACACACCAGGACAACCTCAATGAGCAGGTGATTGATTAAAAAAGTGAACAATCCATAAATCACAATGAGAGCAAAAGCCAGCAGCCAGGAGAGAGAGAGACGGAGCAGAGTAATTAGGTTAAGTATCAGTAATCCCTTCAGCTCATTAAAGCGCCACAGCTCCCATTCAAGCAAACTTACAACAAACCTGTTTCATCACTCAGGACAACACCTATCATATTAGTCAGAAGCATGCAGCTCAGCTGGTCCATTTCATGCCTTTCACCAGTTTTGAATGAGTGAAAAACTCTTAGTTGACTTCCTCGTGTGGCTGCTTTCGATTGGAAGTTTCACATCTTTGCAGCGAGATAATAAAAGTTATCTATTTTACAGCCGAGACAGTAAAAATATTGTGCATCCCTGACTCTGCAATCGCCGCTACAGTGTCGGTGAATGGTTTTATTTGTGCCATAAAAGATGCAGGGCAGTTAATGTGTGTCTGTGTGAGAGGGGAAAATGAAAACAGGTTATGTGGGAAATGCAGCTGTGTGCGCACTTGTGTGTGTGTGTGTGTGTGTCAGTTTATCTGTATTTATATTAAGTAAAGAAAAACTAGCTAGACTGGTACAGAGTCCACAGCCTGGAGGGAGTGTGAACTTGTCCTGACAGGCTGCACTGTTAGATGAGTCTGATATGATGGCAATACATACACACACACATACACACACACGCACACAAGCACTCTATACAGTTTAGGCAGGGAAGTAGTGACAACACAGCGTCGCATGGTGGCTTGAGTGTCTGACCTCATACAGGACAAACAAGGACAAGGCTGGCCGCATGACAGCATAGATAGAAACCTGCAGGGTTTAATAGCTTTACAGTCGATATTACTGTAGAAAGGCTGACTCGGGGAGTAATTTAGCACCGATTATTTTTTAAAATATTTGGTGCAGTTCACTCTGGGGAGAAGACAAAAAAATAAATAAATAAAAATTTGACTTTAAATATCCAATAAGATTCTCCATACAAGCTAAAACGCTTTTCTCTGCATCACTTGTCTCCACACAGAGCATTGCACTCCTCTACCAGACGTGCCCTTAAGCGTGCAAATACCTATAAACGTTATTACTACAGTGCATAGATGTAAAACGCGGCGATTTACGCACGCCTTTAGCAATAACCAAGGCAGCTTTCAGTGTCCACGCAACAGGCTGCAGTCAAACAGGGCACATTAAATGGCTGCAGCACGGGTTAAATACGAAACTCACAGTTATTACAAATGCGTCAGGCTGCGCCAGTCTCTGCGTGCTCTGCGCTCTCTTACCTGTCCAAGTGATCCGCCGGGCTCAGACGTCTCCTCCTAAAAACGTAACGTCGGCTGAAATGTTTGTTTGATCGTGGTTTTCTGTTTTTCCGCACAGACGGGGTGTAACGCACTCAGCATTGCCTTAAAGTGAGGAGAGAGAATTAGGGGAGGGAGAAGGAGAAAAAAGGAGGGGGGCGCTTGCTGGGTGAAATAAAATAAATCTGAAGCGAGTAGAAAATTAAAAAAGCGTGTCGCCGCAGCGGAGTGAAAGGAAGAAGAAGAAGCGGGCTCTGTCTGCGGGGCAGCTCAAATGCAAGTGAACACAACACAGATAACAGATTTGTAAAAAAAAAAAAAAAAAAAAAAATCTGAGGGAGGGCAATGTGGAGAGGGAGGAGTTGGACGAGCGCGCGCGCGCGTGTGTGTGTGTCGCTTACTTGATAACATCATTAAGGGAAATCAGAGTCACGACTGAAGGGAGGCAGGTATGAAGGTGGACCGCCATAACGTGTAGCAGGTAGATAAAGCCAGCTCTATACGTGCATGTAGGTGACATCATATACATTCAGGTTCAACGAAAGGCTTTCCTGTCCCCAATATAATATAATATAACATAATTTTAGTGTCTAATGCTTGTGCTACAGTACTGTGCAAAAGTCTTGAGCCACTTTTTAAAAAATATTTTGCTAGAAGATGGGAAATACTGTGTTTACGGCCAAAAACAATTTTTCCCAATTCTGAGGACTTTAGGTGTCAATATTTGGTGTGACCACCTTTATTCTTTAACACATCCTCACTGAAAAAAAGGCCATGTTGGATTTACTTGATTCAATAGTGGACATCGGTTGCACACAAATGTTTTGCTTTGGCAGAAACTTAAACAATTGAGTTCAATCAACACAACTTTTTCATATTCAATAAACCTGTGCATTTTGTGTTCATAAAACGCGATTGAAACATGTTTAGATGAAGTAAGTTGAGCTCTTGGAATATTTTAAGCCTTCACAATTTTGTCATTTTATTTCAACACTATTCAATAACTTTTACCCCAATACTACTTGGTCACTTAAATACTACATGTTCTCTTCATATTATATAATGTTCAACAAAGTCTAGATCCTGGTTACCATAAAAATTGAGTGGATCTAAACAACTACCATCCTCCTATCTTTATCCTGGTTGCAGGGAAATAACCCTGAAGTGATAGGTTACAAGGCAGGGTACACCCTGGACAACTCACAAGTCTATCACAAACAACCATTTGCACTTACATTGACAGGTAATTTAGAATCACCAATTAACCTAACTCTAATAAACTGCATGACTTTTAACTGTGGGAAGAAACCAGAATACCCAGAGAGAAACCAGTGCAAACTAGCCAGATTGTGGATTTGAACCCAGGATCTTTTTACTGTGAAGCAACAGCACTAACCACCATGCCACCAATCCAGACTTACCAAAAGCAGGAAAGCTATGATTTCAAGGCTTGATGCAGAATTTTTTTGTACGTTTTTGTCCTTGACAGGTTAAACCACAATAAATAGCGACAGCATACACGTGGTGTGTGTATAATTGTCTGCCTCTTATAACTCCAGTGATTTTCCTGCAGTTTGACATCTCGTGCGATCTTGTGAATTTCATGTTCAGTTCAGCAACTAACCACTCTTACTAGATTGTATCATGTCATCTCAACAAGAACAAATTAAGTTGTTGAATTTCATACAGATCCTTCATGATTTAATTACGTTTATAGAAACATGATATTATTGTGTTTAAATTACAAGTTAGACTTTTTTAATGTAACAACCACCCAATTTGCTCGATTTGACTGAGATGGATGCCTTCCTGAAACCACGATCCAAAGCGTACGAGACTGAAAGTTATTGACTTACTTCACTCGAACATGATATGAACAATTTAATCTAGCCTCTCTGCATATCATGTAGTTTCTACACTATATAGTTACACTTAACTTTAAAGCATGAGGCACTTATGTTAAATACACGCAAGATGTTTACGTAAATCCAAGAGTTGGCCAATCCCTTTTTTTCAGTGCTGAACTCTCTTAGGCAAGCTTTCTCCTAATTTATTTAAGTAGTCTCTAGGAATATTTCTCCAGGCTTCTTGAAGGCTTGTTCTTGGGGTGTTGGCTGTCTTATCTTCTGTTCTCTGTCAAAATGATCCTACACTGCTTTAATAATGCTGAGGTTCGGGCTCTGAGTGGAGCAATCCATAATTTACATTGTTCTTTTGTGTGTTTCTATCCTTTGATTTTCAGTCTAGTTCTTTTAGCCTTTGCTGGATTTCTTAAGGACATGACTGTCAAATACTGTTTATCTAAAAATTAAGTGGACAAACTAATATAATTATATATATAGGTTTTGTTTTTAATATTTGGATAAAAAACCTTTACAGTCAATGTCTGCCTGAAGTCTAGAACCCATGGACATCACCAGATGCTGTTTTCTGCCAGGCCTTGACTGCAGTCACCTTCAGTTGTTTTTCTGCATTCAGTTTTGTATTGAATAACTGAAAAGCTGCTCTGTTGGGTTGAGATCAGGTGACTGGCTTGGCCTTTGAAGAATATCCCATTTGTTTGCCTCTTGGGTTGCTTTTGCTTCGGGTCATTATCCATTTGCACTGTGAAGCTCTGGCTGATCATTTTTGCAGCATTTGGCTGAGCCCTGAAGTACACTTCACAACTTAACAGCTGCTTCTATCGGCAGTTACATCATCAGTTATTATCATTGACAGGCTTTGACTAGCAGCCATACGTTCCCATACCATAATATCACCTCCACCATGTTTGACATGTGATGTGCCACGCTTCAGATCGCAACCTGTTTCTCCCCTTCTCACACTTTTCTCTTCCTGTCATTCTGATACAACTTAGTCTTGGTTTCATTGTTTCAAAATATATATATATATATATATATATATATATATATATATATATATATATATATATATATATATATATATATATATATATATATATATAAAAATTTATTTATTTTTTCTGAAGTGTGAAGGCTCTTTTACATGTTTTTCTTCTTCTGGCAAAGTCTAATCTGACCTTCCTGGATTTGATTGTAACTGGCAGTTTTCACCTTGCTGTAAATAATCTGTATTTACACATTCTTGATTGTAGACCTTCACAATGACATGCCTCCTCGAGAGTGTTCTTGACTTTTTAGATGTTAGAGTTGTAGAGTTTTTTCTTAACTATAGAAATAACTTTAGTTTTCTTTTGTGGTCTTTTCAGGCTTTTTGGTGTCACCGATCTGGTCAGTGCATTCACTGTTTTTAACAATCCACCACATTGTTTATTCAGTGACTCCTAAAGTTTATGCCATCTGTCTGATAGATTTATTTTGATGATGACCTATTTCAGTTACACTGAGATCTCTTTGGGCCTCATATTCAAAAAAATAAAGCTTTAAAGTATAAATTTAACACTTTGAATCGAGTTACATGCCTTGCCTGACCATGAAACTACTTATCAGAAGCCTCTGAAAATGGGGGGCTGTTTATAAAAACGACTGTGGTAATGTACAGAGGCTACCATAGTGATAGTGAAGTGATACCATGTTTATAATACACTTTTAAAAAGTGTGTTAAAATGTTAATTCATTAAAAATACTTAAAATGATTTGTTGTTTAGCCTAATTATCTGCAAGTGTGCTAATTTTGAGTTAAAGTAGCATTCAAACAAGGTACACTGGAGTAATATACGCCTGTTTATCAGGATTTTAGATTCCTGTCAACAACCTTATACATTTCTAAAAAATAGTAGTATTAAATCAAAGAGTAGCCAATAACTCCAAATAATAATTTTCCATTTGCTGTGCTAAACATGTATTTAATATTTTATACATATCAAATTTTCCGAGGTGCTTTTGAAGATGGTCTTAATACTACCCAACCAAATTCAAGAAAAAGCTATTATCTCCGTGACTATCAGGAAGTTGCTGTTTCATTAAAGTTGCTTCAGCGCTCCCTGCTGGTTCTTCAAAGGTCTGCAAGTGCAACACAAAAGCGTGCACTCTTTTGTGTTGCATTCGCAGACAAAAGGATATCAGCGAGGAAAAAGGAGACATCTCCATTGGGGAAGAACAGAAGAGCAATTCAGCAGATGCAACAGCATTTTTTTATATTAAAAACAAAAAGCAAAACAGACACATTCAGTAATTGTACAACTTTAGCAGCTAATGTTATACATTGAGGTATCGAAAAAAAACTCCATTCTCATTTTCTGTTACTAAAAACTTGAGATCACAGGTACATTTCGAAATGTACACACCGCAGACCAGACAATGATTTGGCAAACATATAGATTATTAATCACAAGAAACAGTGTTTGTTTTAATAAATAGAAAAACATATTAAAGTGTACCTTTGCAACAAAGATAAAACAACAATTTGTTGTTTTAGCTACATTATATTAGGAGTTCAGGTAGGTTCAAAATGTAGTGTTGAAGGTTAAGTACCATCACTGAGACGGATATAGCTTGCCTTTCTTTGAGTCCATGTGGGAAAGAAATATAATCAATATAAATAATGTGTCGTTTAAGACTGTTCAATAGGAAAGGACATCTGTGGAAGGCATATGCTAAAAATAACTCGGATATATGAAAACAGACAAGGCAGAAGTTGGCACACTTAGCATTTAGACACCCTACTGCTCGTACCCATCGCTACCACTGTTCCACATTGTCTATGTAGTCCTCTAAAGTGCTATTCTCATCCAGATCCCACCAGTCTGGGAGTGGCACTTCAGATGCCACGCTGTCTTCAGCAGGCTTTTCTCTCCGCCGCTCCTCGGTTACAACAGAGCGGCTGTTGGTGGGACGTGGCGTTTCTGTGGGCTTCAGCTGCCTCCCTTGGTTTGTTCTGAACCCACCACGGAGCCGCCTCCTTTCCTGTTGTCGCCTCTCCCTGGCCTGCCTGCGCTCCTGCTGCCTCGCCACCTGGAAACGCTGCAGGAAAAGGTCGCGGGCGTACTCGTACAGCTCTACGTCCCATCGATTCAGCTGGCGGATTCTGCGCTGCGTCTCTGGAGGCACCTCCACGCTGGAGGCGCGTGTGCCGTTGAGCTGCGTGAAAGGCGCGATGAACTCCAAGTTGAAGGTGCGCTCGAACAGGTACTGGGTCTTACGCTGGTACTCGGTCAGTCCAAAGAAGGCCATACCCCGCAGGTTGCGTTTGGCGCTCTCCAGAAGCACGGCCCAGCGCTCCTCCTCGCTCATGGTGGAAACGTTGTAGCAGCCAACCAGGCTGAGGTCAGCCAGCATGCGGGTCTGCCGGTTGTTGGCCAGGTTGTGGGGACAGTCCATGAACTCCTGCAGGGAGCAGCCTGACCAGTCATCTCCTGAATAGCAGCTTGGCAGCTCTGACAGCGTTGGTGAACGTCCATCACACACGTGTAATGAGGCCTTCCACGTGGCGCCGCGCTGTACGTGACGCCACTCACTCAAGTAGCGTGACACAGGGTCTCTTAAGATGGTGATATAATAATAGTTCCTGCTGGAGAGAAACAGACACAGTTAGATCAGTAATAAAGTTGTAACTAATAATGTTCTGACTTTTTATTTCAATTAGAGCTGAAGTATTTGATTTTACTTTCGTTCATATAGTTTTTCCTGGCTCACAGTGGGCTTGCATACAGTTTAATCAATGGGTCTGTGTTACCTTTACTCAAAGGAAGTCTGTGTATTTTCCTGCTGTTTTATGGCTATTATGATCTAAAGTTGAACACTGGCAGTATCAGAGTTTTCCTTCAGTGGAAGGTCTAAACCCGTTTGGTTGGTGCCAAAAAACTTTATCAAAACAAAACAAAAAAACTGCTTCATAATGTTTGGAGAAGGTGAGAGGGGTGAGCAGTAAAGAAGATGCTGATAAATACAAGAAACCATCTTTAAACCTAAAGCGACCATTTATGACCCCGTTATATTTTACACAGGATACTTTTGTGTTGGCTCTATGCTCTTCTATCATACCTGTGCTGTTCCCTTTATCAATGAGAGATATTTTAAAATGTTCTACTGTAATTTATTTGTGGTTTTTAAACTTTCTTTGAGTTTTGGCATCACAGTTTCACCAGATCTTTTTGCCATACTTGGCTGGTTTATAGGGGATGCGTTACCTCAAACTGCACCTGCCTCTAACGCTGCTAAATGTTCATTCACACAGATCCGTACGAGGGATATATTGATAATACATATAAGATTTGAGTAGAAATGCTACAAACATTAGCCACTTTTCCCTAGAAAGCAGGAAGTTTGTCCATGGCGTGCCCGTCTGTTCTGTTTGTACTTCAGGATACCTCTGAATTTTAATCTAAATCTATTAGTCTTGTTTCGCTGCAAAACATTACAATACAGGGATAATCCCATTATCCCTGCCACACCAGTGAATCAGTTCCTTTAAAAATCGCTTCTCAGTCACCTTGAAGTTTAAATGCATCATGCTCAGCAAGTTCTGTTTGACAACTTTAGAGCAAACATACTGACCCATCTTTCTTTTTTTTACATTTCCATGTACTGCAGCACCATTCACTTTGCATACCTGGAATGTAAAATCAATCATGGCTAAACTGAGAACATTACAAAAAATGGCTGTGGCATTACAAAGGTTTTCCTGCATACATTAAAATTTATTTATTTTTTTTTTAAAGTTTTTTAAAATTTTACCACCAAATCATAGGAAAATCCAGCCCCTTACTAACGAGGTCTTCCTCATCATTAATATGGTCATGAAAATTTGCATATTAATAATCAAGGAACTGACCTCTCAGCCCATTGTTTATTCAGTGGACTAGGTTCAGTTATTGTGCAAATGTACTGTTTATAAGGTTGGGGAAACCTGCAGTAAAGAGACTGAAGGAGCCACTTGGATATGTGACAAAACATTTCTCCCAATGGGACAGTGTAAAAAATATCAGCTCTGTATTTACTTGGTATTATATCGATAAGAACCTTTGCACTGTGCCACAGCACCAGCCTTCACCATATGTGGAGAAATCACCCCCCAAAACCCATTTTGAGTCAGAAAACCTTGCATTAAGAGTTTTTTTCTCTTAGATATTGACCATTTAGAATTACTTGTATAGTAATGTCACTATTATAGTGAATAAACAACTAGACTGTGCAATTGGTGGAGAAAGTGGATTATAGTGAATGGATACGTTTTTTTCCTGCATATAATCACGAACTCTGTGATTTAAAAAGTGTTAAAAAAAGTTTTTCCAACTATTTTTAAGTGGGGTTTAATTTACTCAAGCATAAAACAATCTTTTGTTTACAAAGCTGACAGGAAAATGCGCAATTATCTTAAATAAAGTAACAGACAAGCTTAATTACAAAGTGATTACCCCAGAGCCCCATTAAGACTGGGAGGAAACCTCTGGTGAAAGGCACCAGCCCCCACTGAGCCCCCCTTTTTTCACCAACCTGGGCAGACTCCGCGAAGCCTCTCGGGAGTCCATGCGTGATGGGACACAGCTAGTCAGCTCAGTCCAGTCTGCGTGGAGGCCGCAGCTCCATCCGGTGGAGAAACGGGAGAAGAGCCAGGTTTCTTTTTTACCTGGTCGGAAACAGGTACACTTCTTCTGACCTGCGTGACACTCGCAGGGTCTTTCTAGCTGGATATTTCTCACCAGATGTCGCCCAAAGGTCGTCCCCCCTGTCTTCTGAATGTGCAGAAACACTATGACATCGTCCCCTTTGATATTGAAGTCTACGACGCGATTTAAGTCTTCTTTGGTGAAGTTAAAACGAGGGACAAACCGGGCCAGAGCGCCGTCTTCCGCAATGTACGGATCCTTCTGAAACCCGTCCTGGAGTTCGCTGTCCCCGCCCCGGGACCCAGTCACTTTGCCGCTGTTAAACCAGGATCCCAGCCGGTGTAGCGCCTGGCACTCAGACCTGCTCGGGCACACATACTGGACCATAATGACGCCAAAGAGCAGCACCATGAGCAGGACGATCAGAAGCCTGTGGTGGCTGCTGCTGCTGGATTTCTCATCCATCTTCCAGGGACGGACAGCAGACCATCACTCTGGCAGTCCGGACTCCGGTCTCAGATGGGGGTGGATCTCAGGGAGCAGCGTGTGTGTGTCCGACGGATGAAGCCAAAACAACAACAATGAGTCTGTTAGGCAGTCAGAGAGTCAGGAAATCAAAGCACGGCGAGCTCAGCGTTTCCCTGGAATATAAGCGACACCCAGCGCGGCTCTCCGTTAAAACCGCCGTGTGGTCCTTTCATGAGCTTCCATCGGCCCCATAAAAGCCAACAGTTCCCTGAACACAGCCGCAAATCCACCGCGTCCGGCGCGGCCATCGATTCTTGACCTTTCTTCCCAGCAGCCACCGCGCTCAGTGTGGCAAGAACAATTACGTCACCCAGCAACGTCCCAATCAAGAGCCACGACAGGGTCTGCGCCTCTAAAAGCCACTAAATAACCTCCCACAATTCGATGCGTGAACGGGTTTCCCGACCATGGAAAGCGTGATGAGCACTGTTCCCTTTAAGCTGCGTTCGTGCGCAATCGCGCACTGCTGACACGGTCTCCGAGCACAGAAGATCTGCGCTACGCACAAAGAATTCCAACCTGAATTCAAATTAAAATACATTTCAATTTCAAACATTTCAACAATTCATTCTGTGTTGTTTTGCAGTGTGAGTCAGTGAGTGACCGGTGACCGGCGGCTCCAGCCAATGATGAGATTCACATTCGTATATACGCAGCTAATCAACATCGTTGACAGGCTATGACACCGGTGTTTTAGGTAGCAAACAGGGGCGGATCTAGAGAAATTTTCTTAGGGTGGCATGAGGGTGGCAGAGAAACCAAATGGGGTGGCAAAATTAAAGCCTTTTTTCCCCAAACACATTTGCAGGTGGTTACATATGGTTAAAATGATTCAAATGTAGTAAGTATACACGTTTTTCATATAAATATAGTCTATAACTTAATTATTGTCTGTAGCCCACATAATTACACACTTTAGTTACATAAAACATGTAAGTTTTGATGTTATGTACTGTATAGCCTGTATAATAAATAAATATGTAGCCCAATAAGTATAAAATCCAGAAAGCTACACAACATGGGGCGGTTCATTTACAGACACGAGTCTAACTTAAGTTTCACACTGTTTTTTGTTAGAAAACAATCACATTGTTACAGCTTAAATTACACAAAATGTCAGAAATCTGCACTGTCATGAACAAAAATTTAAACCTAATTTTTCATGATTTGTTGGATTAACCCACTCAGGTCTGAAATACAACCAGACATTTTTGACTCCTTTTGAATTTATGTTTGTATTTCACCCTCAAATTGTTTCATTTTATTTTTTCCTCCTTGCCTTGTTTGGTATCATTCTTTTCAGCTCAAATGAATTTAGTTGTTTTTTCACTGACATACTGCATTAGTACTACTATTACTATTAATAGTACTATTACTGATCTGAAATCACACAAAGAACTTAAAATGCTAGTAGTATTTTTTACGGTAAAAAAACCCCCCACAGACATGTTGAGTCAATTTTTATAACTTGAAATGAAAATATAAATTGTACATTTTGTAAACATATACAACTATTTATCTAAAAATGCAGCCAATACACCTGCGTTTTTTTTTTCATTTTGTACAACCATTTAAAAATATTACTAAAACCAAAATGAGAGAACATTCAGGTGTTGCAATAAGATGCCCCACAAATTATGTGTCACAGTAAAAAAAAGAAAAAAGAAAAAAAGAAGGTCCACCAAAAGACAGAGGAGAACAGCACAGGGATAAACCTGCGGGCCTGACAACAGGAGGTGTATCACTCCGCTGGTTTTCTACTTAGTGACAGTGTTTACGTTGCAAATGTGCCTTTGTGTTCATTAGTGCCCTCACTGACACACAAAACAAAACGACTACACAACAGAACAACTACACAAGACAACACAACACACTAAGTATACACTCCACACTAAACGTCACAAATCTCCCACATCTAAAAACTCTCTGTCTCGCTGCTGTTACTGTCACTCCCAAAACTTTCCCTCTTCCTAAACAACAAAATCCTACGTGTTGACTTTTTCTAAATTCGACATGGTACATTTTCGATAGGAAAGAGGTGGCTTTTTTTCCTTTCTTTACTATTTTCACGCTGTCCTTAGAAAACGCTTAAAACACACACACACAAAAACGTGACGACAGTATTTAGAAAAAAGCGTGGCTTATATATATTATCATAACTCTGGATTTACTGGCCTGTAATTAAAATTTAAAAACTTTGAAGTGCGAACTTTCAATCTGGGCTGAAACAGAGACTCAGCGTGGCTGCAGCTTGTTGCTGTGTCAGCTTAACATAGTCATGTGATTTGGAGGTGCAGCGTGTCCGTGGACCACAGAGAGTTAATAACACTCACCTTGCTTCCATTTCCAGAGTGTAACATCCAACCACCTGTGTAAAATCTGAAATTCCCATGGTGCTGTTCAAAATGTGCTCTGGCACAATCATAAGCATGGCTTGCTACTGAAAACAAGAAAAAAGCTGATCCTGCTATGGGCTGAACCATTTACTTTTTTCAGTAACTAGTAATCTGAATAATGACCATTTCAATCATTACAACGCCATTACTAACAAGAAAATGCGGTGTGGACTCGTTACTATGTTTCAACGCACAGACCGGGAGCTAGGGGGGAACAATCGCACTGCTGATTAGCTGAGGAAGAATAAAGCAGTCATGGCCAAATTAAGATGACATAGCAAAAAGATGTTATGTCAACCGAAGACAACCCCGATTTCCATTTTTGCCTTAAAGTGTGGACTTCAAACTATATACCAGTTTTTAAATAGTGTTGATTGGCCATGTAAAACCAGAGTTATGAAAATACATATATATATATATATATATATATATATATATATATATATATATATATATGCGATGTTTATTCCTGAATACTATCGTTGTTTATATTTACTGCAAGAAGAAACTGTAAAAACTGCGTTTTCTAAGGAAAGCGCTCGAAAGCACTCTCCACTTGTGAGCAAAGCCAAAAACCAAAAAAAAAACTCCACCCTTTCCTATTGGTTGAAAAATGTACCATGTCCACAAATCAAAAAAATGATATGGCAACATGGCATTTGGTTGTTTAGGAAGAAGGGGACGTTTTAGGAGTGACTGCTGCGGGAGATGTGAGAGATTTGTGATGTTAAGCTGTTTGGAGTCGAAAGTTAGTGTGTTGCGTTGTGTAATTAGTGTGTAGTGTAGTCGATAGTTTTGTTGTGTGTGTAAATAATTTGTGTGGCAGCTTATTTGATACAGAACACCAGATTTTTCTGTAAATAGTTTGAAATGTTTATTTAAAAACCCGCCTTGGATGCATTTTTAGATAAATAGATGCATATAACTTTATTGTTTGCAAAACTTAGTTACTTTTTTGAAGAAGTAAATAGTAACTATAATTAATTACTTTTTCAAAGTAACTTGCCCAACATTGGTCATTATATACTGTATTTTGCAGACAAAGAGTTACAGGACTCTCTCCCAGACTATGGTCACTAGCTCATTGCACAGCAGGAGCTTCACACAGACTCATACTAATAATACAGGTCAGAGCTTTATAACAGAAAATGTTAAGTGTGTTTTCAAAATTGGAGTTCAAGTTATTTTTACTTCCAATAGTGTTAACATACCACACAGGTTATGAACAAGATTTTTTAAATTTTCATTGTAAGTGGGATAAAGCACTTAATTAAAAGTATTCTAACAGAAATGTAAATACTGTAATTTGATTGTTTTAATAAACCATGTAACTTATTTCAGCTTTATAACATGCCTGGTACAGAAAGCAGATTGGTTTCTTATTTCACCTTTTTGGTTTGTTTGCTTTTTAAAAAAAAAAAAAAAATAAGCGAACAAACTAAGAATTACAGCAGTAAAAATGACATTGTTATTTTTGGAAAATAACAATGCAGCCAGTTCTATTTGAGGTTTAACAGATTTTATTAGCTCTTTAACCTAATGCTCTCTCAAGAAAAACAACACAACTGATGAACTGGTCCACATCACATAAACGTTAATTAGAACTGTGCTGTTTTTCATTTCCACAACTTCTGGATATATTTAAAATTTCAAGGACATGACCATATTAAGGAAATCCTCTCTCACTGACATCATATAAAGGCAACTACAAAAAAACTGTGAAACGGAGCATTTGCACATTTAGAGCTTTAAACCTAATTTTGGGAAATGTTGTTGAAACTTGCAGAAACCTTTATAGAGGGATAAGTTGTTTACGTATGTAATTAAAGAAAGCTTGTCTTCTTATTTAACTACAGTGGGTTTTCCAGGAGATGACCACAGAGTTTTTAGGGTAAGCTATTTAAAAACAGATCACATTTTTCTTACATTTGCACAAGTAGAGGTAAACAACTTTTGAAGCAGATGTGCCTGTGCAAGTCAGACTTTTTCTTTTTGCAATTTAAAAGAAACCATTCAGAATCTGATCATGGTCTTTACCGTATAAAAGTGCCTTAAGGTGACAGTTGCTGCAAATCCACTAAGTCACTGCAATTGATGCAAGTGATGAGTTAGCCCACTGACTGTTGTAGTCGGTGACACTACTATCACATTCATCTCATAGCCGAAATAGCTCAGCTGGGAGAGCGTCAGACTGAAGATCTGAAGGTCCCTGGTTCAATCCCGGGTTTCGGCAATTTTGAGCTAAATTTAAGGTCTGATGCCAAACTCTGTCCTCCAAAATGACAATGCTTTCCCCCACAGACGCTGCTCACGTTCGGATTGTTCTAAGTCTGTTAAACTGTGTTGGTGTTTAATAGGTTTGTATCGGCTGTTTTCATCTTCGTTTAGCTCTCTGAGGACACGATAAATGTGCCATAATTGGAAATCTATTAAATCACTTCAGTGACTATATTTAAAATATATCAAGAAAGACAAAACAACTCACAAAATAAGCCAGAAAACCACCACAAAAGTACTAAAACTAACAGTGAGTTCTTTCCATCTTTGCACTCTCCCCACCTTTACTGCACATCGGCCCATAAATAAAACTGCAAAGTACTAATACACAAATATATTGCCTAATATAGCTAATATATTGATGTCTTTATTTTCCTGGCATTTTAAACAACGTTGGTATCAGGCTGCAGTTTGTCAGTCAGTGCATTCCTGTCTGACAAACTGCTAAACACTGGTTTTAGTGTCCATTGTGTTTGCTTCTATAGCACCACATGCTGCATGTGACTTGCTTCACCCTGTCATGTGACTTATTGACATTACCTCATGTAAGATGCCTGCTCATAATGACCCACGCCATTTTTGAAGGGACAGCTACCACTAGGGGTTAAATACCTGGGACTCTACACCTTTTTGGTTTTACAACTGAAGAAGCTTCTTGGATGAGAGGTGAAATGTCTTCAAGAAACTTCAACAAGTCCAGTTGCTTTATTTATAACCTCCTTAGACTACCATCACCTCGATGACCAAGAACCCACACAGACACAGTTTGACCACAAACTATATCCTCCAAGATGCTCGGCCCCATAGAGGCGTTTAAACTGAACATCAGGAAGAAAGGTCATTGAAAATGGCATGTTCTTGATGCCAGACGTGCTGGTCTGACTGCTGTTTGATCACCAGCTAATAATATGAAGCATCAGTGGCACCACCTTCGCTTGCATGGTGTAGCCGAAATAGCTCAGTTGGGAGAGCGTCAGACTGAAGATCTGAAGGTCCCTGGTTCAATCCCGGGTTTCGGCAATATGTTTGCTTTATGTTTAGGTGTTATGAAGGTGATGATTGTGATCTAGATGTTAGATGAAATTCTGCAACCACCTGACACCAAACACTATCCTTCAAGATGACAATCCTTTCCCCCACACAGGCTGTTTAATTTCAAATGTTCAAGGTCATGCTTGTGCTGGTGGTTTTTAAAAGTTTTTTTGTGGGCTAATATGACTGAATTTTATAAGAGTGGAGAAACCTGCAATCAAGCGAGACTGAAGAAGTCACTTGGATGAGTGACGAAACATTTCTCCCACTGAAAACGCTATGTCCAGAGGAACAGAATCAACTTTTTGGGATGTCCTCGCCTGAATCAAGAAATTTGAGACACCGAATCAAAGATGTCAGCCCAATATTTTTTAACCTTGTCACAAAAAACAAAACTATGGCTTAACTAATCTTTAGCTAGGGAGCATTTCAAACAGATAGGAGAGACCTCAGGGTATAATTTATACAACTTTTCTCTTGAGAAGTGTAGACGATGTCGAGATTTGAATTAAGTTAAGCACTGTCTTGCATTATAAGAGCATTTATGGATTCTCCAAACCTTCTTCCCATTCAATATTAGTGATTGGAATACCTAATTCCTCTTCCCATTTAGACTTGATAAAGAACGAGTTCACAGGGCTCATTGACATTAGACTCTGATAGATGCAAGAAATACATTTCTCACTAAAAGGTGAAAGTTGGAGACATTTATCAAGAAAGGAATTGTTAAGACTCTCAAAGCTCTGTACGTATTTACTGGCATAGTCTCTTATCTGCTGGTATCTGAAAAAGTCTCTTCCTGGTACTTTGTATATCTCTTGTAACTGCTTGATAGCGCCAAAGACACCCTCCCAGTATAGATTACTGATTGTACAAAGTCCTACCTGTTTCCAAAGTCAAAATGTATTGTCTAAAATAGATGGTTTAAAAGATGGATTGCCTGCAATGGGCACGATAGAGGATAAAGACTTCAAATTAAAGTGTAGTTTAATCTGCTCAACAATACATATGGTGCTGTGTATCACCACATTGCCGCCATACATAGACTTTTCAGTGGGCAAGAAAGACACCAGTATAACTCCTATACAGTAAGGCTGACAAGCTTCCTGCTCCAGTTGTAGCCATGTAGGGGGATTAACACTGTCAGCTTGCCAGTATGCCATGAATTTTATATGTGAAGCCCAGTAATAGAACAATATATATTTTTTATTATCTTTGTACAGCACTTTGGCCAACATTTTGTTGTTATTAAATGTGCTATATAAATAAAGTAAAGTAAAGTGTGTTTTATTGTCCCACACAAGCATGACTGATTGGCTTGGTTGTGCTATTTTTTGATTGCCGTCTTATCACCAGCTAAAAGTGTCTCTGATTGGAGTGTGTGGCACTATGGGCACCGATTGTGGCCGAAATAGCTCAGTTGGGAGAGCGTCAGACTGAAGATCTGAAGGTCCCTGGTTCAATCCCGGGTTTCGGCAAATGCTTATGTTTACGTGAACCCTCAAATACTCCTCGGTAATGTGTGTTTCATTATCAGTATTCCCTTTAACCCACTTTATCAAGCTGGTACGTGAGTATGAGCAAACAGCACATGAGTAGGCTCGTCTAGCACAGTATGAAATGACTAAGACCAGGCAACAAATGTACTTTGACCTACTTGTTGTGTGTTGGAAACACTGTGGATGGAAGTTTCTGCCTTTCTCAGTAATGCAAAGGCCCCAACATCCAACATCAGTATGGAGGAGAGGAAGGCCCTCACATCGCTTAGTAATGACAACAACATTATCATTCTTCCGGCAGACGAAGTAGGTGCATGGTTTTGCTAAACCAGAAAGACTATTACAGGAAGAGGGTTATAGATTGTCTGAAGTAGTTAGAAAAAAAATAATACTACACTAAGACCTACAATAAGTCTCCCAACTTAGCTATTTCGGCAGGGTTAGGACCACTACTATTAGGCTTGTTTCACCTAATAGCACCTTAGTGGATTTGCAATAACCGTGACCTCAAGATACTTTAATAAGGTAAAGACCTACAATATCAGAGAGAAACCTGACAATCAGACAACGCTTTATGTGCAATCCCAGTATAAAGGATCTTTTAAGCAGAAATGTCACCAAAGCCTTTTGCAGTATCCTGACTTTCCAACAGCTAGAAGTTTGTTTGTTCTTTTCTATGAACTCAGCTGCCTAAGGATTTCTCCCACACCTGTGTTGTGTTATATGGCAAGCAGTAATTTAGGGTCCACATAAACATAACCATTGCCGAAACCCGGGATCGAACCAGGGACCTTCAGATCTTCAGTCTGACGCTCTCCCAACTGAGCTATTTCGGCTTTATGCAGACATTAGCAGTGCAAGTGACAGTGAGATTTCCATCAGTAATGGGGGACATTTAAAAGTTGATCTGTACCTTAAACCAATATATACCGTTCATTATTTAAGGTTTGACTCTCACCATCCACTGGAGCACAAACTGGGTGTCATCAGGACGCTACAACATAGAGCGAACACCATCCCCACAGACACAGCGCCAGGGAAGCAGAAGAACATCACATCAAGAAGGCCCTGAGTAAATGTGGTTATCCCAGCAGGACATTTGTCACAGCTGGGAAGGCACCTAGAAAATGCTCCAAGGGATCCAGGACAGAAGAAAGACAACTGCAGCCTGAGCGAAAACCTTTAGTGATCCTTTATGTGTCAGGAGAATCGGTACAGGTGAGATGCATTTTCTCTAAACACTGCATCTCTGTGTGGCTTTCAAACCCCAAACACCATGTTGTGCCAAAAATTGGTCCACCTCAACGATCAGGTCCCTCAGCACAAACAGATTAATATAGTGTTAAGTGCCAGGAGGATTTCTTTTATTTATACATCAGAGAAAACAAACAACCTCTGGCTACACGTCTGGCACAACACAGAAGAGCTAACTCTTCAGGCCAGGACACCTACGGGCCAGTGGCCACTCTTTCAATGATGAGGATGTACACACTAACCCTAGCCCTAACCCTGGACAGGGAGGACCGCTGGTTTTAACGGGGAGCCAAGGAGTCCATTTAAGTGAAAAGGGAAAGACCATCTCTGAATTGAGAAGAGTGCTTAGACATCTTTCACCATCTTATAATGTTGTGATTGCAGCCATTCCCCAACTCTCTGTGAATGATACTCATGGCAATTGAAACAATGGTCATTAATAAATGGTCTTTTATCAGTGGTTGTGGATCATGGTCATGGCAATTTGGATATTAATGATGCAGCCCATTGTTCGCCAATGGTGTAAGCTTCAGTCATTATGCAAATGTACAGTTTATAAGGGTGGGGAAACTTGCAGGGAGCTGAGACTGAAGAAGTCATTTGGATGAGAGATGAAACGTTTCTCCCAGTTAAAATGCTACATGTGCAATGTGCAATCACAGTATAAAGGTAAACATTGTTTTTAAATCAGAAATATCACCAAAGGCTTTTGCGGTGTGCTGACCTTCCAACCGCTAAATGCTAAGAAATGGTTTGTTCTTCTCCAATTAAATCAGCTGCTCAACGTTTTCTTCCATAACAGGAACATTTGTGTTATGTGCCAAGCAGTAATTTGGGGTGTGCATAAATACCACCATTTGCCGAAACCCGGGATTGAACCAGGGACCTTCAGATCTTCAGTCTGACGCTCTCCCAACTGAGCTATTTCGGCTATGCCATGTTGATGATGGTAGTTCACTTGACTCGAATCAGAGATCTTGTTAGCCTGTGATAAGATGGCAATCAAAAAGCAGTCAGACCAGCAAGTCTGACATCAGGAACATGCCACGTTCAATCACCTTCCTTCCTGATGTTCAGTTTAAAGTTCCGTAGCCTCTCTGCGGCCAAGCATTGTCATCTTGGAGGGTATAGTTTCGTGTCAGACTGTGTCTGTGTAGTTGTCAGCGATCCAGGTGATGGTAGTCTATGGAGCTTGTAAAGAAAGCACCTGGACTTGTTGAAAATTTTTTGAAGACATTTCACCTCTCATCCAAGAAGCTTCTTCAGTTGTAAAACCAAGAGGTGGACATTTAACCCCCAGGTATTTAACCCAAAGTGGTAGATGTTCCTTAAGAGAGTTGCTGACCCACTATTGATCATGTGCCTCACCACACAAACCAAGGTGTGAAAAGAAGGCGTGGGTCATTATGAGGTTTCGGGTGGCTTACAACTGTCTGCACCTACAATGCAGTTTTGAAATCCTATCCTAGGCACATGAATCCCCACTGGCATCATGCATGAGGTGATTTCAATGAGACACATGATAGAGTGAAGTAAGGTCTTACAATGGTTTCACCCAAAGCCTATGTTGATAATGATCTATGCCCATGTGATGAGGCACATGATCAATAGTGGACCACCTGCGACTAGGGATTAAATACTCAGGACTCTCCACCTGTTGGTTTTGGACTTAAAGAAGGTTCTTGGATGAGAGATGATGTCTTCAAGAAACTTAAACAAGGCAATTGGACAAACACAATGCCAAAACCCAGGGACCACCAGTTATTCAGTTTGCTGCTCTCCCAACTGAGCTATTTCGGCAGCAAAGTATCAGGCACAGAACATGTAGGCTGGATAAAGAAGTCACATCCAGCATGTTGGTCTATAGAAGCAAACATAAAGGATGCTGAAACCAGTGTTTACAGCAGGAATGCACTGACTGACAAATTGCAGCCTGATACCACCATTGTTTAAAACGACATGATAAGTAAACACCACTGATATTCTTTTGATGATTTATTTGTTATATTATATTATATTATATTATATTATATTATATTATATTATATTATATTATATTATATTATATTATATTATAATTAGTTATATTAGGCAATATACTAGTGTATTAGCAGTTTACAGTTTCATATATGGGCTGATGTGCAGTAAAAGTTGGAAGAGTGGAAGAATTAAGATTTTGTCCTCATTGTTTTTACGTGTACTTGTAGTCATTAAATTGACAACAACAAAATCTAATATCTGTTACCCCTGCCTTTTCTTTGTAGATTCTCTCAGTTGTTTCTTGGTTCTGGTTTAATCTTCTGCTCTTAGTTGGTGTGAAACTGAAGCCTCCTCGACATAACTTGAGCTAATTTTAGGAAAATATGCTTTGGTTTATCAGCGATCTGAGGCAGCGGGGCTCATACAGAGGAGAGGAATGTCACCGGCCCCACCCCACATTCCTCTCTGCCAGACTGAAGCATCCAGTTTGAACCCCTGTGGGGGCATTTAAAAGACGTGTAAGATACAGTGAATCCCTCTCTAAACCCACAACACCGCTGCTGTCTTATCTCACCAGCTTCTTTAAGTGCAGTAAATTGCATTCCTGTGGTGTTTGCAATGAAATCGGCATGACTTACTTCCAACACTGAAAAGCATTTCTCTCCCTTGAGCTAATTAGTCTTAGATAATCACTCAGCAGGAGCTACAGAGAGCAAAAATAAAAACTCCAAATTTACAAGTATAAAGTAAAGTTCAAAGACGATTTACATCGTCACACATGTGCTGTTATTTAATGAGGACTTCTGCGCAGAGCCCAAAATATCCGCTGATGAGCTCATCGATCACGCGTTTGACAGATGAACCAGAAAGATCATTCCCTCTGCAGGATGATCGTTACAGCCTCTTATTCGCCATCTGATTTAAAGGGATCAAACGGATGACGTCGCCCTGTTTCGTCACTGAGCCACAAATTTGCAGATCGTTTATTAGTTAGATGTCTCACTCCTGTTGATCAAATCGATTGTGGCTGCTGCTTTTTGAACTTTTGTGTTATAATAATTAGATCAAGGCTGCCTATTGACCTATAATCTGAGAAAATCACTAATCCAGTTTACCGCACTCTGTTATTACTGAGACACTTTAATGTCATTTGACATCTGTTGTGCCGTTTGAATACATAAAGAAAGCCAAGTTAAAGTCTTTTTTATGATATAATAAAAAGATGTATTTAAACTGTGCTTGTTTTGCTTTTATTCTTTTATTTTCACTTGTTTCACTTCATTTAAGTCATGTACATTCTATTTATTTACCCCATTTGTAATAGGTTTTGTTTAATAATACTGGTATTAAAGAAATTCCCCACCTATAAGGATACATAATCTGTCTGTTATCCACAATAAACAATAAATCCCCCAGGAGTCAAGATTTTATTAGTGCTGTTTTTGATTTAAAAATTGTTAACCAACCACATATATTTGCCTTTTTTGTGCTTAAATTCCATTAAATGTTCGATTATTTTAAACTCTGATGAGGTGAAAGGCATGTTTCATGTTTGTGTTGTTCCAAATATATATAATATTAAATATATAGAGAGCAAGGAGCCGCTGATTTCTCCTTTCTTTTTAAACTATACATAATGTAAAAAACAAACAAAGACACAAACAAGAAAACTACAAATGCATTGTGCACAAGCATGCACATAATGAGTGAATCATCTCTCGTAAGATATAGATATCAGGATCCCATTGGATGAGATTACCATGTTACACAAGGTGATCACATTGAATGAGATTACCATGTTACACAAGGTTAACTACAAATCAATTACTCCAGTGAATGGCAACTTAAAACAATGCATTTCCTGAATAAAATGCAGTGCGAATGCTGATACGTGAACATTTCTTTTAGCTGAAATCCTGTAATTGCTGAAATATTTAACTGAAATACACCGAATCATTCACCTATAAGCCAAAGTGCAGACAGACACTCACAGAGCAGTGAGTTACTGTGACACCTACGGACCGTCCACCTCACACCTCTAAGTCTGTTTGTCATGAAGTCTAAGTGCTGAGAGAAAACCTCTGTTTTGTTTTCTTTTGAGGGCTTTGGGAATTTGATTTTGATTTTGAAAAGAAGCCAAACGTCTTTTGAAACTGGTAAGACTAGAAAACTCACAAGACTTGTAGTAATTTGGAAATTTCTTTTTTCATTATGTTCACATAACATCTTATAAAATCTGCAACGTAAATGACTTTTCTGTTTCAGGTGTGGGCAGTGAATGTCATTAATAAAATGAGGGACATAGGGTTTCAAGCCCAGATGCTCCTTAAACTTCCAGATGCCAAAGCTCCTAAATTTCAGTGAGTCACATCTGACATACAATTGTTGACAGTCCAGCTATAGTCTTTCAATATTTCTGTGATGCTTTAAAGATGTTTAAAAGATCATTTTTATAACTTTATTCTATAGAACACCCATTACATCAAATTCTTAAAGAGAAGCAGCAGGTAGAGCATAGCTTCAAACTGCTCACCGCACAGGATTTGGTGATAGAGGCAGTTCCCCACATCCTGCAGGGCTTCTGGGAGCTTCCTCCTGGCCTCTTCTTAAACATAGCCCGAGCATACTGTCTGAGCATACTCTCCACCAGTGTCACAAAGGCCACTTTGGATCGAGTCTCCAAAACTATCACAGCAATGGAAAGCCGGGCAGTCTTCTCTCGCTCCATCAGAGATCAGATCATGGCCCAGAGCATCCTGAGGGATATCAGAGAGAAATATTCACCAGAAATTCTGCTCACTAATGTTGCAAACTTTACACTAGTGCTGCTCACTACAATTGCCGATGTAAAGAACCACATACCCAAGATCTTTAAAAACCCTTCTGAAACTGCACCAATGCCTGATGTTCTTCCCAATGATGAACTTCCTTCTGAAAGCCTGTCAATGCCAGCAAAACTTACTGACTTTCAGACTCCCATCTGTCTTTTCTCACTCTACAAAGTCAAAAAACAAAACAAAAAAAACAAAAACAAAACCGTATCAATATTTCTGCATGAGTCTGCATCTATGTTTAAAAGCCTTGTTCGTTTTAAAGTTTGAATGGTGTCTGTAGGTGCACTTATGTGGAAGTAGAGTTGAAAGAGGAGTATGTTGAATGAGAATTTGAAGAGTCTCCCCATTGAAATTTCCCCTGAATAGAGCTGACAATAAAAAGTTATAAATAACAAAAATAGAAGCACACATGTCTAAAAGAAGAGAACTCTTAAGCTTGAATGGTTTTTCTAAGTTCAAGGAGATAACCCGCAAAAAATGAACTGAATAAAAATATGTCTGTGAAGGTTCTCAGTCATCCAGAATCCATGAATAAAAATAGCATCTCAATACTGTGAATGCTTAATCAGCATTCACACTAATTATTGCAATTTCTCTGGATCAGAGTATGTCTGTGTGAGCCAAAAGCTCAGGTCTAAACAGTTTGTGACAATTTGTTCTACTTTTGGCTCTATATGATGACATGGATGTGTTAGAGGCAGACAGTCAATCATAGAAAAGTTGGTTTAAAGGGAGGGTGACCTTAAATCAAAGATAGGAGCTATGTCAAACAGTGACTCATGCAAAGCAGAGTCCAAGAATAGAAACGTGGAGGTGGAAATGATAATAATCTGTGCCTCTTTATTTTTGATCATTTTATTTTGTGTAATTTTTTAAATGCCCGTCATGTCTAGTAGGTCATGCGAGAATCCGAATCAGGAGTTAAATGCACCGTTTCGCCAAACATATTTGTTTTTCCAGGACGAGCTCTATAGACTTTCTATAGCTATTTAGGTATCTATTGATTTCTGTTATGTACAAGTGCGTGTGTAAAATGGCGAAGCGGAATTGACAGGCAGAAAGAGTGAAGAAAAAAGGGTTGTTCTTTTAAAGATAAGAAAGAACAGCAGCAGCTTTGGATTCAGTGTTTGTGCTGAAATGCAGGCATGATTACAGCGATGCGTTTTCTCTTGCTTGGTTCCTGGATTTTTGGGCGGAGTGAGCGCTCTGTGTGTCCCCCTCCTCTCTGGCAGTACGTGCGGGTTGTGTAACGGTGGGAGAGACGGCTCGGTCCCCGCCCTGCTCCTTTAAATACCCGTAACGGGGTCAGTACAGCAGACAGACACGGGGATGTGCTGATATCTGCTTACTTTCAGCGTGTGTACTCTAACCGTGTATCTGGTGTTCGTCCTGCGTCATGGAGCTGGACCGGCGGCTGCTGCTGGCGCACTGCACGGCTCACGCCCTCTCGGTAGCGGCGGGCTTGCTGGTGGTGGTCCCGATGGCTCTGAACGGTTCCGCTTTCAAAGGCCGCTGCGCCCTCTTTTCCAGTGGATACTGGAGGACGGATGAGCAGGTGGAACCGACGGGCACGACGGGAGTCGTGGATCGCCTGGTGGTGCAGCAGTGGGGGCCGCCGGCAGCCTGCCAGTTCGCCACTTTTGTGGGCATTTTCACGGTGCTGTACGGGGCTGCGCAGGGCTGGAGGTGCCTCTTCTATCTGCACGGACGACATGACGAGTGAGTCTCCCTGCACCACACACCCACCCGTCCATACGTCTCAAAACACAGAGAAGGGCGGGTACAAGCACTACTGACCTACATTTGGTTATGTTCTGCAGAAAGATGATGCAGCATAGTGCCACAGTGGCCCGGTGGTACTTGGAGATCCTGCAAACGCATTAAAATAGATGAAGGCATACATAAACGGATGCATGCAGAAATGGACGCATTAATATGTTGCCTGTGCATTGGTGCCAGATGCCGAAGATTTCTATAAAAAGACACCATTGTGCGTTAACTTGTTTATTCACCCAAACAAAAGCAAGTAAAGCAGCGAAGCAGTCATGTGGTGTGGATGATCAGTCAGTGTATCCATCAGCACAGAAGGCTGTCGGCCATGTTAAGGAGAGGAGAAAATGTTCTGAATATATCTGCATCCTTTATTCTAGTGATTGTATTTGACTCCCCCCAAAAAGCATGCTAAATGTTAGTGTAAAGAAACAGGAGAAGAAAGAAACACTTTGAGAGCTCTTAAGAATAACGAGTTTACTTAAACAACAACAAAAACAACAACAACAGTATTTTAGGTCTTTATGAATCGGCTTGCCTACATGTGAAAAAAATTCTCAACGTTTCATTATAGAAATGCTGCTACTGCCTCTCCACACCGGGAGCATCACCTACATTAAGCCAAAGGAAAAAAATAAACACGGTCTCAGCTGCAGCTTTCACACTTTTCATCAGGTGGGCCAAAGTGGACCTATTGCCGGCCGGTTCTGACCCCTGAGGTGCACGTTTGACACACCTCTGTGGGCCCCATATCTCAACCAGCTGCTGGGCCTTTCTAAACCAAACCTGTGGGTCACATGACCTACAAAAACAAACTGCAGTCATCACAGTAGTCATAGCAGGGGTGTCAAACATAAGGCCCGTGGGTGGTATTTGGCCACGCAGAGACTCCAGTATGGCCCTCTGGACAGCTTTGCATAATGTGAAGTTTGGCATAAATCTTCGAGATTTAGCTTTGCTTTCATAGGTTTTATAGCTTTTCCCAATGATAAAGGCCTAGCCCCTGGGTTACTAGAACAGTGTGAATAAGTAATAAACAATTCAATTTTATTACATTTAATTTTACAGTGGATCCACAGTAAAGGAAATTTAGGAATTTTGTCCCGCTCATCCTTGCAGAATTATTGTAATTCAGCCACGTTGGAGGGTTTTTAAGCATGAACCGCCTTTTTAAGGTCATGCCACAGCATCTCAGTTGGATTCAGGCCATTCCAAAGTCTTCATTTTCTTTTTCTTAAGCCATTCAGAGGTAGACTTGCTGATGTGTTTTGGATCATTATCCACGCTTCAGCTTGAGGTGACGAAGCAATGGCCGGACATTCTCCTTCAGGATGTCATGGTAGACTGCAGAATTAATGGTTTCCTTTACCAAAGCATGTCTTCCAGGTACTGAGACAGCAAAACAGCTGCAAACCAATGACAATACCACCATATTTTACTGTTGGTATGATGTTCCTTTTCTGAAATGCTGTGTTACTTTTACAGCAGATGTAATTTTAAGACTACTGAAAGAGAGTTAAGGCTGTCCTGGTTGACTTACAAGCTTGTTCAGATTGTATGGTTTTTGGCTTACTGTATTTCCATATATGTTTACTGATGTTTCAATAAATAGCTTTATCCATTTCCCAGTTTACTTGTACAATGTAAAGCGATGAGGGCTGGCTCAAGACTTTTGCGCAGTACTATATATACTGTAACAGCAGGCTGTGCTGTGTGGTTCGTCTGTATCTGTTGAGGAAATCTGTACAAATAAAAACATTACTGTGATAACTGAAGCAGCAGAAAGAGGGGACGTTCAAGGTAGCTGCAGTTGATATTATGAAATAATCATGCATTTGCTCCATCGTCAGCCTTGAGCCTCAGCTGTCTGTGTGTCTGATGGCCATCTCTCTCTCTCTCTCTCTCTCTCTCTCTCTCTCTCTCTGTTTCTGCACAGCACTCTGTTTTCGTCCTTCCTCACAGTCCTGCTGAGCGTGTGCGTGTTCTTCCTGTCTGGAGGAGCCAGTGTCATCTTGTCACTAGGACTCAGCTCCTGGTGCGATGTTGTGACAGAGAACGACACACAGCCATTCAGGTACATCTAACACAGACTCCCCTTTGGTATTGTGGATGGATGCCTGCTCAGTTGACATCGAGAGGCCTGCACATTTCCAGACTTTTCTTTCGTTGCTCCGTCTGTGATTTAAAAAGAAAATGATTCAGGGTTGATGTTAAAATGTGTGTTTTAAAGCGTGTGTGTAGCTGTCATCTTATTTGAGTGTATCTGGAGGTCCTTTTCTCAGCCATTCTCTGTTTGTTTTGAATTCAGCTGTGCAGAGTCCCAGTCTGTGCCACTTTACCTGGACGTGGACACTTCATCTTTCTTCACAGAGCTCAGTCTGGCGCAGGTAGGAATGCTCAAATACAAGCAAACACAAAATGTTGCGCACACCAGAACGCAAAAGTGACACCAAATTCCTCCCAGGCCTCTGAAACAAGAGCTTCACAGTTCGGCTGTATGGTTTTTTTAAAGACTGAAGGAGGTAGAGCACGATGAAGAAAAAAGAAAAGAATTATTTAACAGCTCATATACTAGACGGATAACTTAAGTAACATTAAAATGATCACAACAAGCTAATTTAACATCTCAAATTATAGAACAGGGGTGTCAAACATAAGGCCCAGGGGGACTGAATCAGCAAAGATTCTAATCTGACCCCACTGGCCAAATTAACTGTATTTTCATAAGGTTAAAAAAAACTTTCCAACTGATAAAGACCTCCCCTGTGGCCATTAATGCTATAACACAGTAATTGATTAATAGATGAACCTTTTAAAATAACAGCATGAGTTCCAATCAGTGTAGCAGCTGCAGTAGTATTTACAGATTCATCCCCGTTTTGTGCTTAAATACAGGATATTTTGTGTCACATCACTGTAGTCACTCATTTCAGTTTTTTTTCCACCCTTCTGTCTGATTCAGTGTCAGCTGCAGTGATGTTGTGTGAGCGGTTTCTAATGGCAACAGATCTTTTGTCACAGATTTGATATTTTAGGAAAGCAGACACGTAAAACATGAAAGCAGGTTTACTCTGTCAGAAGAAACCACTTTTGTTCGGCAGCATGTTCGTCTGATGAACATGAAGCTTGTCTTTTTTGCAGATTTATCCAGGAATTAACAGCATGCATTTAGGAGTTTCTTTGACGTTGTCAATGCTTTGTGTTTTTGTTACAAAACATCATTGATCGACACGAGCTGGTGTCAGCCTCCGTTCTAGCAGCTTCTGCAGCTCCATTCAGTGTCCTGGGCAGGATTTATCTAATCTGTCTTTTGGAAACAATGAAACGAGTGTGCGAGGTTCACTCCCGCAAACAAACCGACTCATATTGATGAAACACAGTGACGCTCTCGGCTACGGTCATTTTTCAATTTTTCCAGTTCTAATCTGTCCCGTCTAAAAACGGCATCCCTCTCATCCTGCTGTCGTCACAGTGAAATATCGACTCGTCCCTGAAATCAAAAGTCTCACAGGAAGTGGTGTTTGTTAAAGGCACAGACTGTATGTTTTTACAAATTGATTTTTGGCTTCTACATTTCTGGAGCCACATTGTTGATTTTTAGATTTCTCCTGTGAATCTTTGTCCCGATGTTTTAAATGATCGAAACAAAAGGCTGGATCTTAACTCAGTTTTTCTACTTGTTTGTACATTTCTCTCAGCTCCGGTCCCATAGTTTCACCAATCTACCTCCAAGAATTTGCTGACAGTCCTTATACTGAGGTGATAACTGTTGTTTCACTGATGTATTGTTAAAAATGGCCTAAACTGAGAGTGGAAGATGGACATGTGAGTGTGTGCTATATACATTAGAGGGTTACCTAGTCCACTCGCTATAAAGGTCGAATGAATTGCTTCCCCTGTGCGCGCTGCTTTAGCTCAGGCATGTTGGTCATACGGAGGCAGAAGTGACCATGTGTGGATCACACATACATATAAAAGTCATCTGCTGGTTTTTGGGACCATGTTTTTGAAGCTTCCATGCTGGTGTTTTGGCCTTTGCCATGTTAAGGATAAAAAAGATGGATTCAGCAACTGAAACAGCTGCATTTATAACCTGTAAAACTGCAAAGCACAGACACAGATATCTGCTAATTATTACTCAGTAACAGAATAATAAAACACAAGAATTTCACAAACTTCTTGAGTGCCTTCTGCATCGTTATCCTTCACTATGTGTCTGTTCAGTGTTTTTCGATGTGTGACTGTAAGCATGTCTCTTCATTCTCAGGCGTCGCTGTGGCTTGTGACGGCTCTGTGGCTGGCTCACTCCATCCTGGCTTTCCTGCGGCTCTACCACTCTCACAGCCAGCACATCAGCGGGCCCTGTCTGCACCGGGAGAAGGAGATGCTGCTGGGACACAGTCCATCAGACAGCGGCTCTCCCTCGCCGCCTCCTGTGACACCCATCCTCTTAGTCTAACCCAGAGTGTGCGAGGTACTGACAGAAGAAGCCTCCAGTATTCACATTTAAACCTCAGTTTGTTCATGTCTCGATCGATGATGTCATCTCCGCGGTACATGAGCCTGACCAATGAATCCATCAGGTGTAATATTAATCAACCAACAAAAGAACGCAGTACAGAAATGCCAAAGATACGATAGAAAGAGTTCAGGCTTAAATTAGATATGTCTGTAATGCATGTTACCTTTTTAAAAACATTGGCTGATCTGTGTTGTCCTTAAATATTAATTATCAAGTAATTTATCTTATTTAATGGCTTAATGTTATTTAACAGCTTAGTATCATCACTAATATCGGTGGAATCCTGCCTACTGCATTTTAAAGGTTTTTCCACAATCTTTAAAACCTCTTTTAACCACTTGGATTATTTTTTTTATTATACGACAAACAAATTCACAGGAAAAAGAGGAAAGAAGAAATCCTATAATGAGTTCAATAAGTACAAAATCTTTCACATATTTGAAAAGGGTCCTCAGACCTTTTGAAACACCCACTGCAGTGTCAACACCGGCAGATAAGTCTAAATTAAATGCAGTATTAAAAATAATACAAGAGATTCATAAATTTTAACAGGAACTGCACACAATGTGTTTCTGTCTGGATTCACTTTAGTGCAGACATATAGAATACAAGTTATAGTTATTTTGAGGTATTTATACTCCATCTTGTTGCCTTGCAAGATAAAAAGAAATGCACAGATGGATGTAACTGACAGTAATGCATTTTAATTTTAGCTAAACAGGCTGTTTTGAGCTTGTGATTTTGCCTGGTTAAAAGGAGAGCCGCTTTTGAGACACTATAAACTCTGACTGTAAGCTCAACATAAGCTTCCTGACCTTAGTCTCACTTCGTAGTACAATCCTGAGGTGATGGGAGTGAGTCCGACTCTAAGAATCTCCTCAAACTGTGGCTGTAATGTGCGGGACTTGCTGCCCAATCATGGCTTACAAACCCTAAAATAACATGGAAAATTCTTCTTTTTTTAGGAATTGAAAGTTTTGAAAACACGTGAACTTTATTGATTCACTGATTCATTTATGAGCAGTAATATAATTTCAGTAAAAGGGATCTGCACGCTGACTGTCTTGTGATCGAAGGTTATGATTGGAGATGAAATGTGTTTTGCAATGATGTCAGGGACGTTTGTACTGAAGGATTTTATAGATTCAAAATATACCAGTTACTGAAGAACTGGATGTTGTGTCAAATCCAACATTAAAGACATTTATGGGCAAAAACATTTCCTTAATAAGTGATAAGATGGAAACATCCAGTCTGTAGGTCCACAGAGTTGGTCTGTAGTGGGACTAAACTTATCTGCCTTCAAACGAAAAGGGATTTCACAGCTGAAGCACATTCTAACAATAGCCAGTGTTGTTGCTTATTTTTGTCTTTTCGCCAGATTTTCGTGAGTCACTGTTCATTCACATCATTGATGACACCACAAGCAGCCAGCCTGGTGTTTGTTCCGAGTACGTTTACGATGCATGTTTGTTTGCGTTTCTGCAGGAGCTCGACATTTTGCACAGTCGTGTCCTCATCAGGGAGAATTCGTTGTATTGTTCTGAGTGTAATATTCGAATGCTTTCATCGTGAAGCATGTGGCGAGAGTGTGACTGAGCCACCGTGTTCGTGAAACAGCCTCACTGTGTGAGCATGACCTGAATGTTCTGTTGTGTAATGGGAAAATCTCTGCTGGCCTCTCATCTTGTGACGATTTCTGTCATGATGCTGTTTGCGTGGAGGCGGCTGCTCTCGGTCCGTCAGTGAAGCAGTCGAATCCTCTCAGACGATCCACGTAGAGTTTAATTAGCAGGAAAACTCTGATTTGTGACTTTTTGAGACAGATTTATGTGGAGCCCAGTGGGGTTGATATGAAGTCGTCGTTACACTTCTGTCAACCCGAGCAGCTGTAATGACACGCAGACAGCAGAGGTGGAAATCTGAGGTAAAGAGGCGGCTTTGTGATGTATTAAATGTTTTTGTATGCTGACCGTTGTCCTGCTTTTTACCTCTGAAAACCGTTTGTGCTCATTCATACTCGCATTTTTGCATTGTTCTTGTTTACAAATAAAAATACCTCATTACAAAAGAACCTTGCTCATTTTTGTTATTTACAAAAGCACCATCACCCTGATCACACGTCTTCTGTTTGCTTTAGTCACTTTGATATTATTGTGGTTGTAGTGTTCATTACAGTGTTGTGGTTGTAGTGTGTTGGGCTGCAGTGACCACAGCTTACATCCCATGCACAATAACAGAGAATGCAGTCTAGCAGTGCAACAATCAGCCACTGCCAGACACTTGATTATGTACACCCATTCAACTGCTCTTTAACACAGATATCCAATCAGCTAATCATATGATCACGATTGCCTGCTGAAGTTTAAACTGAGCATCACAATGGGAAAGAACTTTGATTTAAGTGACTTTGAACATAGTGTGGTTGAATGATGTGACGATCACACAACCATCTCTATAAGTTACAGAGAATGTCTATGAAATATTCATGAAAGAATGTTTTTCTTGTTGTCTTTAGACATACCAATAAATGTGTGAAACAAATTACTCATATTGTCCTTGCATGTTTTCTATGAAAGTAGTTCCTGACCTGCAGATATCTGAGAAAATCATTCCCACCACAGTTGTATTTCTCATGGACAACAAGAAGAATGCCTAAGCCCTTTGGTGTACCTTTGACCTTTGACAGTTGACATATGTCAGTTTACTTTAGGGTGTCGATAGTAACACTATAAAATATATAAGGTAATACATTCACTTCTGAATATATTACCTTATATATATTTGTGTTACAGCTCAAGTTTATATAATGTAGTAACCACTATTAATAGAGTTAAAATTACACTGAACATCTGCTTGTGACAAATAGCCAGAGTTATATTTTTTGTATTTTGCAATTAGACTTTAGTTTTCAGAGAGGATTTTCTTGTTTCAGTTTATTTTTTACGGTTTCCAAATATTCAGTTCTAGCGTTGTTTTTATTAGTTTAAGTCTTAGTTTTAGTCTTTAGTTATTTTTGTATGGAGGGCATATGTTAGAGGCAATCAATACATCATGCACCAGTTTGTTTCTTTGCTTTTTTTTTTTTTTTTTTTTACCAAACTAACAAACTAATGATATTTCCTTTAGTTATCTCCAAAAGTTGATTCTGTTCATCTGGACATATCTGGACGTAACTAATTGAAGCTAAATTGACTCGAAAACAACTATACAAATAAAAATAATACTTTTCAAAAAACCTAGTACGGTAGTTATGTTGATGTAGTAACATTTTCTTTCGCTAGGTGGCAGTAAACAAAACGTATCTGTCTTAAATGAGAAAGAGGAAGAAGTAACGAGCCAATCAAATTCCAAGGCACCATATTGAACAGTTGTTTTGACTCCAGCCTGTTCTTCTTTCACAGTTTTTACTTTGTATTTGGCTTTTTAAAAACTTAAATAATTCGCATTTACAATTAAAAGACAAATAAACGTAATACTCGCGCGGGAACAATGAAGCTGGCGGACATTAAAAAGTTAAAAGTGGCCGAGCTGCGGTCCAGACTTAAAGAGCTGGGGCTGGACAGCAGAGGGCTGAAGGCTGAGCTGGTGGAGCGGCTGTGGTCTGCAGTAGAGGGGGAGCAGAGCGGGGGAGACGGCGAAGAAGAATCGCTGAAGCTACATGACAGCTCACCTATACTTTTAGTACAGACAGAGCCAGCAGACGTCCGCCCTCCATCCTCAGAGATTGGTGCTACTGCGCGACATGAAGTAGACCGCGGCTACACAGACATGGCCACACAGACTGAGGCTGAGCCCAGTCCAGCTGCACCACAGCCCGGCTCGGAGGCTGCTGCTGCGGGTGTCACTGCCTGCCCTGCAGAGGGAGGAGAACAGGGGCATGAGGAGGGTCCAGTAGAGGAGGACATGGGCAGAGGAAGGTCGTTCTACGAGTTCAAAGAGGAGATACGATACAAGAGGTAGAGTATGGTGAAGAAACCCGCCCCACAGAGGGCATCGTGTTCAATGAAAATCCCTCACATCTGTCCACAGCATACTGTAATTACCGTGTGGAGCTCTCGTTGTGGAGTTTCATATGTGTAGGTTCTCTTGGTCTTGAGAACTTGACAAGGTTTGTAAAGATTTTTAAACTCTCACCCAAGAGACTTCTTTAGTACCACAACCACTGATGGAAAATCCCAGCCAAACGAAGCGTGGGCCAAGTCTAGAATCAGAATCACAGAGACTTTATTAATCCCACAGGGAACTTGAGTTCTCATATAAAATGAAGAGTAGAAACAGAGATATTAATAGATAACTATTAAAATAAATATAAACATAAATATGCATATAAACATAAAAGTACACAAATGTGTGTGCAATATATGTTATTGCGTACAAAAGTGCCAGAGTGCAGTGAGGTGTGATTAACCCTGTTCTGCATGTGTGGGCCTGACCCAAGTAGATGAATTAAAGAGTTTGAAAGCAGCAGGAAGGAAGGACGTGTGACGTTCCCTCAGACAGCAGCATGAAGGAATCTGTTGCTGTCCTCTGTTGCAGTGATGTCAGTGAGCTACTCAGGTCATGTTAAAATAAGTTTTCTTAGTTTAAGAGAGAAGAAGGATTTGAAAGCTCTTCCAATATTGTGGTCCTGGTTACTGCACCATTGGTTAGGAATATGTTTTAAATCCTGACTTTGAAGGATTTTTGATGTGTATACATGTGTGGAGGGGCAGTTTTTTCCCTTAAGGCCAGATTAGCATGTAATATCCTTTTATTCCCTTTTAGGATAACTGTATTTATGCGTACTTATACTTTAATATTTGCTATTTTATTATATTGTTATTTTATTCTGTGCAATTAAGAATGAGTGAACGCATGCTCGTCTGCTAAAACATAAGCTCTGATCCAGTTTCACTGTAGAATGCATAGAACAGTGGCATAAAAGGAATCTTTATCTTTGTGTAAGCAGACACCTCATTACCAAGTTTTACCCATAGATTTAGATTTAATAAAGTTCTTAAATCATTAAATGTGACATGCCTCTTGTTTTTCAACCAGAGCCAAATCACCACAGCCCCCTGCGGAGAGGAGTGAGGCAGAGGAACAAGATGAAGATAAAGTCAGATTAGATAAATGTGAGTCTTTGCTGAAAACACACCCACACAAATTTTAATCACAGCTTGAGTTTTCTTATGAGTTAATTTTGTCTGGACTAACCCCCGAGGGTGTATTTGATTTGACTCCCTGAGTCTCCTTGTCGCTTACTCAGATGGCTCTCACCTGCACTTTGAGGTGAGTCCTGATGGATCCTCCGGCCAGCCGCGGTTCTGGGCTCAATTCCCCCTGCTGTGGTCAGGCTGCAGGCTCACCCATGGGGTGCAGCAGGGCAGGGTGGGCTTTGAGGTGAGGCTGGAGAGGAAACTGTTGACTGCACAGCCAGATGACCATGAAGTCAGGGAGCCATATGGACTGAGAGTTGGCTGGTCAGTGGCCGACTCCTCTCTGCTGCTGGGTAAGAATGAAGTTTTTTTTATATTTATTGTCTGTAGATGTGTTGTACTTGTTAAAAAGCTTCTGATTCCTTCTGGGTTTCACGTCAGGTGAAGATGAACTCTCTTTTTGTTATGATGGACGTGGTAAAAAAGTGTCAGATAGAAAGGAAGAGAACTTTGGAGAGCCTTTTTCGGAGGGGGATATCATCGGCTGTTATGCTGTGAGTCATGTTTTCAGTCAGCTTTACCAGCGCTCGAGTGACTTTTCTCCCATTTACACTATGTTTTTGTGTTTGTGTGTCATGTTCGCACCTGCACACACCCAGTCTTTCTCCTCAGACGGCGCTGTCGAGCTCTCTTTCCATAAAAACGGTCGTTTCGTAGGTGTGGCCTTTTCCACGGACACCTCGGTGCTACGGGGTCGTGCTCTGTTCCCTCATGTCCTCTGTAAGAGCTGTTCGTTCAAATTGCTCCTGGACCCTGCAGCTCAACCCTGGTACCCCGGCCCTCCAGGGTTCACACCGTTGGCCACTCTTCCTCCTGGGCAAAGGGTGTGCTCCACATCAGGTCCAACCTCCAGAGCACAGTGCGAGGTGAGAGTCAAATTTGGATTTGTATTCCCAATCTTTCTACTACTAAAGGCTCCTCCTAAAGATGAAATTGTAGTGTGAAGATGAATTGTAATGTTTTCTAAGAATTTCCTCTGAAAGTTTGAAGTAAACAGAGTTCAGATGATCCTGTACATGAAGCATCTTAGCCATAGAAAATTGTTGGGAGTGGAGCGGAGGATGTAAGCAGGGGAGAAAATGGCAGAACGACAACGTTTAGTGTTACAGGAGTGATCGCCTGAGTCATTAGGATCATCCTATGGGACCCATGAATGTTTGTGCAAAATTTAATTTTCTAACAGTTGACATATGTAAGTTTTGCTATGTCTGATCTTCCTCTCTGCTCCACCAGGTGGTGCTGATGGTGGGTCTTCCTGCTTCTGGGAAGAGCGTCTGGGCAAGGAATTACATGAAGCAGCATCCAGAGAAACAGCACAGACTGCTGGGAACGGAGGAGCTGCTCGCTTATATGATTGTCAGTCAGATCCCCAATCTTTACTCCTGTGATTCACGTTCACATTCAGAGATTATGGTTCACACCTGAGCAGCTGATGTAAAATGTTTGACCTGTGTGTGTGTGTGTGTGTGTATAGAGTGGTGGGCAGAGGGACAGCAGGCTCCAGCAGGCCTCTCACTGTCTTACTGAAATAATCAAGATAGCTGCCCAAACTCCTGGAAACTACATCCTCGACCAGGTAATGCTTCACGGTCCAAAAAAAAAAAAAAGAAAAAAAAAAAAAGACTTATGAGATGTCACCTTGTGAAAGTCACCTAAGGATAGAAGTTGCTATCATGTGGTAGAAGAAAAGCCGTTATTGGAGAATCAGCATCTGCAAGCAAAGTGTCAGGAGACCAAAGTGAACTGTTTCATTTAGGCTCATGTGATAGAGGTTTGGATGAGCAGCAGAAGATTTCCTGGTTTCAAATCGGGTCTCGGCAGTCTGGAGTTTGGGATTATTTATTGGTCCTATTAATAATTAAATATTTACTTTAAAGCAGTTATATGTGGAATAAAATCTAAACTGTAACCACCACAGTTATGAGCAAAGAGCTTGCCGGTTTAGCTTCGACAAAAAATTTCACTATGCTGTAATCTTAGTAGTTATTTTACTTCATCTTTCTGTTTCCAGTGCAACATCCTCTTCTCTGCACTCCGTCACAAGCTGCGGCTGTTCACAGGCTTCAGGCGTCGGGTGGTGGTGGTGTTTCCCTCAGCCGACGAGTGGAAAAGACGACTGTTGCAGCACCAGATGAGAGACGGTGAACACATCCCAGAGACCGCCCTGCTCAAATTACAAGGTTTACCTACATTTGTAATATTATGTTACATTACAGGTCTATGATATTAGGGGGAAAAACAAAAAACACATGAATTTGTTTCATATGGTCCATTTGGTCTCTTCAGTAATCCCTGTAAATGTTCACTGAGGAATGGGTTCAGATTCTTCTTGGTTAAATCTGTGAGTCCTCCAGAAAGAAAGGTTTTTCATCTCATTACTCTGTTTACTGATATCATTGAAGGTCTCAGATGTGCTGGGAGCCACACATAGAGTTTATAAAAGATCGTTACAGCTGGAGATTCTGGTGCTACTGACAGTTAAAATAAACAGCAGTCATTCCTGTAATACTTTCCTCTCTCTGCCCAGTGAGCTGCAGTCTTCCAGAGCAGCAGGATGACCTCCTGGAGGAGTTGCAGTACATCGAGCTGCCGCAGGAAAAGGCGCTAAAGCTCCTGCAGGAGTATAAAGATGAGGCCCGCAGACTGCTACCCCCCGTCCCCAAACATGAGAAGACACGGCGACTTTACAGGAAAAGACCCCACCCTCACGGCCCTCCATCCTCTCACAGGAGCAGCATACAGACATGGAGTCAGCCGCCAAGATACGTGAGTGCCAACCTGACTCATTTCTCTCTAAAACCACAGCTGCATTTGCTCGATGTTAAATTAATTTTGTGTCATTCACATTTCAGTGGAGCGTGCCTTATCAGGATCAGAGGTATTACTACAGCGCGTACCAGAGCTACTCATGAGCAAACCTGGAGCAAGAGGACTCGAATGATGCTGCTGCATTACCAGTGATTACACAACACCAACACTGCTGAAGTTTTATTATATGGAGCTGCACACTCCCTGCTCAAAGATAATCAGTGTCATATTTTATAATATCTTTTATGAAAAGACATGGACACCTTTTAGGTTTTTATTCAAAATATTTTAATAAATTTTTACTTGTTCTTGCTGTACAGTGTATAAATGAATTATACAGTACTGAATTATGAGTAAATTGTAAATAAAACCCCAAACTTTAATCAGTCTGTTTCTTTGTGCACATGTGGTGGTGTCAACTTGGCATCGCCTCGTCGGCTTCGGTCTGGAACTACGTCAGGTTTAACAGTCTGATAAAGCAGCATGGCTCCTTTAGCTGACGGACACAGCTCCAACCACAGAGGGCTGCTTCTGTCCAGCTGCAAAACTTCCTACAGTGTGCAAAATACAACGGTGTGAGAAAGTGTTTGCCCCCTTCCTAATTTCCTGTTTTGTTTTGGAGATTTTTGTCACATTTAAATGCTCCAGATCATCAAACAAATTTAAATATTAGACAAAAAAGTAAGTAAACCTACATGGCTCTGTGTGAAAAAAGTGATTGCCCCATCTCTGTTCTAACATAAGTTAACTGTGGTACATCACAACTTTGAAAAGCTCAGTTCAATTTCTCTAGCCACACCCGGGTCTGATGTAATCACCTTAATGAGAAACATCTTCATTTAGAAACTGCATTTACTTTTGCTGTCTTTGTCTAACATTTAAATTTGTTTGATGATCTGAAACATTTAAGTGTGGCAAACATACAAAAAATAGGAAATCAGGAATGGGGCAAACACTTTTTCACACTACTGTATATAAAAAGGCAGAATTGCATTATATGCTTGTAATCTCTCCGTAAAGTGATGATTGTACTTTGTTCCCTACTGCAGACGCAAGTACAAGAATCTCGTTTTGGTGTTGGTCTGCAGGTATTTATTTGTCTGTAACATCTCACCGTTCTGCTGACAAAGACGACCTCTGTGGACTCGCTGGCCTCCGCTCCTCCTTTCCAGTACAACTTTCTCACTTCATCAGAACTTAAGGAGCAACTGAAAGCACACAGATTAAAATTTATCTTTATAGAGCCATTCAAACCACATTTATTATTTCACGATGCTTGATTTAGGATTGTGTGCAGCTTTATGCTGCCATTCTTAACCTCAGCTGGGCAAATCTGGTTAGATAATTGAGACCTAATCTAATAGTAACTTTAACTTTGGACTTCATTTTGTATGACACATTTTTATAGGCTTGCCATTATGTGATGTCATCTTTTATGGTCTCTCAGCTGCCTTCATTATTACTTCTGTTCCTTTGCTTTTAGTCTTTCACTGGTGTGCATTTTTTATTGTTTGTATTTTCTGCTTTGTATCATCTTTTTTTTTCTTTTAACTCTCTATTAACTTTACTCATCTCAAGCCCTAACATCTAACTTTCATACTGGGCAGTAAAACTGTTTTTTCTTCTTAATACTGAACTTTGTTAACTCCAATAGAACTATTTTGTAATAGGAGTCTGAGATTCCAGTTACAAATGGATTTCAAGAATGAAAAGAAAGGTCTAAAGAAGGTTTAGACTCCCTAAACATACATACAGTGGCTTGCAAAAGTATTCGGCCCCCTTGAACTTTTCCACATTTTGTCACATTACAGCCACAAACATGAATCAATTTTATTGGAATTCCACGTTAAAGACCAACACAAAGCTGTGTACACGTGAGAAGTGGAACGAAAATCATACATGATTCCAAACATTTTTTACAAATAAATAACTGAAAAGTGGGGTGTGCGTAATTATTCAGCCCCCTTTGGTCTGAGTGCAGTCAGTTGCCCATAGACATTGCCTGATGAGTGCTAATGACTAAATAGAGTGCATCTGTGTGTAATCTAATGTCAGTACAAATACAGCTGCTCTGTGATGGCCTCAGAGGTCGTCTAAGAGAATATTGGGAGCAACAACACCATGAAGTCCAAAGAACACAGCAGACAGGTCAGGGATAAAGTTATTGAGAAATTTAAAGCAGGCTTAGGCTACAAAAAGATTTCCCAAGCCTTGAACATCCCACGGAGCACTGTTCAAGCCATCATTCAGAAATGGAAGGAGTATGGCACAACTGTAAACCTACCAAGACAAGGCCGTCCACCTAAACTCACAGGCCGAACAAGGAGAACGCTGATCAGAAATGCAGCCAAGAGGCCCATGGTGACTCTGGACGAGCTGCAGAGATCTACAGCTCAGGTGGGGGAATCTGTCCATAGGACAACTATTACTCGTGCACTGCACAAAGTTGGCCTTTATGGAAGAGTGGCAAGAAGAAAGCCATTGTTAACAGAAAACCATAAGAAGTCCCGTTTGCAGTTTGCCACAAGCCATGTGGGGGACACAGCAAACTTTTTTTTTTTTTTTTTTTTTTTTTTTTTTTTTTTTTAAATTGTACAATGTACCAAAATACATCGCAGATCTTAAGCAGACCCACCAAAAATGTACAGTTATAGGGGGACACAGCAAACATGTGGAAGAAGGTGCTCTGGTCAGATGAGACCAAAATGGAACTTTTTGGCCAAAATGCAAAACGCTGTGTGGCGGAAAACTAACACTGCACATCACTCTGAACACACCATCCCCACTGTCAAATATGGTGGTGGCAGCATCATGCTCTGGGGGTGCTTCTCTTCAGCAGGGACAGGGAAGCTGGTCAGAGTGGATGGGAAGATGGATGGAGCCAAATACAGGGCAATCTTGGAAGAAAACCTCTTGGAGTCTGCAAAAGACTTGAGACTGGGGTGGAGGTTCACCTTCCAGCAGGACAACGACCCTAAACATAAAGCCAGGGCAACAATGGAATGGTTCAAAACAAAACATATCCATGTGTTAGAATGGCCCAGTCAAAGTCCAGATCTAAATCCAATCGAGAATCTGTGGCAAGATCTGAAAACTGCTGTTCACAAACGCTGTCCATCTAATCTGACTGAGCTGGAGCTGTTTTGCAAAGAAGAATGGGCAAGAATTTCAGTCTCTAGATGTGCAAAGCTGGTAGAGACATACCCTAAAAGACTGGCAGCTGTAATTGCAGCAAAAGGTGGTTCTACAAAGTATCGACTCAGGGGGCTGAATAATTACGCACACCCCACTTTTCAGTTATTTATTTGTAAAAAATGTTTGGAATCATGTATGATTTTCGTTCCACTTCTCACGTGTACACAGCTTTGTATTGGTTTTTCACGTGGAATTCCAATAAAATTGATTCATGTTTGTGGCTGTAATGTGACAAAATGTGGAAAAGTTCAAGGGGGCCGAATACTTTTGCAAGCCACTGTATAACACATTCTGTAGGCTTACAGCCTAAATGTATAATATTTGTTTAAACCTCATTGAATTTATTTGCAGCCAGTGCTCCTGAATGTGGTTTTAAATTCAGTCAGCTCAGGAAGTTTCAAGGGTTTTTTTCTACTCCTGGGTCTGTATGATGTCAAAGAGAGAGGGTAGCCCTAATATAGTCATCTCACTCTGGCTGTGAGCAGAAGCCTCACCCACTCATCTTCTGTTTACGAGAGGCAGCCAATCAGAAAAAAGTTGCAGGGGATTATTTTGAACTGTGAGTCATACAAAGCTACTTCAAGAGTCCACATAAAAAAAACCACGTAGTCTTTGGTAGTGGTGATGTGGTCATAGTGATGATTCGGTCTTTATCAAAATTTTCGCCGAACTCTTTTTATTCTTTCATTTTCTGAGCAACTTTCACTGACAGACCTACTACAAGAAATCTGTCCTGCAGGTTTCACAATATGGATTAAAACTGAAGCGACGACTACCTGACGTAAAACTCTGCACTCGGTCTTCCAGCGCTGGTGTGATTCAGAGCGACACCCATCAGGACGGGCGGTCCCAGGGAGCTCAGAGGAATATTCACCTGGGGACAGAACAGTAAAATTAATATTAATATTAACATTTTAGCCCTTTCATTACTTAGACGAAACAGCTGGTGCAAAGTGTTATTAAAGAAAAGTGACTGTGTGAATACTGCTTTAGACACAAAATCCCTGTTTTACACTGTGATGTTTGTGGGTTGTGAGGTCCTATGTGTAGGATCTGACCTAACAATTTTCCACTTCATAAAAAAACTTGGTAAATTTTCTGATGTGTGGATCAAATATTAGGGCCGAGTCAAACTGTGGTGCCAAGTTTCTGGAAGCTGGTTTCACTTTGTGGGGCCTATGACATGCATGACTGAACAAGAATTCTGATTTTGGGGTATTTCACTGAAGGAAATCTGCTGACACCATTTAGACTCTTAAAAAGAGTTGCTAGCAGCTTCTGACGGTAAGTATACGTGCATAAAAGTGAAACAAGACATTATGATTCTGAATAAAAAGAATACAAACAGAAAAGGAATGACTTTTCACCTCATCTCTGATCTCGGCGCACACAGAGGAGAAAAGCTCTGAGACGATGGCCTCTGGCCTCCTCTCCATCATGGCTATGCTGATCTGCTCCTCACACACCCTCTGTCCTAGACGCTCACACACAGCCTGAGGACAACAGGGTTGACATGAGCAACACATCAAGAATTTTGGTGAGACTGAATCCTCTTTATTCATATCACCTTTGGCTCTGGGTGGCCTCCGGGGATATCCAGGAGCCCTCCCGCCTCTGCCACCTTTTGGCTCCTCCTGATCATGACCACCTGACCATTGCTGGTGCACAGTATGGCACCCACACCTAGAGGCTGAGCCAACAGCGTCAGAGGATCTCCGAACTCGGCCTCACCACGCTGTCGCAGCTTGGCCACCCCACATGACCAGTTTGTTCCCAGGTAGTCCTTGTAGCACGTGAGGCCTAGCCTCAGACTGAGGAGGGGTGCAGGGTGTGGAGGAGGTTTGTCTGCAATGCCATTAAACTCTCTGTAGTCATGATTGGAGGGACCCTCAGCATTTTCTGTCTGACTTGTACACCTGTTACGTATGTCACCCAAATCCCTCTGTCCTTGACTGTTTTGGTCCTCTGTGTGGTGGAAAATGGTGCCATGGCACAAAGGAGTGGAAGGTGGATTTTGTGGATCTGCTAAGCAGAAAGAATGCAGCCTGAATTTTGCCCCGTTGAAAAGCCACGGCTCCTTGGACACCCGCTTCGTCCACACCTCATCTATGTGACGCTCCAGAGCCAGATCTGTCTGCCTGTTAAACCTGAGAGAGGAGGAATTGATTTTACATGACGTGTGATGTAAAGTATTTAAAGGATGTACTGCACTGTATGTTTGCACCTTTCTGAAAGCTCCACTTGTACTTGAGACTCGAGCAGCCCATGCCAGTGTGCACAGTGCAGCAGCACAGACACCTCGGGGTCCATCATTTCCCACTGTGGCGCTTCACTGGAAGCATCAGTTACTTGATCCAGTTGTGTCCTTTGAGAAGACTTGGAGGTGGAATGGTTGGAGATGTTAAGATGGTTGCTGGAAGTGATAAGAATGGACAGGATTATAAATGAGTCTATCAGAGGGACAGTTCAGGTTGAGCACTTTGAAGACAAAGTCAGAGAGGCAAGGCTGAGATCATTTGGACATGTTGGACAGGATGCTGAAGTAAGGAAAAGAGGAGGACCATGGAGAAGACTAATGGAGCGAAGGAGGACATGCAGAGGGTTGGTGTGACAGAAGAGGGTGTTGGGGATAGGGTGAGATAATCCTCTGTGGTGACCCATAAAGGGAACAGCCAAAAGAAGAAGAAAATGTGAGCTGTTTCAGCTGAAGCTTTAAACCTTAAGGCCCATGAAGGCATCAAATCAAGTGAGGTGATCAATTCTGTGCAGGTTAATAAGTCCACTCCTGTTATACAAAGACACACATCAAGTGCACCCACATATAAGAGACTAGAGCAGGCAAATAAATATCTGTCCATTGATAAGGTTAATGGAAGCACAACATCAAATTATTAAAAAAAAAAGATTTTAGAAATAGACACAAAATAATTGACCAAAATAACTGATTAAACTAATTAAACTAAGCAGCCCTAATGTTTGCATTAAATGCAAGTCCAGGTGAGATGTGAGTATACTACAGAGTCATGCTCTAACTCAGGGGTATATAACGACAATTTCAACAGTGCCCGTGGGATCATGACAGGATTGGGTGCAGTGGCATAACCAAAAACGGAAAGACAACTTCTTTAAGGCGTCAACAATTTGTGCAGTTTAATGCAGATTTGTCTTATCTAATTGTCAGTGAGGTTGAAAAGGGGAACAGACACATTTAAAAACGTGGCATTCAAAAACAAGACCGCTCGGCGTCATTTTACTCACATAAAAGCTCCTGATTTGTTACTGCTAATGAAGTTATTCTTTATTTACTTTAACTGCTACCAGTAACTTCCGATTTTTTCCACCATTTCACTGCAAACAGTCAAAAACTTTCAATGAACCGGCGAGCTGGAAAGGAATTAAATAGGAAGTGCAACTTCCTGATAAAATAAACGTCTAACATAACAACTCCTGTATTCTCGTTTATTCTAAGATAATATTGTCTGGATGATAGTCTATGAAACCAAATAAGCGCAAACGTTTTAAATGGCTTGTTTACCTGTCGTTTCCGAGGTAAGCGAAGAAGAAGCCAAACCAGCGAACGGGAGAAAGGTGGCTTCTTCCTCTTTTCCCACTAACGGCAAAAATGTGCTTCTTATCACCACCTAGCGGCAAAGAGTGTAAATAATAATAATGTTATATTGTCAGTAAGACATTACTGACAGATGTGGAAAAAATATAAATTTTGTGCATATTTCTACAATGTAAATTATATTTATGAATTATAGTTATAAGACAAACTTATTTATTTCTAATATTAATTATAATCCAATTCAATCCAACTTTTTTTTATAAAGCACTTTAAAATTGCCAGCACATGACCAAAGTGCTGTACAGTAAATAAATAAATAATAATATAGTACTGTCCAAAAGTCCTGAGCAACCTCTCAATATTTTTCAAACATTGACATTCAAGGAAATGAGTGGCGGCTCAAAACGTTTGCACAGTGCTGTATATATTTAATTTAGTTTTGTTTTCTTTTTAAGTTGACTTTAATTCCTCTCTGGAGTGACTTTTTATTGTTTGAAAATGCATAGTTTTAATTGTATCTATTTTATTTTATTTTAATTTATTTTATACCATTCTGATATGAATGGCATTACAACATGAACATGATTTTAATGATTTTTAATTTTAATGCGTGTAGATTAAAGGAAATTATTTTACCTGGATATGATTGTCTCTGATGAACCTAAGGTACAAAACATGGCGGTGACGACGATAAGGTTTTTCTAGCTCCTCGAGAATTAAAAATTTACAAAAAAACAGAGCAACATTTCTGGGTCCATTTTAAAGTTTTTGCGCTTTGGCGCTAGCAACCGGAAGAACTGGACACCGCTGTCACCAACACTAAAACAATGGCGACAGAGACAGCTCCTGAACTTACACAGACCTCTAAAAAAGATGACTCCGACATGGAAGTGAGAGAGGCTAAGAGAGGCTGAGGCTAAGGAGAGGAGAGTGCAAGAGAGCAGGGAAAGGATGGACACACTGTTTTCAATATAGTACTTGAAAGATTAGTTCCAAAATGAGTTATGCATAAGTACATTTATTTATTTGGATATATTTGTTACGTTGTTATGTGTTGCATTAGTTTAAGAGTTTTATGTCATGAATAAATTAATTAAAACAAACAGTAATTGTCACTGAACTCATTTTATTTACAGGTATTTTCAATATGTATGAACAGAATGCTAACTTTGAACAATTTTAAATGGATATTTATTTAATGAGAATAAAGTAAATACCAATAACAATGAAACAAGAATATTCATAATAGATCAACAAAAATCAGGCCTGGAATCCTGTTGGTTAGAAAAAAAAACGGTCCAGGACTGGGACACTCAGGTTAATCCTGCAGAACAAGGGTCTGGTCTGGTTAAGGAAAATGTGGAGAACAATATAAACAGTTTAAGTAGAAAGGCATGATTTCATTTATTCGAAAAGATCAAAGCATTATTCTGATTATTAAGCTTAAGTAAAATATACTAATATGCTGTGAAAACACTTACATTCTATACACTTTATCTGTATAATTTAGCTTTTTTGTGAACTCAAAAATAACCCTGTTATGCGGTTTTGTGACATTTTTACAACCCATCCATGCTGACTTCAGGCCTACCCTGCCTTCGAAGGACCCGCTCTACGTGGACCAAGTAGGTCGGGTCCTTCGAAGCATGCTACCCCTGAATTTGGACACAGCAATACTCTTTGCTCCACATTTAGTTCCACCCGACTCTCAATAAACAGGTGGCTCCCCCGAGGCTGGTTATGTTGAAGAAGATATATAATATAATCATTTTAAAAATACTGCCAATATTTTAATTATTATTTTTTGATGTTTTATTTTTTTTATTTATCATTGTTCATCACTCAGCTACTCTTTAATTCCGAAAATGATGGTGGTTTTATTTTGAAGGCCCGCGCTCTTATTTTGTAGACTAAACGACGTTGGCTCTATGCACCGCAGTTCTGCGATGTTATGAAACTGCGCTCCGCTGGTATGTCACCTCTCCTCCTTTAGTCAGCTCTACTTCTACACCACTCCTTATTTGAAAGTGTGTTTGACTTTAATTTTACGTATTTATTAAAACGCCTCTAGTTATACAGTTTTTAACAAGCTATCGGTGACGTAGTTCAACAGTTTAGAGCTAACACCGGCTAGCATTAGCACTTCTCTGATAGCAGAACAAAGTGTTCCTACTGAATCTCATGATGTGGTTAGTCGGCTTTTCTGCTTCACTGATGTGAACATTACACGTAATAACTGGTGTGCAAAGCCAGCTGTCATTGTAGCAGTTGAGCGTAGTTAACGTGAGTGGGTCAAAGTGAAGCACAAGTCGTGTTTGACCTTTCAGCTGATTGTGAAAAGTGTCGAATGGCCCCCTGTTTTAGTTGTTTAATCCCTTTGAAAACATGTCATTCACCTCATCCCTTTGTTTTGGTCCTCAGTCACGTGTCCACAGATGAGGGGACAGATGCTGACGTCGACATTTTCAATGGGAAGACAGTGAAAGGTAAAATCAGAGAAAACAGGCAGTTTGCAGCTAAGTTGTAGTTAACTAAAACTAAACCAAGTACCAAAGCTAGTGACTGACTAGTACCACACATTACCCACTAAAGAAAAAATAACTAACGTGCAGGTTAATAAAAACTAAACTAGGATTGAATATTTTGCCTGTTGATAGGACCCATCTGAGGTGTTTCAGGCAATTATTTAGAACACCCCCTGGGCACATCCCTTTGGAGGCACACCCAACCGGAAAGAGACCCCAGGGTAGACCTAGACCCTGCTAGAGAGATTATATATTTCATTTGTCTGGGAATGGCTTGGGATCTCCCAGGAGGAACTGGGAAGTGTATCTGGAGAGAATGAAGTCTGGAGTACTGGAGTACTCCAGATAAGCAGGAATATTGTTTGGATGAATATTTTTCAACAGCAAACAAAATAAAATAAAATAATAATAATGATAAAAATTCTATAGTAGTGAAAAAACAGGAGCTTTTCTGTCATTTAATTTTTTGTCTATTCATTACTTTAGTGCAGTATGAAGGGCTGTGGGGGAGGTCTTTGTCAGTAGAATGAGCTGTAAAACTAAAAGAAAAATACTGTTAGTCCAAAATGTATGTCTTCCTTGACATTTTCCTAAGACTTCATGTGAGCTGTTTTGAAGGTTTCCTGGGCTGATTTGTAGTTATGTGGCTGTGTTTGGTCAAGGCCAATAGTTTCCTTAATTAATATCATGGGCAGTTACCAAAGACATCAGTCTGCAGCTGTTTCTGTTTTCCAACCTTGGTTTTAGGCGTAACATTTATTTCATAGAGACATTCAACATGTGCTCAACATAGTCAACTCAATCCTGTTGTTTGCCCAACGATCAGGTGAGATAAGTGAGTGTAGACGTCTTTACCAGTAACTAAAATAAGTCTCTGACGATCTCATATAAAAGGAGTCTAAAAATTGAAGGTGAGGCAATGTTTTTGTTAAACTTAATAAAAATAAATAGATCTACATATATATATTAAAAGTATGATGATGAATATGAAGAATGAATATGAATCAAAATGTTGAAGATAATAAAAAGTAGAGTTTTCTTTGGGGAACAATACAATACAATTTCAAATTTGCTTCTGGTGCTGGGCTACATAATGCCTAAAATCTACTTCTCCTTGTTTGTTTTCCTTCTAGCATCACCGGCACTTTATCATTGATCTAAGATGTCTCACAATGTTTTATTACTGATATATCATATCAATAATATCTTCAGAGGCAGTTCCAGGTCGAGATTTATAATAATAAAAAAACTGATTCTGTTGATTCCTGGAAACTGCTGTAGATACACATAACGGTGATACTCTGGATTTGTTTCAGTTATTTATTCACTTTTAATTAATAAAATGCTGATTTTTGGTGTTACTTTTACACAAACTTTTACACAAACTTGTTAAAACTTTGTCCCTTAGAAGCTTCTTCAGCTCTCATGTTTTATTTGGCAGATTTTTACCCTTCCTGCTGCAACCCCAAAGGGATTTGTGACTCCTGGCTGTCTCAAACCAAGGGTTTTTTTGTGTTAGGCGACTGTGTAATAAACCAAACTGTGAAGCCAAAATTTGTTTTTTGACCTCCTTTTTCTAAAATTTTTCTTTGAGAAAATAAAACCCAGCATTATTTCCTTTTCATAATTACACATATATAACTTTAACATATTTAAATTTAGTATCTGGAGCCTGCCCACTTGGTACTTAATGCCTTGGGTTTGGTTCTTTGCACTGTTTCATCTTTCCTCTCTGCTCAGGTCCTTGTGTGGAACCGCCAAAAATTTCCATCATGCAGTTGGAGGCTCAGCTGCGTCTGTGCCAGAGTTGTTTTTGGTGTTGCAAGAGTGGACTGCGGCTGTTCTCCCAGAGCTATACGCAAAGGTAGACAAAGTGAATGTGTGCCCTTAGGTTTTAGGCGGAGTTGCTGAGAACACCTTGATGATTGTGTTTGTGTACTCTGTGTTTAAACAGGTCTGAGTGCCTGCTTGGTTTTGAGTTCTTTGCTTTCTCACTGCAGAAAAGCTGCAACCTACTACGACCTCCTGGGAGTCAAATCTGATGCCACGTTGGAGGAAATCAAAAATGCGTTTTTTGACAAATCCAAGAAGGTATCATTCCCATTTGGATTTAAATAAAACATCTGGCCACATGAGGGCAGCCTTGCACAGCACATTTTGTGCTTGCTAACTGTTCCCACAGTGAGCTTCCTCACTGTTTGTTTTCAAGCTGTGGCTCCCAGTTTAAATAAGGATGGGTATGTGTGTTTACTTTGTGGCTTTGGCCTCATTAAAGGGTGAGAAAGAAGCTTGGCTCAAAGTGCAAAACAAAAATCTATTTGTCATAAAAAGTAAGAACATTTTTCGGTTGTTAATGGTTGCATATTTGACCTGCACCAGATCTTTTCTTTTTTCATGCTTCATGAGGAGAATTTGCCGCTGACTCTGTCCCCTTTATTGTGCAGCTACATCCAGACAGCAACCCGTCAAACCCGGCACTGCACAGCCAGTTTGTGCAGCTGAACGAGGCCTACAGGGTGCTGAGCAAAGATCTGAGTAGGAAGGAGTACGACTTCAAAATACGACAGCCGTATGGTGGTGCTCAAGTCTTCAGATCTGCCTCCACTGACCCCAGCTACAGAGGCAGGTGAGGATTCACCCACATCCATTAGTGTGTTCCTGCTTATGAACTTTACATTAACAGAGTGTCATCTTTAAAAGCAGCAAATTTCACACAGGAACCCCAGTGTTTGGAGCTTCGTTGTTTCTAACATGTATAACAGTAAAACAGGAGATTGTCAGCGTCAGATGTGTTCAATCAATTCTCTTTCATGGGCTCAACAGGATGTCACACAGACTATACTGAGGAGCACGCAGGGTAAAGACTGTTTAATGTCAGATACAGCTGATACCGTCATTGATGTTCTCATGTACAGCTCTGACGGGCAATGTCTGAAAAGGTTTAAGGTTGAAGTGCACATCTGAAAAATTCACTTTTTTTATATAATTTCAGGCCAGAGCAGCGGTCATCTTAAAGCACCAAGGGACAGATTTAGAATAGAAACAGAGAATCTGTGACTGAGACTGTTGCATATCTATTTCTGGGAGTTCCTTTCTAAAGGCACAAAAAATGGGGACGACAATGTTTAAATCATATACGCCAACTGATTTACAACTTTTGCAACATGGAATTTACTTTCAATTGCCCCGATATTTAATGCCGTAAAAAAGCATGTCTTACAACTACACTTGTGTTACACTTGAATTACAGACATTTCTATCCACAGTCCCACAGTTTCAGAGAATCTAAAGTAGTTAGACAGTTGACTGACAAGCAGTTTTGTGGCCAGATGAGGCCTTTTCTCTCGTTATTCAGGGACTAAATAAGCACATAAAAGATCTGCAGTTTTGAGATTATGTTTAGTACCTGGTCACTGGAACTCTCTGTATGAAGTCCAAGGAGACTGTGATGTTAAAAATAAATTTGTGTTGCTAGTTAAACTAAATAAACAGCTCAGCAAGAAAGGAAAAACTTTAGCAGTGGCCAAATCAACATTATACATGATGCATTTATGCAACGAATGAGTCCACTGACCACAGAAGACAAATAAATCGCAGAATTATTTCCATGGTTGAGAAATCATCTTCACAGCATCCAATAATTTAGACAATGAACTTTGTGTTGTATTCAAGAATTTGAACTTAAGATTGAGCTCATAAACTCATTAGGAAATTGTTTACTGAGGTCAGAGAGTGAGAGATCAGTAGGGTCATTTGCTCATAAACGTCTATACATCTGGACTTGAAGCTAGAGGAGTCCCCTCCTGGTGGACATGAAAAATAAATCTGCTTTGGATTTACTTTGCAGTCCTGGAGCTTTTGGAAGCTCCATCCTTTATATACAGACTATGACCATAACTAAATACAGTAATGCACACTGCACTTGTCATATTTCATGTTTCTTGAAGTTCAGACACGATTTGTGTAACAGCAAATCAAATAAGAAACCTTATTACAACAAGTGCTTATTACATTGAGCGTTGTTTCTGATGTCACTAGTCAATCTTCTCATGCCTTTCCCATCAGCATGGACGCCTATGAGAACATCCGTTACTGGGAGCAGGTTCGTCACCCTCACGCTCCGGAGATGATGGCCGAGGAGAAGCAGAAGAGGAGGAGGAGGAACTTCCGCCTGGTGGCGTATTGTGTCGTCGCTATGATGCTCAGCATAGGAGCCCACGCCGTCCTCTTCAAGTAAAAACCCCACACACGATACCGACTGAGCATTCAGCATTTTGTATTGAAATTTAAACTGTAAATATTAGAAAGAGGTGTGCATTTGGTAAACTTCCTCTTGCTCACATCCTGTCCTTCGTTGTCCACACTGTGTCCTTTTATTTGCTGCTCATTCACATCCAGATGAATGAGGAATGTTGCGGACGTGTCTGTTGGCACAACCTCCCAACTCGCGGCCTTGAGTTTGCTTTCACACACTGACCTGGTGCCACATGTGTTTGTTGAGATTCACTTCTTTGTGATGTGAGGAGCTGCTCTAACAGCTGTACAAACCCATAAATAAAGAGCGCCTGCTGAGTTCTTAGGTTAAGCTCTCTAAAAGGGAATTGTCTCCTTCCCTCTGATGCTTTCAGGAAACTGGAAGAAGTTCACACTAACTTCATGGATGAGAAAGACCGAATCATCATAGAAATTTACAATGAAGCCAAAGAGAGGGCGAGGTGAGTGCACTTAGCTTCAGATTCCTTTTTTCCCCTGCTTCTCTCTGATGATGCGTTTGTTATTCTGATGCTGTTTCATTTGCGGTTTCTCAGGGTCAATGGTTTTAAGAAACAGACGGAAATCCTGCGTCAGAAGCACGCCGAGTTTAAAGAGAAATACAAACGCACCGACGTTGGAGACGACAAGTAGCAGATCCTTCAGCTGTGCTCGGTGATGCCAGCAGGCGGACCAAGCTGGCTGTTTGTTAGTTTTAAGATTATAAAGTTTTATTTTCTGACCTTTTTAAACATGTTTCCACGCCTGTTTCTGCCCTCAGATGTGATCCTGAAATCTGCAGGGAGTGGGTGTGGTTCAGGGGGAGGGTTCATCTGGTCAAAGATGCTGACCAGGATAAGCTTTTATATTTTATGGGACTCGTTTGTTCCCAAACCTGTTCACGGTTTGTCCACAGGAGCCGTAATGAGCTCTATCAAACTGCCCCTAATGGAGTCTCAGGAACATGCTGTTTGCTGTTTATGGTTCTCAGCCTCATTTCTGTTACAGCTGTGCAGCATCTGGAACTCACATGTGACAGTGAATATTGCAACATGACAGCTGATCAAGTTGTGAAGAGAGAGACTCTTATTTCACCAATGTTTCATGTTGTTTTAAAAGAAAATGTCTTTGAGCGCACAAGTGTGGACGTTGCTGTTTAAATTGGTTCACACCTGATATATATTCACAGGTGTTTGATTTTTGGACTTTCTGCACTTCCTGCCAACAAATATTGATTTGTTTGACACAGAAAATCTGGAGAAAAAAGTGCCACTGAGTAAGTTATTTATTGCAAACTGTTGTAATATTATGGAGAAATGCATTTAAAGGAAAGATCACACAGATAAAGTGAGCCAACATTTACCATTTTGGCCTTTCAGTCTTTATATATTATATTGTTTTATGTTTTTGCTGCCTTATCGAGTCCCTCTTGGGACATCTGAGAGAAAGCATTAAAAGACCTCATTAACCGTCCTTTCGCTTGCTTTCACTTTGGTTCTAAATGCTCTTTGTTATTTAATGTCTTGCTTATTACCATTTCTTCTCATAGTGTCATTTGTTTCCTGTTACCTTTTAACGAGCAGCAGAGAAGAATGGGTAATGATGCAAATAGATAATTATTTATCTCAGATCTTTGTTTTCCATCACGTCAGTGAAAGTGAATCATACATTTTTAACTGAAACTTAACCTTGAAGACAGCAACGCAGTTATGTTTATTTGCATGTTTGCTTTTACAAACGAAAAAATTTCCAGTGATCATCCAGGAAAGGCGACACCCATTATGAAGTCAAGGCTTGGATTCTTTCTTTCTTTTTCTTTTTTTTTTTAAAGGAATTGTGTGGCTGTGTAAAACCCTGCATTTACAGCGTGAAGTTTGTTTTTAAGAAAGGATATCGCCCCTTTTCCCTCTTTTCTTGTCACCAGCGGCCCCTGCCCTGAAATGTCAGCAGGAGATAACATACCGTGTCCCCGCATAGCTCTCAGACACCCTCACCCTCATGTGGCGTGTGAGTACGCTGTCATAACCCAAACACGCCACAATGACTGAGATCCTCGTGTCAGCACGCCTTCACACACACACTGATAGGAGATGAGGCTCAAGAGTTTTCCTGCTAGAGAAGAAAACAGCTCTGGATGCAGTTTTAATTGACTTTTATCTTTAGTTTAATGAGCTGCGGAGAGAAACTGTGTCAAATCATGCTCTGAAATAAAAGCGTGACATGCTCTTTGGAGATTTTTTTTTAATTGATTAGCTGGATGGGAGGGGCTGAAAACTTCTCCCAAACCACAATGATCCACCTCCTGGAATCAAAATTGATTGTTTTTATGATTTTAATTATCAGCAAACTCTACTACTGTGCAAAAGTCATGAGCAGCTTTTTTTTTTTTTTTTTATAAATATTTTGCTTCCAAGCAGATAGTTTCTTTCTGAAGATCTTTCAAAGTTTATCTTTGGACATTGGCTGATTTTTCACTGATTTTCAGTCCAGTCTTTGTGCCCAACTTTTTTCAGAGAAACATTTTGTTTTTTGTTAAGATTCATAACACTGACCTATGAGTCAAGCATAAAGCACCTAACTTGAGGAATGAATCACTGTTGTGTGTACGCGTAACAGACAACGACAAAGAAAAGTATTTTTGCACCAACAACGTGATTCCCAAAAAGCTATTAACTCAAAACATGGCAAATCTTGTCATGTTGTGCAGTGTGTCCTTAAACAATCTGGGAAAGCTGGAAAAGTGGAGGACTAAAGAAGTTGATCCCTCTGCTGCTCACTGAAAGCTCATCAGAAATGAGTGAAAGTGTATCTGTCGGGAAACTATTCTTAAGGAAAGGAAACGGTGATAAAATGCTAAGGTATGAGGAATTACACAGAACTGGACAGAAAATCAGGGGTGACAAGTCTGAAGGAGAGATGAATAAATAATTTGAAATTTCTGTTTTAATCCAGTCATTGTCAGGATGTATGGAGGAAGTCAGGAGAGAGGTACAACAGTGATGGTCTACAGCCATCTTGTGAAACACGGTGGAGGCTCTGTCATGGTTCAGGGCCCCATTTCAGTCAGTGGTGTTTGGGATCTTGTCAAAATTAATGGAATTATGAATAGAGAACAGTATTGTCCAATGTGGACCCACGATGCAATACCAACTGGAAGGCGTCTGATTGGCAGCTGCTTCATTTTTCAGCATGAAATCATTCCAAACCCACTGCCAGTGCAGTAAAAGTGCACCTGGATAGAAAAATACACACAGGAACACTAACAGTCATGGATCGGCCTCCCCAGAGCCCAGACCTCAGCATTATTGAAGCAGTGTGGGATCATCTTAACAGAGAACAGAGCAAAGGACAGCCAACGTTCAAAGAAGAGCACTGAATGTCCTTCAATAAGCCTGGAGAACCGTTCCTGAAGACGGCTTAAAGAAATGACATGAAATGTTGCCTTCAGGTTAAGGCTGCATAAAGGTGGTCAAACCAAATATTGACTTTCAAGCTTGTTAGAATTATACAAACTCTGTTTTTGTCTTATATACTGTATTTCCATGTATGTTTGCAGATGTTTCCATAAATCACTGCACCTTTTTAGCATTTCCTCAAAAAAATATAAATAAATGAAGTGTGGCCCAAGACCTTTCCACAGTTTATCAGTTTTCCTTGACACTTTGTTTTGGGCTCTTTTTATTTGAAAAATGCCCCTTGTCATTTTCTTCTCACAGTGGATGGACAGAAAATATGTAAATAATAAAGTGAATAATGGCTCACTTTGATTTGGCTGCTTCACTGTCATGACTCAGTGGAACATTTGAAGAGAATAGAACAAATCATTCGTCAGCATTATTAGTAACACCTGAGCTGCATTCCTACCGCGATGTGTCAGTCTGTGTTTACACGCAGGGTCACTGTGCAGCGTTTGGTCGTGTTGACTTGTTGAGGAATTCCTTGTAAATAACTTCTATGTTTAAACTGAATGTTTATCAATCATCAGCTCTTTGCTCTCAGTAGTGTTGGATTGCAGACAAGTGTGCACCAGCTGAACTCTTAAATCATTGGCATTACTTTGATTAAATACAACATTTCACTAAAGTGTAATTTTAAGGAAGTTGTTCAATTAATAGAAACGTTATAAAGAATTTAGATATTACTGTGTCACCATGATCTATTTCCTAAAAAGAACAAGGTGTTCACAAGTCAAAAACACTGCCAGGAATCAAAGTTTGATGTTTAAACACTTCTTATTTGGCAAAAAGTAATCTGTTTTAAGTATACTCTCATAGGGCTACATGTTACAAGATGGCATCTTTAAATCACAGTCGTTCTCATGGATAAGTAAGAAAGCCAGTGAACAGCTGTCCCCCCTTTTAAGAAAAATGCTTCAACTGATGCGCACAACAATCACCATTTTCTAAAAATGTAATCCCCTTATTGTTTAGCCTCCATATTCACATGTAAATACTAAAATATGTCCCCTGCCACTGACACGACCTTGGTGTCCTCAGTCATGCTCCCCACTTAGAAGAGGGCCCTGGAGGCCCCCTGACCCCCCGCTGTGGGACCAATAGAGACACTCCACCTGTGTGCAGTGCGCCTATCCCGTCTGGAAAAAGTTGGCAGCGCAATGGTTACGCTGCGTGCGTCTCAAGGGCAAAAAGAAGCGAGGAAACCGATCACAGCAAGAAATGAAGGTCTACCTTTCCAGACCTGCCTGTATCTCCGCTCCGACAGCTCTGCTGTAGTCACGCTGTCTGCCACAGCAGCCGAGGATGTTATTCTAGGTTTATTTATAAGGGGAGTGGAAAAAAAAAACGGGAAGATGCGCCTGGAGGGGAAACGTCACATTTTCAGTAGGAGCGACGGTGTGGTGAGACTGTGACCGAGCCGGGGAGAGGAATATGCGGCACATACCCTCTGCACGTCGGGCCAGGGCGTCGGATCTTTTCCGGATTAACGTCCTATAGCTGGATGATGCGATTTCTTTCTTCAGACACACAGGATTTGATGATCGCACCACGTTTAAGCGGGAATCTGTAGCCTGTGTGATCCCCCAGTCACGCCACCCCGGACCCCCCGGACCGGTTTTATGGGAGCCGAACCAAGAGGCGGACTGTGCTCATAATCACTGCAGGAAAGCATCACTTTAAAGTTCTTTCAAGTTTCTGGAAAAAGGATCAGGATTTGGCTGCTTTGGTGCCACATTTAACATTATAAGAAAGCCACAGTTTGTGCAGGGAGGGTCATTTCACTCTACAGTGTCTCACTAATAGAGGATTTAACTGTCATAGAGTTTATATAGAGAACGGAGTCCTAAATCATTCGAGCTAAAATGCGGCACAATAAAGTTATTGTTACGACCCTGATGATGCCACCCTGGGAGTCCTTTCAGGGAAGGGAGACTGGAGAGTGAAAGCGGGATATCTGCGCCTTTAATCGGACACGGAGGCGACGCAAGGAGGACAAGCCAGCTTCTTTTTTTGGATTGGTCCAAAAAATATTTTTTGCGTGCCCCTTGGACTCCTGCACAATGGGGATTATGCTACAAGTTATTCTAGGAATGTTTCAATTCCTGCTGCTCACCAGAATACCGACTTCTCACGCCAAGGTATGTATGTATGGATCATTTGACCTACTGTATATCTATATATCTATATTTCTATATATTCCTGGTCTGTTGTAGCCTGGTGGGAAGTTGTAACCTTGTGGAAGTTATCCTCTGGGTCAATGACACCTGTCACTTCTGGTCCTGTGGCAGAAAAACACAACGAAACCCTCCAAGATTAACCGTGGCTTTCAGTAATTACTTTAATGTGACATCCGGGTTCATTGTCTCCTCTCACACCATCATAATTCAGTGATACTTTATATAAACCATGCTTTCTGGTGAGTGTATTGACTGTTTTGCACACTTTGGCCTGTTAAAGCTAGGTCGATTAATTATAAGCCATTCACAAGGACAGTGATTGAGTTGCCAGGTAGTGGAAAATCCTCCTCCAGCAGCTCAGTTGCTTCGTTTCTGTCAGCTTCATTCATCAAATGAAACCCTTTTTCCTTTAGGGAAGAAAAGATGGAGGACATGTGGACCAGAAAAATCAATTTGTGAGCTCATTATTATTAAAGGAGCCGTGCAATGTGTTGAACTATATGCATCTCCAAGCCCATTAGCTTAACATAAAGACTGGGAACAAAGTGAACAGCGAAGTTACCCCTGCCTACCAGTACTACCATACATTCCTAATTAACACATCTGATCTCTTTTTTGATCTATAGAAATAAATTATACATGATTTTGGCTGGGAGCAAGAATCTCCTGGATTCATTTACTACCAACCTACAGCAATGAAATAATGAATATTTATAAATAATAAGAGATGCCAGTTGCTGGAACTGTGGGTGCGTAGGCTGGGTCAGATGACAGACCTGATCCAATCTAGCCTTTCCAGTGGAAGGCCAAGCTAATGAGGTAGCTCCATGCTTACTGTGCTGACCTGAAGGGCATTAGTAATGTTTTCATACATATAGGCCATTAGCATGTGTGTGTGTGTGTGTGTGTGTGTGTGTGTGTGTGAATACTGACCCACTCTTAGTTATTTTATCTGTTTATCAATAGATATCAAGGTTAAAGTAATTGCTATTAAAGCAGAGCATCTCAGCTTTAATTTAAAAATATATACATCTACATTTTTTGATTCAGGAACTGCTTTATACCCAGATGGATCCTGTTCTTTTCTTACATCATTTCTTAAATCTGGATCAATTAAGGAAGTGAAAGTTTTGGTATTTGCTTTTTGACACAACATGTGGTCACAGGATCTCTCAATGCGAGTAAACCAGGCCATCATTAGGCTGCTAAAACAAAACGATTCCTAAAAAGAGACAGTGGAAACATCTGGAGTGGCCAAATCAAAAGCTCATTCTGAGATATTTTTTTTATTTTTTTTTTTTTAAGAAGGAAACACACACAAGCCTACAGGAGAAAGCAGTAGTGGATGCTCAGGGGTCCTTTCCATAGTAAAGGAAATGCCTGCAGAGCATGTAGAAAAGTGCAGAACAGTTTTCAGAAGGAAGGCATGTCATTATCATCAGTTTACTAAAGACTTCACAAGAGGAAATAAAGAGGGCTCATTGCAAACAAGCCAGCGCTTTGACAGCACGTGAGAAGAAGATTTGGAAGGGCTCCAAATGATCTGAAGCATGCAACATCTGTCAAACACAGTGGAGGCACTGTGATGGCATGAACATGCATTGCTTTCAGTGCCAGTGGATCACTTGTTTTTATAGATGATGTGACAGTACACAGAAGTCGTTGAATGAATTATGAAGTGTTTAGGGAAATACTGTCTGCTCCGATTCAGTCAGATGTTTACAGTGGACATAGAAACACCCAGCAGTTTGAGGGTAAAAAAAAAGAAAGAAGTGGAGTCAAACACATCAACAGATCTGACCCTGACTGAACATATATTTAACTTGCTGAAGACAAAACTAAAGGCAGAAGGAATTACAAAGAGACAGCTGCAAGAGACAAGGGGAGTCACTTAAGCTAGTCGTAATGAGCACTGAAAACTAGCACTAAGATAACTGCTTGTAAACTTTTTATACATTTTTGTTCAACCCTTTGACATAGATATTAAAGTCTGCACTTTAATTACATCTTAACTAATAAATATACAGTGGTGGCTTGCAGTGCAAAAATTATAATCTCACTATTATCTGTCAAAGTATTTTTTTAAGTCATTAACATAACACCAGTGCATTTCAGATGTCGTCCCAAGTGCTATCTAAAAAAACAAGAATATATTGAAGGGCTTTTTTCAGTCTGAGAGCCTAAAAATGATCAATTTCTTATAGTGTGTGTGAAGTAATAAGAGTCAGGGTTGTGAGGGGGCTGGAGCCTATCCCAGCTGTTATGGGGGAAGAGTTAGTATAGAAATCATTCATAAGAAATTCTCACTGATTGCACTGGCTTGTCCCTCGATGTGGCATATGGGCTCATTTTCCCACCTACACATATAGCAGCACCTGCCCATGCTGTTTTTTTTTATTTATGTCTGGAGGCTCGTATCAGGAACAGGCAGTGCTCTGAAGTGGATCCAACCCTGACTCTGCAGTGCTGCTCTAAACTGCATGTTTTACGCATTCGTCATCCTAGACACTACATAGCGGACACCAGTGTGCACTCGGAGAGCCTCTTCACCTGCTCACAGCCCATCTCACCGCCATGGCTCTCCGCCTTCATGCTGTCTGCCTCCCTGACAGCTTATTTAAAAAGGGGGTCATCCTGCTCCTCCTGCGGTGATGAAGCTCAGTGTAGGAGAGATGGTGGTTAGCTCAAGGGCAGGGCCTTTTTCACACACGTACACATGGCCCATCTGTACAGTGTGCACAGGGAGTTAGATGTGTTAGACAGACAGGCAGTGCCGGTGCAGATGGCTTTGGGCTGGCACTCAGGAGTGTGTGTGTCAGTGTGTGTGTGTGCCAGCTCTGTGCAGATATAGCTGCCAAAGGGAGTTAATCTTAGACTCCTCTCTAAGAATGATACAGAGAGGACACATTTACTTCAGCTCATAGTGCTCACAAAATGGCCCCAGCATAAATCAACACTGTTCAATCAATGTGGGCCTAACCCATGTGTGTATAAGGGGGTGGATCAGTAAAAGGGGGTCAACTGGACAAAGTCTACATTCCCTTTCAAGTGGCCTTGATACAAGGAGAGTGCCATAAAATGCAGGTTCTTCTCATGTGTGTTTATGAGAGGCACAAAAAAATCCTTTACAATATAATAAAAGTACTTCATTAAAAGTGCTTGCTATATTTATCCCTTGTTAAGATGACAGATAAGATCTGATTAGTCTGTTTTGTCAGCACAATTATGCAAAAACAACCAAGCCAAATTACATAAAACCCAACACAGATGTAGGTGGAGCATGAGCAAAGCAAGAACTCATGAAAACTTTGCTTCTTTTGCTACACTTTCTTCAAAACTGCAAAATAGTGCATGGGGTTTGGTAGTGGATAGGCTCTATCAGTACCCTTCTTGCCAGGACCCTTTTTTGTGTTGAAGCTGCTCAGTCCATTAGTTCCCAATCAGCACCGGGCCCCTTCAAATGCTCATGAGGTTAGTCTGAGAGGTCGTGAGAAGCATAAATATTTTATTGCTCAGGTTTTTGAATGAGTTCATGTGGAACTGATAAAAGTCATGAACATCTGCAGAACCACAATAAGATCCTTATTTATTTATGTCAAACAGGTTGAGAAGCGCTGGTTTAATATTTAATAACACTTTATATTTTTTAGACTATTAATGGAAATTTGTAAGTACTATAAAATTATAACTGCAAAATGAATGGTTGAGATGAGGAAGAAGCACAATATCTACCAGAGTTAAGCTGCAGGATATAGAGTTCATCAGTCAGATGTTCTAGTGTTTTCACCTCTTGCAAAAATATTTAAATTACATTGCAGTAAAAGCACAGTGTTAAGGTGACAGGTGAGGTCTGATTAGTCTGTTTGTCAGCAACATAACACAAAAACAACAAAGTCAAAACCTGAGAGAGAGAGAGGGCATGAAAAAGAGAGGAACTTGTGTTATTTTTTGTGCTCCTTTGCATCGCTTTGCTTAAAAGACACAAAATAGGGCATTGGGTTTGATTCAGGACAGGCTCTGAGTGTAACATAGACACGTAAATTTCCAGAAATGGATATCATGAGGGAATTTGAAGAGAAGTGGGAGAGGACAACAAAGTATTTCATTGATATTTAGATCAATCTCCAAAGCTTTGATCAGGTTTTAGCATCTCCATCATCCAGGTAAAAAATATGCATGAAATTTGATCATAAACATACAACTTGCAGCCAAACACACCAAGAGACCTCACCCACACAGAAACTGCTCTCTAACAGAGGAGAGACACAGCTCGTACCCTCCTTCAAAGGTATCTCTGTATCAAAGTTCAGCGATTTCGCTTTCTTCCTGTTATTTACCTCCACGCTTTATTGAACTTGTCACACTCAAACTCCAGGTGTGAAATATTGTGGTGTTCATTAACGGGAAATGCTTTGATCTGTTGATCTGCACCAGCACACTTTTACAACAGTGTCAAGCAAGAGGTTGCAGATAATAGCTGGAGAGTCAAATAAATGCTGTTTAGTTGATCAGTAACAGCCAATATGTGTTTTTTATCTTGGTGGACAAATTTGGGAGATAAATTTCACATTAAGTCTGATGTAATAGATAAAATGTGAACTTAAGCAATCCATGAACTTGTTTTTTAGGTTGACATAATTACATATAGCTCAGATTCACCCTGTAAATTAAAGGATATAAGTGGATATTTTGGTATTTTATCCTACCAACCGTATACAAATTAGTTCATTTAGTGTCTTTTTAGCTTATTACTTTTCTATTTTATTTAAAACTGAAATGAAACCACTCATTGTATGACTGAGTTTGTTGCTACCTCTCTCCAGCTTGCTCACTGGCGCCCTGCCGACTCCCCCAAATCCAGAGAAGGTCGAGAAGGTATGTTTATGTTTCTACATAAACTCAGGCGTCACGGAGGTGAAAGAGTAGAACAAATAAAACACACTGTTTGTCCTTGTCTCTCCACAAGTGCGACGGTGGTTGGAGGTGTACTCGCGGAGCGGCTGCGAGCCTCGAGACACTCTGGTAGAGGTTTGGCGGGAGTTTCCGGGTGAGACCCACAGCCTCTTCATCCCGTCTTGCGTGTCGGTGAGGCGATGTGGCGGCTGCTGTGCTGACGAGGCTTTCGAGTGTGTACCCACGCTCACACACACAGTTACCATGGAGGTACACACGCACACGCGCACACACATACAGGAAGTCTGCTCAGATGATAAATACGCACTTACTTTCTTCTGACCTGTGTGCAGCTGATGAGGACGTCCTTTATGAAGCACGAGCTCACTGAGCTGCCCTTCATCGAGCACAGCCAATGTGATTGCAGGTAATAAAAACCTACCCATCTGAGGTTCAGGCGCATACTGGATAATGCTGCTCCACTGACCTTTCATACACTTTTACAATGGCAATTATTAAATTTGTGTGCAGGTTAAAGGAACACCTCCAGCCTACACCTACATCAAGGTAAAGAACTCCAATCTTTATCTCTGTGTTTCTGGATTTTATTCTGAGCTCTTCTGCTCGTGATAACATCAAACCCCATGTCCAGGCTCTGCACTGATGATCTACTTAAAATTCTGCTGATTATCTTAATAATGAGTAGCTGGTAGTCGGACCGGTATTTCCATTACAAGAAAAGGTCTTCTTGATTAAACCCAAGTAGCTATAGGCTACTGAACAGCCTTTAAAAGAAGTGCTCAGTTCTTTACATGAAAACTTCTACTTGCTACAAAACTCCAAAATCGCAGCAAAATATCTCGCCTGTGCTATGCAACAAATGTCCTTATTCACCTCATTAATGTCCTCGAAACACCAGTGTTTGCTTTCAAAGCAACAGTTATGAATGGCGAAGAATGAACATGTTGCTCAAGAATTCAAAGAGCACGTCACATGACACCCGGACTGGGTTAATCCAGTTTAAGAGCACTGACATAGTCGCTCACACCTATAGCTGCTGGAAGCACCCTGACTGGGCTACATTAACTCATTAACTCCAGATTTTTGGGCCTCACTTCACAATTGTGTCCAGAGGCATGCTGGTCAGGAAGGCTCATTTGTCTCCCACTAAGCACCAGACATCCATGACTGATGTTTTTTAGGATGAATGTGGTCGAGCACAATCATTTAAAAAAAAAAAAGCATTCCTTTATGCCTAAATTTGGTTGAATAGTGAAAGATGAAATGTGTTTTTAGGCTCCTACAAAGACTGGAATTTAACCCCATTTCAACCATGAACTCATGTTTACCCACTGAGTAATTTTCCACAGAATAGTGGTCTTAAAAAGCTGTCTGAATGGAACATTGCCATAGAGGTTGAAATTGAATTAAAATGTGATTTGAGTCTGGTTTTTTTGTTTTGTTTTGTTTTGTTTTTGTTTGTTTTTTAAATTCAAAAGTTCACTGGTTTTTGTTTTGGTGGTGAAATGTTGTGCTGTAATACCCATGCAACATTCACTCCAGAAACGAGTAATTAAAAAGTTAGTTTTAAAGGATTACAAAAGGCTTAAAAGGCTAAATACATGCAGTAAAAATCATTTAAAGCAAAAAATGTTAACTGTTCATTAAATTAATTTGAAAAATGAATGTAATTTAAGTTAAACATGATTGATAAATTAACTTTTTAAAAGTTAATTAGAAAATGTTTAATTGTTCTTGAATTTTAAGAAATTTGTGTATCAGTTTAGATGTAAGTTTTACAGTGACACCATAAAAAAAAGGAGAATAAAATCAAAGTAAGATGAAAATGTAATAGGTATAAAATCTTTACTTTTAGAAAGAGTAAATAAACCTCTTACAGTTATTTGGAAGGTCAACAATCAAGAAAAAATGTAGTTAATATAAACATTTTTTTTTTTTTTAAATCTGTGACTTTGTTTTTGTATGGGCAGTTCCCACATGCTGGGAATCATGGTGGTGCAGTGGTAAGCAATGTCATCTCAGAGAGATAAAGGCCTGCTGCGGGTCTTCTGTGTGGATGTTCTCCCTGTGCCTGCAGTGACTTCCTCCCACAGTCCAAAGACATGCCGTCAGATTAATTGATGATTCTAAACTGGTATAGATGTGTTTCTTTAAGCATCTCTGTGATAAGACTGCAGACGCGTCCACGGTGGAACCAGCTGGGATGCTAATGTGGATAAGCAGTTGGGAAAACAGGAATGGATGGACGAATGGAGCTGAATCAGTCAGGCCTTGCATGTGTCAGCTCGTTGCAGCATATCATCGCTAATTATCAGCAGCTGTAGTTCAGTGAAATGTTGTGACACTTTGGATAGTACAAGTCTTCTGCATGTAAATGTGGGTGCACTGACTTTGTTCCATTAATGCAATGATTTTCTGCTGCTGCAGAGGGCCTTTAATACACCAGGCAGGAAATATCGTACTTCAGGAGATTGGTGGGGGGATCAATCCAGGGACATTGTGATTACATGGTATGGGTTTGTAATTTATTACCCAACCCCTGTCCTTGTTTTCTTACAGAACAGGGTCATGTGACAGGGTTGGGGAGGACATGTGGTGACTAACAAGACCCAGTCAGCCAGTGAATGTGGGTGTCATTATTTCTAAAAGTCTGCTTTTCCTCTCCGTGCAGACTACTAAGTAATCCCGGAGCTTTCAAAGCCAAACAGCGTCTTCAGCAGTCTCTCTTTTAGAAGAGAGTAAGAGTACTGTGGACGCTAGGTTTGAAGCAAAAACACATTAGTGCAATAAAGATCCTGTATCTGCTTGGTGATTGGAGAAAATTTCTCTTTATGTTAATGACAAAAATAAAGACGCCTTTCTGTCCAGCACGCAGGGCCAGTGTCAGCTGCGACTGACAGCTGGACGCTGTGAAAGGAGCATTTCTGCTCGATCTCTGCTTCTTGTTTGTGTGCAGGTCCAGCCACAGTCATATGATTGCATCTTTAATGTTTATGTCCTGCTGCTTCCTGTTAGGATGTGAACATAAATAAAGGATTCCAATGTATGTGTGTGTGGGTGGGTGCATACAGTTTTCTGAACCTTTAAAGTTACAGGTTATGTGCCTGTTTGACTCTGTTTTTGTGACATTTTATATGTTCCGTGCTTTGTGTTAATACATACGAGTTCTTTCATGTGATGCTGAAAGAGTTAGCATCTGTGTGACTCTCTCCCAGCATCCCCTGGGATGGCTGGCATCCTGTTGTCACCATAGCGATGATTTTATCTCCCCTGCCATGTGGTCTCTCACAGGCTGACGGAGGAGAGTCACGCATCCCTAATAGTAAATTAGAACTCCAAAAACAACAACAGCAGCAGCAGAGGCAACAGAGTCTGTTAATAATGTCAGGGCTAAGCTGGTAAACATGGTACAGTGCCCATAATTGGATATGGTTTAATATAACAGATGGGACTGGAACAGAGATGAGTTGAAGTTGGAAAAAAACTCTACAGAGCTGTAGATGCACTTTATTGAAGCCACCAGTCCACATTAAAGTGGATTAGATTGCGCTCAGTGAATGCTGGACACTCAAAATGATAAAAACTGGTTATCAGTTGACAGTAGAGTGACAGTGACATTTTCTCACCCTGCACTGAGAGTCTGAACTAATTAATTGTTTTGTTTATGTCATGAAGTGTAGGGAGAGTAAACAGTGATTACTGGTGTTGTCCATTTACTGATCTGTTTCTTTGTAAACCAGTTATGGTTTCAAAACACTGCTGAGATACCACCAGCACCGTATTGGAACAGTGACAATTTACAAAAGAAGAGGACCCAGATACAGGACAGTCATGTATAAGTCATACATGTGAGGTCAGTTAGCGAGGCAAAAGTATGCTCATGTTTGAAGATATGCTGAAGGTCCAATTCTGCAAGACCAGAGAGTGTCTCAGAAGGTTCCTGGATTTAGATCTGGATCAGGATTGACTTCACACACACTAATTAGACACTTTATTAAGTATAGCTTTCAGATTCAGATTCAGATTCACTGCCTTAACTGTTTGTGGCATGACAGCATCACACAGTTGGTGCAGAGTTTCTGCTGCACATCCATGATGTAAACCTCACGTTCCATCACGTCTAAAGGTGCTCTATTGGATTGAGATCAGGTGACTGTCCAGGTCATTTGAGTACAAGTCACCGTTCAAAAGAATCATTTGAAATGATTTGAGCTTTGTTACATAGTGTGTTATCTTGCTGGAAGTGGATATTAGCAGACAGGTGCTATGTGTTCATAAAGGATGGACATGGTGAGCCACAATCGTCAGTTAGGCTGTGGTGTTTAAACAACGTTTAACTGGTGCTAGAGGGTCTAAAGTGTGCCAAGAAAATATCCTGCGCACCATTAAACCACCAGCAGTCTGAAGTGTTGATAGAAGGCGGGATGGATCCATGATGCTTATACCACATCATCTGAATGTGGCAGCAGAAGTCAAAACTCATCAGACCTCATACCTTTGGTCATGATAAGTGGTTAATTGACTTGCTGTTCCCTTCTGCTTGAAGCAGTTTGGCCATTCTCCTCTGATCTCTGTCATCAACAATGCATTTTCACCCAGAGAATTGGATTTTTTTTCTCTGGAAATATTCCCTTTTTTGGTTTGTTCTCTGTGAAGCCTAGAGATAATTTTGTGGTAAAATCCCAGTACATCAACAGTTTGTGAAATACTCAGACCCGTCCATCTGGCACCAATAATCGTGCCACATTCAGACTGACTTAAATCATCTTGCTTCAACGTCAGTTTAAATGCAGTGGGTTACAGCCATCAGATTGGCCGATTAGATATTTTCTGGAGAGTGTATAATCCTTTATTTATCCAGGTAAGTCTTTCCAACAAGTGATTGCCTTGTACAAATCTGTATGAACAAATCTGTTCATACATTTTTGACTAATAAAAAAAAGAAACAAACTGACACAATAGCAAAACCTCCTTAGTGTCTAATAACACCGGATCAACCTCAGCAGACAATCTGAAGACCTTTTAACTCTGGCTGTCAGATAGCCTGTTGAGTTTTAAAACGATTAACTCTGAATTATTGTGTATTAACAGAAATCTATAAAGGTTCTTAGAATTGCAAAATGGTGCAGTAAATATAAATAATTATTTAGCACCTGCAGGCTTTTTGAAAAGCATTGACCGATGTTAAACTGCAGTTCATATTAAACATATCAAAGCGGACCTATTATCCATTACTCTCTCTCGCTCTCTCTCTCTCCCCTTGTTAACAGCACATTTGACCTTCAGACTGCTCTAAACTCCCTGTTTCAGACATTTTTTTAAGTCTTGGGTCTATGTGATGTCACTATGTGACAGAATATTAGGGCCACATTAAGAAAAAGTATTGTTGATCATTTTGAGAAAAAAGTCCATTGTTGTTTCAGTACAAACTACCGCGCCTGCTGTACCCTCTGCAAAACGCCTTAGTTAGTCAAACAAATTGATGAGCCGTCTTGTGATAAGTACATCCTCTTTATTGCACGAGGGTGTAACCATCAATAACCTTGGATCTGTCCATTACAACCATCAGAAGCCATTTTAGTTTGTCTTGAAAATACAACTGCAATATCCACATTTTGACTTTTTTCTTGAAATACAGCTTTGATGTTTTTCTCAAAATAGAATTACGACTTTAATCTCGAAATTTTGACTTTGTTCTCAAAATAGTTGATAATAAAAAAAAATTGTTCTTAATGTGGTCCTAATACCCCTTCCTATGTCATAGAGAGGAGATATCTTTAATTCTGTAATGTTGGGCACGCAGCTCTGGCTTTGAGCCCAGTAGCTCCACCCACCCGCTTTTTAAACCTTGTGTTTGTGAGAGGCAGCCAATCAGAAGAACGTTGGGCTTAACAGAAAGGCACTTACATGTCTCTTTTGGCGAATGCTAAATAAATAAGGATTGTTTGGAAAGTTGTTGGAAAGTGAAGTTAAGGAATTTGGTTTCAATGACATATTTATCTATCTAGTGACACTGAGTGTTATTTTTTAATTTTTTCTCATGGAAAACCTTTGATGGTCTTATGTTCTGGTAAAGTTCTAGGCTCAAAATGTTTCCGTCTCTTTTTCATTCTTGTCTTTCTGTTCCTGCCTGTTCCCCAGTCTCTATTACCATGTTTTCTTTTATGTCTTGTATCCTCTATCCTCTAATTATCTTGACCTTTGTTAATTAGTTTCACTTGTGTGACATTTCCCAGCTGTTTCCTGTCTCTGGTTAGACTTTTGTATATATAAATTTATATATTCATTTAGTCTAGTTTACTTCTATGTTATTTTAGCTTGCTTTTCACATATTTTGTGCAGTTCTTCCTCTGCAGCATCGCACATTTGGGTCCTCTCTCCTGAAACACGACAGTGTAATGAGAATCTGAACATCACATCAATACTTAACCCGAATGCAGGTCACTAAATAATTAGGGAAATGAAAAGGACAATACCACAAATGTTTTTTGATAAAATAACAATTATGTGAAGAATGATCAATATCAGTTAAATATCAATTAAAATGACCCACATTGTAAATGGGCATCTTCATATCCCAGACTGTCAGATAAAGGAACAGATCAACATTATAAAAAGTTATGAAACATTCAAAGAGGCGTGCAGTTCATCTAAGGACAAGTTCAGGATGTTCACTCATTAGTTATAAGATGACTTATTTTGGTGCTTGTTCTTCCAAAAGATTCCATAACTGAAAACTGTTCGTTTGACATTAACTCCTGTCCGTGTGTGACATTTTGTTTGTTTGGTGCTCCCAGGGCCTTTCTGAAGCCAGCAAGAAAAGGCAAGAAAAAGGAGAGAGGGAGGAAGTCCCAACAGAAGACAACTGGAGCTACCAGAGCTGCGTATGTTTAATATTCAGTGTTCACTTTTTTTTTTAACTCAAATTTACTGTCATTAACTTGTTTTTGTTCAAAATGCAAGGTTTAAGCAGGCGTTACTTGTGTGTGTCGGTGTGTTTTCCGGATACTCTCAGCCTCACTGTGAATGTTTGGATTAGAGGAAAACTGGGTTATCTGGTCTACATTATTCCTGAAGGACAATTTGTTTTACAGCTGCGCAGTCAAGGTCTCTCACACACACTGGTGAACACCACAACTGCCATAATCAAAACAGTATTTAGCCAGTATTTATTTATAAATAAATATCTATATATATATATATATATATATATATATATATATATATATATATATATATATATATATATATATATATATATATATATATATATATATATATATATATATATATATATATATATATATATATATATATATATATATATATATATATATATATATATATATATATATATATATATATATATATATATATATATATATATATATATATATATATATATATATATATAGGTTGGCTTCCATTAATGAAGGATAAAAGAGTTGTTAATGTTTTCCTCTCGACTCTTTTTCATCTCCTTCCCCTTCACTTTGCTGTCAGTCATTTCCGGCCTCTGGGGGCCAGAGGTGGCTCAGCTTTGGTGTGATGTCTCTCTGCACCCATCCATCATTCAAAACAGGCTTTGTTCGAACTTTGGCAGGGGTGAAATCTGTGTAATTTGCTTGCAAATCCTACCTCCTCTGTCCCTGCCAGCGACAGGCGTGGTCACCAAGACGGAAACAAAGATGAGCCCTCTCTGCCTCATTAAGTAACTTCATTAAGGCCGCCATCCTCCCGGGAAAACAGAGGCAGAAGCAGCGCCTGTTAATGGACCAAGTGATGCAGGCAACTTTCTCAAAGTGAGACTTCAGAGAGGGAAAGTTCAGGGCGTCTAGAGGAGTTAACTGAAAGCCTCCTATACGAACAAAGCCATGGTAACGGGCAGATGAACAGAAAGAGGAGAAAGTTTGTTGGCAGCTTAGGAAACTTTTGCCCACATTAGTCATACACCTCCCACACACTCCATTGTGTGGGTTAGTTTCAGACTGGCAATGTGCATGTTCAAACAAGCCTGAGATATTTCAGTCTGGACAGCTTTGGTCTGGACTGAAATATCTCTGTCATGAAATTTTGTGCAGACATTTATGGCCTTCAGAGAATGTTGTTTGATGATCTCTTGATGTTTGCACAACGAGAGGGACTTCTCATGGTTTTTAAAGATGACTAAATGCCTCTAATGTCTCTAATGTATCATCCAAAACTGCCATTAGGGACATTTTTAATCAGTCCAAGCTTTTAATGGTGAAAACTGAACAAAACTAAAAAAAATTCCGTTGGTGTTTAATGGTAATGAGCAAACATGGAAAACATTTTAGTCTGCCACGTGTTAGCTGGCTTTCCTTAAACAGTGAATTAATCAATTCAGGATCTAACCATGCTTTTGCTAAATCCCTCTTCCATGCAGAATCCATGCTCCTCCAGTTCCTTCTGCCACATCTTCTCCTCCACCACCATCACTGCTTCCCACCAATATCGCTCCCTCCACCATTTCCTTCCCATCCCCCTCTCCTTCTCCTTCTCCTTCTCCTTCTCCTTCTCCTTCTCCTTCCCCCTCTCCTACGACCCGTTGTCGCCCATGCCGACGGAGGAAGTGGGCCTTGGATGCGACGACATGCCAGTGCCGCTGCACCGTCACAGCTGAAACCTGCAGCCAAAAAGGCCGAAAGCTCAACCCTCGTCGCTGCAAGTCAGTCCCGTTTTTTTTTTTTTCAAACAAAACACCTAACAATAAAAGTTTTCCTTATCATACATGATAGCAATTTAGACACAATATGTGGATAATACACAGAAGATACATGGGATGTGCATCGCTCCAAAGAAGCAGCCCTTTAGAAATTTAGAATTAGCATTTATTGCTGTATCAAAGCTTATCTCAGAGCAGCTGAAATTTGAATGTATACAGATGTTTAAACGACTTTGAAAAAGATTCTTAATCCCAGATAGCTCCTTATGTGGGTATATTTGACAGAGAAGTTGTTTTAAACAAACAAAATATTAAAAAATGTACATGCTGGCTTTATATCCACACTCACATGTCAGACTGAATCCTGTCAGGAAAGATTTCGCGCTGAAACCTTCCTCTTTTAATTGTTTACTGCTCTAGGTGTGAAGCCATGAGGACTTGATGTGTCCGCCCACATTCTTTTCGCCTCCATCTCTCCACCAAATCCCTGTCGATTCATCGCCCACCCTCAGCATCAGTGCCATAGACCATACAGACACTTGGAAAGGCGGCGTCTCAAACCGAGGGGAAGCACACAGAAGAACCTGCAGCAGAGCTCCAGTAAAGCAACAAGTTCATCATCACTGCATACATCTGCTGTGTGCAAACATCTTTCCGCCTCCGTGCTTCTGTGGGAAAGATTCTATCAGTCTGCATGTACATGGCGTGTGCTGACACGTAGCGTCGCAAAACACATCCAATCATTGGAGGATGGAAGTGGCAACTTTGAGAGGCATGGGAATAGACACACAAAATCTTTCTCGGTGTACACAAGCCTGCAGGGGAGGCCAGACTCCGGGAAGTTCCTTTCACCTGCAATTAAACTTGTAAACACAAGAGAACAGTGGAAATGAGAGCGATTATACTCCATGAGAACAACGCGGATGCAGAGGAGGAGTCTTACACAGGTGTCCTCTCAAGGAAACTGCACATGACGGATTCCAGGGTTAGGTCGAGGCCAGTATTTTGCAGAGGATTAAGGAAACAACAGCAACAGATTACTGATGGGCACATACACACATACAACAGACATACAAGAGTGACATAGGACATGCACATGAACTGGCACCCCAGTGTGCGTGGACCTATAGTTTAGCTGAATGCTGGGATGGAGTATATCTGTGTGGTCTCCCCAGTGAAAGACCCAGATGGGTTAACCGTGCAGCCGCGCTCCCTTTTATTCAAAGCTGGCTCTCCAAGCCGCTTTCCAGCATTTGTTTAATTTCGGCCTTTTGTCTCCGTCTTTCCTCGGTTCCTCGATTGAAAGGAGCCGCATCGCCTCTCTTTGCCTCTCTTTGAGGCAGTGAGGAGAATGACAATAATGAGGCCTGGCGGCTGTCCACTGCTTCGCACACACACACACACACACACACACACACACACACACACACACACACACACACAGATTCACACTTATAATACCAGGAACACAGATGACACACACGCACACACACACTCACATACAGACACAGCTTCAGAGCACACACACACACACACACACACACACACACACACGCAATGTGAATTGAATGCAGGTAGCCATAAGCTTTTGTTTGTGCAACACCAAGTGTGCAAATATATGTGAGTTGTTTATTTGCAATTTACTGCAAAGTCTTCACTGAGTATTGTATTACTTGCCTCTGTTTTATATGTTATTATAATTCTGTTGAGTTGATTTGAAAGATATTCTATATTGCAGAAGTTTTCTTTGTTTTTTGTTTTTTTGTGTGTTCATCTTTAATCCTTTCCGCATCTGTCACACTGGGTGGCCAGCTAATACCCAAATGTATTGGATTGAAACAGAGACGATTCACACGGGCCACAAATGTGTGAGTCTCACACATACAAAACTCGCACGGAAGAGATGGGTGCAGAGACCGTACATCATAATGTGTAATTCAAACAGTCAGTGGGGCAATGTTGTCGGCAACACAGAGAAACCAAGCAAATATCCGTCCCCAGTGCAGTGAAAGGAAAACACGGCTGTTGTTGTTGCGCGTTAGGGCCAGGATGGAAAGAGTGTTATTCAGCTGGAACATAACTTGTTTATATTCTGACTGAATCTCTCGGTCTAACTCCATGTTGGTTCATTGCTGTTGGGTGGGAACAGGGATTTGAACCATGCTTGCTTCAGAAAGGACGAGGTCTTGGGCAGCTTGTCAGTCATTGTGAAGAGCTAAATCCCTGAGCTCTGATGGCCCAAAGTGGCAGGTCATTGAGTTTAAAACCCTGTTTGACACCCATTCACAGCCTGTGTGCTGTGTTAAATTCTACTGAGAGCTAGCGACGTCTTAGCGCCATGGGAAACGGTAGCTTTGAAACTCCTCGATTCATGTCTTTACTCTGCCCCATGATTCATACAATCCTGCCAGTTGAGGAATAGTCACCCTGAAACAGCGTGCAGTCCAGAGTGTGAATTATTTATGTGTCAGCCTTGAAGCAACTTGCATCAGTGGCTGCTGTGATAAGCTTTGTATTTATACTCTTCTCGGATGAGATTACTTTTTTTTTGCGCTCGAGTTCATTGTTCAGTGTTTATTACTGTCAATCAATGCTTAAATCACTACCTCTATATCATAACATATTAATGACCAAGTATTAGAGCATTATTGTTACTTTCTCTGTGATATTTCAGACCTCGTCTTAAGATGATGATAGTTATAGCAATAAGCATTGTCTCAGCTGTAGAGACTTGGAGCTGCAGCAGATCTGCAGTGGTCATCACTGGTTTAGAGGGACCTATAGGAGTTTTTATGAAAGGAGAGCTGAACTGGTCCTTTGAGTACAGACCAGACACTGTGTGATGATGTGCAAACAGGAAATGGTTTCCCAAAGCTTTTGTTACCTCAAACTGCTACTGAAATTATAGGAATAGTTTGACATTTTGGGAAATACACGAGTTGGATGAGATGATTGTTCCTGCTCTCTGTGCAATCAAAATGAAGACAGAGGGGAATAGCCTGTGTCCAGAGGTAAATCGACCTCACTATGGTCTTTGTACAGTTTTACTACACAACATGCTTAAAAGGGTCCACACAACTAGATTATTTTTTACTTCTGGACCTGTTCAAACCATCTGTTTATGTCACGTTTTAGTCTTTAATCGAAACTACTTTTTTTTTTTGCTATTGGATAGACATGGTGAAATATCTCCATGTAGACAAAAAAGCACAATTTTTTAAAAAAGGTCATTCCCAACAAGAAACTTCCACAGGGGGTATGTGGATTGATAAACTTAAGTAATCTGGAAATAAAAGAACAAATATAACAGTAATTTTAATTTAATTTAATAAAACCATGAGTGAACCATGGCTGAAGTTACCAGTTAACCTAAAAGTAATGGATGAGCAGTAGAAAGAAAATTCATAACATATTAAAAGAGATAAGTTATTTGTTAAAACGTGAAAACATTGTTGGAAAAAGTGACTTAAAATTGTAAGGTGATAGTGTGGAGAAATGTGAAATATTAAACTGGACATTAGCTAAATGAAAATATGGTTACCCATTAAAACGTGTGCTACTGGTATAGATTAACATAACACAATTATCTAATCAGCCAATCACATGGCAGCAGGTCGAAGCTTTTAGGCATGCATTTGAAGTTAACACAGGAAATCATTCTTCTTTTTAATAATGGTGTGAAAAAAGAAAATATCCAGTGAGCTGCAGTTCTCTGTTTGAAAATGCCTTGTTGATGACAGTGTCAGAGGAGAATGGCCAAACCGGTTCTAGCAGAAGGTAACAGCAACTTAATTAACCACTTATTATGACCAAAGGTATGCAGAAGAGCATCTTGGTAGCAGAAGACCACAGGGTGCCATTTCTGTCAACTAAAACAGGAAGCTAAGGCTTTACTTTGAACAGGTTTAGTGAAATCAAGCAATAGAAGGCTGGAAAAATGTTGCCTGGTCTGATGAGTCTTGATTTCTCCTGCCACGTTCTGATGGCAGGGTCAGAATTTGGTGTAAACAACATGGAACCATAGATCCTGCCTACCTTGTATCATGACTCAGGCTGATGGTAGTGATTTAATTGTGTGGGCGTTATTTTCTTGGCAAACTCTGGGTCCTTTAGTACCAACTGAGTATTATTTAAGTCTTATTATTCAGCCTGCCTGAGTATTATTGTTGACCATGTCCATACCTTTGTGACCACAGTGTACCCATCTGCTAATAGCTGCTTGCAGCAGGAAAACATGCCATTTCACAAAGCTCAGATCACCTCAACCTGGTATCCTGAAGCAGACAATGAGTTCACTGGACTCAAATGGCTTCCGTTCATCAGATCTCAATCCAATAGAGCACCTTTGGGATGTGCATCCAATTCTATCATGTCAATATGGAGCAAAATCTCTGAGAAATGTTTCCAGCATATTTTTGATTCTGTGCTATGAAGACAATTCTGAAGGCAAAAGGGAGTCAAATTCAGTACTAGTGAGATGAGTGCCAGTGAATGTTACTAGTAGCTAAAAGTAGTGGTTGAAATAAACTAATACTGCATATACTAGCAATTAACCACAAAGGATAAATCATGAGGTGAATGTAATTCCTCAGACGTAGTCCATATCCAGTTTATTACAGAAGTGCGTAATACAGGAGATACAGTAAAGGTTCGGAAGCAGTGTTTCAAACTATTCCTCTAAACTCATCCGTGACTATTTCTGTCCATCCATTTTTTTATTTGCAAGCACTGATACTTCTTTTCCAGTCTTCATTTATTAATAATAGGGAACAAAATGTGCCTGCTGACTGAGGAGACAAATGTTTTGGGAAACCTAAGAGTCCAGGAACCTCAGTACGGATTACATATACTGTAGATTAGTCCAGTGGTGAAAACAATGAGCAAATGGACTCCAATCATGCAGACATGTGTGACTATTGAACATCATTCCACCAGGGGAGTTGTGGTGCTGAGATATCTTTTTGGGTGCCACTCAGGCTCCAAATGTTATTTCTTGTGACCAAATTTTCCTATGTCAAAATATTAATTCTGAACAATAAAAGCAACAACAACTTCCGCATGTACTTGCTGCTGTTATTTCAGCATTACAACTCTTTAACCTGTAACACCTGGAAATATTAATATCGTGTTAAGATGTCCTGTGTGAGCATTAAACATCAGTGTGCTTTGTATCTACACAGTCTACATCGTACTGTTAGCCCTGTTCTAGCCTCCGGTGTCTTAGTGGCCTATAGATACCCCCTACTAACTATATAACTTTTATAATCTCTAATATCCTGCCATGACTATGTGTATGACGTAGTGCATACTCTAGAAATGTATTTGTTACTTCATTTGTATTGCTGTACCTTGCAACGAATCTCTTCTCTGCAAATACATTGTAATACTGTAGCCTACGTATAGAAAATGAAACTACACTCTTTTTTTTGCTGCTACACCATTTGTGCCCTTTTAATATGTCTGTGTAGAAAACAATGCAGTTTTATGTTTCATGTATTAGCATATAAATGCCAATTAATCGATTTTAATGTCCACATTAAAGTGTATACTACATCGTCAAATATATTCAACATGATACCAGGATACAGCCGTGATGTTACAGATGTGATTAAAGGAAATGTCTTATTTTTCATAAAAACCTCCGCTTTCCTTGTCTAAATGATGTCCCCGCGCTTTGACCTCATCCCCCGCTGCCTCTCCTCTCCTCCAACCCCCCATCCACCCCCACCCGCTCCATGTTTTTCTTTTGTTTTAATCCCTCGGTTGACCGTAATGAAAGATAAACAGGCATTTTTCATTACAGTGCCACCCTGGGAGTTGGGTGCAAAGACAAAACTGCGTATGTGATGTGACGCGGTGTTGTCAGACATAATATTGTTCTCTCACCTCCTCTCATCTGTGCTGCTGAGTCAGAAGCTGGGGAAGTACAAAGGTGTGCACAGTCCCACACTGTCTGAGTGGAAAATTACACAGGAGGTACTTGCACCTACTTGAGCAGTTTGATTTTATGATGTTTTACTGATTTGTCAGTGAGTCTGTTTACTTGTGGCCCCAGCAAAGATACTCCAGGAGTTTGTGCTTGCAAGTGTGTAAGAGGCTCTGAGGGGGGGATTTTGTGTGTGCATTCTGTGCACATACCTGTCTGCAGCCCTGCTGGCAGGTACTGTGCCTTTCACGCCCTGGCATTTGTGATAAAGATGATGAAATATGCTGGGAATGTTATGTTCAGTGCCTCATTAGAATATTTCATCATACACCGCAGACTTCAGACCTGAGGCTGGTGATAATGTTAATATAGCTCATCCGTATCTCGTTCTGTACATTTATAGTCACGTCTAAGAGACTTAGTTGGGTTGATTGATGCAGTGCGTGTGTTAAACTTTCGCATATCTTTGTGAACGGCAGCTGGATCTCGCAGGATCTGCTTTGAGGAGGAGGGAAGGAAAGGAGAGGAAAGACTGGAGAAGAGATGAGCTACGTGCTGCTGCCAACCTATCTGTCGAAGGGCATAATGCCAAGACTAAATATAGCAGCAAGATTAGTGAGACGGAGAGGGAAAGAGAAAAAGGATAGAGTGAGTCATGAATTTCGATGCACAAAAACCTCAACAGCATTTTTTAAAAAGCCACTTGCTCATCAAAACCTGCAAAAACGTTATGAAATGTGCAGTGAGAGGCAAAAACATGTTCTCGGGTAATGTGCATGTACATTTTATATATTAACTTGACTTCTTGCGTGTTTTCAGCCAGTAGCTACGTGTCTCTCGCTCCATCACTCTGCAGCCATCACTTTGTCCCTGCCAGTCTTTTCTCCTGTATCAGGCCTTCCTGTATTTTTCCACCTTGCTTTTCTCTGCATTTGGCGTCATTGTTTTTCTAATAACTCCAGCCATGGTTTCCTCCCTGCTTTTGTAGTAGCAGCTGTGTTCAAGCAGGTACTGGACGCTATCTGGCCTGCGAGTATTGTGTGTGTTGTTAGATGGTATCAGTTCTCCTGTGTATGTGAGAGAAACATAGATCCAAAAAAAAGAGTGAGATTTAGTTCAGTATGTGCAGGGTAAAGAAGATTCCTGTGTGCTTCTGTCGCTCTGATGATCTGACAGGAAAGTGGGTGCTTTTTTTAAAGTCTCTTGTGAACACAAAGAACTTTTTTCGTTTTACAGAGTAAACAAACTCTGTTATCTTCAACAGAAACATGGATCCACAGACCTTGTCTTTCTCACTCCAGTGAAGGACATCATCCTTGATAAAAGATTTACAGCTCTTGTAACTACATGGGAAACAGTTTGCATGCAGCTAGGCTGGGAATGTAGCAGAAGGATGGTTGTGTTATGAGGAAGTTTAAGTCCTCTTGACTTTGAAAATATACATAGTTTTTCTCCCTGTGACCAAACTAATGTGTTAACATGCTAACATGTCCCAGTTACCACTAAAAACTATGTGTAGCAAAAGCTGATGGGAATGTTTTTAGCTTAAGTACTGGACAAATAAATATAGATTAATGAGTTATTGCAAATAAACTTAAGGGGAATTACAGGATTTCACCACAGAAACTGAAAGACTGTTTGCATGTTCATTCAGAACAATAAAAAAGTATAAAGGTTTTTAAAAATACAAACAATATAACAAAATGTATGATACAATTAAATGTAGTTTAGCAGTGAATGCAATACGTACAAAAAAGAAAATGAAATCACAAAGAGAAGGGAGTGTTTTTTCAGGAGAAATTGTTCTGTCCTGATAAGGAGCCGCTCCTTCCATCAAAGGAGATTAAAACACATAATACAGTCATATTTCAAAGTGTTAGGAAGCAATCCATTTGGTGATTAAAACTGAGGTATAAAAGGTGAACGAGGTCTTGCTGTAGTAGCTGGAGGGTCGCAGGTTGGGGTTTGCGGTTGGGGGTCTAACAGGTAAATGGGAGAGGACATAGTTGTGGTCTGGGCATGCTTGATCCCGTCAGGCGGAGGATGCGGGTACCAGTAGGCATGAGAGGAGATCAGAGAGCCTGCTGGATGTTATCTCGTTCGTTCCATACCATACCTGCAGGTCGGTCGAATCACCTGAGGCAGCAGCCAATCATCTTCTGTCTGTCTGCTTTGTCAATCTCCCCTTGCAGAAACTTCAGGATTTAATTTTTTCTTCAGGATTTAAGCATAACGTGCCACGTCTTCTTTGACTCTCAAGTTAAAGAAAATCATTGTGTCTCTATAATTGTGCAAATTTGTCTCAGGACAAAATCATCTGGTTGTTAACACGTCTAAAGTGTAGGTAAACACAACCTCAAATGAACAACAAAATGTAGCATATTACACTGTGTCATTATGAAGAATCACTGCATGAAAAACTAAATCAAGGGTGTGCTGCTAATCATATGACCTTGATTAAAGTATCATCAGTTCTGGAGCATTCAGGTGTTGGTTAGCACAACACAGTAAGGACAGGCATCAGCAATTGGCTTAAAGAAGCATTTGCTGCCAGTAATAAGGCCATTTCCAAACAATTTGAAGTCCAAAATTCTACAGCAAGAAAAATTTTTCATCCACAAGTGGAAAAAAAAATCAAAACGGCTGCAAGTCTTCTCAGGAGTGGACATCCCAGCAAACTCGCCCCAAGGTCAGACTGTGCAATACTCAGAAACTGCAAAAAAGCCAAGGGCTACAGCTAAGATTCTACAGCCCCCAGTTAGCAAGTTTAATGTTAAAGTTCATGACAGCACAATTAGAAAAAGGCTGAATAAATGTGGCTTGTTTGGAAGGCTTGCCAACAGAAAGGCTTTTGTCTTTGAAAAGAACATGGCAGCGCCGCTTAGCTATAAAAGAAAGTTGGCTTACAGTGGGAGGAGCTAAAACAGCTCGTTTCAGACAGAAGAGGAACTGGGGAGCTGCACAAAGGCCCAGTAGAAAATAAATAAGGATTACTTGGAACGCTGACTCATGTAAAGTTATTCTAGTCCAAGAATAAAGCTACCATCATACATATGACCTTTGTTTTTTTTATTTTTTTATTTAACCTTTATTTATACAGGTAGTCCCACTGAGGCTCAATGTCTTATTTCCAAGAGAGACCTGTTTCAGAAAAACATATTAAAATATATAGTGCTGATTGATGACAGGCAGTTCCAGTAACAAACAGAAATGTTATCAGACAAAAAGAAACACAAGCAGACTGAGGGCTTAAAAAGATGCGTGAGGTAATTAGGGAGTGAGAATACAGCTGGGGAAACAATGCACAGGTGAATAGAATCAATATAATGGGACAAGAGGGGAAGTAAAAATAAATACAGAGCACAAGAGACAAAGGAAACCAAATAACATAGGAAGCAATAAAACAGACAAAGAGCACAGGGGAGGCAGGAATAGATGTAAAACAAGGCATTAAATACGAGTCATCATAAACACAAACCAGGTAGTGAGCAAGCACAGACGTAATAACAACCCTTGAAAATAAAATTTAAAGAATCTAAAACATGTAAGACTTGAAATTATGATATGAAAAAATCAAATAGATTTGCTGTACTCTAAACAAGGTAAATACAACACAGAAAACCAGAACCACAAGGAACAACTTCAAACATGACACTCACTTGAGTGCCACTATCAGGTAAATCTCCATTTACAGTTTTATAACAACTTTCTTTTGCAAATTAAAAAAAAGAAGTTGTGGCTAAATGGATACAGGACTGACATTGGAGGGTTTTCATTGTGAATAGAAACTCTCTGGCCAATGCATTGGGTGCACCTGTTCAACCGCTTGTTAACAGAAGTATCTAATCAGAAAATGACATGGCAGCAGCTGCTTTTATGCAGACATGGTCAAGAAGAGCTGCTGAAGTTCAAACTGAGCATCACAGTGAGGAAGAAAGGTGATTTAAGTGACTTTGAACTTGGCATGGTAATTGCTGTCAGACATGCTGGTCTGAATAGTCCAGAAACTGCTATCTAGGGTTTTCAGATAATGCTTCAAAAAGAAAAAATCTCAGGTTTCCTGGAAGACGAAAAAAAGTAAGAGGAGAATGGCCAAACTATTTCGAGTTGATAAGAAGGCAATGGTAATTCAAATAATTACTTGTTACAACCAAGGTATGCAGGAAAACATCTCTGAACGCACAATATGTTGAACTCCTCAGCAGCTGGGATACAGCGGCGGAAGACCACGCCTGGTGCCACTCCTGTCAGCTAAAAACAGGAAACTGCGGCTTCTTGATGTACACTTACACACCACGTCATTAATTACTCCGTACTAGTACTGAGTTGGATTGTTTCTATCTAAATCAGTTGTTTTATTTCGATTCGGGATTACTTTTTAGTTATATAAATCATTTTAATATAAGTGTTTCAGTGGAACAAAAATAGTTTGATAAAAGGTATAACAATACAAACACAAACTGTATTGAAAACGGAAGATTCAGTCATATAGACATTATATTCTAAACATCATATGATAGCATTCCCATCAATACCTGGTGTGACCAAGTTAAAAAAAATGTTCTTTTTATTTATATTCTTTTTTTTAAATTTGAGTTGATTTTGTAAGTGGATAATGTTACTTTAGTTTCCTTAGTCTAGTTTTAATATTACTAATTTTACTTTAGCTTTAGTTTAGTTTTAATTTGGATTCTAAATAATAGCTTTGTTTGTCATTTGCTGACTTCGTTTTCAACTAAATGTCCGCATTTCTTTCTGCACTGAAGCGTCTACCCCTTTGTGCCGCTTACAGCAGTAGATTTGTCGACCCCTGGTGGTAGTAACTCGGTACTGCAGACATTTTCCATGCTCGGTAAAGTAGACGTGGCAATGACGTCAATGCCGGAAATGACCCGGATCGGAACTTTAACTCCTGGGTATACTAGTCTTCACCAGAAACATCGAGGGGTCTGATAATATGTTGCGATACCGATTCAGGTGAGTTGAAACCCATCTAGCTTTGTTTATTAAATAAGTTTAAAACTCGCACCGTCAATTTAAGTTGGCTTTCACCGAGGTGAGATTGGAGGGACCGTTCGAAAACTCCCGTTAGCACTCTGGAGCTAACGTTAGCCCGCGGTTAGCCGGTCAGGCCATGATCAGCTGTGTGTCGTGATAGGCGGCCTTCACACAAACAAACCCAGTCCAGGCTCCAAATAATCATCGTTACCTAATAAAATATATATTTAGCTTGCCTGTTTATTTATATGTGCTTTAGCACAGTTATTTGGGCGTTATTTTCACGCTGTCGTGGTCTTTGTGACTAGCTTTTGGCTACCGAATCTCTTCAATTTGTGTTTTATCTGTTGAATTTGAAGCTGTCGGCCCGGGAAGCTAACAAGTGACTTTTTTTTTTTTTTTAATTCCAGACATGAATGATAACCACCTTTCGATGTGAATTTGTCCGTACACCGGGAGGTCTTAGTATTTATCAATCAGACAGACCCCAGGAGGAGGAACCGGCTGCCCAGGTGGTGTTTGATCTATAGCGGGCAGGTGACTCATTATCAGCGGCAACATGACGTGCCGTGACCGGACACTCGAGTTCCAGTCAGCGTGTAAATCTCTCCAGGGCAGACAGGTATGTTGTGTCTTAAAAAAAACAACAACAAAAAACCCAGCCACCTCCTCACACTCAGATTTATTCTAATTTATTTTTATTGTAGTTATTGGTTTTTTTGTTTCAGTTCAATCTATTTACATAGTGGTTTTGCTCATTTTTGCTTAGTTTTTATTATATTCCATGAAAGGTTTACTTATTTAGGTTGTCTACGATAGA